>NC_090269.1:215385461-216085461 GCF_040414725.1 Anabrus simplex | reverse complement strand
TAAGAGGCAGGCACGCTGCCCCTACACCACGGGGCCGGCAAAATTATAATATAGACACTAAAATATAGTTTTAGGCCCTAAATAAAATTTCAAGCAGTTAAGAAATAGATTTTTAGGAACCTGAAAATCCCTTCCTGCCAACTCAAATGCAATTATCATAAGTTATTACTATATATTTTGACAAAACATAAGAGTAAATTAAATTTAATTAATTATAATGCATTTATCAGCCTTAACGCACTGCAGTTTGTGATACATTAATATCAATATTGCACTGAGGTAATTATTTTACAAATGAATGTATAAACAACACTAACTGAAAGGTTGGTAAAATGGTACAAGTGACAAAAAAATGCACTGCTCAAAAAAGAAATGGTTTCACGTTTTATAAGCTGTTGAAATGAAATGTCGTATGGCTTTTAGTGCCGGGATATCCCAGGACGGGTTCGGCTCGCCAGGTGCAGGTCTTTCTATTTGACACCCGTAGGTGACCTGCGCGTCGTGATGAGGACGAAATGATGATGAAGACAACACACACACCCAGCCCCCGTGCCATTGGAATCAACCAATTAAGGTTAAAATCCCCGACCCGGCCGGGAATCGAACCCGGGACCCTCTGAACCGAAGGCCAGTACGCTGACCGTTCAGCCAACGAGTCGGACTATAAGTTGTTGAAAGTCTGTTATTGCCGTCAAAGATATTGTAAATCGTAGTTTGCACGCTTCATCTCCATATATTTATATACAGTATGTAACACGAAAGTTGTTTCGTGTCAGTTTTCTTTGAATGTGTAAACATGGGAAAATTAAAACAGGTAATCGTATTAAAGTATAACACAGTATGAAAAACCCAAATACTTTTCAAAGGTCGGTTTTATTGCGGTTATAGTGTTTTCTTTTCAATAAAGGACTCTAGTTACCATTTCGTTGAATGGTGCGAGGAGAGCTTCGTAGTCACAATCAAACGTCGCTGCTCTTGCCCCATGCCGAATGTGTTAGCACCCTCACTCGACTGTGACGTACGATTGGTACGTAAGCTGTCCGCATTTCAGAGAAGCGTGCCTGGGCGCACTGGGCTAGCCTCACCGGCGCCAAGCGAAACAACTCCGCTCTAAAACGTTAAACATATTAAACATGTTTACAACGGACGAAACAGACATTTTAAAGTAAAATACAGTATCTACCAAACGTTTGTATGTTATATCAAACTGTAATATATTTTACAAGTTTTATTTTTACACTAGAGGACATCATAATGTTGCGTAACATCTGAGGTATGATTATAAACCCAATTTCTGACGAAAATATACTTTTCCTCACCAATGATATAGAAACCTGAACGAATCCGCAAGTGTTGGTACTCAAGTACGTGAATGTCAACAGGAATATTTTGTCCGGTAACGTTCAGATGGTTCAGATGGTTCACGTTCTTTCTCGGGTTTGAAAATGAAGTTCGGATACACTGAACCTTGGGTAATATAAATGAGTAGAGAGGCGGATTAAAGTCAAACGCCCGGTGATGCAAGGATTGTTTTGCCACGGTTACTCCCCACCCACCTACACTCGAGCGAAGGCCGAGATGATGCCTAAAATAGATTAATAATAATAATAATAATAATAATAATAATAATAATAATAATAATAATAATAACAACAACAATCGTAAGGCCTCAGATACCATGTTCAGGCCTATTTACCTGATGCCATACAGGCAGCCTGCGTTTCTATTTCATTTTAATCTGCCGGCCCGCAAAAGGAACGGTTTTCTGATGGGGGTGTATGACTGAGTTTTAATTAAATTCGTCGGGTAAACACCAAATATGTCAGCAGAAATCTTTTACATGCCGATATAAAACATGGAGTGCGATTGTCACCCTTCAAAAATACAATTACATCTGCCTAGTATGAACCTGCGATCTTGAGACTCAGAGGGCGGTGCGTATGTATAGAGCTGATAAATACCATAAGGCCACGGAGGCTTATTGGTGCTGTTAATTACAAATACATTCATCAGTACAGACACAATCAGACAGACACAGATAATCAGACAAACCTAAAAAACGCACCTATCACTCTCTACTCTTTCTGTTGTGGTTTAACTTCGCACTAACACAACGAAGGGTTTCGGCAACGTAAGGATGGAAAAGGGTTAGGACTGGGATTGTAGCGGCTGTGACTTTAATTGAGGTAAAGCTCCAGCATTTGCCTGAGGTGGAAAGGGGAAACAGCGGAAAACATCTTCCAGGCTGCCGGTGGTGGGATTCGAACCAACCATCATCCGAATGGAAGCTCACAGCTATGCGACCCTAACGCATGGCCAGCTCACTCGGTCTCTCTCTCTCTACCACTAACTGTACTGAACTGAAGCTGTCATGGATATCTTTCATCGTAAAGGAGTACGCAACGGCTGAGAACATGTAATCTTGAGTTCGCAAGTGAGAAAGTCATACAATTATTCGAAAATGGCCTTAATCACTGCTATTCCTTTGAAATTCTTGTTGTCGAAAAATTAGTAATGCATTAGTTTCAAACTAATCGTAAGTATAAATAATGTATGTTTTATCGTCGCCATAAGACCTATCTGTGTCGGTACGACGTAAAGCACCTAGCAAAAAAAAAAGTATGTTTTAACTCGAATTGGTATCTCTAAAAGCACAATCTCAATTTTAATTTATTTTTAATTTTAATGTTTAATTAAGTTAATATTAGTTCGATAATAATTTAGTTAGCATGTTTTTAAACCTGAACGTTATTACGTGAAGACGCTACGTGAAGGGGCTGGGACCTTTCAGCCCCAATGGCATGTGAATCATCAATAATTTTAATTCTCCAAATTTCTACATTGTGTTACTGACCCCAGTCTATAAAAGGTTTATATCAGTGACCTCTGTGATCGAAATGTCATTCCGCAGGTCCATCTACGTAGTCAACAATGCTCTATTGTACAACATGGATACCGGGCGAATTGGTCGTGCGGTTAGGGACGCACGGCTGTGAGCTTGCATCCGGGACATAGTGGGTTCAAACCCCACTGTTGGCAGCTCTGAAGATGGTTTGCCGTGGTTTCCCATTTTCACACCAGGTCACGGCCGCTTCCTTCCAACTCCTAGCCCCCTCCTATCCTATCGTCGCCATAAGACCTATCTGTGTCGTAAAGCGACTTGATAAAAACCAACAATGATATACGAAAAATATTAAATTAATAAAACTCTTGGAAACAAACAGGCTTTACTTTTAAATTTGAATTAGAAAATATGACTAAAACATTGACGAGCTGCATATTATTAAAACTGCGAACTGAAAATAATTTGGATGGGATCATCTATCTGGAGTCTGGGAACAGTTTTCAGTTTTAAATCTCTATGAAAGCGATGATATAATAAAATGAGAAACATATTTACGGAGGAACTCATAAACATTACTGAGCTGAGTGGCCGGTGGATTGACGTGCTACGGCTATGGAGACAGGCCCTGCATTAGGAAGACGCGTGGGTTCGAACCCAAACGTCGACTGTCCTGAGAATGGTTTTCCGTGCTCTCCCATTTTCACTTCCAGGCAAATGCTGAGACAGTTCCTATTCATAGGTCACAGCAGATTCCTATCACCTCCTTACCCAATTTCATTCGCCATCGTTAATTTCATTTTCATTAATTCCTCAAATGCGATTGGCGTCAGGAAGAGTATCCGGCCATAAAAAACAACCATGAAATTCATATCACCTCATCCCCGATGCCGTATAAAGAACATTCTAATACCACTGGACTGAGCCAAAATCAAGTCAGCCAACGTGGAGTCAGTAGGTCAGCACATTACAGTCTGTGCTACACATCACGGCTCAATAAAGAAAGTTTATTACATGATACAGAAGAATAGGTAAGACCGCTCAAAGTATCGTGAAGTAGAAGGTAATATTTTTTTGTCATATTTACAGGTTCAAATTTGAATGATATTAGCTTATACCCTATCTGCACAAAATAGCGTACAAGATCACACAAATTATTAATGTAGTTAATAATAATAATAACAGCAATAATATTAATACACTGACTAACAGAGCAAATGCAACACCAAGAAGGAGTGGTCAGAACTTTATGCCAATTGCAGGGTAGACTGACGTCACTGAGGTATGCTCATGATGTGAAATGCGCCGCTGTGCTGCGCACGTAGCGAACGATAAATGGGACACGGCGTTGGCGAATGGCCCACTTCGTACCGTGATTTCTCAGCCGACAGTCATTGTAGAACGTGTTGTCGTGTGCCACAGGACACGTGTATAGCTAAGAATGCCAGGCCGCCGTCAACGGAGGTATTTCCAGCAGACAGACGACTTTACGAGGGGTATGGTGATCGGGCTGAGAAGGGCAAGTTGGTCGCTTCGTCAAATCGCAGCCGATACCCATAGGGATGTGTCCACGGTGCAGCGCCTGTGGCGAAGATGGTTGGCGCAGGGACATGTGGCACGTGCGAGGGGTCCAGGCGGAGCCCGAGTGACGTCATCACGCGAGGATCGGCGCATCCGCCGCCAAGCGGTGGCAGTCCCGCACGCCACGTCAACCGCCATTCTTCAGCATGTGCAAGACACCCTGGCTGTTCCAATATCGACCAGAACAATTTCCCGTCGATTGGTTGAAGGAGGCCTGCACTCCCGGCGTCCGCTCAGAAGACTACCATTGACTCCACAGCATAGACGTGCACGCCTGGCATGGTGCCGGGCTAGAGCGACTTGGATGAGGGAATGGCGGAACGTCGTGTTCTCCGATGAGTCACGCTTCTGTTCTGTCAGTGATAGTCACCGCAGACGAGTGTGGCGTCGGCGTGGAGAAAGGTCAAATCCGGCAGTAACTGTGGAGCGCCCTACCGCTAGACAACGCGGCATCATGGTTTGGGGCGCTATTGCGTATGATTCCACGTCACCTCTAGTGCGTATTCAAGGCACGTTAAATGCCCACCGCTACGTGCAGCATGTGCTGCGGCCGGTGGCACTCCCGTACCTTCAGGGGCTGCCCAATGCTCTGTTTCAGCAGGATAATGCCCGCCCACACACTGCTCGCATCTCCCAACAGGCTCTACGAGGTGTACAGATGCTTCCGTGGCCAGCGTACTCTCCGGATCTCTCACCAATCGAACACGTGTGGGATCTCATTGGACGCCGTTTGCAAACTCTGCCCCAGCCTCGTACGGACGACCAACTGTGGCAAATGGTTGACAGAGAATGGAGAACCATCCCTCAGGACACCATCCCCACTCTTATTGACTCTGTACCTCGACGTGTTTCTGCGTGCATCGCCGCTCGCGGTGGTCCTACATCCTACTGAATCGATGCCGTGCGCATTGTGTAACCTGCATATCGGTTTGAAATAAACATCAATTATTCGTCCGTGCCGTCTCTGTTTTTTCCCCAACTTTCATCCCTTTCGAACCACTCCTTCTTGGTGTTGCATTTGCTCTGTCAGTCAGTGTAAGAATACAATAAACTATCATGTTTGAAATTACCATATATTATTGAAATATATGTTAAATATAAATGTTTTGATGTAGATACTTTACTTAATTAAATTGTTGGAGACCTGCATGGATTTATTCGCGGATTTACCTTAGCGGATGCAAACTGCATGGCAGTGCGGATAATTTTGGTGATAATTTCTAAATAATGAAGTTTATTGATTTTAACTCAGGTATACTCTTATTTTTGATTGTGGTTAGGTGACCCTTGACAGCGGTATGATACCATGAAGCCGTAAATCTGATCCAAACTGGCTCCTGTCCGCAATTAATGCAAGGAAGGAACAAAGGTCAGTACGTCTGTAGTTGTCGCAAGAGAAACATTCTCATAAACCTGTGACTGTGGAGGTTCTTGTGCTATGTGTCAGGCCTATTGTATTATATTAACAGAGCTATCCGTTTCAATACCGTGGGTGTAATATACTGTAGTTAAACATTTACAATATCGGCGAATAACCATTCGCGGTTGCGGATGTGGGTGCGGATGAAGGAAGTGTGGATGCGGATAATACTTTGTATATTCGTGCAGGGCTCTATATCAGGGTCAGCCAACTGGCTGCGTGTGGTGTAAGACGGCCCGTGTGACGTCGGAGAGCACATGTGACGTATGGGAGCAGAAGGTGGGGAGATGCTGCCGTAGTGTGAGACGAAGAGACAGCCTCGCTTTGTAGTAAACACTTGCAGTGCCATACGTAGTGGTGGTGGTAGTGGAACAGTACGTATGGATGAACCGGGCACATCACGGTGCGACAAGCTACCTACCCCTCCGATCTTTTTGTCTTTATGGGAATATCTATATTTGTTGAAAATGATAGGAATGCTACAGCTAAATATTTAGTTTGTGTATGTAGAAATGAAGTTGCTTTATAACTCTTATGCTACTTCATAACAAAGTTACGTTACAATAAAATATGTAGAGAGGAATATGTACTACACATGCCGCATTGTACCTGCAGCCCTTGGGCCTCCCCCTACGAATGACGTTGTGTTTCCCCTCGCCCCTCTAGCCAACACTTCTCAGTTACAGTACTAAGTACTTCGTTTCGCTGCCCGAGCAGAGTGTGTGATGTGTTACCTGACATCACACGTACACGCAGTTGGCTGACCTTGCTCTATATAGTGTCTGTATAAGTTTACCTTTAGCCTTCTGTTGGAGATATTAAGTGATTTTATGACACGAACTAGAGTCTCTAGGCTGAGATGAAAATGAAGACTCTGTTTCGGTAACAAGCAAGCAAAATAAGAAAATCAAACATACAGTACGTGACTAATAAATATTGAAGGAATAACTCAAGAAAAGAAATATGTCCGTTAATAACATAGCTATTAAAACCTGATACAGAAGGCGAAAGAGAGAGAAAGGATTCGGCTCTAAAGCATGGGCACAAAGTTACATGCATAAAGCAAAATAACTTACCGATAAGCATGTCATGAAAATTCTTATAAACAGATGAAAGAGCAGACTGTAAAATGTTAGGATAACTAATCCTTTGCCTACTTTGAGGTTGGATGTAATATAATCTCATTTGACTAGTGATGGGAGCGGCTGGCAGTAAGGAGGGGTATTGATTTATTTCTTTACCTTATTCCATTATTGATTATTCCCTTCCGTGGTTCTCGTTTGATGCTTTTTACAATCATTTGAAAAGACGGTGTTTTAATTATGTATGCCATTGGAGTCGGTAAGCCACAGGGCTCAGAGTTAAGAAAATAACGTGTAGTCTAGTAGGTCACTGTTAAAATATTAAAGATCTGAACGCGGAGAAACATATACCGTATATCAATTTCTGTCAACACTTCTCGGATTTATGAAGGTCAAAGTAATCCCCTTCTAGGCCGTAAAGGCTCTGAAAGATTGTTAAGTAACGGCTTCCTCGGTACCGGGTAGCCTAGCTGGGCTGAGATGCTCAGACGGTAGGAGTGCTGTCTGAAGTTGGTGGATTCGATCCTGGCTCAGTCAGGTCGTATTTGATGGTGCTCAAATATGCCAGCCTCATATTAGTAGATTTATCACCACGAAAAGAACTCCTTTAGAGAAAACTCTGGGTACTCCTTTTTCTTCTTCGATATGACTTCCAGATTAATATGTAATTTATTTTTGTACTCAGTCATTTTCCTCCATGTGTTATTGTACCATATTAAGTTTCTTCTCTTCTTCATCCTTCGTGTCTTAATTCTATACTTATCTCAGTTTGGGTCTTCCTCTTCTCATCTTCCCAATAATTTATCTTATTCTCATTTTCTTCACGATGGATGAAGATCCTAATAGCCCAAAACCTCAAAGTATGGATTCCGACAGAAAAAGGAAGAAATCGCTGAGACATGATTCAAGTAAATTATTATCCGCCTCACACAAGATAATTAATAATATTGCAAACGAAATGTAATTCATTCAATGTGAAGGCAAAAGAGGAGCAATGAGGTATGTCTGATCGTGACCAACCTTGTCGTGACTTGCCACTTGTCACAATGCCATGTACCTACAGACGTATGTGGTAACAGGTGCAACAGTCCGGCCCCGCTGTGTAGAGGGCAACGCATCCCCCTGTCACCCGGCGGCCTCGGGTTCGATTGTCGGCTGGATCAAGGGGTTTTAATTGTAAATGATTAATATCCCTGGCCTGGGGACTGGGTGTTTGTGTCGTCCTTATCGTTCCTTTTCTCACATTCAACACTCTACACTTCCAATTACACGCAGGTTCATATTACATGGTGCAAGTAGGGGCAAAAGATCTCTATAGGTCGACGCCCCGAACAAATAGCAAAAAAACAGGTGCAACAAAAAAGAACATGCATTTTCTAGTTCTTGTCCTCACCGAGAACATGCAATCGTATATTATTAACTGTTGTGCTTGGATCTGAAATGGTGGCCAGCAGAAACATTTCAAGATCTCAGTCTTGTTCCACAACGAATTCATATATGATGTTTAGAGTTTAATTATAACTTATAAATAAAAATCTAACTGAACGTGAGAATTTCCTTTCGTATACGATGATGAACAGCCATCCATCATGAATTTTTATCGGTATAATTTACCTTTGACTGCTAATGCATTATTCCAGTTGTTTTCCGGACTGGCTTCAGCAGCGCTTCATACTGCGCCACAGTGCCTTGTGCTCTACTATATTTCCATAACCTTAATTCATTTATTTAGAACATGTGAAAATTCAATACGGATTAAAAAAAGAAGATATGAGAGAGAACGATTCGAAAATCCACATTTCATGTCTTAAATGGCATTTAAATACACGGAAGCTCATTACAGTTTCAATGGTGGTTTCCGTATTGTTTCCAAAGGAATCATGCATATGTTGGTAAATCTTTTAATGGACCAGTATTCATAGAAGTGCACACAACCGAGCTCAATGAACTGAATGAGAGAGCAATATCAAGGAACAGGCTCACACACAAACAGTATATATTCCATTGGTAACAAGATTATACGGTAATCGGATTCCACAAACTGCAACAATTACTGCTGTTAAGTCAACAAAATATAAGACCGTGTTAAATAGCATCGGTTGAATGAGAGTATGCAAAGTGGATTAGAAAGGGAGAGGGCGGCGAACCAACTGTACGTGTACCCCAGCTCATTCACATGAAACGGCAAGCTACTTCGATAACAGGAGGTGGTTTATAAATGCAAGCAAAACAGATCTAGCAGGCAATGATGTCGAAATAATTTTTTGTTGCCGTCAATACAATATAGAATTCAGATACTAAGTTACTATTTTCACAACGCAATACGTTTGATATGAAGACAATGCAAAATAGAGTATAATTATTGCAGCTCACTAGGATGGAAATGCCTAGCAAAATTTGACTTTAATAATGAGATAATTCAACGGAGATAAATGAATATTAATGGAGGAAGGAAGGAAGGAAGGAAGGAAGGAAGGAAGGAAGGAAGGAAGGAAGGAAGGAAGGAAGGAAGGAAGGAAGGAACAAAATAACTCTATTACAAGCAAATATATTGGATTTAAAATATGCCTGAAATTTCTGCAACTAACAATTTACTGCAACTAATCAAATATAATTATAAATTTGTCTGTACATTTCTTTAACCTTGAATCGCAGAACAGGAATGCTAAAGCTGAAAGTACGGTCATTCGTATCTTTGTTCATTCACTTGTTTATTTACTTAGTGGTGGTGGTGATTATTGTTTTAAGAGGAAGTACGCCTAGGCAAACATTCTCTATATGGTGCCTAACACTAATCAGAGAGAAAAAAGAATTGATCGGCAACTTCGAAAAATGAATGTATCGGCCAAAGAAAGACAACGGTCACGAAGGACGTGAAAATGAAAATATCTTTCTAGGCTTCGGAACGTAATAGCGTCGGAGTCGAAAAAAAGAACTGACCAAAGAAGGTTGGATAGGATAGATGAAAGTGAGGTGCCTGCCACAGGTAAGTTGAAGCAGTCCCAGGACTCAGCTAAAGGGCCCTTGGCGGCCAACCCACTTTCCCAAGTTGAGAGCACTTGGGACCCCATTTAATCGCCTCTTACGACAAGCAGGGCATACTGTGGATGTTTATTCTATCACCCCCATCCATACTTATCTGTCTATTTATTTCATTCTTTGTTATATTACGGGAGAGTTGCTTAACATAATTCTGTGTTGGGTGTGTATAAAGTGTTAAGTCACGTAACCTGCAGGAGATGACGTAAAATATAGTTGTGTACTTACCATGGACAGAATAGACGATCGGTTCTTCAGGCATCCGTAAAATGCTCATTTCTTCTATAAGAATTATGCATACGACCGTAAAATTTCAAATGTGATTTTCTTGAAATTACGCTTTTTGTCACTTGATACCTTCTGCACACCCAGCACAGAATGTATCAAAACTCTGTAGGCTATCTAAATGCAGGGGTGGCTGAGTTGTGAACCACGCTATATATCAGGGGTGGCCACTAACCTTAATTTTGGGAGCCGCAAATTTACGAGCAGATTTAGGAGACAAAATTGGAAGCATGTTTACAAAATGGCTTATAAAATGAAGACACGATTTTCATTTTAAAACAAATGAAGGAACATTTATTTTCTACATTACTGTTTAGGTGCACATCAAGGAATGATATTTAACTTTTGAGAAGTACTTCTTCCAGTGTTCATTTTTGCTGTTAGATTTGTTTGAAATCTGGCTGATAATTTGTCAGCGCAGTTCACAATATTACACTTAAATATTCATCAGTGAGTTTAAATCGATATTTAGATTTAATTAATTTAAGCTGCACTTCACTGCAGCTGACTGCCGCCGACCACGAGATGTTGTTAGTTTCCAATAATTATGTCAATTAATTTTACTCTAAACTTGGTATCACGAGCCGCATGTGGCTCGTGAGCCTTGTTGTGGCCAGCCCTGCTATATATTATGTGATTAATGTAGGTGACATAGCAATATTAATGGGTGAGGACTGCAAATGCCAAATGTTAGTACTATTTTTTTTCTTTTACGATTTGCTTTACGTCACACCGAAACAGATAGATCTTATGGCGATGGTGGTATAGGAAAGGGGTGGGAAGGAAGTTGCCGGGGCGTTAAGTAAGGTATATAGCCTCGTTCAAAAATGGGATGGGAAACCATGGAAAACCATCTTGAGGGGTGTCGACAGTGGAGTTCGAACCCAATATATCCAGATGTAAGCTCACAAATGCACACCCTAACCGCACGGCCAACTCGCCCGGTTTCTTCGTTTATAGCAGCTATTGCCACTGGTGGTTAGTTGGGCGGTACTTATATATGTTTGTCTACTACATTCGCAGCCGGTCTGCGTCTTTTCCTGGGTGGATTTGGTATTCTAATTCTCTGACGACGTATAAATCATCATTCCTCGTAACGCGATCACATCAGCTCATGTTGGCTTTCTATTTCGCTGTAATCGGGGTGATTTTAAAGGAACCGCTTATCTATTAATTCTGAATCTTGTCGATTATTATTATTATTATTATTATTATTATTATTATTATTATTATTATTATTATTATTATTATTATTATTATTATTACATTCTAATACTCAGCCACTTAAACATTTTAATTAACGTGGTTGCTCACCGTCTAGAAAGTGTAAATAATGGAAAATGAAAGAAGGGAAGGAAGGAAGGAAGGAAAGAATAAAGAAAATTAAGGATTAATTAATATTAATGAAGGAAGGAAGGAAGGAAGGAAGGAAGGAAGGAATTCCGTTACATGCAACTATGTGAGTATCATGAATTACATTGCATTTAAAAATAATCAGTAGGGACAGAACACAAAGTTTTCTCTGTGGGACTCAAGTGACACGTAAGAAGGTGGTCGCTGGGCAATAAAGTGAAGCCATGCACACACAAGTACACGAACAAAGGCGCCAGTCCAAGGCTTGCATTGTCTTGGCGCCTCGGCTTGATAAATATTGCACGAGCAATTTCAAAGCAAAAAGGGAACGCTTTCAATCGACTCCTATTCCAAACAGATACAAGGAAAATAAAATTTCAATGAATGCCGTAATATGAAACGAAGGTTTCCTTCCATTCTGCATGATGAATAACCGATGAACTCTGGTATTAATGCCTCAGACAGCTCGTACAATACGGAGGGTACAGAGAGTGTGCGATGTCACTCCGTGGTAGAGCTGTAGAAAGGTTCGCTATTAAATATTCAAGGTGTCAGGGTATAACATTTGCAGAACGAATATATAATATTTTAAATATGATGAGTAAGATTGCATTATACTGGAGATATTTGAAGAAATTATATATATATATATATTAATCAAGCTATACAATAGTGAAAACACATATTATTTTCTACAAGGATTTGCGATTCGTTGTGCCCCTTCAGATATAGATATCCTTAGGATAATAAGAGTTGCCAGGATTTTGATGATGATGTTTCAGACTCCTAACATTAGGTGGAAAGAAGTCAACAAAAGAACTAAAACAACCACAACCATCAATGTGCCCCTTCACCTTGGGAAATAAGCAAGCAAATAATTCTTATTTTCCAAGTTTCAGAGATTGATTCTGAGAATATTGATCTTACTCTTTTGGTTGGAAAAGTGTCTACCGAAAGCAAGATGCTATGACGTATTTTTAATTATTTATACCTAAAAATGTTTCGAAATCATATGCCGGATTTTACACTCTGGTAACTGCACACAGTATACACATAATTAACAAGTTGGCTGCGCGGTTCAGCTTACATCTCCGAGCTTGGATTCGGGTGATGATAAGTTCAAACACTACCTTCGGCAGGACTGAGTATGGATTTGAGTTTTCCCATTTTCACGCCAGGCAAAATCTACGTGGTACCTTAATTTAGGCCACGACTAATTCCTTCCGAATCCTTGCCTCGTTCCATTCCTGCGTGATCGAAAACCCGTGTGTTAGTGCGACGATAAACCTCTCGGAAAAAGAAAGGAAGAAACACTAAGTGTGATTTTAAGCATACCTGATAATGTTTTGTTTTAATATAGGGTGGTATAAATTATTATTCACCCTGTTACAAAACTCACATTAATTCATTGCTACAAAAGCGATATTTCTAGCTACTTAGTATGTTCAAGCTGATTTCCCTGCGCAAAGCTGGAGGTAACCAAGAACACAGAGAAAAACGGCTTAGCAGAGTTGTGCGCCTGAATCAATATATTCTAAGGTTTATTGGATGGATGCATTAAAGTCCCCCAGGGTTCTAGGTATTGTGATATACACTTTGTCTTTCACCACGTCGCACAAGGAGAAATCTACAGGTGTGAAGACTGTGATAGTTCAATTGATCCTCTCCATTTGATGTATTTGTCTTGAAACTCTTATTTTGGGCAGTTCTGCACTGAGGGGGGTAATAGAAGAATGACGCACGTTGATAATATTTCTCACCAATCACAGTGGTGTTGAACTATGGCATCAGTATTCTGTGACAAGAAAATTCACCCCGAATTGTCACGCCTACATGGTTGATTCGCTTTCAAGTATAATGTCATCATTTTAAGGTTGTGTCCGTTATAACAGACAACCGAGTAATATAATATTTGGCGAACTGATTTTCTTGAAATGCCTTGTTTTACAGAGAGAGTTTGCGAGCGCGTTTTACCTTTGGATATTACATTTCTGCCTGCAAGACTATGTTCAATATAGTTACTGTTAGGTGTAGTAGGTTCTCCTGACCTTGGACGATCCATGACAAATTTGTGATATTTTAAATGCTGCCGTAGATCGAAGATTGCTTCACGAGTAGCTGGTGAAGAATTAAAATGATTATTATATCGATTCACAACTTCATTACAACTTTAATCTTAACACATTTTTCATCAAAAATTGATCATTCATTCTTGCTAATCCTCGTGCTCGCGAACCTCTGATATCAGAATGTTCTTTTCTTCTCTCAATAGCAGTGCCTTAGGCCTCTATCAGGCGTTTATATGGGTTTTCTATTTCAAAGCAACAATCTTTACCCAGTAGTGCTAATTATGTATCAATCGAAAGACAAACGATCGATCATTATTCGAACGATCTTACTATATATAGGAATGGATGTATGTGTGTGTGGGGGTGTGTAAATGACACATCCCCTCCTAAACCACTGGAGAAATTTCAATCAAACTTGGTTCACTTATGACTTACTATCAGGGGACGGGCATTGTGGGGGTAAGCCATCCCTAGCACCCTTAGGGGTTGGGTTCAGAGGTGTTAGGTATAAAAATAATCGAAAATATTGTCGATTCCATATTCGGGGTCGCTGATTTGAACAGTGATACTCCGGATATTTCTAAAGTACAACATAGGAAAAAAAGCTGTGTTGGGAAGACGCTCCTCTAACCCATAGGGAAGCGCGTGAATATAATCTATATAAATGGAAGTCGGTTTGGAGCGATTTATATATTATACTGTACTCTGTATATATAAATTAAGGTATTAACATGAAAATAGACGTGAATTAATGAGGCACTTCCAGGCACCTTAGAAATTAAAACTTGTTACCAGAGAAGCTGATGACTTCAGGAACCCTAAAAATAGAAAATCCTCAAAATTCCCTGAGGGAGCCACGCTGGGAGTTTCAAATTCGGGCCTCAGCATAAGAACGCAGTCGGGTGTATTTATTCAAAACGATAACCTATAGGGATCATGGCTTAAAGTTTCCTGAAAGTCCTCAATTTTAATCCCTCTTCCCCAAATCAAGATGGCAGCACAATTTGCCAGACGAGCTAGAAAATTGAAATTTGGCAAAATTATAACTTTTAGCCTGTAACCGACGGAAAAATTACGACTGTTTAAATTTTTAGTTTTCTGCCCCCGAAAATATCTAAGTATGGAGGCAATTTTAATGACGGTATTTGGTGGATAAACGGTAAGTGTTATAACAAAACGGATGGCACAATCTTGGTTCGATTTGGAGTGATCTACAACTTTGGCCCTATGACTTTTTATCGTATTTCTATTATTTATACGTTAGATTTGTCTCTATTTCTCGATTGTACGTAAAATTTGCACTTTTTAGATGTATAATTCTTTGTTTGAATCATTTATAGGAAAGATGAGATCATAAAATTCTACACGAACATTGGTCCACTCAGTAGCCATAATTGAGCTAAATTCTATGTTTGTAGCTGTCACACATAAGTGTCAGAAACGTAATGCACTGTGAGAAAAAAAGTTCTCCCTATTTGACTTTTCTAACTCAATCTTACCATAAATAGAAGAGATACGAGAAAATATCATAGGACCAGCCATTTAGACCGCTATAAGTGGCGTCTTATCGTACAATTAGTTTGACGATATGTCTTACCGTTTAGCAGCAGTTAATCTGTAACTGAAGGTCTGGATTATTATAAACATGAATTTACTTTCGTATGCGTATCGATATTTATTCAATGAAGTCGATTTTTAGCGATGTAGAAAGAATGTGTCTGCCATTGTAATTAATAATTTACAAATCGATAGAGGCTGTCAGCAGGAGTGCGTCTGCTATTGTATTCAGTACTTCCCATATTGACTTTGACTGGCAGTAGGTATGGGGTCCTTCTCCGACTCCTGTGTACCATTGTAATGAATATTTCCCTTCTCGATCAAGTAGGGAATAGCCTGTGGAGGTGAAGTACAGTGGGGATTGCGGATGCCCGGAAACCGCTGCGATAGCTGTGAAGACCCTACAGTAATCCTGTAAAAATCGACGGCTAGCGGTGCTCTGGTGAAGTTATGACAGGCCTACCAAGTCGGCGATGGATATAAGCCCTCTTTTATCCTGGGAGAATACACATCCCAAATACTTGAGATTATCTAATTGTTCCAGCTTTGTATTCGCAATCTTACATTCAATTCATTTATATTTCTTACTTACTGACATCGCTTTAGTCTGGAAAGGCTAATTTTCAACTCCAAGACATAGACATTCAGCACAATCTGCCAATAAGACCTGGATGTCAGCATAGGCCAAACGGCTTACTACAATTTCACCTACTTGAATCCCTACCTGCCACTTTATATTTTTCAGTAGATGATCCATGTAAAGTATTAACAACAAAGGTGAAAGATTACAGCCTTGTCAAACCCCTGTGAGTGCCTTGAACTAAGAACTTTCTTTATTTTTGTTATTTTGCTTTACGTCGCACCGACACAGATATGTCTTATGGCGACGATGGGATAGGAATGGACTAGAAATGGGAAGGAATCGGCCGTGGCCTTAATTAAGGTACAGCCCCAGCATTTGCCTGGTGTGAAAATGGGAAACCACGGAAAACCACCTTCAGGGCTGCCGACAGTGGGGTTCGAACCCACTATCTCCCGATTACTGGATACTGGCCGCGCTTAAGCGACTGCAGCTATCGAGCTCGGTGAACTAAGAACTCATTCTACAATGAAATCTCACAGCAGCATAATTGTCAACGTGAATACCTTTCATTTTCTTCCCTCGGTACTCTGTCAGATGCCATCTCTTGATTTATGAAACAATCCTTACAGCCCCTCTGTGGTCTCATATCACACTGGTTTTCATCCAACTTCTTACTCTCAACCAGTAATCACACGCCCTCTTCCAAAATGCCAGTGAACACCTTGCCTGGTATACTGATCAATTATGTACCTCGATAGTTGTTGCAATACTTCCTGTTCCTTTGCTTGCAGATGGGTGCAATTACTGCTTTCGTCCAATGAGAAGTACTTTATTAACATTCAATGCTAATTACTTACTCTATAAAGGCATTTCATCCCTGCCTTCCCACAATATTTGACCATTTCAGGTCTAATTTCATCTACTCTTGCTTCTTTATGACAATTTCAAGCAAGCTTTGGCAATAAATTGCCGCAAAATTTGTTACCTTGTTTACATCCTTAGAATTTACCGTTGCAAGCTGTACAACGGATCGTGCAAGGCAACACTGGGTTGAAGAGGTGCTGTGAGAAGACAAACATAAAAAAATGGACAGGAATTCATAGTGTTGAAGGACTTTTCCATCTGACCAAAGACAGCACAGCAATCGCTACACTGATTGCCAACATCACAGGAACCTGAATTAGTATTTTGAAGTAGATCACGAACTCTTGTGAACAGTTGTTGACCAGGAAATGATTGGCTTGGCTGCTGATGTGCGCAACCGATGCATTAACGTACCACTTCAATCTAGCGTTGACAAAGAATCATTTCATACCCTCAAAATGGGAACGTTGGAAATTAAAAATGTATTCATAATGTAAACATACGCAGATACTGTAGTTAGTATGTATGAGCAGTGACGTCAAGAATATTCAGACCACATCCCTATCAATGGGCTCGAGTTTCAATATCCGAATATCTCGTGAAATTTCTGAACTGTATAGGACTAAGTTGGACACGAACTGAAACATATCTACCACCAAACCAACTGGCTTACTCAGTAAACAGAGGAATTATTTGTGTGTGCACTTTGTTGTCACGTCGTTATAGTGTATTTTCGTTAACTCCTCCTCTCTATCCTTTCTTTTCGTGATGAAGACTCCTAGTCTTGGTATGGAATGGCGTGTTGTCTCCGGAGAGGCCTAGTGCAGGTCGTTTGATCTGACACCGTTAGGTGACCTGCACGTCGTGATGAGGATGAAATGATGATGAAGACGACACATACACTCAGTCCCCGGGCCAGGAGAATTATGGTTAAAATTCTCGACCCGGCCGAGAATCCAATCCGGGATCCCTGCTAGTCTTGGTGGCAGCCTGCTATAAACCAAACCAAACCCCATGGCACTGCAGCCCTTGGAGGGCCTTGGCCTACCAAGCGACCGCTGCGACCGAAGGCCTGCAGATTACGAGGTGTCGTGTGGTCAGCACGACGAATCCTCTCGTCCGTTATTCTTGGCTTTTTTTTTCTAGGGGCTTTACGTCGCACGACGCACCTAGGAGTTTGAAGGAAACGGCCGTGGCCTTAATTAAGGTACAGCCCCAGCATTTGCCTGGTGTGAAAATGGTAAACCACGGAAAACCATCTTCAGGGCTGCCGATAGTGGGGTTCGAACCAACTATCTCCCGAATACTGGATACTGGCCGCACTTAAGCGACTGCAGCTATCGAGCTCGGTATTCTTGGCTTTCTAGACCGGGGCCGCTATATCACCGTCAGATAGCTCCTCAATTCTAATCACGTAGGGTGAGTGGACCTCGAACCAGCCCTCAGATCCGGGTAAAAATCCCTGACCTGGCCGGAAATCAAACCCGGAGCCTCCGGGTAAGAAGCAGGTACGCTAACCCTACATCATGGGGCCGGCAAAGCCTGCTATAGAGAAAGTTGAAATAAATGGGGATAATGAGAGCATGTTAATATAAAACATGCATACTGTAAACATGTGTTGATGCTGCAGTTATGACCATTACTATGATGTATGAGCTGTGACACTACGAATTTTAATTCAATTAAGAACTGTTCAGAAAATACAACTTCACTTGTTGTGTTGGTAGATTTACTAGGTCGTAAGCGAACTCCTGTACAACAAAATTCCGGCTCCTCGGCGTCTCCGAAAACCATAAAAGTAATAAGAGGGGCTTAAAAATGTTGATATTATTATCATCATCATCATCCATCATCATCATTCTTCGAAGGAACGTCAATCTACCTTTGATTAGTGCTAAGTGGAGATGGCTGTCTATTTGTACATCCACGCACCGAACTCACAAATAACACACTTACATGATTGGAACAGTACTGATCACGTAATAAGCGATTCCAGCCAGCCAGCCAACTACATAGGTCGTAAGCGGCTGATACTCTACAAACATGTGGTCACATATGCCTTAAATCACAATATACAGTGTCGCTGGGCAATAATTGTATAATACGCAGGCGTTAATGTGTGTAATCCTAGTTTTCTGGACCGCTGTTACTGTTGCTCAGGCTACCGAACGTGAGTTAAATCACAAAGCTGCATGTAAAGATCACAAGGGATTTACATAATTGTTTGCAGAACCCACTCCGGTGGAGCGGCAGTTACAGTAGGAGTGAAGATGGGATTATCGTAGTATCTCGAGGTACGACGAGAGAATATTCAGCGTGTGGGGGAGAAACACACAGACAAGAGAGAATATATTCAGGTGTCAACATGTACTGTGATCCAAAGTAAATTATGAATTTTAAACAGCTTTGGTCTTATATGCGGAAAAATGTTAGAACTTTTTAATAATATATATATTTTTCCCCGGAAGCAATACACAGATCCATGTGTTAATAATGTAGAAATATTTTAGAGTACCTATAAAGTTGCCCACAAAGTTGAACAAAATTTCTTTGATTAAGGAATCTAATAGCATATGGCTCCGGAGAAACGTAGTGCAGGTCTCTCAATTCGACGACCATGACCAACCTCCGCGTCTGTCAAGATGAGGCGCTAAATGGGATGATATCTGATGATGAAAACGCAACAAATACCCAGTCACCGAGGCAGAGGAATTAACCAATGAAAGTTAAATCCCTGACCCGGCTGAGAATAGAAGCCGGGATCCTTTAGATCAGAGGATAGTATGCTAATCTCTTAGTCATGAAACATAACATTAATTCGTGTCATCATCCACAGGTGTCGCTGGTCTTTTCAGGCACACCGGCAATGGAGGCATCTGGCAGTACCGGGAATCGAACCCGGGACTCCAAGGACGGCAGCAAGAAACGTTGATGTAACGAAATTCCTCAGGAGTCTGAAGCTTTGTATGATAGGAAATTTTCAGGTATCAACAAGTGAGACAATTTCTCACCACGTGATAAGGTAAGCGGCTAGAAGAGGTGGCAGACGCGCAGATAGCTGGAGTACAATTTCAGATTCGGATGTACAGTCATATTCAAGAGGGTACTGTGTCCACAAGCGTTGCTTAATTTGGATTTTTAAAAAACGGTATTCGTTAGCTATATACACCTAATTTCTCGGAAGGATAGTGATTTTATTCAGACGTTTCGGTGTGCTGTAAGCTTGTAAATGAGTTTTAGTGGAAAATTAGCGTAATATCATGTTAAAAGGCCGATTTATGCAGCTCGAAACTCAAGAATATGCTGAAACTGATAGATCAGATCAAGAAACCCAGGGAAAGTCCCTTATGAATGAGACTGACTTGGACAGAAAGCGTAGGGAAAGACAGGAAGCGGAGAGAGCGGAGGCCACCCTGCCAGGTACGAGCACTCCCAGTCCTTCCACTTCTCACATTACCCAAGATTTTATGTCCAAATGGCGAGATCAACAGAGAGGATTGCACGTTGAACTATCCGAAAATGTTGCACTCGCTGATGTTGGGATGCAAAGGAGGTACAAGAACACAGGAAAGTGCCGCGCTGAAAAGCCGCGCAACTGACTATCTTTGTTATGGTCGATAGACAAGAACTGACTGTGAATGTGGACATAACATATGCTGTATTTTGAGAAGTTAACTGTGTTTACTTTGACATGCCAAAGTGCCAGCGGGTGTATCAAGGACACAGTCTACAATTTTTCTCTATATTTACTGTCAAGGACGATAAATTTGTTTACCATAATTACAATTATAATTACAACTATGACTATCTCAAATATAAAAAGTTTTAAGCTTGGCCAAAAAATATTTGCGATTGTCTCCTGTCTTGAAATTGTTATTCTTTTACATTTACGGCTTGAACTCTCCGACAGAATCTCGGTCTGTTCAGAGGTTCAATGAAGGCCATCATTTAGTAAAATATGTCCAAGCCACCTCAGATGCCTGCTCAGGATTCTGACAGTTTTTTCCGAGTCACTGTAGATCGTTCTTATGTCCTGATTACTGCGTAGTTTCCAGGTGCTGTTTTCTTTTTATAGAACAAAAGATATTCCATAGGATGTTATTTACAAACGTTATGAGTGATCGGAAGATTATCTTGAATAATTTAGCAGACTGATACAGTACCATTGGAGTGATAAGTGCCCTTGTTGAGGACGCAAGAAAGCCGTTGGATCTGTTCGTGCGTGTCTATCAAATGGTGAGTAAAGAAAACTTGTGTTCACTCTTGAGTTTTATCCACCCCTTACAGATCCTTGTTACTTTTTCAAATTTCCTTCGGTCGGAACAAATGTGAACTCGGCCCAATGTTACGTCCGGGTGCCCTTTCTGACGCTATTCATATGTGAACGGGTGTAATAACTTGTGCGCCTTTCTGTGGTGGCTAGTAGTTCTATGTGTTGTAGGTAGATGAAGATGAGCATTGAAACGAACACAAGCACCCAGCCCCGAGCCACAGGAATTAACAATACCCAGTCAAAGTCTTTAATCCACCCGGGAATCCAACCCGGAACCTCTTCATCCGAAGGCCACTACGTTGACCATTCAGCCAAGGAGCTGGAACTTAAAAAATATTCTTGATAACTATCCGCACTGTATTATTTAAGCACCAAGGTATTTGAAAACTTGAACCCTCTCAAATGACAGCACTAGTTGTGTTACAGCTGTCGTAGTGATATTATGTATAGCTTTTTACTTTATCAGTTATCCCTAAGCTTACACAGCTGGTTTCATAAGTACATTTATCTATCAGGCGAACAAGATACTGTTTATCGTTAGCTAGTAACGCTTTACCAGCAGCACATGCGACGATGTTGACTCTTTCACCTCAAATTACACCACAATCAAGGCATCCGACTTCCTGTAATGCACTTTCTGGCACAATATTAAACAACAATGTTAAACAATATTGAGGACAACACATCCCCCCGTCTACAACAGCACCGCTATGCCAGTATCACTGATATAAGTTCTAATTTTGATCTGACATTTAGCATATCAGGTGCATAGTCTACACAAGCGTGTAAGTTTATAGGGGCATACCCACATTATATTATACAATTTACAACAGTTTGTAATTCGTAATCATTTATGTACTGATTATGTTAACGACACAACAACACGTTGTACAACAAGTTAAGTCACACAAAACCTTAAAATCACAATTCCATACCCGCTGTTTCGATGACTATATGCTTGCACATGGTACACTGCAATCGTTCTAGGACAGCATAGTCGATTTTAACCACCATTCATGGAATGGGAGGAACACGGGGAATAATCTAGCTTTTTATCCAAGGGGTGGACAATTGCATTTATGGACACTATGAAATCACAAAGACTAGGTTATTTTAATAATGACGTGTATAAAATAAGTAATTACATATTAAGTTGTACTTAATCATGAAGCATTTTCATGCAAATTATTAAAAAAAAACTTAAAATAATCACCATCTATACATTAATAAAATCAATGAACAAAATGTCCATTTCCATAATTATAAAAACTTGCATAATAATTTCACCAAATCTATATATGTATATATATATATATATATATATATAACTAGCAGAAGTACCCGTTCTTCGTACGGGTTATCAGAAACTGGCTTTAGTTACTCATACTATCGGTGTGACTGACTTCATTGGTGTATTTACTTATGTACGTAGAAATTATGTCATGTTTGGAATTATAGTATTATAGTGTACCTTCTTCTGCCTTTCTTCCCGAGGGCCTCTAAATATTAGTTCCTTATTAGCGTCGAACTCTAAGATCATTTGCTACCATGTTTTTCCTTCAATCCCACCTAGATATACCTGCTCCCTTCACAAAGCTGCAGGTTTAGTGTAAGTTTACTTCCGCTAGATAGTACCACAAATATAAATATTATTGAATGTATTTGTTTGATCCGACATTTCATAACTATTACAAATGATCAAGGAAATACGCGACGCATAAAAGAAACGACTATAATTATCGAGAATTGTAATTCTCTGGGCTTGTCACTCATGTCGCACATCATATAATGAATCTGAGTATAAATGTTGACAATTTGGTACAGTATATAGGTTGTTTTCATGGTTACATTGATCGTAAATGTGGACAAAAATATCGGCACTAATAACATCAGTGATCCTACTACTCCACGATTTGGTATAAAATAGTTTAAACTATAGGTAACAGACCTCGCAAAATGCTGAAACCTAAGCCAGTACGTAAAAACGGAGGCCCGTCGGCAACCGCTGATCGCTGTACTACGGAGATCTCCGGGGCTATTATTTTTATACTTCACTTCCTTTCCATCCCCGCCCAAAGGAGTACTATGAGCGTCTTACACAACAGTTTATTTTTTTTTTCAGATAGTAAGTCATATGTGTATCAATTTTGGTTGGCAGCTATGCCCAAACGTAGAAGGATAATCTACCTGCTGTAGAATCCTGGAGCTGACGTTGCCATGGTTACGGCCGTTCGTTTCTTTATCCGATTCCTAGAGCAGGGGTAGTGTGGTTCCAATATCTCCACTACGGTTTGTTTTAGGGCTTTAAAACATGGTTTTCGGGCCCGAAGGGTTCACCGAGTTTTGTTATTTGCGTCAAGGGGCTTAAAATGAGCTTTGTCTCGTCCTTGTACGACAAATTCGATTTCGCCTATATTAGCCTATTATTTTAATATTTCTATATCACCCCCGGTCGCCCTACCTCGAATTGTTTTGAAAATAAAATACAGTCCATGTTACTCACTGACAATATAGTTTTCTATAGGTGAAGTAATTTTTAAAATCGGTTCAGTAGTTTTTGAGTCTATGCGTTACAAACAAATATACACAATTTTCCTCTTTATAATATTAGTATAGAAGTATAGATTACATCCCTACGCATACGGTTGCCGGGAAGGGCATTCAGCCGTAAAACAGGGTCAAATCCACATGTGCGCCACACTTCGCACAGGTGTGGGTAAAGCGATAGAAGAAGAAGAAGAAGAAGATAGTCATTTTAAAAATTCACCGTTTTTTTATTCTTTTCATCCCCTTAAGTGGATTTTCCAAAAAGAGTGTGTTCATCTTAAATGAAATTGCAAGTACCAATTTTAAAGTCTGTAACATCTTCATTTTTTGAAATATATGTATCATCATATAAATAATTCAACTCCTTCCTCACTTCTTTTCAGCCCCCCCCCCCCTAAGTGGATTTTCTGAAAACGAATATTTCTGTTCTTTTATTTTTAAAGGGGATTCCAAATATAAATTTTCATGTCTTTAACATGTTATGTTTCTGTGATTTATTGTAGATAATTTCGCTGCTGTAGAATCCTGAAGCTGAGGTTGCCATGGTTACGGCAGTTCATTACTTTATCCGATTCCCAGAGCAGGGGTAGTGTGGTGCCAATATTTTCCATTGGTTGGTTTTAGGGCCTTAAAACATGGTTTTCGGGCCCGTAGGGCTTGCCGAGTTTTGTTCTTTCCGTCAAGAGGATTAAATTGAGCTTTGTCTCGTCCTTATACGACAAATTCGATATTTTGCCTATATTAGCCAATTATTTTTATCTTCCCCCCCCCCCGTCCCCGTCCCCGTCGCCACCACGAATTGTTTTGAAAATAAAATACAGCCCATGTTACTCACTGACAATATAGTTTTCTACAGGTGAAGTAATTTTTTAAATCGGTTCAGTAGTTTTTGAGCCTATTCGTTGCAAACAAACAAATTTTCCTCTTTATAATATTAGTATAGATAACTTGTCCTGACTGACTGACTGACTGACTGACTGACTGACTGACTGATTCATCATTGCCGAGCCAAAACTACTGGACATAAAGAAATGAAATTTTGAGGATACATTCATATTAACATGCAGGTGCGCGCTAAGGGAGGAATTTGGGATATCCCGTCGCTAAGGGGGAGAAAAGGGGGGGGGGGTGAATTTTAAAATGAGGATATCTTTATCTCAAAAACTCAAAAATTTACACACGTAAAAATTGGTTTTTGGAATCTCCTTTAAAAAGAAAGGAACACGCATCTGGGTGGGTGGGGGATCAATTTGGTAGGGAGGGGGTGAAAACGGAGATGAATTCCTTTTACGAGGATACAATATCTAAAAACTGAAGAGGTTACAGTCGTGATAAATGGTAGTTGGAAGCTCATTTGAAGAAACAGGTACTGTTTGTTTTTGAAAAATTCACTTGAGTGGGGAGTGTGAAAGGAGGTAAAAAATTGAATTCTTTTTCTGGAGAAACGTATATCCCAGAACTGAAGGTTACAGACGTGGAAATTAGTATTTGGAATCTCCTTTAGAAATAAAGAGACGCGCAATTTTTGGGTAGGGGAAACCAACTTAACCGGGCGGTGGTGGAGTGAAAAAGGAGTTGAATTCTTTTCATGAGGATACTTATATCTCAAAAACTGAAGATGTTAAAGACATGAAAATTTATATTTGGAATTTTCCTTCAAAGTAAAGAAACACATAATCATTTGCCTTTGAAAAATCCACTTAGGGGGGGGTGAATTAATAGGAAAATTAGATGAATACTTTGTATGAGGATACTTATATTTCAAAACCTAAAGGTGTTACAGACGTGAAAATTAGTATTTGGAATTTCCTTTAAAAATAAAGAAACACACATGGGGGGGGGGGGGTCACATTGGGTCGGTGGCGGTGAAAAAACTAATTTCTTTTTGTGATGATACACATATCTCAAAACAGAAGGTGTTACAGTTGCGATAATTGGCATTTGGAAGCTCCTTTATAAACAAAGAACAAGTTTTTTAGGAAAGTTCACTTAAGGGGGGAGGATGAAAGAAAATGAAAAATTTAATTATTTTTATGGAGAAACTTAGATCTTAAAAACTTAAGGTTACACACGTGAGAATTTGTATTTGGAATCTCCTTTAATAATGAAGAAACACGCATTTTTTGAGGGGAGAATCAACTTAACGGGATGGGGTGAAAAAGGAGTTGAATGCTTTTTATTAGGATACTTATATTTCAAAAACTGAAGATGTTAGAGGCATGAACATTTGTATTTGTAATCTTCTCTCAAAGTAAAGAAACACGTGATCTTTTTTCTTCGGAAAATCCACTTAAGGGGGGTGAATGAATTGAAAATTTTGGTTGAATTCTTTATATGAGGATCCTCATATCTCAAAAGCTAAAGATATTAAATACGTGAAAATTGGTATTTGCAATCTTCTTTAAAAATAAACAAACACGCATTTTGGGGAGGAATCAACTGAGTGGGTAGGAAATAGGGGGGGGGGGTGAAAAAAATAGTTGAATAAATTTTATGAGTATACTTATATCTCAAAAACTGAAAATGTTACAGAGGTGAAAATGAGTATTTGGAATCTCCTTTAAAAATGAAGAAACAGGCGTTTGTTTTCTTCGGAAAATCGATGTCATGGCGATGGGGTTGAAAATTAGTAAATAAAGAGCTGAAATATATTTATGAGGATACTTTATCTTAAAAACTGGAGCTGTTGGAGACGTGAAAGTTGGTATTTTGAATTTCCTTTCAAAATTAAGAAACACGTACATTTTGTTTTCGGAAAGTCCACTTAAGGCGGGGGAGGGGTTGAAGGCAGTGAAGAAGAAGAAAAAGAATTTGAATTATTCTTATGAGTATACATTCATCTCAAAACCTGAAGGTGTTACAGACGTACAGGCATGAGCACTGGTATTTGGAACCACCTTTAAAAATAATGAAACACGTATTTTTTGTATTCGGAAAAAACCGTTAAAGGGTCGAAAAGAATTGGAAAAAGGGCCGAATTTTTAAAATTAAACTTAATTTAATTAAACTTAACATGTTAGAGACAAGAAACTTGGTAATTTGGAATGTCCTTTAAAAATATAGGAAACTGTACCTTTTTGTTTCCGGAGAAGGAACTTAACAGGGGGTGAAAAATAGTTAAAATATTTTTTTGAGGATACTTATATCTTAAAAACTGAAGATGTTACAGACGTGAAAATTGGTATTTGGAATCTCGTTAAAAAAATAGAAACATGTATTTTGGTTCTCGAAAAATACACTTAGATGGGGGTGAGGGTGGGGGAAGAACTGATCAAGGGGTTGAATTCTTTTTATGGGGATACTTATGTATATTTCAAAAACTGAAGATGTTAGGGATATGGGAATAAGTATTTGGAATTTCCTTTAAAAATAAGAAACATGTATTTACTTTTTCGACTAGAGAGAAGACTGTTTCTCTCGTGTACAGTTCTATGTCGCACGATCGTCTTAGCCCCAAAAGGTAATACCGTACCACAAACATGGTTTATAAAGAATTTCTGGAGTAAATGAAACCCAGTTTTTGTGTAACTTTTTATACTTCAGGAATTTCTAAATAATCTCTTAGTACAATGCCGAGGAACGATTACTTTGATCAAACTACGAAATCCACGCGAGGGAAGCCGCGGGTAATTGCTAGTAATAGATAAAAGACATCCTTATTCTGAAACCAGTCTTTATCTTCGCTGAACTAAATTTCAGTGTTGTGTTTTATTGACTTAAATAGATGTACAGTATAGCCCGTTGTTGGCGGGTTTGATACCAATTTTCATAAAATACGATGAATTCAACGGGACGAACTGTCGGCAGGCTTCCAGTGTAGAATAGCGAACTTCCCGTTAGGGAGTGATGTCACCAGCCATGTTTTGAGAACGAGAGGTGCAAGAGACACATATTCTCCTTTATTGAATGACCAGTGAAATAATGATGTGAGAATACCATTTTATCTACTGTTCGAATTGCAATGGAACATGGAGACAAGATCTGTGTATATCGACTGTAGAATTACACAGTATGCAGTCCTAGAGAAAGTGTGGGAAACTGTTCCTTCTAACGTTCTGTACCACTGGCGAACGTGACCGAAATACGAAGCATCTTTTTATTCTACGTTAAGGTCACAAATGGCCATCTGAATTGTCTTCGATTTCATTCATATCTCCTGATAAATTCTTGCGCCATTCTTTACTGTAACGATAATTATAGCCTAATGCCATTTATGAAAATATTCTGACACATTCTTCCGGGTGTATGAGCCAATACTCTGAGATAACATTCTAATCTCTTCCTGCTAATTAACTCTGAGGACCTCTATAGGAAAAGGTATTAATGGCGTCATATTTGTGATCTTATGGGATATATTTCGATAAGCGCGAGTTTGGCTAGTCTAAAACAGAGGAAGTAGAAATGATTTAATATTTTACGGCACACATTATAGCACGTATGAGACTAGTATGAAAGCCGGCTGAGTGTTTCAGACGGGAGACCAATGCAATTCTGATTTTCTTTACACACAATTAGTTGTAAAGGATTTATTTAAGAGAAACATAGGTTGCAGTCTCTGAAAGATTCGGGAGAAGTGTGGAAGTTTTGATCTTTTATATGATAAATCATTGCGGGTATTAAGACGAAAGAGCTGAGTGGTTCAGACGGTAGAGCGCTGAACTTCTGAGTTCACGTAGGCAGGTTCGATCCTGGACCATTCGGTGATATTCCAAAGAGCTCAAATACCCCAACCTCGTGTTTGTAGATTTATTGACATTCAAAAGAATTCCTATGGTGCGAAAGACCAGCAACTCGGCATCTCTGAAAATCGTAATTTTGTTAATGGGGCGTAAAATTATAATAATTATTATTGTGAAATGAAGAGGGCCTCTCTGTAAAATTAGGAAGCACATTAAACAGCCACCTGTTGAGACATCTTGTGGGGATGGGCTGAACTCTGTTCAGTAGATAAAAATTTCCTGTATCAGGTTGCAACTGAGGAACCTATGTTTGAACTTTCACTTGGTAAGAAATGTAATAGAGGTTGGTAACCCTTCCTCTTTGGTTACTTCTTAGGGTTGCTACTACTGAACTTTATTCAGACAGTCATGGTCCAGTCGGTCAGTACAAAAAGAATGGTCAGTTGTCTGCTAAAGATTATCTTGACTTTGGTATCAACAGCCGAGGTTCACACCTCGCCTGAACAGCTGACGTGCTGCGGCAACAAGTACGGTAGGCTTCCCATCTTAAACTATGTGACTCTAGAAGATTCTAGAGCCGTCAGGGAAGGTAACAGCGTTCCCATAGAATGTAAAGTGCACGGTCGTGCCGTACGTACTTCAGTTTTAGTGTAGGGAATTTATTAACTTAGACAAAATTTCAAGCAGTGACTATAATTGCCCTAAGGGATATTCTGTCCTAAAAAAGGAAGCACTAGTATAGACTCAATTATCAATTTTGTTTCTTATGACCAGATTTACAAATATTTAATAATATCTTTCACTTTTGGGTTATCCTTTGCTTTACTTTGTTTTGTGCCCCATTAGGTTTTATTCTTATGCTATGTCATGGAATAATCTGGTGCTTGTCTGCGTCCTTTCTCTCTTTCGTGTGTAGACTTATTTTTCAAATTTTCTTCTTTGATTTTTTTGGAATTTAATTTGTTCTGACCTTTCTTTGAATTTTATCGTGTTGATTGTTAATACCCTGCCCTCTCTATCATTTACTCTGACAATAATTGGTAAGTGATGCGACTCTCCCCATTCCTCAACCTTCATGCTCGTAATCATAGGGAACGCATTTCTCGAACATAGCGCCAAATCTATGATACTACCTCCTGTCTCCGTTATGTATGTCAGGTTCCCTAGTTCGTCGCCAAAGCACCATCCATTCAAGATATATAGTTCTACCGTACCACACAGCTGTAAGAACTATTCTCCATTTTTATTACAACCCTTATCCTGACTTACTCTCTTTTGTACATAAACTTTTTCTAGCTCTATTTGTACAACTGTTTCTGACCCGCAACCCTCCCGTTGAAGTCCCCCATTTTTTGCTAATGGCTTTACATCGCACCGACACAGATAGGTCTTATGGCGACGATGGGACAGGAAAGGCCTAGGAGTTGGAAGGAAGCGCCCGTGGCCTTAATTAAGGTACAGCCCCAGCATTTTCCCCGTGTGGTAAGTCCCCCATTAGTAGAATGCCTACGCCCTCAAAAATATTTTGAATCCTATTAATTTCCAATGCCAATTCATCAAGGAAATCCTTTTTCACAAATGGAGACGCCTCAGGAGGGTTGTAGATGAAACCGATACATAACTCTCGCTCACCCTCCTCGTGAAATTCTATTTTTAACCAAATTATATCCTCCATTTCTGATTCAATATGTTCTATTCTATCCTGCAAATGCTCCCTAATTATAACCATTATTCCACCCGGGAATCTACCTCTGCCGGCTCGCCTTTCTCTTGCCTTGTAATAAACTGTAAACTGGTGTACTTCCATCTTACTTCCAGGTGGAATCCAGGTTTCCACACACGCGAGGACATGCAATCTTCGCAACAAATCTTTAAAACATTCATTCTGTAGCTTACTTCTAAAACCTTCAATACTGATGCACCCTACTGTCATCTCTAATTATTTCTTCGTCCCCTGCACCTCACTCTGGCTGGCCGCCTTGGGCCCCGTAATCCTAGTTACCCACAGTTCATCTGAGTTCTCATCTAGTGTACTAACACATTTCCCTATCGAAGCCCTCCTCATTAAAATGACCTTTTCTCTACCAGAAGTTCTTCAGACTCACACGCCTGCGTTTGGATGTTGTGTTTCTCGCAGAGTCAACACTCAACTGCCACTGTAGGTTACATGTCTGCACTCTCTACTGGTTGTCTCTGTGTCAGCTTCTTCCTCTCTCTGTCCTCTTCGATTCACTTCCTGGTCGCCGCACACTGCTCTGCATTCTGCTGATCTCAGCTGTCTCGTTCGTTCACCTTCCCCATCGGCCAACGTATTCTCTGTGTTATACACATTCTTTAACTGCTCTACTGACCATGCGCTAGTCCACTTCCCGTCATCCACCACTAATTTGTTGCCCCTTATGTAGGCAATTAGTCCGACACACCTACCCTTTCCCAGATGGAACTAGAGTGTATTCTAGTTCGTCGGGGCTTCTTTCTCCAGCTCCTGCTTGATCCATAACTATTCACCTTTCAATCAGCGTGTATTATCTAAAATCTTCTTCACCAGTAGGGTTGATACGAATCTCACTTTCACTGGTCTCTTGCCTTTTCTCTTCCTCATTCGCTGAATATCGTCTATGGCGGCTAACCTGCAGTTGATCTTCAACATCTCATTTATTAGCTGAATTACTTTAAATACCAGATCTTCTTTAACTTCCTCAGGTAACCTGTATTTAAAATAATTTTCTTCCGGACATAGTATGCGATCATGTTATTCATTCTCAGGGTCTCACAACCCGTAACTTAGAGGCCCTAATGGTCTTTTGAGAATAGCTGGCGCAGGGGCTATTGCGTAAGATACGTATCTACTAATGAAACCTGGTATAGATCGTTTCATACTGCAATGTAATCAGGGACTTAACTTGTTACTTAGGACCTCTAGCGGAGTTTGCATGATTGATTTTTTATTATTTTTGTTACTTTTAGTCAGTTTAAATCCTTTATATAATAATAATTTTGTCAGTTACAAGTTTTATTAAATGATTTACTCCTCACCGCGTTTCAAAGACTTTGCTCCTTCGGCAGATTTCATTTAAAAGTGGCATTAAGATGTGCATTATGATGTATTACATCTACGTTAGGTCAACTATGTCGGTGTGTGTCGTGTAAGAAATATACAGTTGCTGCTAAATTTTAGTATTGTTTTTAAATATTAATTTTTAATTTTATCATTGAGCATGTGTTGAGGATCTATTACGAGTAACTCATATCTGAAATTGTCAAGAGTTTCTAAAGTGTTCAGTTTCATCTCTTTTGGATGTGTATGTAAAATGGTGAGAGCTGTACATTTGATACTTCATGTCCTTTGTCATGTAAATGTGCAGCAACTGCTGATTTTTCATGTTTATGTAGCTCAAATGCCGCCAGGTGTTCTTGAAACAGTTCTTATCGCATAAAGATTTAATTCACAGTCACGGACAAGGCCTACAAAAAAACATGGTTATGCTAAATATTAAATATATCCTATCAAACCTTCTCTGAACAAGAAATCAAGTCAGCATTTGCCTCGTGTGAAAATGTAAAATCATATCAAGGGCTGCCGACGATGAGATTTGAACCCACTACCTCTCGAATATAAGCTCACAGCTACGCGACCCCAGCAGCAGCACGGCCAACTCACTCGGTGAACAAAGTTTACAAACCTATCATTTTTTCCTTACGCTGGTACGGCACGGTAAGAATACGACCACGTTTCAAATTAAATCAAATCATACATATATCTACAGAAACGTGAAAGACATGAAGGTGAATAATGTTCTGTGAGAGTCACTCCCGTTATCAAATGAGCAGCCTTTATGAACTTCTAGATACGAGTAGAGACAGAGGGAGTACTAGAAGTGATAGTGTCAGTCGGGGCGTGGCAATACTTATTGAATTGAATTGAATTGAATTGAATTTATTGATCATGATTTACATGCCACTGAGACTGAAAAGCCCCTTTATGCAGCGTCTTCTTATAATACAATGCAGATTTATGAAAACAGTAACTACATTTTTATAATATTAAAGTATTAAATTAAACAAGAAACTTTAAAAAAATATGAAAATACAGATACCAAATCCAGTAAGGTTAAGACATACATTATATAATAAGTAAGAAAGTAAATCATTAAGCCCTTCTGTTATTCTGGACTACATGGGTTTAAAGAATATAAAGCTAAAGCAGAGAAACAATTTTCTTCGAAATATACATATTCCTGATTGTTCGACACAAGAATGCCTGATCTCAGCCTCTTGCGTACTCCTCCAGAAAGATAGATGTTAAGAACTGCTTTAGTTGGGTACAGTTAGTGTTACTTGCGAAACGGTGAAGATTAAAGACGTTAAAGATACGTGATGCAGTGCAAACAAAGGATTTGTTAAATTTAGTGGTACGATGAAGGGGAATTTGAAGGGTGGTTTTTGTAAACCTATTATCTCTGTTATGTACCGACTTCATAGGTTTAAATGCATTATAAAGGTAGGATGGTGTCTTCAGTTTGAGAATTTTCTGCGTAGCAACAGCTACTGAGATTTCCCGACGTTCATGGAGTTTCAACCATTGTAGCTGTATGTAATAGGGTGTTATGTGTTCATCACGCCTGGCATTTGTAACGTAACGAACACATGCGTTTTGTACCCTCTGTAGTTTTATGTTCAAAGTTTCAGATAAGTCGTTGTATACGACTGAACCATAGTCAATTATTGGAAATATAAGACTTTGAACAAGTAGTTTTCGCATGAAAGGTGGTGTACATGACACGTTACGTTTCAAAATATGCATGGATGACACAACTTTGCGGATTACATTTGACGTATGATCAGACCAGGATAAGGTTCTGTCGAAAATTAGACCTAGATTGTTAACGGTGTCACTATAATGAATATCTGTCTCTAGAATTTTTATTGCTGGGGGGGATTTGAGGTCAACAGTTTTCAGGAGTTTTGTGTAACCTATGCAAATAAGCTGGGTCTTAGCCACATTTAATTGGAGGTTATGATTTGCGCTCCATTCAATCAATCGAGAGATGTCATGGTTAAAATGCGTTATAGAAGAAGATGCGTTAGTGGGACAAAAGTGGAAGTAAGCTTGTAAGTCATCCGCATACATGTGAAAGCTACTGCTTTTAAAGACTTCAGATATGTCATTAATATAAATAGAAAAACATAAAGGACCGAGGACTGATCCTTGTGGTACGCCACAGTTTACTGATTCCCAGCTAGAGAATCGACCGTCAACGAACGTGACTCTTTGTGATCTATTTGACAGATATGATTCAAACCACGACAGAGCACTCTGGGAGAAGCCAATTGACTTCAGCTTAGCAAGAAACAACTCATGATTAACAGAGTCAAATGCCTTAGAGAAATCAAAGAGACATAAGATAGTAAGCTGCCTCTTATCGGTGGCCGCGCGTATATCATCTGTAACCTTCAGAAGAGCATGAGGAAACAAAGGAGAAAACAAATTACCCAAACGCCCTGTACTTGATTATACAGTGACATGAAGAAGAATATTTAAATACTGGGAAGGGAAGGAACTGCGTGGCTATTGAACGCCATATTTAAAGATTAATCAGATTTCCTAATCATGATCTCGTGAAGCACGTTTGCTTACATTTGTATGTTTTGATGTGCTACTGTGGGATTCTCAATAAGAAAAGATGCAGCAAGATGATCATGAATACCAATTAAATTTTGTCACATGACTTTCTTAATATTACTACAAACCTTCCAACATTTATATATTTTGTTCCTAGAATTCCGTCGAGACAGTAAAATGAAACACTTTCCAATCTGTTAAGCTTATATTTAGTGTATTCTACCTCATATAAATCACATTCCTGACGATTGCCGTGCAGGCTGTCAGGTGTATAACGTGCTATTAACATAATTAAGATCTAAACTTGATTGTCTACGTCCAAATTGAATATGATGGATGTCTCTTATAGCGCGGTTTATGCTCATCCGTGTGAACTGCACACACCAGGACATGTATCTGGGAAGTGTTTACTAGCTCAGAGCCGGGCAGTAATTGCCACTGCAGATCGCCAAGCTGGATAAGGGACTCGACAACCTAACTGATGACTTACTCTGGCTGCTGTGGTGAGGCCCATAACTAATCAATATACAAGAGTAATGAAGTATGTTTGGCACTCATCATTATAGTTACAATTGCACACACGAATTGTTATTTGTATTTAATCTATATATTGAAATCTCAATCAATCAATCAATCAATCAATCAATCAATCAATCAATCAATCAATCAATCAATCAATCAATCAATCAATCAACCAATCAATCAATCAATCAATCAATCAATCAATCAATCAATCAATCAATCAATCAATCAATCAATCAATCAATCAATCAATCCAATCAATCAATCAATCAATCAATCAATCAATGTACAACTCCATGGCTAAAAGGTTAGTGTGCAGGCTTTGGGCCCAAAGGGTCCCAGGTCCGCTTTCCAGCCGGTTCGTGGATTTTAACTTTCACAGGTTAATTCTTCTGGCTCGGAGGCTCGGTGTTTTGTGCTGTCTTCCTCATTAGAATGCTCCTTAGGTACGGCCCCATTGTCACAGACGCGCAGGTCGCCTATAGGGCGTTAACTCAAAAGACCTGCACCAGGATTCTCCGGAGGCCACACGACATTAATAATAATCAACTCTAATCTGTATTTAGGGTTGTCGCCCAGTTGACATATACCCTACCAGCTGTTTATCTAGACTTTCCTTAAACTGAAAGAATTTGGAAATATATTGAACATCTCCATTGATAAATTATACCAGTCCAAAATGCCTCTTCCTGTACACCAACATTTGCTCCAAATTGTCCTCTTGTATTTCATCTTCATATCGTCGCTGAGGGAACAACACCGCGTCTCTGACAATGCACTTCCTATCAATTATTTTCCTGAAGGCTACTTCTCACGCCTCCCAGTCACATATGGATATGCAGTCCATCAGAACAATTTTCGTTGTGTTCATTTTCCTATTATGATGTATAAAGGAAAATGAACCTTAAATACATTATAACCGAGCTCGATAGCTGCAGTCGCTTAAGTGCGGCCAGTATCCAGTAATCGGGAGATAGTGGGTTCGAGCCCAGTGAACGGCAGCCCTGAAGATGGTTTTCCGTGGTTTCCCATTTTACACCAGGCAAATGCCGGAGCTGTACCTTAATTAAGGCAATGGCCGCTTCCTTCCACTTCCTAGGCCTTTCCAATCCCATCGTCGCTATAAGACATATCTGTGTCGGTGCGACGTAAAGCAAATAGCAAAAAATTAATAAAAAATAATAAAAAATACATTATACAGTAGGAGTGACTAAATATGTCACGAAAACATACATTTCTGTGATATGATAAATAAGAGACTTAATTTAAGAGTTCGGGAGTAAAATTACGAGTAAAAGTAAGAGTATATCACTAAATTTTGTTATTTTATACAATTGATCACGATGTATTCAGAATGACAGATAACCTAGAACTGAGTGCGTGAGTCAACACAGCGCCATCTTATAACAGAATATGCGTGTGACGTCACATATTTAGCACACATTTTGTCTTACTTTGAAGCGCAATTTTATGTAAACTACTTTTCTGATTTTCACTTTTTTTCAACCGGTAGCCTCCTCTCTTATCTGTCGAATGAGACATTAAACATAATCATTAGTTGAATACTCTCGTCGATATATGCGTTCCACCCAAACACTAAAAGCGTTTTATATGTTTTTTTCTATGTACCCGTACGTCTACGTTAAAAAATAATGGGAAAAATCATAATTAATACATTTTAGGCCTACACATAATACCTAATAAAATAACTATGGCGTTGAACACTGACTACTTCAATTCTATGTACACAAATTAAAAGCTTAATATTATACATATACTGAAGAAAATCCACAGCCTATTCCCAGTCATTCGACCGGGTCAGGAATGGAATGAATGAAGCCCCTATCTAGCAGCGAGGATAGGAAATGTGTCGGCTGCCGATGTCTGTCGCACACCTCTGGGACAATGATTAATGACTGATTGATGAAATGAAATTATATTGGTGAGTGTTTCAGGAATGAAAGATGACAGGGAAAACCGGAGTACCCGGAGAAAATCCTGTCCCGCCTCCGCTTTGTCCAGCACAAATATCGCATGGAGTGACCGGGATTAGAACCACGGAACCCAGAGGTGAGAGGCTGACGCGGTGCCGTCTGATCCACGGAGGCTCTAATATTATACAGATACTAATTCTTTCTAATTCAATAACCCTCAGTATACCTCAGTCTCTCTCCCAGCATCATCTATACGAAAAGCATGTGATAGATCAATAGCCATACAGTACATTTGACCTCCTGAACTTAAGATATCTGTTACATTTTCCTGGAATCCTGTAAGCTGAGCCTCAATAACCTTTCCTTAATCCAAACTGCCTTCTATCAAAGTTAGTAATTTAGCAAGCATGTCGAATATAACTTCAAAAAAGATGTTTTCCTACAGCTTACATTCAACACATATCAAGATGAATGGCATGTAATATTTTATGTTTATCACACTTTCCTTTGTACACATGGGCTACTATAGAAACTCGTCATTTGGTGTAGCTCCTTCATGCAAACAGTAATCAAGTACGTCATTCAGATATGGTACTATACCCGTCTAACAACCCCTAGAAACCTTACAAAATCCGGTTGCTATTTTAGCTTTAAATTCTGTATCGTTTGTAAATAGGCCTAACTTTGTTGTTGTGGTTGTTTCAGTACCTCGCTAGTATAAGTCACCTCCCCTACCTGGACATTATATTTATACACAAGTATCTTTCATTATTGCTGATTAAATATTTCTGCGTTCTGCGAATCCTCACACGTACCCTCCCATTCTTAATTTGTGATTCCTGGAATATCCTTCCTTTAACAAGTTTTTCATTACCTCATTAAGAACCTAAAACCTGTTTTCCAGTCATTGACCGGGTCAGGGATGTAATGAACGTGTCATATATTATTATTATTACAATGGGGTCGCCACTCCCAATGTGATTTATTAATGAGTGATAAATACTATGAAATGATAATGGAGAGTGTTGCTGGAATGAAGATGACAGGGAAAATCGGAGTACCCGGAGAAAAACCTGTCCCGACTCCGCTTTGTCCAGCACAAATCTCACATGGAGTGACCGGGGTTTGAACCACGGTATCCAGCCGTGAGAGGCCGACGCGCTGCCGTCCGAGCCACGGAGGTTCCTCATTACCTCATATGACTGCCAATTACAGCGGCCATAGTGTTATCCTTACCTGACTTCTTGCTAAATTCAATTTCTTAATATGTCTCTTCAAACTCTCCTCACTTCCACAACCAATCGTAACTCTCTTGTTATGAATAAAACCCTGTCTGTTTTATCACTCTAATTTATTTCAAGATGACCCAATAAATGAACGGCCACACACACAATTCTCTTCAACCACAAATGATAACACTCACTAATTGCTGTCTATTTAGAAGTATTTTCCCCTTCCACAACAGAGAGTCCGGGTCGTTGGTATTACCTGGGAGACGATAATCTTGATTGACAGGCTTTTCACCTTCTCTTCCCCTCTCGGTCCAGTCACTCCTACCCAACAGCTGTTTGAAGACCTCTAGATTTGAACACAAAGCCATTGTCCACTCAACACACTATTACTGTTCCTTGGTTCGACTCCAGAGAAAGTTCAATAATACATACAGTCAAATACAGTGAGCTACTTAATACTGGCAACCAAACAACAATAGTTCAACAGAACAGTGCTAACCAGCAGGACAATACTCCTCACAACAATGACCATTAACACTGTTCCAATTACACTCACGATAGCTGCTCAATTCATTGACTCTACGACGGTGCTCAGTCCATGGAAGTACAGACACACAGTACCCTGAGACAGTACACAGTCTTCCGTTCCGTACGCTGCAATACTGAGAATACGGTGGAACAATGGCCATTCAGTCGGTCCTCGAACAATCTATTATAAACCGAGATCTATTCTTCACTCCTTAAATGTTGAAGGTGGCTGCTGAAGCATTTGCGGGAGTGCTTCGAGGAATTATGTTTAAACAGTTGATTCTATTTACCCCAACAGTACAGTGAGAAAAACGATTTATTTAATAGAAGTTGTTCAATGATATCAGTGCGGCTTATTTCGTTTAATTTACGATTTAATTTTCATAGTTGTACTTCAATAGAATTCGAATACCTGGTTATATTCCAGCTAGACATCTTTTGAAAGAACTACTTCAACAGTATAAAATATTACTTGTTGCTATTATTCAAACAGTCTTTGTTCGACTTCTCAAATAGTCATCGAACCATCAACGAGAAAATTTGCTTCCCACAGTTCATTTTCTGGGTAAAGAAATATGTTAATCTTCAGTTGCCTATGTTCTCACGACGTTAAAATGGCATCCATGAGTGTTAAAATTATATACGATTATCATGCAAGATAAATAAATTCTCTACAAGGAACGAAAACACTCTTCTTGTAAAAACTAATCAGTTCAAGCCTCCCATCTCTAAATCAATCCGATCACATGAGGTAGGTCTCATGTCTTACAAAGCCACTCTCAGTAACTACTTGCAAATGGATGTTGTAGTGTACACCAGAGTTTCATTTTAGTAATGGTCTCGGAGTAATGAGGGACCATTAATTTACAAGCATAGCGACTTACTCCTGTCAAACGATGCCCTCGAGTATATTAGTGCAGCTCGGTAAGACATTAAATGTCTCCCCACGTTTCAATTCCCTCCATGTCATGTACAGTAGCTGAGGTTTAAATGAACTAGGATTTTAATTCTTCCGCGACAACGTTGCCCCTTATTTCCCAGGCAGACAAATTATAATGTAACACAAGGCATGCTGCGAAACATTTACTTAAAATGATAAAGTCCTTTATTCAACGTGCCCGAATGTATGGAGAGAGAAATAAAATCAAAGCGTAGCGATCTATTCTAGTCTAAAGTCATCTTATTTTCAACAATAGCATGGGAGCACTAGGAAAGGAACGTAAATATATTGAATGTGTTTTGGGTAGCGATCGGTCATTATTACAATTGTGGTGCAGTGAGAATTGATGGTAGGAGGAGTTCTTGGCTCAATGTACTTACAGGAGTTAGTCAAAGCTATAATCCTTCATCTTGTTGATCATAATACACACAGACATTTAAAGGTATAAAACGGCAGTGAGGGGTTCGGACGAATGAAAATGTGGTAAGCAGTTTGGCCATTACCGATGACTTGATCTTAAAGTAAGTGCGCATTCAGTGCCTGCAGTCGAATGTCTTGAACCCTGAAAATAGCTGCAGTGAGAATGATGTTACCAGATGTATGCATAAGGTTTTCCCGGGTTTTGTGGTAAAGAAAACACGTAATTTTCAAGGTAAATTAATTATCTATACAAATAAATAAAATTGAAGTGTCTGTTTGTAATGTCAAAATAACTGCATTTTACTAAATGCATATGAAAGTATATACGGTACTTAAAACTAAAAACCATTTTTAAATTTTTTTTGTCTATCTGTGTGTCTGTTTGTTTGTTCCGACTAATCTCCGAGACGGTTGGGCCGATTTTGAAGGGGAATTGCACTGGCAGATAGCTGATGGTACAAGGAAAAACGTAGGCTACTTTTAAATTTTCAAAACAATTAGAGGGGATAGAGACGGGGGGGGGGAGATATGAAAATAATAGACGAAATATCGAATTTGTCGTATGGGTACAAGACGAAGCTCATTGAAGACTCTTGACGCAATGAACAAAAGTCGGTAAGTCCTAAAGTCCAGAAAACCATGTGTTAAGGCCCTAAACCAACCGTTATGGAGATATTGGCACCATACTACATATGGTACACATATGAATTCCTATCTGGAAAATTTATGCTGTAAACCCGTCTCGGCCTCTTGGCTAAGATCAAAGTATAGACTCACTGGAAGAGATCATGTGTAGTGGAGCTCCGCGATCTTAACATCTTTTCTCGTGTTCTGTGCAGTGTTAGTGGGTATCAGGGAGTATTTGTGAATTTATTTGGTGTGGTGGTTGTGTGAACGTGTTATCTTAAGAGTCTACAGCTTATTTCAATTGATTTGAGGGCATGTTTTGGTTTAATTTTATTGCCCTAAATGCCACCATATTGGATTTTGCTACAATTGATCCGTAGACAACTTACTAAGAGTGTATTTTCGTAGCTAACCTTGCCCTAACAACCACCCACTCGCTAAATTTTCTTCGTCGCCATAGATACTACTCACTAGACACATAACTCCAATCTTCCATTAAGGCGTTTCTAAAGCAACAGATCTTGGCCTACTTCTGGGAGCCATCTTGGTGGTCAGCGAAAATATAATAATAAACTTTTTTTTGCTAGTTGCTTTTACGTCGCACCGACACAGATAGGTCTTATGGAGACGATGGGACAGGGAGGGGCTGGGAGTGGGAAGGAAGCGGCCGTGGCCTTAATTAAGGTACAGCGCCAGCATTTGCATGGTGTGAAAATGGGAAACCACCGAAAACCATTTCCAGGGCTGCCGACAGTGGGGTTCGAACCTACTATCTCCCGAATATTGGATACTGGCCGCACTTAAGCGGCTGCAGCTATCGAGCTCGGTAAATAATAAACTAAAGAAGCAGTGGCCAGTAACGCTCGTTCCCCTTCGCCGATCAAAATGCGCCTCCCACGGCTTCCCCCTTCAACGACTTAACATCACAAATGCTGGCTGTCGCGTGGGCTCAGTACGCACGAGCGGGCTATTAAGGACGGTTGAGTCTCAACGCGCGCCGTGTTTGTGTTCGTTCGCATTGAGTAGTTAAGTTATTAGTCATGCCTGAAAGAAAATCAAATGTCTATGAAAACACGAGAAAGCCCAAAAGTCAAACATTGCAACGTGAAAATGAATCTCATCAGGATAGGAAAAGTCGTCCTACAAATTTTCGATTGAGGCAATCCATATCTAAGTCGAATGAAAGTAGTTCTGAAAGTAACAAACGATTACAGTTAGTTAGAACCCGTCATTCATTGTTAAGGAGTCAAGAATCTCAGAAGTATACAGAACAACGTATAGAAAGTAATCGTATTCGACGCGGTGTCTTCCGAAGCCTAGAATCAGACGATTCTAAAGAGCAGCGATTAGAAGATGACCGTATTCGACACTCTGTGTTGCGATATCTAGAAACAGATGATTCTAAAGAGCAGCGATTGGAAAGTGACCGTCATCACCAAAATCAACGTGAATTTGAAAGTCAAGAACAACATGACATTCGTGTTACTGAACAATGTGATTGATATCATAAGTCACTAGAGCGAAGAATCGAGCGTTTAGCCACCTGCCACCTGAGCAACGTAAGTCTTTGTTATGTGGCAAACCTCATCAATCTGAACATTTCATTTCGTCAGTCAGAAACAAGTTTGATCGAGAAAGGCGTCTGGTTACTACAAGACAAACGGTAAGTGCTATGCGAGATACTGAAAGTTAAAAGAACCGGTGACAAACACTGAATAATGACCAAATAAGAACTAATAGACGTAATATTGCATGGCAAGAAAAACATAACAGTGGGTTCAATTATGATGCCAAAATAAATGATTCTGCAGCATCAGAGATAGGCCTGATGAATGTTTGTTGCATTTACTGTAAAGCTTTAAGGTGAAAAGGTGAGTCAAAAGGACTTTGTTATTCTTGTGGGAAAGTACGCTTGGATTCTATTCAGCCGCCACCTGGTCCAAGTGAGTCTTTGTTATGTGGCAAACATGATTAATCTCAACATTTCATGGATAATATCAGAAGCTCTAATTCGGCTTTTCAAATGACGTCTTTCGGGGCAAAAGAAGTTCATGAAGGGAATTATATGTCCACGTTTAAAATACAAGGGCATGTGTATCATTTTATTGGTTCCCTTCTTCCAGTAGATAATGCGAGAGGATCAGTTTTTACAAATATATTTCATTACCGATTATGTACTACAAACGGACGCAAGATTACAATGTTTTCCAGATGAGAACACTTCGTTAGCAGGAAGCTTGCAAAGTATGCTTATTGAAATAAACAGTTTCATTCGCGACTTCAAAACTGATCTTCAATCTTCCACACCAAATACGATAAATCAGTATGAACTAAGATTAAACAACGAACAAAATAAAGTTTACCGACTGCTCAACGACAGCGTGAATGCTGCTAACGCTGGTAGTGTATTTTTTTAGACGCTCCAGGTAGTACTGGCAAGACATTTTTGATAAATATTTTACTGGCCAAAATACGTTCAGGAAAAAAAAAATGCCATAGCAGTCGCACCTTCGGGAATAGCTGCAACTTTACTTCATGGGGGGAAAACAGCTCGTTCCATTTTTAAAATACCAACAGAAGCAGAGTGTACGAAAATCCAGTCTTCTGTGTATCGAAAAATAGTCATAAAGCCAAAGTATTACAAGAGTGTGTCTCTGTAGTGTGAGACAAATGCACTATGGCGAATAAAATTTCAATCGAAGCCGCGAACAGAACCATGCAATACCTAAGAGGTCATTGCTCGTAGTGTTTCCCCTATTATTCGGAAGAGAAACATTTTTATTCGCTGGTGATTTTAGATAAATATTGTCATTAAAGGCACGCGAGTGGATGAAATTAACGCCTCTTTAAAACTTTCTGTACTTTGGAGACATTGTTAAAAACTTTCTTTAAAGGAAAACATGTGAGGAAATTCAGCTGATTCAACATTTAGCAAAATTCCCCTTGATGTTGGAGGGGGGAAGTGTCCAGAAGTGAATGATACTCATGATATAGAACTAAGTTACCTACCGGTCTTTGTCAGGTTGTGGCGGATAATGAAGCTTTAATAAATAGTATTTACGATGATGTTCACAATCTCATATAAACGAAAATTCGTGGTTGTGTGAGAGGTCAGTTTTAGCATCAATGAATGACCAGGATACTGCGCTTAATCAGCGCATTTCAAATAAGCTTCCTGGTGAATCACAAACATACCTTTTCATCAATACTGTTTGCAATCTGGATGAAGCTGTTAATTATCCAACAGAATTTTTGAACAATAAAATTATGCCTTGTCTACCCTTTTTCACTCTAGAACTTAAGTTTGGCATGCACATAATATTACTCCGTAATTTAAACCCACCGGAACTTTGCAATGCTACTAGATTGCGAGTAGTGTCACTGCAAAGAAACGTTATAGGATGTCGTGTAATATCCGGATGCGGAAAAGGTGAGACGGTATTTATACCAAGGGTTCCCATCATACCGTCGAATGTTCCCATTGATTTCAAAAGACTGCAATTTCCTATCAATATCAGCTTTGCTATGACAATCAACAAGGCACAAGGGCAAAGCTGGCATAGGTTTAACTAAGGGTTGCTTTACCCATGGGCATCTACACGTCGCATGTCCACGAGCGAGGAGTGCCTCTAGCGTTGTTGTTTCATCCCAAGGAAATCGTACACCAAACATTGTATATACAGAGATTTTTCAATGAGATGAATACGAAAAGAAAAAAAATCTAACTGTTTCAAACGTTGACAAGGAAGCTTCATAAGTAAAAACAGTCCAAGGAAATCGTATACAAAACATTGCATATAAGAAGATTTTCCAATGGGATGAATATGAAAAGCCCCCACCACCACCACCACCACCACCACCAAAAAATCTAAATATCTCAAAAGTCAACAAGTCGATAAGTCCAAAAGAAAATTCAAAGCGTTCGGAGTTGTGGGCACAGCTATTACAAATAAAAGTACTGTATTTCATCCAATTTACCTATATGAAAACGATGTGTGTTTATAAAATATAATGTTTTATTTTGCTTTTAAATAAATAGTTTAAAACATCTAACGGCTGAATTAATAAACGTGGGTGAAGCGACGGGTACCTATTGGTTCAAAATATTGGCCATCGGCTTCTACACACTTCGTCCATCTTTCAGGTAAGTTATGAATACCATGCCTGAAAAACTGCTTGTCTTTTTCGGCGAGCCAACTTCCTCGAAATTGCTGAAGTGCTGCTCTGTGAGTGCGTGCCCCATTAATGCGAAGAGATGATAGTCAGATGGCGCCAGGTCGGGAGAGTACGGCGGGTGCGGAAGGATGTCCCATCCAAGCAATTTCAAGGTGTCTTTCGCAGGTTTTGCTGTGTGAGACAGCGCATTGTCGTGTAACAAAATCACTTTGCCATGTCTTCTGGCCCATTCCGGTCATCTTTCGATCAATTCGTGATTTAAATTAATCATTTTTGGGCGATAGCGTTGTGCATTAACGGTTTCGCCGGGCTTCAAAAGTTCATAATACACAATAACGCTGTGGTCCTACCAAACACAAAGCATGGTCTTCTTGCCGAAGCGATTTCGCCTTGGTGTTGAGGACCGGCTTCGCCAGGTGACAGCCACGATAATCTCCGCTTCGGGTTTTCAAACTAAAATCCATTTTTCGTCATCCGTCACAATTCGCTATAGAAGTGATTTTCTTTCGTGGCGTTGAAGCAGCACTTCACAAGTGACTTTGTGATTTTCCATTTGACGTTCATTCAAACCGTGTGTGACCCATTTACTGAGTTTACTGAATTTTCCCATTGCTCGTAAACGTCTGCTGATTGTTTCTTGTGACACACTTAACCCATTGAGCCCTGAATATTTGTTGGATTGAAACTGCATTGGCGCTGGGATTATTTTGGAGGAAATATAGTGTCGATTCATGTCGTGAGAAATTTCTTACTTACAAGACCATTAAAGATTTAAATATACATGAAAACAAAAGGCTTTCATGCCACAAACTGCGGAACAAGGAATACAGTAAAACATTTTATTTTATTAGCATCACGGGTCCGTACTCAGTCCGCCTGCTGAGCTGTAACACGGCCTTCTTTTTGCATTTCCTCTTCGATTTCCACATCTATTTGTTCTTCAGGAGCATTGCTAACACTAATACTAATATTACTACTAATTTCACTGAAAAAATTACATTCCTAATCATCATTACATTCTAAAAGGGGTTATATATCGGTAAATATCAGTTCCATACTGGCAGCCATCTTGTTTACAAGCGAATCTCAAAGTCGAGAGATAGCCCACTTCAAACTAATATTACCAAGCACACTATCGATATATATTAGCAAAGAGCATATAACATTGCAAAGAAAGAATCCCTACACAAATTACAAATGCAACCCACTCTGCCATCTCTTGAGGAAAGGTTGAATTACGTAGTAAAATGAGACAACGGAACAGTTCCGTGGTCCGGCATTTGGTCCACCAAGACGAAGTACGGAACGGTTCCGTGGCTCGGGCCCAATGAGTTAATGCTTGTACAAATTGCTGTTGAGTTTGAGTTGGATCATCATCCATATCTTTCACACTGTAATCACCACGTTTAAATTGTCAAAATCATTTCTCACATGTTCCAATCGATGGGGCATGTTCACCACATGTTTCTACCAGTAAACGATGAATTTCCACAACCTTTAACATTTGATTAAATGAGATAAGCAATGCGAGCCGCATAAATTATTTTTCAGGCAGAAACGTCGACATGATCACCTGAGCGATACAATACAGGCGCTAGTGTTTGGCGGACTCAACTTGTGTGTGCTGGAATGTGAATGTCAGACAAACAAACTTACCTGTGTGTCAAATTCATACGCTGCGTACTGTTCGCTGGCGCCGTCTCTAAGTGGAATCGGAAAAGACTTATGCACACACTTGGTATGAAAATTAGCATTCTAAAGCTATGTCAGGAGGTAACGAATAAGAAACTGGAACAGGAGGATAATTTAAAGCATTTTGCATGTATATTCTCAGGTGGAAGGGAATGGAGGTTGTGCTCAGTGACCTAGCTGCTGGCTTCCCATCCAAACGTCTGAAGCTCCAATTCCAGTAAATCATAAATATCTCCAGGCATCAGGAAGGGCACCCAGCCTCAAATTCCCGAACGAAATCAAAATGAGCCTGGTTGGCTGGGATAAGGTAAAGAAAGGATGGCAGTATAGTACGTGAAACTGAGTCAACGTGCATCAAAACTTACACTGTTGCAGTCAACGATACTCTGTAAAAAAGAAGTCGGCTCCCGGACGAAATAACGTATTTTCAAATCAACCTTACCGTGCGGAAGTAAAAACTGGATGAACACAGGATATCTTTCGTCCATAATTCAAGTAATGGAAATGAAAGTAGCGACAATGATTTAGCTTAAAAACAGGTGGGAACAATGACAGGAGGGTAATCAAAATTAGAATAACCTCGTGGTATAAAATTCTACGCATAAGCCAGCTTTGGTGTAGGGTCATGTAAGACGGATGGAAAAGAATAGGTTACCTAGGAGAAATTTCAGAGAGATTAAGGCGCTGTTGGTTAAACTCGGTTTTTCATGATTCACTGATAAGGAGTGTGGCGCTAAAGGAGACCACCGAGCTAGATGCAGGTAGAGGATTGAAAGACATTTGGTTAATTCACAGAGGCTTGCAGACTGAACGCTCTAAGACATAACACTATATATTGAAGATGTATGTATGTATGACTGACGGAAATCAAGTTTCAAAGTGAGTAACCAAACAGCAATCGGCACTGAAACTGTGTGTACCAAAAACCTTTATAATTAATTCACTCTGTCTACACGAACGCTTTATCTCACAGTTCGCATCAGAATACCTATCAATACACCTCAACACATTATTGACGCTAAATCCCACGCAGTGTTATCAAATACAAACATGTGGGTGCTGAAAATAGCAATTCTCATTTATCAGTTGGCGATAACGTATGAGAATATATTTCATGCAAACACACATCTACGGTACGTACTACATTTGATTAATGGTGTCTCATTTTCTGGTATGGAAGACGACAATAGCAATGTAAATCGCTTCGTTTTCAGGTATACTTCCTCCAGTAATGGCAGACTATAGGAGCATGAATTGTGAAGAAAGCGACCATGATGAACGTGATGATGTGTACAAAAATGTAAATTAGCACACGACCTCATTCGTCTTGAACTTAGCTTGGAAATTTACAATCTACTTGATTTGTTGTGCGATTTCTGGCTCTACCACGAATTTCAGAACAATAAAATAATTAGGAATGATGGGTTAAAACATCTCTGTTTTTCATCCTCATTTTCTTGTTAGGATGTCCTTCACTACTACAACTTCAGATGATAATGTGATTAAAGAAGTACTGTAGGCGCAGGCTAAAATAGCTCTTTCCTATCCTGGCTACAAATAATATACAGATACTTCACTACTGACCTCATATTACGCCAGACTACTTAAAAGACCGTTATTGGAATATTTATTTTCTCCTTTATTGCTAGTTGCTTTACGTCGCACCGACACAGATAGGTCTTATGGCGACGACGGGACAGGAAAGGCCTACGAATGGGAAGGAAGCGGCCGTGGACTTAATAAAGGAACAGCCCCAGAATTTACCTGGTGTGAAAATGACAAACCACGGAAAACCACCATCTTCAAGGCTGCTAACGGTGGGGTAGGAACCCACTCTCTCCCTAATGCAAGCTCACAGCTGCGCGCCCCTAATCGCATGGCTAACTCACTCAGTATATTGCTATATCGTCAGGGTGATCGCGGTTCGAATCCAGACCAATGTATATGGATTTTTCAGATGAGAATTCACGTTCCTGCAGTTCAAATTCAAACATACTCGAGGTCCCATGGCTATGAATGTATCAGGAAAAGCAAATAAGCTTGTACTTCTACGTGAATGTCGATAGTCGTGATCATGGCCACGGGACGTTAAGCGCAGTGATTTTCAAGGGAACATGGTAAGCGTCTGTCAGGAGTGTTATTATACTGTATAGAGGAGATAGAAAGAATATATCAATCATTCAGACGCAGATCTGAAATAGTTAAAAATGTGTGTGGGTCTGTGGGACCCCAGTGTACAGCGCAAAGTTTACGAAAACGTACAACTTAGCAACCAGAAAACGTTCCCCTCAAACAAGAAACCAAACACCAAACTAAATACTGAGGTAACACGTGTGAGTGGTTGAATGGTATTATTATTGCTTTGTTATAAGTAAAAAGTAGCAATTACATTTTCAAAGTCTACTTTCTTAGTCGGACCATTTTCTATTGTTAGTACAGCTACAATACTTCAAACAATCTTGAACCTTAGATGCATGTAAGTAGATTTTTCACTCTTCCAAGAATTTATAAGGATTTTTCAGCAGCACTGTTTGTTGCTGGCGTGCTCAAATCTTTTGATATTTCGATAGAGATTCAAGGGGTGATTGTCTCATAGCATTATACTCAAAAGAGTTAAGGGAGGAGAGGTTTCATCTTCGGAACTCAAACGACGCCTATGTGATGGACACACAATCTGTTCCAAAAGGCTCCGGTGAGTCCTCTGAGTAAAGTTGCTACACCTCCTTCGCAGAGTGTATTTCAGTGAGATCCAGTTTCATCAGATTTGATAAGAACGGTAATCTCCCACAGGTCTGTACGTAGACACGAAGACACTTCATAATCTCTGTTTCTGGTCTTATCCAATGCAAAAGGGAAAATATATTTTATGGACTATGTTTACTCATGAGAGTTTTATTTTCTGATTCAGAATTAGATTCATCAGAGAACACCTTCCTTTGTATCATACGTTTCATCTAATTTTCTCTCCTTGCATTATCTTTTGGGTGGTCTCCATTTCTCTTTCTGCGTATGTTTCGTAGACCTCGAAAGATCTTCCCATCTCGTGCAGGAGTAAGGAGAGAATTATAAAGTCTGACTATAGCAACTACATTAACTTCTTCTGATTGAAGAGTTGCACTCACTACATTGAAGCGTTCCAAGTTACTTAGCGACAATGAAGGCATGAATCGTATTTCAAGACATTTAAGGTTTTGCAGCATCCATTTTGCTTCTTATCTAAGTACAGGCTTGTCAGGTTTCCCTCAGGAAATCAATTTCAAGGCTTGTTTGACTGCATCCCTATTTGTATTCAGAATTTTACAAATCTCGTCTGTAGCTGACCACCTTGCTTTACAAAGAGACTTCAAAATGTTGTTCCTATCAATGAAAATAGACTGTAGTATATTGTAGCGTTGTGTAGTAAACAACAAAGAAAGATGGTGTGTGATAGGTCGAAAGAAGTTGTAGATTACTGACAGCAAGTGACTCGACTTCACCCTCTCAGATTCAGGAAGTGAGCAAAACAAGCGATAAAGAATTCCAGAGGATTCAAGCCCTTGATTCGGACTTGTAGAACAGAGTAGATTCCTGACATATTTGCAGCATTGTGATAACATTGGGCACGGCAATATTTTATATCTAGTTTATGATAGTTCTAGAGTTTAACCACAGAATCTATCAATTTTTAGCCAGTATGTCCTGCAATGTTTATAAATACTAAAATTATCTTTTGAGGTGGATCGCTTGTGCTTGCATATTGGATAATGAAACGTAACTGATCATAGTGTGGAATAATCCATGACTATGGAGAAATATTTGAATCTAAATATGTACTTTACGAGTTATTTTGTGACCGATCTCCCCATTATGTTAAAACTCATTTCGTATGTATTAAATTACAAATATGCAGTGCATTTCATCTTAGCGTTTACAAACTGAGCAATATAAACATCTAATAATTGATGGAATTCATCAATCTGCTCCAGACACATCACTAAATTTCCATTTATGAATGAACCAGACTTCTCATCACCACGAAATCCTGAGGGAAATAATTTTCTTCACTACAGCCACCACTCTCCGCAATGCGTTCCTTCAGTACTTCATTCCTTCTTCATACATAGGAATAAATTCTTTGTCAATTCGAGAAGGATAATTTCTCTACGTATGAACTTTAAAACACAATCATCATGTACGCTGGAATTTTTATGTTCAGATACTCTGCTATTAGCGTGTTTTCAGTCGCTAAGCCTATCGTTGCAAAATGGAATGTAAATCTACCGCCAAATACGTTACATGGTGCATAATAAACGGTTTTATCACTAGCAGAATAAATAAAAAATAGTTCACGTTGTATAATTCACTCATTGTCGGACAGAGTGTCTCGGACGATTAAGGTCCCCCTGAACCTGGGTTCCGGTCAATAATGTCTAAATTCCTATTACATGGGACAATAATGACAAAATTTTTATTCTGAGCCCAAATTGCCAGGTTCGATCCTGGCTCAGTTCGGTCATATTTGAAGAAGTTAAAATACGTCAGCCCGTGTCGGTAAATTTACTGGCACGTAAAAGAACTTCCGTAGGACAAAACTCGGACACCTCGGCATTTCCTAAAACCGTAACTGTAGTTAGTGGGATGTAAAACCATTAACATTATTATTATTACTAATAATATTCAAGATTATCCTTTCAAATAAATCCTCGAAAGAACTTCGTTAATCAGGATATGCTCGTGAAGACTTTACAAAAGCACAGTTTTTATTTTGATTAAATCCCCACCTTTTTGAGATAAACTATAGATTTTTCGTCATTTACCAAAACAAGTGATATTTATTCTCTTGAAACTCCGATTAGATAGGAATTTCAGCTCTGCTTTAATCTGGTTCATTAGTTATGGATTTGCTTGTTTGTGCTCACTCACTACTAATTTCGCTTTTGTTTCTGTCTCTTGAATAGAGAGTATACTAATATGTGAGTAAACAATGAGTTTTAAACTACTAGACGAAGAAGATCCCACAGTAGCCTGTCTATCACTTCCTTATTAAAAAAAGACTCCAATTTCGGTGTCTAATCTGACACATCGTCTTCTTTCTTTCACTTCTGCTCCGTTAATTTCCTATATCCTGCACGACTCAAACGTTTCCCACCACTTACACTGTTATTAATTCACATTAACTGAAAGAGATTCGCCAATTCCATATGAAAATATTCAAATAAGAAATGTTTAAAAGATCACGCCGCATCAATAACACCAAATGAATACAACGCAAAAGCGCAAGTACCGGTATTTTCAGAAGACCAGTGATGTCGGTGACGTAATGACTTGTTGCGTAAAACCTTCCCTCCCCTTATCTAAATTTCCCTTTCCCAAATATAAGTCCCCTCTACAAACGATGTCCTTATATTTTACCAAGAATTTATATTAATTGTGATTTTCACCCACAATTCCCTAATCCCTGTACCTAACCTCATGTGGCCCATGCATAAAAACGAACATGTCCATAAATTCAATCCTTATTACATGAAGCAATAATTAAAAATATTTAGTCATTCACATCACCCACGAGGTATATTTTGTAATGTTCATCTTTTATTTCAGAGAGTCTTGTAGTCCAATAACTTCTTTTTCTGCCTTCTGTGATCATCAGGGAATCAATGGTAAAATCACGCATCATCGAGTAATTAATCAGCGCACGTAATGTTTCCAGCAGCTCTCAGGACCAATTAATTAGCGTCAATTACCGTGAATTAGGGAGATGCAAAAGTTTACCTCTCGCCATGAAATTCAATTTGCTTAATTGCTATCAAGCACGCCAACTGTAAAACCAGCACGTCTTCGGGTATTATATCACTCATATAATTTAGGTTCCAAAATCCATCAGGAAAAGCAGAATTTGTATCGACAACAAAGATCACCGTTTTCGTTAGTTGCTTGCCACAGTCACCTTCAATCCTCACAGTATGTCCAATCTGAAATGATATTCCGTGATTTAGTATATTAATACCATGAAAATGCCATAACGTTCCGTGTGACACTACTACTGCACGTCTTTCACAATATTTTGCCTGGCCTTCCTTTCTTTCCTTATTTTTTCTTTCTCTCTTTCTGTTTCTATGGGACACCATGTATGTGAAATCAGGTTAGCCAGAAAGATAAACCTATCTTAAGAGTCACATCGAAGACAATGACTGGGATGAAAATTCGATCTCTTACATAATTCTGAGTTTAAACAGTAGGGATAGAGAAGAATTTTTATATTTGAATAATTGTATTCCAATTTAGGAATACGGAGAGCTTCGTAGGCTAATAAATCCCTAAGTATTTTTATAATGTGCTATACGTCGTACCGACACAAATATGTCTTAGGGCGCTGGGATAGGAAAGCGCTATGAGTGGGAGGGAAGCGACCGTGGCCATAATTAAGGTACAGTCCCAACATTTGACCGTTGTGAAAATGGGAAACACGGAAAACCACCTTCAACTGGCGATGGTAGGGTTTGAACCCACTATCTCCCGAATGCAAGCTACTAGCAACGTGCCTCAAATCTTGCGGCCACTTGCTCGGTAAATCCCTAACTAAATGATGAATAATTTGCCACGTACTCATTGTGTGACACTAATGTACGTTATCTACTTGTCGTACGAAATATATTCACAAGATATCAATAAGAATGCTCAAAACCTATCTCTCTCTCTCCCCCTCCACAGTGTCAATATCCACCTAGACAATGGTACTAATAATGTTTTTTTATAAATGAACTACAATGTTTTCTACACTCATATATATTAAACATTCAGAGCTGTGATTACTTTTCTCATACTTCATACTTACCGCGTAATCTGTCTAAATTGCTTTCGATTCAATCGAACAGCGTGGCCCACGGCTAGAAAATACAGCACACTTGAACACATCCTATTTTCTCAAAAAGTATGTGACCGTTTTTCAAGAGTAAGACAGTACTGAATTAATAATGTTAAAAAAGTTATTAGTTTCACGGTTTTTGGAGATGCCGAGGTGTCAAATTTTGAAGCGGGCATCTGAATTGAATAATCCTATATATACAGTATATATGATCATCTCATTTATATCTGTACCTTTTTAAATATTAACCTAGTACTTTATATATATATATATATTTCATTCCGTACTCTAAAGGCGTGCGATGGGCCAACCAGAGGGTGATACCCTTTCCCAGGCCAAAGAGGCGCGGAGAAGTGTGACAGAAGTTGAACTACCTGTCGACAATGGCTAGTGTGTTCAGCAACAACGGATACGCAGACATAATTTTAATCTATGGAAAATCTGGTCGGAAATCATCCAAAGCTCGCATTTGGTATGCACACGAGTTTCCAAATATCCGCCTGTTATTTATACACATATTTTGCCGAACGGAATTGTACTTAAGAGGTAATGGATCGTTAAGGCACATACCACATACAAGCAAGTCTTTGGTAGAGTTGAATTTCTTTACGTGTATGAATCAATGCGTTATTACAAGTTATTTTCTGCGTCTGGCATATTTACATATGCACCCTGTTTAAGAATGTGTGTAGTAAAATTACTTTTATTTGATTCACATCAGGAAGTATATAGCACGTTGTAGTGCTGCTTTATCAACCAGCGATGAGGCATCCCATTCACCATTAGCGCATACGGGATTCTTATAGGTAGAAAGTACGGGGCTGGAGGGCCATCTGGTAAATATTATATTTTTATTTAAACATTGTAAATTTTGTGTGAATTCCATTATGATTGATTGTAACTATCTCACACTACTCCTAGAGTAATCTTCAAATTTAATGTATTTTTTTCAGGATTCGTTTTATTACCAGTAGTTTATTTTTCGTTGTCGTGGAACTTCTAATTTTGATGCACTCTTCTAATATTTCGCTGTCTTGTAACGTTTCTCTGTTCTCTCTTTGTTATAATTTTATTGCGTTACTGGCTATTGTATGGAAGCAACGGGACATCTCCAAGTACAATTCATTTTTCATAATACAAACACACTACGTTGAATAGACTTAGCTCTATGCTCGGCTGCCTTTGCCTCAAGACGTTAACCTGGTTAAACTGGCGTAGGCTGAGTGTACTCCGTGGTCATGTGCCTCTCCAAAAGTGGAAATATCGTTTCGAAATTTCACTTCCTGGCAGGGAACTGAACCCATGAAATTATAAGTGAAGCGACCAAACATTTACCGTATCGGATAAGCATCCGTAGGGAGTAACAATTAATAAAAATAAGAATTATTGTTATTGCCAGCTCCATGGTTCAATGATCAGCGCCATACCCTTCGATCCAGTGCGCCCCGAGTTCGACTCCCGGTCGGGTCGAGGGATTCTAATCTCAAATTAATTTTCTTCGTTCGGGAACTAGGTATTTGTTTTGTCCCCAACGTTCCTGCAACTCACATACCACACCCAACACTATCTTCTACCACACTAGCACGCAGTTTCTCATATACGACGGCAAATACCTCCCATAATCGTGGGAGGGCATGCTTTACAATGGCTGAATCAGGCTAAGAATAACGGATTATTATTATTATTATTATTATTATTATTATTATTATTATTATTATTGCACCTTAACTTTTTAAATCTCTTCCTAAAGCTTGAAGTGTTTTCCTTATTATATCAAAGAACAATACATGCCCAACACTGATATTTATAGTATAATTTTCTTCACTGAACAGTGTTCCAACAGTGAGTTACGATCGCGAGATTTTGTGGTAAAGAACATTAACTTAGTGTCCATAGTACTGTAAAAGATACTAAATGGTTACAAGATTTCTGGACATCTTGAATAAACTCTAAAACTGTAAACTCCTGAAGTTCATCATGCCGTTAGCATGACATCCGAACAGGAGATAATGAATTCATCAAGGTGTCGGAAACATACCATAGTAATTTATCGTGCTCATTGTCATAACATTAAGGAGGAATTGAGAATTCCATCACCGGCCGAACAGGATAATTTGCAACTCATTAGCACAGTTGAGTTGACTTTATCTTAGCATAAATTTGAATTAAAATTTGGCAGATTCCTGCATAATGAGGTACTTTTTCTAGGAAAAGATATAACATCGCATGCGATACTACTAACTTAACCTAATATCAATTCCCTCTAGCGGTGAAATATTAACGACAAACACGAAAGGCACGCAAGTAATTTAATAAAGGATTTTTAACTAGAATATTTTAAGGAACATAATCGAGAAGAAAATCTCTTAGCAGTAGAAGAACTTTAATAAACTTGACTTTAATGTGAACAGTGTTGGAGTGAAAGTACATCATGAGGAAAACAATAAATATCTAGGTTTTAATATAACGAAATATAATAACATTCACGAGAATGTAAATAATTTACACATCTCTTCATGCGATTATGAGGGTATTTACGGGGTTATAGTAAAGATGCAAAAAGTAGGGCGTATGTGTCACTGCCCCTTACTGTTTACTCGATCCGAAAACTGTACAGGATGCAAAAGAAGGCAGCACAATTCGTTCCTGGATATTTCCGACAAAGGAGTAGTGTTACGAAAATATTGCAAACTTTGAGCCAGAAAGACTGGAGTGTAAGGAGGCAAGGTGCTCGACTGAGCGGTATGTTTCGAGCTGTCAGTGGTGAGATTGCGTGGAGTGACATTAACAGACGAATCGGACGAATGACGACAAAGTTGAAATCCAATAGGACAAATTGATGAGGAATTACAGACTGGAATAATTTAGCAAAGATGAAATCTTGGTAAACAACCGTGGAGAAACTGCTACCTGGGTGATACTCCTAAATGCATATCGGCAGAGATTGATTGACTAAGAGATTGAACAATGCTTTCAATTTCACTATTAATAATGGCGTGTGGCTTCCGGAGAGGCCTAGTGGAGGTCTTTCGAGTTGATGAGTGCGTCTGTGAGGATAGGGACTTGGCTGGAAACGGCTCATACACTAGCGTCGGTGTCATAGGAATTAGCCAGTTAAGGTTAAAGTCCCCGACCTGGCTGGGATTCGAACGCGTGATCCCTCGGGGCAAAGGCAAGCACGCTAACAATTTAGTAAGGAAACAGGACACAATTGCACTGTTAAGAGTTTATCTCTCAGGAATATGGCATACAAGACATAACAAGACGCATGAGCTTCGTGTAGCAAAAAAAATGCTGCAAGTGCTTCCTTCACCAGGCGGACGTGAGTGCGATATTTCGTCAGTAAATCGGTACACTCAAATCACGCAAATTCACATATAAAAGGCTACCATATTACGACTGCTATGCGTACCAAGTCACGGTCAGTGGTGGCCGGGCTGATGGGTCAGCCCTGAGGGGTTATTGCGGATAACTCTGATATCGTTATTAACACTACACAAATCTTCGTGTAAAAATTCCCCACCGTAGTCATTGAGATTAAAATTTCAGCTAAAAATGAATGGTCAGCACCACCGCTTTCACTTAAAAAGGTCTAGCGTACAAATCGAGGATCGGTCGTGGTTTTTAACCGCGTCTGCTTGAATCCTTTGTCTCAGGGACTGGGTATATGTGATCGCCTCGGTACCCACCTATTCATATTATGACAGTTTGTTTCTGTGAGGTATGACCGCTTTGGCATTGGGAATTGTGTTATCTAAGATTTACCCCATGTTTGAGCCGGTACGTGCGCCAGATTCTCATCGAAGAGCTATGATTTTGTCCGATGTTTTGGAGTGTGTGTGTGTGGACAGTCTGGCGATGACCTTGCCATGTAAAAATCAAGATATTGCGGTGTATCTAACAGCTGTTGTCTCAACTGGGTTAGCAGAAGAGGCACGTGCATTATTCTAGAACCAAATACCAGCGAACGACAACTCCCTAACAAATTAAGTACTCATTATAATAACATTGAATATTAATTAATATGGCGTTAATTACGCAAGATTTATTTAATACTAGCAAATGTACCCGTGCTTCCCTACGGTATTCTACATTGAATTCGAATATCGAAGTAAATACTGTACATGCAGTAAATAAGATTCTTTTAAAATTGCATATCACTTAGCGTTATCCGAGAAACAGCATGGGGAGGTTCCCATACGCTGTTTCCAATGTAAAGTGTTTGTTACGGATTTGTGATATAACGATAGGCTCACTTGCCTACTGCCATTCACAATCGAGTTGGGAAGTTTTCATTATAATTGCAGGCCCCATTGCCTACTGGCGGTCACAATCGATTTGGGGAGTTTTCGTTACCTTGGCAGCCCCCTTTCCTACTTCCAGACAGATAACAGTTGAGGAGTTTTTATTAAAATGGCAGGCAACTACCCTACTATCAGTCGAAATTGAGTTGTGCAGTTATCATTATAATGGCATGCTCCTTTTCCTACTGCCAGCCAGCTTACTACCAGTCACACCAAGTTGGTGAGTTTCCATCAAAATAGCACGCCACTATGCCTAATGCCAGTCACATTTTAGATTAGGACATTTGTTTATAATGGCGGGCACCCTGGCCTACAGGTAAACACAATCTGGTAAGGGAGTTTAAAAAACACTGCATGATCAAACATAAAAAGGATACAGATACGACAAAAAGTCATAAGACCAAGGTTGTAGATCATTTCAAATTGAACGGAGATTGTGCCATCCGTTATGTGACAGGACTTCCCGAAGGTCTGCACCATCATTAAAATTGCCTGCATATTTCGATATTCATCGGGGATAAAACGTGAAAAATTTAAAAATCTTGGAAGTTTTCCGTCCGATACAGGCTAAAAAGTATTTTTTTTTCAAATTTCTATTTTCTTTTTCGTCTGGCAGATTATACCGCAATCTGGATTTTGGGCGAAGAGTGTAACAATTAGGACTTTCAGGAAACGAAACCAAAAAAAGTATGCAGATGGTCATTATTACCCCTTAAACGGATAGCTGTGAGAAAATTTGGCCAAAATAGTCAATAGGGAGGCACACAGTCGTTACGATTTTATTTATATAGATAGATAATGAATCTGCTCCACGTACAACAACTTTCGGGCTATATCCGCTGGACTTAACCTGCAAAACTGACCATTCATGATATCTCCCTTATTACTCCTCCTGACGAAAAAATGCACATGAAAAAAAAGTTTTCGAGATGGAATTCCATCACGTTTGGTCGATTTCCAGTCTGGTTGTTCTTGTACTGTATATATTGTGGAAGAGTAAAATCACCATTTCGGTTCCCTATATACCACCAGCCCATTCCGGGAACATGAAATGTTATTGACCTTTAAAACCTACCTTTGGACAGGTGGATGCTAAATATAAAGTTAGGTTCGAATATCTTCAATAGTTTTCAAGTTGTAAGGTATACGCTTTACACGCACCCGCTCGTGAGTTCAGTCCGATGGGACTCGTACCGAAAAACGGTCCGTTAATGATATCTCCCTTATTAATCCTCGTATCGAAATGGTGCATATGGGAAAAAGTTTAGAAATTAATTTCCATTAAGGCAGGTAGATTTCAATTAAGTTTGGTTGTGTATGTTTTGGGGGAGTGCAAAATCACGGTTTCGGTATCGTATAACCCCCGGGTCAGTTTAGGGATTTAGGAACAATATTTGCCCTAAAACCTACCCAAGGACAGGTCGATTCTAAATATGAAGTTTGGTGGAAATATATCCAGTAGATTCTAGCATTCGCGTATATACGGAGTAATTAAAGAAGAAAATAATACAGTTAAGAAAAGTGAAATAAATAGAAAGTGGATTATAACTGAGGACAGTTGGATAACGACAAATATGTAAATGCCAAGTGAATGTATTAGAAAATTAAATGCCTCTCAATAAATTATGCCGGTGTGAGTTATGGATATAATAAAGCGGTAACAGAAGAGAAATTTACGCACAGTGATTCTTAGGTAAACAGATAGAAGATGACTAATGGTGTTATTACATAAGCTATTCGACGGCGGTTATAACCTCCAACGATATTCCGCCAATATGCCGCAGATAGGCCGATCGACGCCTCTCTTGCCTTCTACCGAAGGAACAACCACGAATTTAAAAGTATGATGAGGAAAATGGCAATACTCTACTTCCCTGCTGGCAAGCATGGTAACATGTAGCTTCGTTGTCGGTCTGTCGGTCACTCAATGCAGAGCATGTTACCCGCAGAAATTAGTAAATATCTCCGTCATGTGAAGAGTAAGGTAAATTATGAACATAACGAAAGTTGTATATAATGAAGAGACGTTTCACATACGGTCCACAGAGTTTACAGAAAATAAATAGTATAAGAGAAAATGGGGGAAAACCAGAATGGTTTTCCTATAAACCCCCCGCCTGTTCAAGGATTTTAAAATGATATCCATATCGAAACCTTCCCCGGGATGAGTATACTCCAAATATGAAATTTGGCTGAGATTTATCCTGCCGTTTCGACGTGATGGTGGAACAGACAGACAGACAGACAGACAGACAGACAGACAGACAGACAGACAGACAGACAGACAGACAGACAGACAGACAGACAGACAGACAGACAGACAGACAGACAGACAGACAGACAGACAGACAGACAGACAGACACGAAAAGTAAAAACTACCGATTCGGTCTTGAGTTGACCTAAAACGGATAAATATCTGAAAAACTGGCAAAACAAAAGAAATTACAGATAGCGGACCCACTACAACTTTATTTATAGGACTACAACTTTATTTATATAGATTCGCCATTTAAAATTTTTCAAATATTCTTTTTAATCAGATGACTCTTACATATGTGAAGATTATGTGATATCGGGAGTGATATAATTAAGGATATCAAACTAAGTTCCACCTCAGGCAATATCTTGTACTCTCCACGACCATCCCTCATTCCTTCTCATTCTCTGGCTGGTGATACTTTGAGATAAAGCCATTCTTACTTTCTGGATTCGATCGACGGACAAGGAGTTAAACGTTCCAAATTTCTCTATATAAAAATACGTATGATTGCATGTTAGCATAATCGAACAGCTTCTAGAACGTTTGATTAATTTTTCTTGTACAAATTTCCGTGAATTCTCAGCAATGTACTAGGGATCGAAAAGTTTATGTTGGATCTTACCACAGATTTCAATAAGGGATTACATGAATTTGGTTTTCTTCAACAGTGAAATTACTCATCCTACATGAATTGTCAAACAGGAGAACTAACGCCGAAATGTGAAGCAGCCCAGCCCTAAGGTTCCAGTTCCAGGACAATCTTCCGTCAACCGAGATGGGAGAAAAATTTAATTCGACAAATTTTTATAATGGGGTAGATTTTATGTCAGTTCTTTGCAGAAGTAAAAGTAATTTAATCACCCATGTAGTAGTTTAGCCATGACTTATTTGCTCTCATTTATTCACTGTAGTATTTGCTTGGTAAATTTTTCCATTTGTATACTTTTTGGTGAAATGTAGATTTTCTGATGATGAAGATATTTCTTGACAGGTTTCCTTCAAACACAGATTATGTGTGGATAATTAATATCGTGTCTACCCGCCATAAGTAGGAGAACATCAATACCTTATAAAACTTAATCATGTTGAATTTACTGCCCTAATATTCATTTCTTCGGATTTATAATGTGAATAATATCTTCAATTGTGTTTATCTCTTGGTTTATCTTCGAATATGTACTCTATTTAAATGGTGCTAGATTTACGCGATTTATACTTTGCGTTGTTTTCCATGTGTGTTCATGAAATGATGTGATGTATTATCGAAAAATACTTTAGTGTCTTTGATAATGAATGTTTACAGAGATTAATAGTGTTTTATTTGCGTATAGATCATTCTTGGTGTTGATGATATCCTAGACGTATGTTGCACGAAATTACATGGTAAAGTTGACGTTAATGACTTTGAGGATGAATATTTACGGAAATTTTACGGAAATTATTGCTGTTTTATTAGTCTTCACACATGAATTTAATGTGGCAGTTTTTGCGAAGTAACGAAGTAACTGAGAAGCCCTTGTACTGAATTGTAATATAATATAATATATTATCTTGGGAATTTGAAGGTTTCACGAATTATACTAATTTCATAATTTATATGAGCATATTTTCCAGTGTGTTCGCGATGGAAATGAAAAATAATGTTTAGATTGTTAATGTTACATTACATTTTAGCGTGAAAGTTCTATACAAATGTCTGCGATTATTTGTCGTCACAATTTCCCCAAAACCACGTGTTGAACAAAGAATGATAGCTTATCCAAAGTGCCACTATCTCCTAAATTAAACCGTTATATGGTGGTTCATGATGCCGCTTCTTGTACATATTTTCAGGATATTTTACCATTCTTTTGTAGATATTGTCGTGGGTATTATTCCAGGTACTTTTTTGCTAGTTGTTTTACGTCGCACCGACACAGATAGGTCTTACGGCGACGATGAGGCAGGAAAGGGCTAGGAGTGGGAAGGAAGCGTCCGTGGCCTTAATTAAGGTACAGCCACAGCATTTGCGTGGTGTAAAAATGGGAAACCACGGAAAACCATTTCCAGGGCTGCCGACAGTGGAGTTCGAACCTACTATCTCCCGAATACTGGATACTGGCCGCACTTAAGCGACTGCAGCTATCGAGCTCGGTATTCCAGGTATTTAATGACAGGTAGTGATGAATGTTGATATTATATAGTTTTTGTGGTTTACTGATGTTTTCTTCCAGGAAGAGAGCTAGTATATTTTATTTTATTAAATTAAATCACGAGTTCAAACTTGAAGAACATTTTTGAAAATATATTCGATCAAAGTTGTCGAGATAAATAAAATGTAAAAGCAAGTAATGCACAGTTCATTTATGAATTTCATCTTTATTTATTGACTAAATTCGAAGCCGATTTTAATGGTAACTCTTCGCAGCTCATTTCAATTGAATTAATTTTAAAACTGAATTAAATAACATTTCATATTTTCCAAATTTGGAACCAGAATAGCATTTCCAGACAAACATCCTTATTGTAAACTTAGAATCAGAACCGTCAATGTAATTACTGAGAATTTGTTAGAATGGATAGGCATTATATTTAACATCCGTTTTGCTCGCCATCATTTATGTAATAATCGAATATTATAGCTAACGTAGCTATCATGAGCATTATCAGAGTTTGCCAGGACGACAAATGTTGAATAACCTGGTGTAATTTATTTTAATTTTTATGTGCCCTTTATTTATCGATATCCAGTATCGTTTTCCTTAGATCCACATGCTTCTGATCGAGCCTAGTCAATTCTTTATAGAGCACCCCTGAGGTGTCTCGCCGTTCTATCACTGTTGCTAAGTCTTAATGGGTACAATATATACACAGCATATAGTACTATCAACCACCACAGACGCAAGCACTTTTCATCCAAGACCACATTTCGAAATGAGATTTTAACGTCAGTCATCAGAGTAGGATGTCACCAGCTGAGTCTACATACTCCCAGAATCAATTTCATATCATAATACACTAATTAAAAATATTTAAAATTAAAGTAATCAAATAATATCAATCATTATGTTTGGCTTTCCTTTTTCGCAGCAATAATAAGAAGCAGAAGAATAGAAGAAGAAGAATATGAAATATCTCTGCCAAATTTCAGCTCTCTAGCTGGGAAGTGTTAAAATTAGTGACAAGTGAGTGAGTGAGTCAGTCAGCTTTCGCTTATATATAGCATATGCACTGTTCAAAAAAATTAGGAGAATATGTTTTGTAAAGTCTGGTGTATGAGCGTTAATTTGGTTGATGGGGTTCCAATGGTCGCACAGCATACCTGGAGATCTTAGCAGCTCAGGGCATGTTAAATCGAAGTTATACTCCATCTGTAGGCGTAGCCATGCATAAAAATGTCAGGTGACCCCTAAAAACAAAGAGAATAGCGGAGTGTCCGTCTGTCGTTGCGAGGTAGGCAGACTACTGAAGCCATTTGAGCACGTTGTACGTCAATCAGCACATCCCATGATACATCTTAACGAGGTTCAAGTCGCAAGGGTCGTCTCTTTGATCCAGGAAGGACGGTCTTTTCCTCGTGTTGCTGTGGATCTCAATGTCTCTCCGTCAATTATTCACCTCTTGTGGAATCGCTACGAGACATGCCAGGTCAGAAGGAGTGTTGGACAAGGTCGTGGACGCATGATAATTCCACAGGATGACCAATATCTCACCATCTGTGCGTTGCGGCGTAGTTCAGCAACTGCCAGAGAACTGCAACAAGACCTCAGGAGGGTCACTGGAGTCACAGTGTCTGACCAGACAGTAAAAATCAGGTTAAGAGAAGCGTCCTTACGACCCAGGCGTCCTGTTCGATTGCCCAGTTTAGCGCAGCAACATCGCGCAGCTGGCCTACTGTTTATCCGTACCCTCATCAACTGCCATCTTCGCCGATGGAGACCTGTGTTGTTCACAGACGAGTCCAGATTTCCCCTAACAAAGCGTGATGGACGTCAACGTGTATAGAGATGCCGTGGTGCGATGTACATGCCAAATGTTGTCCAGGAAAGCGACCGATTTGGACAAGGTTCTATGATGGTTTGGGGTGGCATCGGCGTTGATGGCCGTACGGATCTTGTTGTCGTCCGTGGTAACCCTACCGCTGCGGGGTACATCGAAAAGATACTGCTACAGCATGTGTGGATTGCTGTATACGGTGTTGGCCCTGAATTCGTACTTATGCACGACAATGCCAGGGCTCATATAGCGCGCATCGCCGGAGCTGTCTTCCGAGAACTGGACATTCAAGAGATGGAATGGCCAGCAGTGAGTCTCGACTTTAATCCCATCGAGCATGTGTGGGATAGGCTTGACAGAAGTGTTCATGGGCGTCCTGTTCCACCACAGGCTCTCCAAAACCTCGAATAGGCTCTCATTGAAGAATGGGACCTAATACCGCAACGTGACCTCCGTCGACTTACACGGAGCATGCCACGTAGGTGCCAAGCTGTGATAAATGCTCATAGAGGACGTACACTATAGTGAAACTCTCCAAGTGTGATAAAAATCCACCCTGGAGGACTGTTATCACTTTGTTTTCGCCCCTATTTGGACATTTCCGGTTGTGTTCTGAAAATGAACGTGAATCCATCGATTTTCTTTTGTATACTTCAACGGTAAATAATAAAGGTTTAGTTGGTTATATACCTGGGTGTGAGGTATTGTTTTGTGGAGCACGGCATACGTTCAAAAATATGTTCCCCTTTCGTGTGGCTATTGCAGCCCTGTTTCAGTACTTGTAAGGCAGACCCTACGGAAAGAAAGTGTTGCATCTGATGTGTATACAAAACTGTGTAATAGCATGGTGAGAGGTACTATTCTATGATAAACGAGTTGCAGGAATGTTGGGGACGCCACAAATACCTAGCCCGAGCTAAGGGAATTAACCGTTTACTATTAAAATCCCTCGACTCCTTAGGGAATTGAACTCAGGGTCCCGAAGACCGAAGGCTAAGGCACTGACCAGTCAGCCATTGATGCATATTTACGAGGCATGTCTAGAGTTGGGTAAAGTATTTTCAGATCAAACTTAACACACAAGGACCGCTCTGCTTTATTTGTATTGACTTAACTTGTGATCATTTCAATATCGCACTGTACAATATCAATTATACACTGTATTGTATTGTTAACAAAAATTGGTAAGGTCAAATAAACGCAAGAAAGTTACGAGAGCTAATCCAGGAAGACTAAGATTGATGTCTTTTCGTGGCTTCCTTGATAGTTACATGTCCGCATCTAGAGTACTTGGGAAGAGAGGAGTTTTATGTTTAATACGCATAGAGGGCAGCGCTGCCGTACTGGTCGGTTGGTAGTAATGCTCTGTGTTGTAGACCCTACTTCCATTTCGCATACCACAAAATGGAAATGATGCGACAGGAACAGTACTGTTCAAGGAGCAAAGAACACGTCAGTAATAGCGACACTGAGGATGATTATAGCAAAGAAGTGACCACAACTTCATCAGCGTAAGTAATGAATTCATCATGAGCTCACGTCGCGAATGAAGTTACTTCATTTTTGGCCTATTCCACCTTATAGTCACGATGTCACTCCCGGTGACTTTCTTTTTATTCCCATAGCTGAAGGCAAAGATCTTGAGTATTCGATTTAAGAATTCTGAAGCAGTGTTCAAAATATGTGAGGCGATTTTCAAGGTCCTGATAAATAACAGCCTACATCATGTGTTCGTGGATTGGTGGAAAAGCTGTAAGAAGTGAATTCAGCTAGATCTGGCCTACTTTGAAAATGATCACGTAAACATTGAAGTAGATTCTCAGTCTCTCTTAATCAGCTTTCGTTCGTATGTTTGAACCTAGAACTTCCAGTGTTAGCAGGAAGATACAAATATAGTATATCAGTAAAAGGAAGAAAGACTTTTGTTTCAGTTCGATTGACGAGTTCACAGTTACTTCTCACGGAATATTTGAAGATTTCACTTCGTGACTGAAATGGAGAAGAATGTGTGGGACCTTAAAATAAGTGTTGGAGGTTGGCTGTGAATGTTGCATTGAGTTCATTTCACCAGAAATTTAATAATAATTAATGTTATTTGTTTTATGTCCCACTAACTACTTTTTGAGGTCTTCGGAGACGACGAGGTGCCGGAATTTAGTCCCGCAGGAGTTCTTTTACGTGCCAGTAAATCTACCGACACGGGGCTGTCGTATTTGAGCACCTTCAAATACCACCGGACTGAGCCAGGATCGAACCTGCCAAGTTGGGGTTAGAAGGCCAGCGCCTTAACCGTCTGAGCCACTCAGCCCGGCCACCAGAAATTTACCTTCACTTGGTTGCAATTAGATATCTTGTACATTATACATTTATTTTTCGATATTCATATTAATTATTGAAGATTATTAAACTAACTTACTGTATGAGGTAATCGGTACGTCAGAGAACACACCCACGGAAGAAGAGAACCGTTCAAAATGTAGATTTCCCGGATGAAATCTATGACACTTATAAGATGCTCAATACGTACGCTTCCTGGTTCAAAACTTTGAGTGAACCTCTCTATGCAAGAATGAAAGTTCGTATATCTCGTCCCGTACAATGGTCTTCCGTAATATAATATTTTTTGTTCCACTCTATAGAATGTATTTATCCAATACACAATTTACCAAAAAACTTGCGTAGTTTTCTTATGTTTGGAAAGTCACAAGCAGCGTTTATGTCAATTGTTTTGCTCCGGCGATACAGCCACACTCAGTACAAAGGCCTGCAGCTTACGAGGTGATGCCTGGTCAGCGTTAAGAATCCTCTCGACATTTATTCTTGGCTTTCGAGACTGGGGATGCTAACTCACAGCCAGATAGTTCGTCAATGGTTCTCACGTAGGCTACGTGAACCTCGAACCAGATTTAAGATTCCTCTAGAATCCATGACCTAGTCAGAAATCGATTCCGGTGCCTCCGGGTAAGTGGCAGGCTCACTAAAATTAGGTCGTGGGGCCGGCACAGGGCAATTTGTTTAAAAAATCGTATATATGGTTTACCAATGATTCCACTCTCACCTCTGAGGAAGACGAAGAACTAGCAATCCTAATTAATAGAACTGAAGATGTTAGTTGCAACTTTGGTCTACAGATCAACCACCAGAAAACAATAATTATTTGAATAAGTATCATTGAAATATTACCAAAAGTGTCAGAATGTAGGCTTATATACTTTGGCTCAATAGCCACCAGTAATGGAAACTACACCAAAGAGACGGACGGAGTGCAGATTTGCAATGACAAAGAAGGCAATCAGATCAAAAATTAGATGTATGGCTTTTCTGGCGTTTGCTCTATTGACCAGCGTTTCGTCTTAGGTCTGACACTAGACTCTTCAGAGTGGGATGTGTCAGACCCTACCCACTGACGCTGGGGTGTATGCAGGTGAACTTATCACAACAGCGTCAATGGGTAGGGTCTGACACATCCCATTCTAAAGAGTCTAGTGTCAGACCTAAGACGAAACGCTGGTTAATAGAGCAAACGCCAGAAAAGCCATACATGTAATTTTTAATCTGATTTTTTATATACTCTTTTGGTGGAAAAATATCTAATTCCCTCCATGGGAACTTAGAATTTCCATAAAGAAGGCAATGTCTCAACTTATTTCCACCTGGAAAGAGCGCTTCCTTTACATCTCAGTGGAGACATGCCTAGTTCGAACACTCTTGTCCACCTTCTTTTATGGGGCTCTAACGCAGATTGTCAACACCCCTGACAAAAAATAAATAGACCCATTTAAATTGTTGATGGAGATGAATGCTACGAATTTCGTGAGCAGAGCACAGAACTAATGTGTCTATTTTACAGGAACTGAAAATTGAGTAGGGACGGTCCAACATACGCCCGCACGATGAATTGCACTTCTTTCGTCACATCGCCTGTATAGGCAAATAATATATGGAAAGCCGCATGATCTGCGGACAGATACTTGTACGGGGACGTCGGAGAAAGGCTGTTGTCAAGAATTTCATTGGCCGTGCAATTAATTCTATTAGGAAAGCACGATTTCACGAAGACTATCGTGGTCTTCAGAAATTAAGGAACGACCAAGATAAAGAGAGTTGTCTATTAGACTTGTTGCAAAAGCATAGAAGAGCAACAATTTACTAGCCAAGAAATCTGTACGATATCGTGTTCCTTACTTCCATCGTACTTGTACTCGAAGACAAACATTTTTATTAGATCATATTTTATCTGAAGGTGAATAATATTTGTGTTTGTAATTACAGGTACTGTTCAAGAACTTTTCTGAATAAGAGCAAGATATTGAAATTAATCGCTTTTATTCTTGTTTCTAACATAGTGATAAAATTATCTAGCCTTCATGCTATGGTAAACGTTTTCTCATTATTTTCATTTCTATCACGTTTTATAGCTACTACTGTTCAACAACTGAAGACATTTGGTTGTTTCCTGCGATGTAATTTATTTCAATGGAATGAATTATTGTAAAAGTTTCTTTCTAATTACATTTGTGACAACATCTATGTTCACTCGCTGCCAAAACTTCGTATGTGCTCTTATGTGGTGATGTTAATTGTCCAAAGCTGCAAACGTATAAAAGACCGGTGGACCTGTTTGAACAGTACGCGTCCATTTAACATTACAAATAAAACATATTGCACCATTCAGGGCAACATTGATGAGATTGAGTTATATAGTAATTAAATTAAATTTGTTCTGCACGTCAAAAAATAATGTTAGTGTAACTGTCCAACAAAGCTAAGAGGATCTGTTGACTATGACTAGTGACTCGATCAATGAGCTTTCGAGTGACAAGAGTGATATAAATTTATGTGGATTGATCATAACCAGATGTGAAAGGAACTGAATAGGAAGGGATCACGTTATATTACAGTTTACAATGTCTGTGACATAGTGAAATGTTTGGTTTCATGTTTAAAGGTAATAATGTTATTGGATTTACGTCCCATTAGCTACTTTTTCAGTTTCTGGAGACACAGAGATACCGGAAATTTGTCCCGCAAGATATCTTTTACCTGCCAGTAAATCTACCGACACAAGGCTAACGTATTTGAGCACCTTCAAATACCAACGCACTGAGCCAGGATCGAACCTGCCATGTTGGGGTCTGAAGGCCAGCGCCTCAACCGTTTGAGCCACTCAGCCCGGCGCTCCATATTTCTATGAATATGACAGTCTCATGCACTTGTAAAAAATTGAAAGTTACCATTGAAAGATATGTTCATCTTAATCTTATTTGTAATTCTTTAAGAGTATTATTATTATTATTATTATTATTATTATTATTATTATTATTATTATTATTATTATTATTATTATTATTATTATTATTATTATTATTATTATATGTTTACTACTTCCCCTAATGTCTTGAATAAAATGATTGTATATGTATTTGAAAATTATAACTCAAATGTTTAACCATCACGCTCGTATGTCCGGTATGTTTCAACATCATGATGCTCTGTTGTTGAACTCATAAGTTGAAGCTCTTCCGTCTTATATTTATTCAAAGAATATAGAACGTTATCAGCAACATTTGAGCTTTTACGATCTCCTAGGCAACATTACGTCAATAAAGTACCAGTTGATGATCCTTGGAATGGTTTTATCCTGTCAAGACGAGCAGCCGTTGAACGGAAAGTCACACTCCATCTAGCCACACACTCAGAAGATTACAACAGTGCTGAGTGCGGTAACACACAAAACAAAGAAAAGTAAGAGAAACCACTTCTTTTTGATACCCTTTCAATGAAACAAAACAAAACAAAACAAAACAAAACAAAACAAAACTTTCATCTAGGCATTTATTTTCAGACATGTTATACTGACAGTAAAAGTGAATAAAGTGGCATACCTACAAATTCTGCATTTCCAACATTTATGCAATCATGTTCCATAAATGATTTTAACCTTAAGCAATACACCCCTATTTCTCCAGAACCATCCTTTTTTTCTTTCTTTTTTCCTACCACTTTTTCCCCACATCTGTGGGGTCACGGGTGTGGACTGCATCACACATACATATATGTATGTATGTATGTATGTATGTATGTATGTATGTATGTATGTATGTATGTATGTATGTATGTATGTATGTATGTATGTATGTATGTATGTATGTATGTATGTATGTGGATTTGGCCCTGTTTTACGGTCGGATGCCCTTCCTAACGCACAACCCTATATGGAGAGATGCATTTCTCCAGAACAATATATCTGATTTATGCAACCAGCCGAACTTATTCCACTGCTAAGGGTTAAAAGGTAATATAAAGAAGGAATGCAATTTACTAAATTATTTTGTATAACAGTACTTAAAAGGTCTCAGGAGGATATAAATTACACTTAACAGACGTTTTCAATATTGTTTTCAAACCCGAAGCCCACGTCTGAACTCCAATACTGCCTTTATGACTACTTATACCAACATCTGTTCCTTTTTTCTTTTTTTGCATAACGTCGCAATGACACAGATAAGTCTTATGGCGACGGTGGGATAGGAAAGGCCTAGGAATGGGAAGGAAGCGACCGTGGCCTTAATTAAGGTATAGCCCCAGCATTTGCCTGGTGCGAAAATGGGAAACCACGGAAAACCAAATTCAGGGCTGCCGACAGAGGGGTTCGAACCCACTATCTCCCGGATGCGAGCTCACAGTTCCGCGCTCCTAACCGCACGGCCAACTCGCCCGGTGTTCTTTTTCTACAGAGTTTTCAATTGTAATTTGATCTCATATGTAGTTCTTAAACCTGTAGCATTTCTGGCCTAATGTTCACTTACGACGTCAAAATTTTAAGTATATTCAGAATATATCGCTCATTTATTTGAATAGATTCCGGGGCCGATCCTATATTTGTAGGAAGATCGGACTCACGAAACAACTGTTTTAGTTTTAAAATATGCATCCGGGAGATAGTGGGTACGAACCCCACTTTCGGCAGCACCGAAGATGTTTTTCCGTGGTTTCCCAATTTCACACCAGGCAAATGCTGTGACTGCACCTTAACTAAGACCACGGCCGCTTCCTTTCCATTCCTAGGCCTTTCCTATCCCTTCGTCATCACAAGACATATGTGTGTCGGAGCGACTTAAAGCCAATTGAAAAAAAAAGTTTTAAAATAGCTCGTACTGTAAATGTTATTCTTGTAAGACAAATAAATCCCTGGCAAGGGCTGTGTTCCAACAACTAATCCTGTTTCGATATGCAGCATTTCCTTCCATTACATGCATGATGTAGCTTGCAGCAGTAGTTGTCCCTGCTTTATCATGTGTGTGGCAGTGATAGCTGAAAATGTGAAGGACCTCTGCAAAATGCTGAGAGAATTAAACAGAAAGTGTGAAGAGTATGGAATGAGCATAAACAAAAAGAAAACCAAATTCATGATACTTGGAGGTAAAGGCGAAAAAGCTGCAATCAAGATCACCCTATAACAGACATAAAAGCTCGAATTGCCTTAGCCAAGGAAAGCTTCAACAAGGAGAAAAAACTGTTTTGTGGCCCGCTAGATAAATATCTGAGGAAGAGGCTTGGGAGGTGTTACATATGGAGTATAGCTCTATATGGCGCTGAAACGTAGACATTAAGGAAGGAAGAACAGAGAGGAATAGAGGCATTTGAGATGTGGATTTGGCGAAGAATTGAAAGTGTAAAGTGGGAAGATAAAATATCAAATGAGGAAGTTCTGAAGAGAGTGAAAGAAGTGACGAGCATGCTGACCGTAATCCAAAATAGGAAGAAAAACTGGAAAGGGTATAATCTAAGGCACAACACCTTACTACGAGTAGCAATTGAAGGCATGATAAAAGGAAAACGAGGAGGAGTAAGGAGACGATATCAGTTATTAGTATACCTCGGATTTGTGGGTGGTAATAGGTTAGAATATAAAGTAATTTGGTTTGTTGAAAATGTGATGCAACCCGTTGTACCACAATGTAGGAAGAGTAGCATAAATTCAAGGAGTTCTATAGGCTTTACCCCTAATATCTATGCAAATCTCATAGCATAACCGTTGTACAGTGTAGGGTATACTTGTTACTGGCTTAAGTAAGTTTGCATTCTAACCTATCAGTACCTAATAATCCGGGCTCTAGAAAAAGAAAAAGAAAGGGAGATTATGCAGAAGTGAGGAAAAGGGCACAAGATCGAGAGATATGGAGGTTACAGCCATGATTGGACCTGCCGAATTGCAGAACAACCTATGATCCTGATGATATCATCAGCAAATATAAAAATGACAACAAAAGGATTAACGAATTTTAGTGGTCATTGAGGTTATAAAATAAGCTTTCAGAACGCACCCGAAATACAATGGATGGGATATTCAAATTACACTGACATTCGGAGATTGAAAAGTATTTGTTGAGTTTAAAGCGAGTCTTGAAATTCAATACGCACGTCATGAGGTGGGATACAATACAAATTTTGTTCCAGGACTCGGCAGAGAGCGCGCTGTATTTATAAAGAAAGGAAAAGAACAGAACATAACGGATAGCAGGTGGTGGAAATATTCCAATACGCGGGAACGAGCGTTGTTTGCTTCATCCATCATCTTTATTATAATAGGTGCAAACAGAGCGAGGAGGCAGGAACGCTTCGTTTGCTAATGCATCGCATGCTTGATTATATGCAGAAAAGGGAAGGAATCGGTTTATTTCCAAATAATTTACCGGTAAGATAGATCATGGTATATATTTCAACATCACTTAATGCTTTTAACCAGTAGGCTTGGCAGGTGAGCGTTTTTGTTCTTTATCATTACCGCTAGAGGGCACTGGTTTGCTGCCTTAGAAGCGTACACACTAATGATTATTAACATTGTGACTGTTGGGCAGGGCACTTACTGAATTGCCGTGGCATGTAATTGAAGAGCAACATGATAGATTCATGGTGGTGACGTGGTTTCCACATGACAACGCCCGTTGAAGTGATCAGTCAAGAACTAGCAACACGTATTTCTCTGCAGACGAAGATATTCTGGCATTAGTTATTTCAGTTTACATTATTGATAAACACAATGGTGGAGGGCGGTTTCGGCAAGTTAACGTAGGTGAATATGGTGCCCTCAGAGTGCTTAAGATGTTTAATAATCATGTAATCCATAAGGACTCAAGTCATTCTATGGAATTAGCAAGACGAAATTAATTCTGGAGAAGACTGACGAAACTGAGTATACCTAAAAGCAATAGTTATAAATGATAAAAGGTTTTGTTGATTTAAGTCCTACCTGAGGACGACTTGAAAACCCAAAACCTCCCCTTATGTGTGTATTCCTCATCTTCCTTATCTTTAGGCTTTATATGACTGATTTTGATCTCTTTCTCGCATCAGCTTCCATCATAAACAGATATTTATCCTTCACTTTAATGTGTCGATCATCCAAAGTACGAAAAGCATCGACTGGCTAACTGTACCTTGGTTGAATCCCTACATATTCTGGTACTCTAACATACCTATATTTCCCACATTTATGGAAATTCCCGCTCCATGGATACATGGTTAGGGTGCTGGCCTTTGGTCCAATGGGCACCGGGCTCGATTCCGGGTCGGGTCAGGGGTTTCAACTTTCAGTAGTTAATAAATAATAATGGTATTAACTTTACGTCCCCTTAACTACTCTTACGGTTTTCGGAGACGCCGAGGTGCCAGAATTTAGTCCCGAAGGAGTTCATTTACGTGCCAGTAAATCTACCGGCATTTGAGCACCTTCATTTACCGCCAGACTGAGCCAGGATCGAACCTGTCAAATTGGGGTCAAAAGCGCCTATACCATCTGAGCCACACAGCCCGGCAGATTAGTTAATTCCTATGGCTCGGGGGCTGGGTGCTTTGACGTTGTCAGCATTAGATTTCATCTTATGTAGGGCCGCATCATCACAGATGCGCAGGTCACCTAAATGGTGTCGACTCGAATGACATGCACCAGGCCTATCCGAAGGCCACACCGCATTTTTTTATTACCAAATCTATACATACTTCTTAGAACTAGGCCCTAAAGTGTTTTCCTTTAGGAGCCGTTGGGAAACGTTCCTATTTCTAAGAAACATAACTATGGCTCCAATTTTTATAATAGGAATACGTTAAGGCAAACCATTAATTCCAAGGAAATCAAGAATTATGTAGGGAATTGAAGTAGCTAGCTTTCATCTTCAGTATTAATCTTTTAGTCACTACTGTACAGTTTTGAACTACCAGGTATAAGCACAATGACTTTCAAATTAATTAAGAATGGCAACTTACGAGAAAATTATGACAACTTTAGGGGAAGTCAACGTTTTGCTATACATTTCAATCACGATATCATCATGTTCTAATATTCTGACTGGTAATAATAATAATCGTATGGCCTCAGCTACCGTGTGCAGACATTTCAATTTGACGCCATCTGGCTGTCTGCTCGTCAATTTCGACGTTCCGTTTTACTATAGGCCCCCACTAGATGGCAGACCGAGTAAACCGAAACTCTCTTGGGCGTCTATGGCTGAGATTTAATGAATTTTGTCGGGTAAACACCAAATGTGTCACCAGAGATCTTTTACATGCCGACATCGTACGACATGGAGTGTCGAATGGACTTTTTTCCGCCCTTCGAAAACCCGACTAGCTCTGCCGGGTTTGAACCCGCTATCTTGGAATCCGGAAGCCGACACTTTACCCCTGATCCACAGAGGCAGCTATTCTGACTGGTATTTCTATAATATTTGATCCGTCATCATGTACAGAGGGGTTGTCGCCGTTACCGAATTCTTGCTAAAAACCATGAATTCCATTTTCTTGTGGTTTTCACCGCATATTTTAAGTAAGCGGCGTATTTTTAAGAAGGGTCAAAGAGTAGAATATTTTTTACAATAATAAATAAATAAATTAATTAATTAAAATGTTTGGCCATAAGCACGTGGCAAAACAGGTAAAACCTTTTTGAAGTCTCCCCCAAGAACAACAACAATAATTTTCCCACCGGAAAGAATGGAATGCCGTTACCTGTGATATATTTTAGAAGACGATTCACGTACATTAATGAATGAGTATTTGCCATTGGAGCTTTATCCCATATTGAGCAGTGCTAATCGAATGTCGTCAGCTGTTATGGAATTTAATTTTAATCCAGACACCGAACTCTCATTTAAATGTAAAGGCGTTCTGAATGTAATGTGCATTGTTCAAACGCAGGGCAGCAAAATAGCGGCTATTCCTGTTCACGAAGTACAGCTGATCAGGAAGACGTTTGACTGCTTATGCGTGCTTAACCCCCTCCACCTCCTCTATCGTGCCAAGTGCCTAAGCGCTCTCATGGTTCAGGCGACCTTGAAGTACTGGCGAGCGCTTTGGCCAGTCACAATGCTACATTTTCTTTAATTTAAAAATTCAAGGCAAGAAATGTGTATGCTTTTGAACACCCTCTGCAAATCTACCGGCCCAGAACTTTCGTTAGAAGGCTTTACGGAGACAACCAGTTCAGCCGTTGTCTCAAATTCGCGGTCACAAAAATCAGCTCAGTGTATTAAATATGTAGATTATTTAAAACGGTCCACTCCACATACAATTGGCGTTGAACTGTGTTTTATTAAAACTGATAGGGGTTTGTGTGTACAGCACAGGGATTGCTAGTATTTTATAATTACAGCCATACTTTATTCAGTCATCTATTGTATAAAATTTAACACTCCTGCCTGCTCTACACAGCTCCTCCAGGAGAAGTCCAGGAAGGTATTCACCATTCAGTGCAACAAAGTATGTCTTGGAAGTTCTATAGGTTCTAAGCTCTTCTCTGTCCAGGAGAGAGGGTAGAGACATAGCAAGGCGCTTGTCTTGGCTTGTAATTTATCGGCACACTGTGTCGTGGCAGGCATACCAACATTGGCAATTACGTTCCTCGTGTCTCCCAAATGACCTTTCCTCCCTAACTTTATTACCATGACTAAAGCGTTCTCCCAAGGAAAGGTCAAGTGATTATCGCAGCCACGCTACTAGTCTTGTAAATCATATGGCACGATTCTAAAAAATATCACGAATGTTTTTTCGATACCCGGTTCCATCGCAATAAGTTGTTGAATTGCTTTTACATTCGATTTTTAAAATGCGTTAACCAGCAAACATTAAAGCTAATAATGTGTTGAAGTAGGTGTTAACATCATCGTTCTCACATATAAACTGTTTCCCAGCAGTTTCAAAATGATTGCCGTAAATCAGGATTTGGATTGAACAGTTATATTTAAATAATTTGAAGAACATTTCTGACAGAGGAAGTGTTTTGAGGCGTAATTAGTTTGAAGATGTAGAATTTCTATAGATATATGAAATATCGAAAACAGTCATTAGTAATACAAATGATGAAATTCTAGTGAGTTTAGAATAACGCATAAACATAAACTTACTTCTTTATTCCGTGCTTCAGATACTGAAAAATGTATGATTTTAAGCTACCGCCTCTATTCATGTGATGGTTTGAGACAATCTTGGGGTTTCAAAAGTTACATTATGTGCAGCCAATTACATCGACTTCACGGTGCGGTAGAAGAACGTCAACGCATCATCTTCGCTTCTATCGCTTCTATGAAATTGGTCGTTTGATGCTCTAGGTTGTAGGCACGTAAGACTTCAATAATCCTGGACCACCAGCATGATTTCCGTCATGATTTGGGGTAGGACCATGTTTGGTCAACGTATGGCTCTAATTCCTATCCAGAATAACCTGACTGGTCTGATAAACAAACGTCCTGCAATTACGAGATTATCTGTCTCAGTGGGTAAGGGTTTAAACTAATGGATGATGATGATCCTGCGCACGGAGCCAGAGTGGTCAATCAGTTCCTTGAAACGCATGGCTACAACAAATGGTGTGGCTGAAATTTTCTATCAAAATGAAGTGTATTCAACATGGATAGTGTGAAATGAAGAGAAAAATCGCCCATTATCTTAATTTGCTTCAAAACAAGTTTTATTATTTGATGCTGAACATGCCACGTCGTGTTCAAGTTTGCTTCAGGTCTCGAGTTGGCTGTGCACTTAATAAATCTGCCACACAATGAACAACAATTTTGTGTTCAAATGCCCTATTACCAGTACCTACTTCTTACGTTTTTGTTTTTATTGCTTTTCCATAGCTGATTCCATTTTAATTTTCTTTTAGTATACAGTACCATTTGTTATGTATCATTTATGCACATTCACAGCAAAATAAAAAGTGCACTAAGCCATATTGCGCCAAGCCTTTTTCGGCACTGTATAATCACTAAAATTATATTTCAGAAGAGAGTACAGTAAATAAACTATTAAAACTTGGTTGATATTATACGCACAGCGAATATTTTGCATCACCTCTGTCATTCAACTGTGTTGCTACCGAGAGAGTGGCTGCGTGGTTTGCGTCACGTACGTGTCAGCTTGCATTCGGGAAGGATTGGGTTCGAACCCAATTGTCGGCACCCTTGAAGATAGTTTTCCGTGGTTTAAATTTCACACCAGGCAAATGCAGGGGTTACACCTTAATTAACGCCATGGTCGCTTCCTTCCTACACACAGCCATTTTATCCCATCGTCGTCGTAAGACCGATCAGTGTCGGTGCAAAGTAAAGCAAATTGTGTTACAATCTTGGCCCGTCCTGTTTACGCCGGATGGACATCCTTAGGATGTTCGTAAGCATACTCAAAACGGAACGTACCCAACCCACAGAAAGGCCGCCGCGCTCAAATGGAAGACGGGCCTCATTGTGGGTATTCATTTGGCCGGCTGTTTGAAACGTGCAATATCAAGATTTGTGGGGCATTCGGATGTGAGAATGGCCGGATGTTGGTCTGTATGGGAACGTGAGGACAGGACACTCGTCGTCAACGTTCCGATGAACCACATTTGATCACTATAAGGAAGGATCACCATATTGTGCAACCAAGCATATCATAACCTCTTCAAATCTGAGAACAAGTAATGGAATCTCCCCAACATTACGTGACTTCCCGTACCATTGGTTGGACCTTTCATGAGATAGTATCGTGGTGCCAATGTTCAATAAGGCAATGCTCGTCCACTGTCTTTATGAACTGTTTGTGATGTTGAGATACAGCAGCAAGCAAGATCACCAGATCTGTCCCCGGTAAAACATATGTGGGACCAGCTCGGACGTCAACTCCGTTCCAGCACCAGTATCCAGGATATCAAGGACCAGTTAAAACAGTTGTGGACCAGCTTGCCTCAGGAGAGGATACAACAGATTTACGACACTCTTCCCAGCCGAATCAGTACATGCATCCAGGCCAGTCGGCGTGCAACGTCATACAGATAACTGGGCTCGTACAGCCAAGTTCTTTGTAAATTTGACTCAATTTTGTAATCACTGAAATACCGCTACATACCCTCTCACTAAGTGAAGTTACATTTCATTTCCTCCTTTTCTCATGGGTGCTTCAATTATTTTTGTCATCAGTGTATGACCTAAATCAGTGGGTCAATCGGAATGTGTGTACCGAGAGCGACGAGTTCTATGCTCATTTGATGTACGCGGAATTGTTTAATTTAAAACTTCTCATGTGCCTGTATCAGAGAGCACGAGTTCCCCCATTCACTCAGTCATTCTATAGCATAAAATCCCTAATCGGTCTTGGCCTACCAATTGATTACTGTTCATCTCGAAGGTCTGCAGATTACGAGATATTAATAATGGTATGTGTCCTTTGAAGAGGCCCGGTGCAGGTCTCCCGAGTTGAGACCGCATAGGTGATATGAGGATGGGGCCAGACCTATGATGAATTATAATGGTAAAGCCGGCACACACCCAGACCCCAACCATCGGAATTAACTAATTATAGTAATTTAGGGATATCTCGACACGTTAAGCAAAAACCTGTAATTTTGATCATGCTTTATTTGTAAAATATTTCAATTATTTCCCTAGTGATTTTGTACACAGTTAGTTTATGTTTTCTATTATTTATGGCAAAACATAACATTTCATAACATCTTAAATTATCAAATAAATAAAGGATGCAATAATGTCCAATTCTCCCGCACTTAGGGAGAACCTGACACTAGGTAAGACCTCCGAATAGTTACACAACTATTGTAAACAGTGGGTACATATAAACTGTTCATCGTTTCCGTTTTCCACACACATCTCGAGGAACCATTTCCTACATTCCCCACTACATTTGACCCATGCCTCATTACGGTTGTCGTCACATACTGCGCAGTAATACTCACACCAAAGAAGACTGCTTGAGAAACTAGCTTCCCCGTTGCGCACGCCGAGTTCTCGTTGTTGTCCTTCGATTTGAAGGATTCTTTTCATTTTCGCGTTTCCTATTCTTTAAAATTTCCCGATAATCCTGTGAAGTCACCGTGGCGGATGGGGGGAGGGGGGAAACAACACATCTCTATTCATAAAGCTGATGCCTTATCAAGCACATCCGGATCATTGCAGTGCGTTGAGTGTCCGTCGATAATCAACGGAATCCTGCCCCGAGATTTGTAACGGTTTAGGTGACCAAGGAATAATGAAAATACCTCCGTAGTCGTATACACTGATTCGGACACGGGGCATTCATTTTGAGTGTATCTTTGTTAACCCATTTTATTATAACAAAGGGTGGGATAGCATATCCAATAGCATTACCACACACCGTTACTGTTACCGTAGATCCCTTTTCTGTCGTGGTGCTGTGAAACAGGTTTTTCTTTCCTTTTTCATTGATAATCTTCCCTGCCTTAAATATGAGCTGAACACCAGTTTATTTATTTATTTATTTATTTATTTATTTATTTATTTATTTATTTATTTATTTATTTATTTGATAATACGAAGGTACACAGGCTAAGCCCAATTACGTTCCTTCATGACATATAGACTTTAAAGTGTAAATACATCAAACAAAAATAATGACAATAGTAAAAATAATAGAAAGAAGTACAGCAGAAAACTAATAAGCAGGGAACATTTTAAAATTATTACTACAATTGAAAAACATAATAATATAGGCTATACATCAGCCATAGAAAATTACTAAACAAGTTGAAAAAGAACACAAACAAAAACTTATGAGTACCTAGCATTTCAGCAAAAAGGAATTTAATAATGATTTAATAAAAACATGGCCTTTATTTGCTTATTGAACAAACTAGCGCCAGCAAATAAATCAACTTGTGCACTAATTGAATTATAAACTGACAATGTTTTGACTAGTGGTGAATTAGAGTGATGAACGCTTCTAGATCTTGGGATGTGAAATAATACTTGCTGTCTTGATGTTACTTGTGGTACATGAAATGGAATGAAGGTAAGTAATTCTTGACAGTCAATATTTCCATTCAAAATTTGCCTCAATGTATGTAACGAAATTAATGTTCTCCTGTTTTTCAAAGACGTGAAATTGAATAAACTTCTTAAATAGTGGGTTGAAATGTCAAATGGACAAAATACATTGAAAGTTTTATAATACAAATATCTTAGAAATTTATTTTGTACAATCTCAATGTGACGTGTTTGGTCCTTATAAAGGGGGTCCCAGATTACCGACGAATATTCTAACTTGCTTCGTACTAAACTTGTATACAACTTAATAATAACTTCAGGTTGAGTAAATAATTTGGAATTTCTAATAATAAAACCAAGCATCTTGTTAGACTGGCCTATTACTTTTGCAATATGGCTATTAAAAGTTAACTTGCTATCGAAAGTAATTCCTAGATCATTAATAGACGTTACAATTTCAAGTGTTGTTTCACCAATATAATACGTCGGATTTATATATTCCTTTTTCCTGGTAAATACTAGAACTTTACATTTCTTAACATTTAGGAATAATTTGGTGCTATCACACCATAATATAATATTATTAATATCCTGTTGCAAATCATTCACGTCACTGCATTTATATATGGTCTTATATAACTTAACGTCGTCAGCAAATAACAAACAATCAGAGGAACGAACCATTCCAGGCAAATCATTAACCATAATGAGAAATAGGAGAGGACCAAGATTGGAACCTTGTGGCACACCTGAAGAAGTTACAAAATTATGTGAAATTTCACTTTTAAAATAAACAGATTGCTGCCTATATTTTAAATAGGAACTTAATAGTTGAAGTAATGATTTAGAAACTCCAAACTGATGCAGCTTTATCAAAAGAATTTTGTGGTCCACCTTATCAAAGGCCTTTTCTAGATCCATGTATATTACATCGGTTCTTCTATTTGTGTCTAATGCATTGTAAATCTTTTGAGTAAAACCCAGCAAGTTAGTAATGACAGATCTGCCGGGCATAAAGCCATGCTGACATTGTGATAGCTCTACTTTAATATGGTCGAAAATCCTAGAGTACAGTATGTGCTCATATATCTTCGCTATAGCATTAATTACTGAAACAGGGCGATAGTTAGCTATCATCTCTGAGTTCCCTCCCTTTAGGATTGGAGTAATTTTTGCCATTTTCCACTTTTCCGGGAAGCAGGATGTCTTTAAAGAAAGATTGAACAAGAAGGTTAATTGAGCAACCAGTATGTCAGCACAGCCCTTGATTACGTATGGTGGAATGCCATCAGGTCCGCTGGATTTCTTAGGTTTTAACTTTTTATTAATGACTGTTCTTACTTCATCTACCAGTATATGAGTGATGTTCAATTTATCAACCCTGGGAAGAACAAAAACTTCATTCAAAGAAAGATGTTCCACATTATAAGTAAAATCCGTGTTCACATACACCGATGAAAAGTACTCAGCAAACCCATTTGCAATGTTTCCAGGTGTATAACAATTTTCATTCAGTAGAAATGTGTTGTCACATGAACGTGATTCCCGCTTACTTTTGACATATGTCCAAAACTGACTAATATTATTCTTAACTCCATTTTCTAAATTATGAATATAAACAGCATAAGCCACATGTAATTTCATTTTCAATTCCGACCGAATCTGTCTAAATCTCGTATCGTAATATTTCGAAAATCTCCTTTTTATAGCACATTTCTTCTTTATTTTTATGGACTGAATAATATCACGCGTGAACCAAACTGGATATTTGGATTTTCGAATTACTTTCTGCTTTGGAACGCAGTTTTCGAAACATTTGTACAGCGATGCATAAAAGAAATCAACAGCAAGATCAATATTTTTGAAAGAATACAATAAACTCCAGTCGAAGTCTCGTATGTTACAATACAGCCGCAAAAAATCAGCCTTTTTAAAGTTGTAATATTCGCGATTAATTATCGGAGGCAATGGAACTTTTCTAACGGGCGGTAAAACTAAACAAAGTGCAGGGTGATGTAAGTCTTCAGATACTAAGGTGAATTCGTCATGCTTCAGTTCAACTTGAATATTATCTAATACTAAATCTAATGTCCTGAAATTACAATTTTGAATATTGTTACGTGATGTTAATCCAAGATATGAGATGAACTGAAATAGACGACGACTGGTCATTGATCCTTCATTAAAGTTATAACTGGCATTAATAACTTCAGGTATGTTGAAGTCACCGACAATAAGGCAGTCAGATGTTATAAGACCCTCTATGTTTTCAACGTAATTGAAGTATCCTTCATATACAGACAGTTTAGAAGAGGGAGTAATGTACACAGCATTTATGAATAACTTACGAGTATGACCCTGAATGTAAAGAGTTATTGACTCGCACCGTTGATCATTATATTTAGAACAAAGTTTGGATTTGTACTCCTTTTTGACAGCTACTAAAACTCCACCACCTCTAGTCTTCCCAGATAAAAACAGATCCCTGTCATTTCTGAACACTACATAGCGATCATCGCAGAACTCACTATCCATGATATCCTGACCCAAAAAACTCTCTGTCAGTACAATTACATCATAATCACTGCATATAAGATTTTTAAGAAATACAGCAGTTTTTGTTCTTAGGCCACGAACATTTTGATAATAAATTGTTAATTCATTCTCAGGCATCATCAAATATTAGTAGAAAATAATAAATATTTGAAAATAGAAGAAAATATTTACATACAAATAATTAAATAATTTCAAAGAAAAAATAAATAAATGTATAAGGAAATGCATGGAGATTAGAGCTTACTCAGGTCCTCATTATTACTAATGACATGTATAGGACTACCGTCTACCTTCCTAATCATAATCTTTCCACTTCTACTAACCCAGAGGTATTTATAGTCCTTTTCACGTTGCAACTGCTTCGCCTTTGCAAATAAAACTCTTCTAGCTGGGGCAAGTGATTGATTAATATAGATTGGGTTGGGAGTTGACATGCCGAGCTGAGTTGTGGATAAGGTTCGCTTGACCTTGCGCCTGGCGAGTAATTGCTCTTTATGGGTCCTTCTAACAAATTTAACTATAATTCCAGAAGTTGGACGATTAGAGACCTTTTTTAATCGATGACAAGCATCAATCATGTCCTCCTTCAAATCTAAGTCTAAAGCCTTACCTATATTGATGACAGTCTGCACTACATCCTCATTAGGAGACTCGGGAACACCAAATATTTCAACAGTGTTAGACCTGGAATATTGCTCAAGGTCATCACACCTCATGGCAAGATTGTTTACCATGTTCGCCAGTCGCCTATTTTCGGTGACCAAATTGTCTATAATAGTTTGTTGCCTGTCTATTATTTCCTGTTGTTTACTAATAAGTTTACTGTTTTCATCCAGTCTCTCATGACAAACATTAATTGAATTGCCTAGTTGTCGCTCGATGTCAGTAGTAGACTTGTTTACACTGTCCAACTTCTCTTGCATAGTTAGCAGTAATTTATAAATATCACCCACAGATGGCACCACTGTCGCATCACTATGTAAACTCGTACGCCTCTTGTTAGAACACTGTTTACACCTCCACACCTGACCCTGTGACAACATATACTCCACATCCGTTTCCTTAAGATTAACACACTTGCTATGGAACCAATTACTACAGTCATTGCACTGAATCTTTGCTGTCACGTCTTGCCTAGGCACGGCCTTTGTACATTCCAGGCAGGTACTCATCGCTACACTCTTTCGATATATCGACTTGACTTGACAAAAGAGCGTGACAGTGAGGATACTCCGACACTTCAAGTTAATTAGGTTGGCAACACTGGTGTTTTAATGTTTACATACACATTACGACTATAAAACTGCACGATTAGGCAATTATATGAATATCTACCAATTTAATTTATGTATTGAATACTCCTATGCAACTTACTGCAGCAGTAGAAACATGTTTTAGGCGTCTAACTTCAATATACACCAGGAAATAACACAATTAATACGGAGCACGAACCGACACGACCTCAGCCAAGCATGACGTCACATTCATGGCATTGAAAATATTACCAGGCTCTTGAAAAACCCGGTCATATCCAACCATTGCCTTTTGGTTTTTTTAAATATTCTTCTTAACACCATTCTTCTGAGTGAACCTAAAAGCCAGTTCTCGTAAGTCGGTCACTGTTCGCCCAAACCCCTTAGAATCGAGATGGAAAATATGCTTTACTAAATGGTCCTACATAGCTTTGTAAAATGTTGCTCATTTTTCCAGTTTTCTATTGATAGATATACCAAATAGTATTCAGGATCTGAGTGTATTCCTTGGAATACTGAAATACTTCGCAGCTGTTGCTAAAGTAGTTCCATTTTCTTTCACGTCCTTAATAGCAGTAACCATATCTTCTGCATTCCATCGCCCAAGCAGACTTTTGTACACATATTTTCGTGGCATCCTCCACCTGTAACCATTTGGATGCAAAACTATTAATGCAAAACTTTTACTTTATCACCAGGCTCCAACCTTCGTAATTTGAGTTTAACTTAACAATACAAACATTATTATAAAAATATCGCATTGCAAAAATATTATAAACTAGCAAATGTACCCGTGCTTCGCTACGGTATTCTACATTGTATACGGATATCGACGTAAATACTGTGCGTGCAGTAAATGAGATTGCTTTAAAATTGCATGTCTCTTAGCCTTATCCAAGAAATAGCATGGGGAGGTCCCCATACGTTGTTTCCAATGTAAAGTGAGGGTTGCGGAGTTGTGATGATAACGGCAGGCTCACTTGCCTACTGCCATTCACAATCGAGTTGGCAAGTTTACATTATAATTGCAGGCTCCATTGCCTACTGCGCGGTCACAATCGATTTGGGGAGTTTTAGTTACAGTGGCAGACCCATTTCCTACTTTCAGACAGATTACAGTTGAGGTGCTTTTATTATAATAGCAGGCAACTTCCCTACCACCAGTCAAAATTGAGTTGTGCAGTTATCATTATAATGACAGGCCCTTTTTACTGCTGCCAGCCAGCTTACTGCTAGACACACAGAATTAGTGAGTTTCCATGAAAATAGCAAGCCACTATGCCTAATGCTAGTCAAATTTTAGATTGGAACATTTGTTTATAATGGCGGGCACCCTAGCCTAGAGCCGAACACAATAGGGTAGGGGACTTTCGAACAAAACTGCATGATCCCTTGCCTTCTGCAAGACAAATCGAGAAGTGAATTATTCATTAAAATGGTAGGCCCTCCTTACTAATGCCAGTTACACAGGAGTTGGAGAAGGACCCCATTCCTACTGCCAGCAGTCAAAGTCGGTGTAGGGAGTACTGATTACAATAGCAGACACACCTTTTCTCGATGGCTACAAATCGACATCAATGAATATATATAGATGGACATACGAAAGTATATGCATGTTTACAATATTGCAGACCTTCATTTACAGATTAACTGCTGCTAAACGGTACGTCATATTGACAAAGGATTGTACCGTAAGGCGCAGTATTTAGCGATCTAAATGGCTGGTCCTATGATATTTTCTCGCATCTCATCTATTCATGGGTCCGATTGAGTCAGAAACATTGAATAGGTTGAAATGTGTGTAAGATTATCTTGCATTGCATTACTTTTCGGACAATTATGTGACATAGCATTTGGCTCACATATGGGTACTGGGTGGGCCAATGTTCGTGTAGAGTTTGATCATACTATCTTTCCTGCAAGTGATTGAAAGAATAATTATATAGGTAAAGAGTCCAAATTTACTTAAAATCGAGAAATAGAGACGAATCTAACGTATAAGCGATACAGATACGACAAAAATTCATAAGACCAAGGTTGAAGATCACTCCTGATTCAACGAATATTGTGCCATCCGTTATGTGATAGGACTTCCCGTTTATCCCACGAAATACCTCGAAACGAAGGTCTGCACCATCATTAAAATTGCTTCTATATTTCGATATTCTTCGGGGATAAAAAATGAAAAAATTAAAGATCTGTGAAGTTTCTAGTTCGTTACAGGCTGAAACGTATAATTTTGCCAAATTTCAATTTTCTTGCTTGTCTGGCAGATTATGCTGCAATCTGGATTTTGGGTGGAAGCGGGGGGGGGGGGTAAAAATTATGACTTTCAGGAAATTAAACCAAAAAATATGTAGACGATCATTATTACCCCTCAAACGGGTATCTGTACGAAAATTTCACCAAAATAGTCAATGTACAGGCACACACAGTCGTTACGATTTTATTTATATAGATAGATAAGGAATCTGCTCCACGTACAACACATTTTGGCTACGTCCGCTGGACTTAACCTGCAAAACCAACCGTTCATGATATCTCACTTATTAATCCTCCTGGATTTCCATTAAGGATTGTAGATTTCTATTAATTTCGGATGTGCATATATTGAGGAAGTGCAAAAGCATGGTTTCGGTTTCGGATAAACCCCCAGTAAATTTAGGTATTCAGAAATAATATTGGCCGTAAAACCTACACAAGGACAGGTGGATTCTAAATATCAAGTTTGGTAGAAATATATTCAGTAGTTTTCATGTTATAAAAACTCATACAATCAAACCGACAAACGGACACCAAAGTTAAGAAATATGCAGATGATCATTATTACAACTGAAACGGATATCTGTACGGAAATTCTGCCAAAATAGCCAATGTATAGACAGACGGTCGTTGCGATTATATTTATATAGATGACAGATAAGCATGCGCAAGTTTGAAAGTGCAAACCTTCATTTCGAGATTTACTGCTCCTAAACGGTACACCATACCATAAACGGTTTGCACCCTCAGACGTCCCTTTTATCGCTTTACATGTTTGGTGTTGAAACATTTTCTCGTATCTCACATATTTATGGGTTCGATTGAGTTACGATATTTGACTGGGGTGAAATTTTGGTACATGTTTATAATTTTACATTATTTTCACATACTTATGTGGAAGCTAGAATCATGAAATTGGGTTCGCATACAGCCATTGGTCGTGTCAATGTGCGTGCCAAATTCGATGACTCTACCTTTCCTATAAGTGTGTCAAACTAAGTAATACAAGTGTAAAAACACAAAATTTACGAAGCATCGAAATATACAGCCAAATCTACCCTATAAGGGAGAGAGAGAGAGAGATACGACAAAATATCACGGGACCAAAGTTGTAGATCACTCGAAATTGACGGAGATCGTGCCATCCGTTTTGTGATAGGACTTACCGTTTAGCCGCGAAATACCTCGAAACGAAGGTCTGCACCGTCATTAAATTGCCTTTATTTCGATATTATTCGGCATAAAAAGTGAAATATTTAAAGAACTTGGAAGTTTTTCGTAGGTTACCGGCTAAAACGTATAAATTTGCTTAATTTCAATTTTTCACCTCGTGTGGCAGATTGTGAGGCAATCTTGATTTTGGGCGAGGGGGGGAGGGGTAAATTTAGGACTTCCAGGAAACTATAGCAAAAAAATATGCAGGTGGTCATTATTACACTTTAAAGGGAAAGCTGTACGAAAATTTCGCCAAAATAGTCAATGCACAGGCACACGGTCGTTACGATATGATTTATCTAGATAGATAAGGAATCTGCTCCACGTATAACACCTTTTGGGCTATGTCCGCTAGACATAGCCTACAAACCGACCTTTCATGTTATCTACCTTATTAATCCTTCAGTTGAAAAATGCACATGTGAAAAAGAAATTAGAATTGGATTTCCAAACTGTCTGATCGATTTCCAGTCAGGTTGTTCTTGTACTTTATATATTGTGGGAGAGTAAAAATCACCATTTCGGTCCCGTATAAAACCCCAGTCCATTCCGGGAATTTGAAATGGTATAAACCTTAAAACCTACGCTTGGAGGGGTGGATGCTAAATATAAAATTTGGTTCAAATATCTCAGTAGTTTTGAAGTTGTAAGAAATACGCTTTACGCGCACCCGCTCTTGCGTTAAGTCCGGTGGGACTTGTACCGAAAAACGGTCCGTTAATGATATCTCCGTTATTAAATCCTGTTATAGAAATGATGCACATGAGAAAAAAAGGTTTAGAAATTAATTTTCATTAAGGCAGGTAGATTTCCATTAAGTTCGGTTGTGTATACTTTGAGGGAGTGCAAAATCACGGTTTCGGTTTCGTAAAAATCCCCACTCAGTTCAGGGATTTAGAAACGATATTTGCGCTAAAACCTACGCAAGGACAGGTGGATTCTAAATATGAAGTTTGGTGGAAATATATCCAGTAGTTTTCAAGTTATAGAAGGACAGACAAACAGACAAACAAACAGACAAACAGACACCAAAGCTAAAAATGATGCAGATGGTCATTATTATACCTGAAACGGAAAACTGTACGGAAATTTCGCCAAAATAATCAATGTACAGACACACGGTCGTTACGATTTTATTTATATAGATATACTAATACACTACATTGCAATCATTTATTACTCCTACTAAACTGTAGTATTAGAGCACCATTAAACCCTGTCCCCAAAAATGTATCCCGGTTTAGAGATTCAGGGAGATCTCCCAGCTTGTCGTGTCTAGATCTCCTCGAATTTCATTGGCAGGCAAGAGGTCGCAACACTTACAAAGCTGAAGGTTTGGCGATTTGGAACTAACATGACCGCTTCTCCGAAACTTGCTTTGTGCGCCTAACCTAAAACATTATCTAAAAAGTATCGCATATCTACCTATTTGTTACACAACCTGCTCATCATATTATAGCAAATTACTTTTAAATCATATATCACTTACTTACTCACCTTCAATTTTTCATATGCCTTGTATTTATAGTGATAATCTTCAGCTAACAAGATGACCATGAGCACAAAACCATACGGCTCCAGTAGATGTAGTTGCAAGTTTGACCTGTGCAGTACTGTGGTTACCAGAGGCGCTAAGCTTAAAAGTGTCGAGTTCTCCCTCATGTCGGGATCTCCCTAAATTACCTTAATATTAAAATCTCCGGCCCGGAAGATAATCGAACCCGGGACTCATTGGACCAAATGCCAGCACGCTAACAATTTAGCCATGGAGCCGGACAGATTACAAGGTGAAGTCAGCACGACGAATCATCTCGCCCGTTATTCTTGGTTTTCTAGACAGGTGCCGCTATCTCACCGCCAGAGAGCTCCTCAATATTGTTCTCAAATGTACAGAGTAGGTCTCGAATCAGCCCTCACATCCAGGTAAAAATCCCTTCCCTGTCAGAGAATCAACTCCGGGTGTTCGGGGTATGAAGCAGGCTCGCTGCCCCCAGATTCTGGTGCCGGCTACTTTCAGTTTGCCCATGGTCAGTAATTATGTGAGTTGAGTATATCATTCATCATCTTCAAGACGATGAGATTTTCAAGCGGAAGATGATCGAAGAAATCCCGATTGCAGTTTTATGCAATTGTTGATATCGTGATCATAGCTTTGGAACGTCCACCTTTTCGTTAAATCTGAAGCACTTTTAATGTCACAAGTCCTACATGCATTGGCTGCGTTTCAGACCATGGCTGTCTTGTTGAGAAACCATTGATGATATACCACGGCCAGAAGAATAACAAATAAGTTGTATCCATGTGTTCTAATGCACATGCACTTGTCTACGATCCATTGGCCGTGGAGGCGGCTGCGATCTTCATTTATTTGTGCGCACTATTTTTGGACAAGCTGACAGATAGTTACTCCTTAACGAAGAGTCGAATATCATTACGCCAGTGTATATTTCACTGTGTCCAGTGTAATGTGTCCATGTTGTGTGTTTTTTAGTATCTGTGATGATGATTATGATGATGGTGGTGTTGGCGATGATGATGATGATGATGACTCCGGACAAATAACGCCGAGTGATCTGCTCACAGCTAAATATTTCCATCCGACGAATGAAATCACCATCAACAGAGTCCCTCAATATGAACATTGCGGATAAATTTGGAATTGAACCTAGGCTTTTGCCTCGCAGTCCAACGTTCTGATGGCAATTGTTTTCCACCAACGGGAATCGAACCGGTTAACCGCGGTATCAGACCATGCAGACTTTATGATAATCGCCACCAGGTGAGGTCAGTAACTTCTACGATTTACTGTCAAAATGTTGTAAATGGTACCTCGTCACAAGCTATTGCTTGTTAGTCAATTTCAGTCAGTATTGCCTTTTTTAAAATATAAACTGTGTCCGACTCGTTAGCTGAACGGTCAGCGTACTGACCTTCGGTTCAGAGTGTCCCGGGTTCGATTCCCGGCCGGGTCGGGGATTTTAACCTTAATTGGTTAATTCCAATGGCATGGGGGCTGGGTGTGTATGTTGTCTTCATCATCATTTCATCGTGATCATGACGCGCAGGTCGCCTACGGGCATCAAATAGAAAGACCTGCACCTGGCGAGCCGAACCCGTTCTGAGATATCCCGGCACTAAAAGCCATACGACATTTTATATAAACCGTATATATTGTGTAGTTCTGCTGTTTTCACCTTCTAAGTAACCAAGTGACATATATTTTAATAAACAGTATATTGGACAGTTCAGTAGTTTTTTCTTGTTAAGTAACCAATTTAGCTATCTTTAGGGCTGTCGTTAGTCCTCACGTTTAATCAGAGAATGAAATCTCACGTTGTCTTCTTTCATCTGGTAGGTAGCCGACTGGAAGCTTTTGGAAACGTTGCTCAAACAGTAATTCAGCTTTTTCTACGTTAAATCGATAATGCAATCTAGAAGACAGTGACGTGAGCGGACTAATGAGAGACTAAGTGTTGATTAAGTGAGATCATTTTCACAAGAGAAATTTCATTTCAAGTTTTCACATGCAACCAATTTTACTCACATTTTCTGAAAACATCAGCGTATCTGAAAAATATGTATGGTATACGAAAGTGTAAACGTAATTCTGAGGATATGTATTTATGACTAATTTAAATTTTGATTCCAAAGTATTTTGTCTAATTTATATTTATAATGTTACATACATTTGCAGTGTATTTTATATACAACACACAATATCTTGTAAGTAGTGACTTAATACTCACATAATGATAATATATTATACACAATAGGCAATGTCATCCTTGAAACGATGCGTATATGATACCAAGGGAGGTGTCCTCGTTTCAATATTTGAAAACAAAGCAATTCTACCTGACATCAAGTCATATTTAGAGATGTCGATGGGGTAAGTCCTATCCTCCGAATAGGATTAGTAAGACACCGGATACGGCCCGATATATTTTCACTTGAACTGTGACTTATTTAATTTTATTCATGAATGTATATTTATTCGGAAGTTTGAATTCGTTTAGCCCAGCATTATTGTACGGATGAAGGAAATCACATCCCTGGCTTAGACAATTTTGAATCCGCAATTCCAGGTCGGAAGAGAGAGCGTTTTTAAGCCGGAATCGCTTCATGAAGAGGAAACACCAATCTCTTTTTCCTCATCACAGTGCTCAGTGACGGACGTGGGATGCGAAGAGATAACGTGGTTACAATCTGTCACACTCTATGCTAAACGGTAGAGTGTTGCGAGCTCGAGGTATCATAAAATTCGATCACGATGCTGGTGAGTGAGTTTTCCAGCCATCTAAGCTCACGGGCCTGGAATAATAGCACACTTTATATGGTAAGAGCCTAGTGCATCACTCTAGCTCCTATCAAATCTCTACCGGGAAACAAGGCCCCGCAATCAATGTTAAGCCTTCTCCTTCATTTCACAGTAAAGGTGAGCATTTGCTTTACGTAAAGTCACTCTTGTATTGATGTGTTCGTTCTCAGACTGATTTATGTACACAGGAATTTTAATACACACTCAAAATTACAAAATCCGTATCCACACTCACCCCCACCCCCACCCCTAGATTTAAGGATATAAGGATTCATCCTCATGGACTGGCGTAGAAACCATTCATACTTGGACTGATTTGTACCTTGTGGCACGGTAAGAGGTTGATGAGGGCAGATTCACAGTTCTGTTTGTTGATATTTCGTTTAGCATATTTTGAAAAATAATTTGATGTTATTGGCTTTACAGTACAATAAATATGTTTATGGCTTTTGGAGCCAACGGGATCCTAGAATTTTGATTAGCAGTTCTTCTATGGACCAGTAAATCTACCACATCTAGGCTGGCGTATTTGATGATGATGACGATGATGATGATTGTACTTTAAAGGGGCATAACATCTAGGTTATCGGCCCGTGGCGTATTTGAACACCTTCGAATACTACCAGATGAGTCACGATCGAATTCTCCAACATGACCTCAGGAGGCTAGGGCTCCACCGTCTCACTACTCCGCCCGGCCATAATTTGAGATTTTAGCCAGTTTTCCATTGTAAAATGTAGTTATTGGTCACAGATACCTTATTTATTTCATATGTATTTATGCTGGATGTTATTTGCGAGTTGTTTAGTATTATATTCCTATCTACTGTGACAATTCTTGGCAATAATTGCGAGTTGTAACTGTGTTTGAGTAAGTGAAAATAAAATTTAAATATTTATATAAAGTGTAAGTTGCGTAATACACAAGAGCTCACTTTATAAAAGGAACTGGAAGTCTCAATCCACTTTCCTTACATACATTTAAATATATTAAACAGATTTCGAGACATGTGTTTGACTTCTTCTCTCAAAATGGACATTAGGTACCATACAAAACAAATCCCATGACGCAACAGCCCTGAAGGCCTGCAGATTACAAGGATATTGTGTGATCAGCCGTATTCCTTGGCTTCCTATATCGGGGCCGCTATCTCACCTTCAAATAGCTCTTCAATTCTATTAACGTAGGCTGAGTGGACCTCGAACCAGCCCTCAGATCCAGGTAAAAGTACCTGACCTGATCGGGAATCGACGGCCGGGCCTCCGTGTAAGAGGCAGGCACAATACTCCTATACCGCTGGGACGACATTAGATAACACAGTTACTGTGTAGCAGTACTGCATACTACAACCGAGTATGAAAGATCTAAGCGAGTTTGTTTATGTTCGGACCCTTCTGACGAAGTTCAATCCATCCTTTCAAGTAATTCCTTCGCTTGTCGTAGAATCCCACCACCACCACCACCACCACCACCAACAACAACACAGTTATACGGTATGGTGTACTGTATTTTCTGTTTTAATTCCTATGGGGTAGGAAAATAATTTTACACACTAGTCATTAAAAAAGTCGCTTACCAAACGGGCGGGTGTCAGTGATAGGCCTATTTATTGGTCCTAACTCTCATTTGATAGCTTAATTTATTTTAATCAGTTGTGACATTTGTCTCTGATGGATACTCCGTGGGTTGATGAAAATGAGAACTTCAGGTGTTACGACGTGTAGCTGCGACGAGAATATTCTGTGGGCTGACGAAAATAACAAGAGCCCTGTGACAGTTCTTTGTTGCGTTATTGCAAATATTGCATTTGAATGTGTTGCTGAGTGTGTCAGTAAATAGTGCTCGAAGAAGAAGTTCTGTTGTCTTTGACATTCTTAATACTGCTGATTTTATTTCAACTTTATTATGTCCTTTAATTATGTTTATTTAAACTACACATTCTGGGAAGACAACAGGAATATTCAGCAAAGACGTTGGACGTGGCATGAAAGGGCCGAGGATGACTACCGTGGTGACCCTCACTTTGGGGGTTACGTTTCCGGAGTATCTGAGGAATTTCATGGCATGTCCATGGAGTACGTTTGATTTTTTTTTCTTTTCTCCTTTCTTATTAATATTGTTTTGTTTGCTCATTTTTGTTCTCTGCGTGTTTTCTTTTTCTTTTCTTTTATCTGTACAGTATGTAGAGTTTGAAAGAGTGAATTTTGGCATGGGCTCAACATGTTATTTTTCTCATTTAAAGGATCAAATGGGTATTATTACTGTAGATCTAGAGAAAAATAATAAAGTATCAGATAATTTATAAGAAGTTCTGTTTTCATCGCATGATCAAAAATGTATAAATGGCCGAAAATTACTGAGAAAGAATCTGACAAAGGGCTCGAAAACTCTGAAGGTGAATGTAGTTGCAAATTACGTGAAAGTTCAACCTGTGAAACTGAATATATTCTTCAGGAATAACTTACTAGTGATTCAGACGAAACTGATGAAGGTAGTAAGCATTTATCTTTTTCCTTGAGTCATTCGCAACAGAGTTAGTAAGTTTTAGATATTGTTGACCTGTTAGGGGATAAAATGTATCCGTTTCCTCCTGTTGATAGTAAACAGTAACCCCCTACACCTCTTAATACTAGAACTAACGAAGACAATATAATTGGAAAACTGCTTTATTCGTCATATTTAATGAAAAATTAACAGGAAAAATAATACTTTGAATTTATTCCAAGATCAGGATTAATAAAAATAATTTATAATTTTTATGGCTTAACAAAGAAAAAATACAGGGTGACACAAAAATCCATTAACAATTGACGAGACAATATTTTACGAAATATTGGAGGTAATAATTGACACACATGATTGGCATGACATGGGGTTTTATTGACACCAAAATAAAGTTTCACTGACAGCGCTTTTTCGGGTAACGTCAAGATACCGCAATTGCACGTGCATCTGACGCCCTCACTCGCGACAACTCCGTTTATACCGTACACGGGTCTCATGCAACATCACTGACGTGTTACTATCCAGCACCATCTGTTGGCCTGTTTGTACACTCGTCGTTGATGTCAATAAAACCCCAAGTCATGTCAAGCATGTAGTCTATTTGTACCTGACGTGTTGCTGTCCAGCGTCACCTGTTGGTCATTTTGTGTAATTTATTTTGGTGCCAATAAACCTCCTTATCATACCAATAGTATGTGCTAATTATTACCTCTCTTCCTCCAATATTCCGTGAAGTACTGCCTTGTCAAATGTTAATGGACTTTTAAGTCACCCTGTAGGCCATATTAAAATCGTGGGGTCAGTTGCCGACCCGCGCTATTGGTGTTTATTGGTGTAACACTTGCCATTGTTTAGCAACTGTTATTTAACACAATAATTTTTGTTAACACAATAGTAAAAGAAGTGGATCATTGTATTCATCTAGAACAAGAATTGATTCCCCTGGTCATAAAATTAATCTTACAGTAACGAGTTCATACAGAAAAAATGTAAATCATCACTTAAGAACCAGTTCCATGCAAGGAAAACCACTGAATTTTCACTAGATAGAAATATGAACGTAATACAGAAGTCTTAAGCATTGATCTCTTATAGCAAAACAGCTTGCACCTGGGAGACAGCGGGTTCGAACCCCACTGTTGGCAGCCCTGAAGATGGATTTCCGTGGTTTCCCATTTTCACACCAGGCAAATGGGGGCTGTTCCTTAATTAAGGCCACGGCCGCTTCCTTCCCACTCGTAGCCCTTTCCTATCCCATCATCAACATAAGATCTAACTGTGTCGGTACGACGTAAAGTCAATTGTAAAAGAAACGTGTAGCAAAATAGCTCAAGTAACTTGTAGGTAAGAGAAAATACATAATTTCTGTACGTATTTGTCCATGTTAGTTATGTGATATTGAATCACTGTAAAATGTTTGACCGAATACAACAGTAGTATTATATTCGCTGAACGGTGGAAGTCCAACTGAGTGTAGACTAGTTGAGGCAGGCCTCTAATGGACATTAGTTACTCGGGAGGTATTCCTTAACAGTTCTTCCGCTCTGAAAGAAATTACTACAAACGCCTTCCGCCTACGATTACTCCAAAGATAAATCGGATAATGTCGCACGAGGTGACTAAAGGGGTAACACTCCCTGTGGGTGAGGAACGCAGATGTAGAATACACTGAAACCATTTAAAAATCACAAAAACTTGAAGTAAAACATCAGTTAGTACAACATGTCTTTGTTGATGCGCTTCGTGCTACAGGATGGCCACATACGCCACGCCACGGACTAACGGTAACTCGGAAACCATTCGCCAAAGATGATGTAACCTGCTTCTTTGTACTTTGAAAGATCATACAGTTGGCAAAACCATTACGCTGTTTAGTTGAAGCTTGATGGCAGGACAGTTATGTATTTTGAAAATTCGTACCGATGACAATAACACGAAAACTCGTTTAGATAGGGACAGATGACGTCACACGTGGGGCATTTACAAAATACCTTAAATTTCGGGTCGGTTGTTCACCTTAGTGGGAGGTCATGCACATGCTGACGACCTTCACTGAACATGTCCGACTCGTTGGCTGAACGGTCTGCGTACTGGCCTTCGGTTCAGAGGGTCCCGGGTTCGATTCCCGGCCGGGTCGGGGATTTTAACCTTAATTGGTTAATTCCAATGTCACGGGGGCTGGGTGTATGTGTTGTCTTCATCATTATTTCATCCTCATCACGACGCGCAGGTCACCTACGGGTGTCAAATAGAAAGTCCTGCACCTGGCGAGCCGAACCCGTCCTGGGATATCCCGGCACTAAAAGACATACGACATTTCATTTTTTTATTGAACATTCGAACCCATTTCCTTACCATTCCATTCGTCATTGAATTTTTACCATACACCGCACGGACTTGGCGAAGAGTGTCTGTCTGTTTAATGTTCCTCGATAGCTGCAGTCGCTTAAGTGCGGCCAGTATCCAGTATTCGGGAGATAGTAGGTTCGAACCCCACTGTCGGCAGCCCTGAAGATGGTTTTCCGTGGTTTCTCATTTTCACACCAGCCAAATGCTGGGGTTGTACCTTAATTAAGGCCACGGCCGCTTCCTTCCCACCCCTAGCCATTCCCTGTCCCATCGTCGCCATAAGACCTATCTGTGTCGGTGCGACGTAAAGCCAATAGCAAAAAAAAAAATTAAAAAAAAATCAAAGGTTGAACCACGGACCGTGTCTCAAAGTCGGTGGGTTCATCGGTTGTCTTAAATGTTTTAAACACTCACTCGAAAATATCGCCAAAGTTGCATGTGGCATGATAACTGGTGAAGGAAGCTTGCTTCACATCGTAACTGCAGCGCTTCACTGGAAATATACGGAAATGGTACTTACTAAGTGCATATTAAGTTATTCGTCGTCTTCAGCTAATTGCAGCGATTCACCCACGTATTCTTCAATGCTTAATTACAACACTATAGATGATTATACAGTTAAAGGATTATGACTATTGAATTCAGGATGTGTTAATGTTGATAATTTATCAAAGTTTCACTCAAATCTGTCTGGTCCAACCCAAATATGCCGAATTCCTGGCCCACTGTCGGCAGCCCTGAAGATTGTTTCCCGGAATTTACCATTTCCACGACAGGCAAATACCGGGGCTGTGCCTTAATTAAGGACACGGTCACTTCCTTCCCGAACCTAGCTCTCTCCTAACCCGTCGTCGCCGTAAGACATATCTCTGTTGATGCGACGTAAAGCAAATTTTTAAAAAGAACAGAATTAGTCACTCATACTCATGAAATCAGGTTAGCAACTTCCTGTTGTAAGAAGCAGCGGATCAGTTCAGTAGCGCCAAGCAATACGGCTGACGACGTCGCCAAGACAGCCCTGTTTGGCTCTCAACTTGGGAGAGTGATTTGGCGACCACGGAGCCCTTAGCTGATTTCTGGCATTACTTCCATTTACTTGTGCCAGGCTGCTCACTTTCATCTATCCTCTCCGACCTCCCATGGTCAACTCTTTTTCATTTCCGACCCCGACGGTACAAATATTAGAGCATTCGAGTCCTAGGGAGACTTTAATTTTCACGCCCTTCGTGGCCCTTGTCTTTCCAAAGTGTCGGGTTCCTTCTCTCTACCTCCTGTGGAAGGGGGACGCAGACGAAGACTACACCCACATTTTGAGTCTACATTACTTGTGATTTGTACCACTATAGGAGGAACACCATGGTTCTTCTTTAGCAGTGATTAGTACCTTGATGACGGGCTAGTGACCTGGATTTTTGAACCCTTTAGATAATATGTATCATCCCACTAATTAAAACATCACGAATTTGACCCGCTTTTTTACACGATTATTTTTTAATCACAGTTCGTTTTAGTTTGTAGTCAGTGGATACGTGTTGAAGTTTTAATTTGCTTTTCGTCGTTACGCTGACGACGTGACACTCCAATATAAACAAAGCATCTGGCTGGGCACCAGTAGTATTTGCTGGTCAAGGACCTTAGTGGGCTTTATATGTCAGTGTGAGGTAATGTGTTTGTCCTTAATATCATTATTGTCCGGCTGCATGGTAACTGGTTAGCATGCTGCTCTCTGGTCGAAGAGCACGCTGGTCCGATTTTTGAGCTGTTTGTGAATTTTCGTTGTTTGATTCTCCTGACTCGATGAGGGAATTTCGTTCTAGGTAAGGCTTCTTCTCGTTGATGCCCAAGATGGCTTCATGGGTGATAACTCGAAAGACTTACACTAGGTCTCTCTGGAGGCCATACGCTTTTATTATTACTCCATTGATAAATATATAAAATATAATAAACGCTGGGAAATAATTATACTGCTCACAGTATGGTAATAAAAACTACTGTAGAATAAAGAAAGCTAACTCCTTCCCGTGGTAAGACTCTACGGGCAGTGGTAAGCTTGTTGTGGTTGTGGTTACTTATTGACGGAGAACGCGCTGCAGTTTTACTATCAGTTCGACGGGGCACGTGACATTATTCGTCAAGATTTACATGTCTTCTTGAAATGTGAATGTTCCGCACTAGTAGCTTAACTGAAAGAACACTTCAGCTTTAGTAAAGACGGGTGAAGCTTGTCGATCGCTGATCGGATAGGAAACGCCAGACTCCATGTAGAGAACACGTCAAATGTTGAAGGGACTATTGTGGCGTTCACTGCCATAGCGGAAAGGAATCTTCCGTACGTAGGGTAAAGCAGAATTTTCCATTCGAATTATCTGAAGATATGCTCCTTATAATCCGATTTTCCTATCACGACTAAGTGAATATCTCAGTAATACCGTCTACCGTTAAAGAGAAACCACTAAAGAAGATTGGGGATATGGATTGTAGAAGACACTTTGTCGTACACAACGCACGTAAGCAGACAAATTGTCGTTTCACAGTATGGGAGCATTAAGATTCCAAAGTAGCATTTTATGAGCATCCAGGTGTTGGCGGAGATTACGCACAGACAGTCCAAGAGTATACTAAGTTTTAATAATAATAATAATAATAATAATAATAATAATAATAATAATAATAATAATCATAATAATAATAATAATAATAATAATAATAATAATAATAATAATAATAATAATAATAATTGTATCGGGGTTACACCTCCACCCTGTTAAACTGCGCGCCTTCTATAAGGCCATCTGTGTTAGGGAACTTGAACTAATGTTATACAAGATATTTGGATTTTGAACCATCAGATGTCCCTACCATCGGCCTAGGTGCCCCCTCTGGCGATATTAAGGACAATTAATTTTTGAGGGAAATTCAATTTTCAAATTTTGTTAACTTTAAATTTTGTTGATTGTTTCTTTTATGTATCAAAGTTGTCAACGCTACTACTGCTTCCTTCTTCAATAGCTAGCAACCAATCAAAATTGTTGTTAATATTCTCTCTAGCCAATTACAATTAGGGGTGTGTACAGGCATCCAGCCTATCTCTAAAGAGTTGTGGAAACTTTCCCTCGGAGATGCATTAAAATCTGGGCGCTTTAGGGCCGTATTGTCATCTTTATCGCACCGGTCTAGTAAGTGCGGCGTGTTATTCGGAGGCAGGGGCTGCAGGTCGGCGTTCGGAAGGCCTAACAATTCAAGGTAATGGCAGAAATGTATTAACATGTGATAGCTCCAGGAATATAACTTGAAGGGAACGTTTCAAACTTCTTTTATGAATGCTAAGTTATAAAGTCATAGTTTAAATGTAAATTTCCGGCAAGTCTGAGGACTCTGTTCAAATTACCGCTAGGAAATATGTAAACTAAGGAAAGAAAGTGTGATTACCCTCTATTGATTGCCATTCAACTTGGTATGGGTTGACTAAAATTTTCTAAATCTCTAAATTCTTAACTGTTTTTTGGCATTTAATATTTGTCATTTAGTCACCCGTCTGTGGTATAAGCTTAGCCTCTGCAACTTCGGGCCATTTAGGTTTTTTTAAGAGTTTTTCCTAAAAGGAGTGCAAGTGTTTCGTCTCCTGGCCTCTTGTTCATGGCCGATCGTGTTAAAACTTTTATTTTGATCTAGAAAGGGCACGCATTGCCACTGTTTATTTGATAATCGTTTATAGACAAGTGTGGAACAGACTGTTGAGCAGAACTGGCGGTAAACACATTATTTGAAGTGTGTCAGGCGTAATTTTTTTAGAAACTTGTGTCTCTGAGAGGCTGGATTATATTAACGTTTGGAGCTCAAACTCCTAGACGATGTAAGTGAGTGTAAAAATGTACCTGTTAGGAGCTATATTGTTCATCCTTTATAGATTACCGTGTTGATAATTTTCTCTCATTCTTAAAACTGATTTTCGGGCTTATAGTCCGCTGTTGTTATCAGAGCTGATGAGCTCGTTTGTTGTTGTTTGTTCCAAATCTTCTATCAATCAAATTTTAAAATATAAAGAAAGAAGGAAAGAATTAATATTTAAAAATTTAATGTTTTAACTTATGCGCCTTGTGCGCCCATTCATCCCGGCAACTTCTTACACCCGTCTCTTCCACGATATTTCTGTAACCTACTACGTTGTAGTAGCAGGGGGAGAGGTGATACACCCTCGTGGCGCCTCAGCTGGCGGATAGGGGAGGGGGTCATAACCGTCTTGCCGGTGGACTTGAGCGAAATGAAATAGCTCTCAGAGACCAAACTCATATTAGAGGCGGCTAACAAGCAGAAGCCGCAGAACAGCCATTAACCATCGTGAGGCAACATTTAAGCACCATTACCTTAGTGGTAACATCGATATCGGCAATTGTCGGTCTTCCCATTACTTTCAACCTTTTAACATGATGGAAATGTCAGCTGAAAAAATACTATCCCAGGCCCTAGTCACTGCACTAGGTTTTCTCGGTCATCGGATTCAGTGGGATAGAGAACATCATGCAGGAATGTATAGGAGCTTCCAAAATCTCTTAGTCCCAAACACTAGCATTTTCTTGGCACCATCGCCATCAATACACTTCTCAAAACCGGAATATTCAAGCAATTAACAGACATGTTGGGCAGACTAAATATACAAATTTTAGCTCTTCAAGAAACCAGGTATATGAATGAGAATCCCTTCCAATCAGGCAGCTACAGAATATACAAATGTAAATCAGTAATTCCAGTCCTTAACACGCCACTGCAATTTGGCACCGGGTTTGCAGTAAGAAAGAATATCATAAATTCCGTTATGAATTCCACATCTCCCTCTGAAAAATGTCAGTGCTAGCAATCAAATCGGGAAACAGAGCCTATTCACTAATCAATGTTCATGCACATACAAATAATTACAACCAAAATGACCCAGTCTGGTGGAAGAATTCTGGGAACGTCTACAAGAAACAGTAGCCCAAATACCTAAACATCATGTCAAAAATTTGATGGGGGATTTCAATGCACAAATAGGCAAAGAGAATAAGTATAAAGCTACGTGCCCATAAATGATCCAATAAAAATGGAGAAATATTAATCAACCTCTGTGAGACCTTTCAACTGAAACTAATGTCAACTCATTTTCTAGCACGCCCGCAGAAGAAAATAACCTGGAGTTCACCGAGCATCCATTAAAGAGAATTTCAGATAGACCATGTGGCTATTATAAAGAGAAACCAGAAGAACATGAATGTAAAAGTCAATAACTCTATCGTCGACTCTGATCACCACCTATCTCTACCGAAAGTGAAGTTTCAACCGAACAGACCCAAATGTATACCACGGCGAAACCCACGAATGTACCCAGAGATTCTGAAGCAAATCTCAAGCTATTTCCTGACTAATATCTCCGAATCCCCGCTCCACTGAGCGAGGGAGGTAGGTACCCAATGCCGAACGTCTGCGTCGTAGGAGACGCGGCCACGCGGACCGCGACACTCCCACTGTCGGCGACGGGCGGGGCCGTCGCTTACAGAGTACGTACAGGACTCGCCTGAGCTCGCAACAGCCTCGCCGGAGGAGAGGACAGCGTGGGGCCGTCTGACTCCTCCTTCTCGAAATGCTTTTTTCATTAAACAATTTCGGTAATGATCCTTCCGCAGGTCCACCTACGGAAACCTTGTTACGACTTCCTCTAAATAATCAAATTTGGTCATCTTCCCAGACACACCGGAAACTGCGCGAAGCAGATCCCGCGCACCAGTCCGAAGACCTCACTAAATCAGTCAATCGGTATTAGCGACGGGCGGTGTGTACAAAGGGCAGGGACGTAGTCAACGCGAGCTTATGACTCGCACTTACTGGGAATTCCTCGTTCATGGGGAGCAATTGCAAGCCCCAATCCCTAGCACGAAGGAGGTTCAACGTGTTGCCCCGTCCTTTCGGACTAGGAGGACACGCTGACTCCTTCAATGTAGCGCGCATGCGCCCCAGAACATCTAAGGGCATCAGAGACCTGTTATTGCTCAATCTCGTGTGGCTAGAAGCTGCCTGTCCCTCTAAGAAGATGTGTTGTCGCCGGTACCACGAACGGATACCGGATGCGACTATTTAGCAGGCTAGAGTCTCATTAGTTATCAGCATTAACCAGACAAATCGCTCCACCAACTAAGAACGGCCATGTACCACCACCTACCGAATCAAGAAAGAGCTCTCAATCTGCCAATCCTTCCGGTGTCCGGGCCTGGTGAGGTTTCCCGTGTTGAGTCAAATTAAGCCGCAGGCTCCACTCTTGGTGGTGCCCTTCCGTCAATTCCTTTAAGTTTCAGCTTTGCAACCATACTTCCCCCGGAACCCCAAAAGCTTTGGTTTCCCGGGAGCTGGCCGCCGAGTCATCGGAGGAACTTCGGCGGATCGCTGGCTGGCATCGTTTATGGTTAGAACTAGGGCGGTATCTGATCGCCTTCGAACTTTCGTTCTTGATTAATGAAAACATACTTGGCAAATGTTTTCTCTTCGGTCCGTCTTGCGACGATCCAAGAATTTCACCTCTAACGTCGCAATACGAATGCACCCGCCTGTCCCTATTAATCATTACCTCGGGTTCCGAACACCAACACAATAGAACCGGGGTCCTATTCCATTATTCCATGCACACAGTATTCGGGCGCAGCCGGCCTGCTTTAAGTACTCTAATTTGTTCAAAGTAAACGTGCCGGCCCACCTCGACACTCGATGAAGAGCACCGCGATAGGATTTCATCGGGGTCGGCCTACGCAGGAACCGCACGCGGATAACCACGGCGGCCGCGCGCTTTAGACTCGCCATCACCGGCAGGACGTCCCATGAACCATGTCGAAAAATGCTACTAGTTTGGCAGAACATTAAGACGAACTTGTAAAAGCAGCCAAGTGCACTAACATGCCACCGAGGAAACATAAACATCACTGGTGGAACGATACCTGTGATAAGGCATTAGAACTTTGTATAAAAGCATGGCAAGACTGTAATTCATAGAAATCCACAGAGAAGTGGCAAAGAAAATAAGTAGAAAGCTACCGTAGGACTCTACCCTGCCCATAAATGAACCAATAAAAATGGAGAAATATTAATCAACTTATGTGAGACCTTTTAATTGAAACTAATGTCAACTCATTTTCTAGCACGCCCGCAGAAGGAAACAACCTACGCCATTTAAGAGACATCAAAAATTATGCGATTCCAAAAACGTCACTATGGTCAGATTAGACTGGTGAAAATTGAGCAAGAGTTCGAGAAAAACAATACTATGAACTTTTACAGAACCTTTTTTAAAGAAGAGCTGACGAGTTATAGAGCACCTACTCTATGTTTTAAGCGACCGGATGGGACTTTATAAACAAATAATCAAGAAGAGTGTAAACTTTTGGCAGATCATTTCAAAGAACCTCCTACTGACCAACTCACTTTCGAAACATCAGAACCAAATCCAGATTCAGTAGAAGAAATTGAACAAATAATGCATGAGTTAAAAGCTCCAGGGGAAGATGGTATAATTGCCGAAATATGGAAACTAGGCGGCAGAAATCTCGCTCAGAAAATCCATAAAATCCTTACAGATATCAGTGAAACAGTTCCTGAAGAATTGAATTGTGCAATGATTCACCCATTACGTACGAAAGGGGATGAAACTGACATAAATAACTAGAGAGGTTTTTCTCTTCTAGCAGTCACCTACAAAATTCTTTCAAAACTCCTACTCAAATGCAAACAGATCATTTGATTGGAGAATATCGAGCAGGGTTCAGGAAAGTCAGTTCGTGCGCAGAACAGATTATTAACCTCAAGACCATCCTAAAATTCGTAAGAGCAGGCAAACGGTGATTACTTTTGTGGACTTCAGGAAGGCATATGATTCTATAGATAGACCGACACTTTTCTGTGTACTTGAAGAATTCAAAGTGGACAGGAAAACAAGGTAATTAATCTTGCAAACTGCAAACACTAACAGGCGCCATTTACAAGGTTAAATTCTTAGGAGAACCATTTGATGTTAAGAGAGGAGTCCGACAAGTATATGGGTTTTCCCCTTTATTGTTTAATCTTGTTTTAGAAAAAGTTATTAGGACTTAAGAAAAAGAAGTTAAGGGATTAACCCTTGGCAGATTACGTGAAAACAAAATAAATTTATAGTGTGTGGCGATCGCTGATGACTTAGCAGTGTTATCCAATAACAGACAGGAAGTGACGGCATCCATTGAAAAACTCCATGAAATTGCATCCAGAACAGGACTCTAGATCTCATATCAGAAAACTCACTACATGGAAGGTTCCTTTCGGTACCTAGATGGACAACCAATGAAAACACAATATGGCAAAATATCCCAAGTGTCTAAATTCAAATACCTGAGAGAAGTCATCCTATATTCAGGACTCAACCGTGAAGCAAACCAAGAAAGGGTCTCTAAACTACAGAGAACATACAGACTCACCTGGAGTAGATAAAATAAAAGAATTTATATCTAGAAATGCAAAATTAAGACATTATAACACTGTAATCAAGCCTGAAGCACTATATACCTCTGAAACACTGATCATTGGGGGCAGATCACTGATTGAAGATGTAGAAAAGCAAGAAATAAAAATCTTAAGGAACATTTTTGGACCAGTCTGTACAGTGGGAATTTGAATGATCAGGAAATCTCATGTCCTGTACCAATACTCAGAGAAAATATCAGACACATTTAGGATATAACGTTTGAAATTTTATGGACATATTCTCGGAATGAGTAATCAGAGATTGACCAAAAGAAGTCAGAACCTAGCCCTATCAATGAAAGTAGGGAACAATTGGCTGCTCGAAGGTGGAAAAAATCTTGAGGAAATAGACATCACAGATGACATTGTGTTTGACAGACCTGAGTTCAGAAAATTAGTCGACAATCGCCTCTTTAAACATCATCCAAGCATTACCACCAACAAAACTTGGTCAGAAGATCCCAAGAAAAGCCACAGCGAGAAGATCCAGAGATTTTGGGAAAGGAAAAAGGCAACAACATCAGCTAAGTACTGTAAGTTCAATCGCACTCCTTACTTGGGCATAACTAAGAAAGATAGAATCATAATAATATTTTCTTCTACAATGTGCTCTACGTCGCACCAACACAGATATGTTTTATGGCGACGACGGGATAGAAAAGGGCCAGACCTTAATTAAGGTACAGCCCAAGTATTTGGCTGGTATGAAAATGGGAAACCACGGAAAATAATCTTCAGGGCTGCCGACAGTAGAGTTCGAACCCACTATCTCCCGGATGCAAGCTCACGGCTGCGTGGCCCTAACCGTACGACCAACTCATCCGGTAATAATAATTATAATAGTAGTAATAATATGCATTAATTCGTTTTATCTCCGTGCGTTTACTGCAAGTATCGCCACTGCATGCATCAAGCCTATCGGCTGCTCGGTTCTCTTTCGGTAGCCAGCCATCACGAGCTGAGCGAGTAGTGTTTGCTTGCTGGACCAAAGAGTATGCTTACATGACCTATTGTCTAGAACATAATAATTCACTGAAAGCAAACCATTACAATGACTTACTAATTGTGATATTATCTGCTGTTTCAATTGCGAATCACCTTTTACTTGAAATTATGCAAAAATGAATCCTAGAGAGGAAATAATTAAATCAAATAGGCCAGGACCGATAATAACTGCTGCCAACTACAATAGTAGGTTATTAGTCAAACATTACAACAAAAAACAATATTTCAACAACAAAGAGATTCATTAATCTGAGTATATAATTGACGGAACTTACGGAAGTAGGCTATTAAATACATTATTATCATGCAACTTGGTTAATTTGAACATTTTAAATTAGAAATTGTGAATTATTTGAACTTTTCGCGCGTTCTCTCGACATTCCAGTACCTCGCAACGTTAAACTATTTTCCGCAATTGGTATGTTTTTGGATCTGAGTGCTGGGGTCAGAGAAGTTTTCAAAGGAATGCAGATTAACCAAGCTTGTTTGTTAAATTCGAAGAAATAGTCCCAGCTTCTTTCTCTCCCTTCCCACCCCAGGCACTTGTTTTCAAACTGCGGTATACTTCAGTTCCTTAAGTCTACCTGCATATCGAGTTATTGGCGCAGATTTTCATTTAAAAGTATGCGTTTTACAGTACTATAGGAAAGTACAGTTAGCCTACACACGATCCATCGCGAGCATAAGTGTATCTTACTGAATATCCTACTATGCCTTAAGTCGTTGAATTCACCCAGAAATTAAGGCGACACTCCGGAGTTAAAAGATTTACCGAAGGCATGGATTTTCACGAAACTTCGTGGGAATGTCACCTACATAAAAGTAGAGATATCATGAACATTTCTTTCATATACAATTAATAGTTGTTCCAAGATAAATTTTTGTTTATGAAATTTTTAATTCCATTTTTCTCATAAAATTTTATTAACATGTTAATATAAATTCGTAATTAGACAGATAGTAATCCTTTTAAAGGCATTACGTATCGATTTTTCTGTATATAACGTATACAAGGAGATATACCGCAATAGAATGTGTGTAATTTTTACGTTATAAACTTTTGGACTTAAAACATCCCTACTACTTGAAAAAATACCCAGTTTTCTTAATGTAGCTCCGATACATACACCATACAAATTTTATTACATTTGGCAGAATATTATGGGAGAAAATGGGATTTAAATGTAAAATTAGAATTAGTAAACAAAGCATTATTACAGTGATAAATTATTTGAATTCAGCGGAATAAGTTCGTGGCAAGAAAAAATAAACTCAATCCTTTCAATTTCAGTCATGAAAAAAGTCACCAAAATGACCGAAATATCGATCTCCGGACTGTCGCTTTAAGGTGCTACACTCAAGGACAACCAAATATGAGTGAAACAATATTCTAATCGCTCAGTGGACTTGAAGAATTTTACCTGAATGAAAGTTGCCTTTTTCTTTATTAATGGTTTAACGTCACACTAACACATCAATGGTTTTTGACAACTTAAGGATGGGAAATATCTAGGATTGGGAATGTACCAATTGCGGCCTTGATTAATGTACAGCCCCACCACTTGCCTGGGACAAAAATGGGAAAACACGAAAATCCATCCTCAGGTCTACTGCTGATGGGATGTGAACCTACCCTCTTCGGAATGCAAACTAAAAGCTACACGACCCTAACAACGCAGTCAACTCGCTCGGTATTATTATTATTATTATTATTATTATTATTATTATTATTATTATTATTATTATTGTTGTTGTTGTTGTTGTTGTTGTTGCGGAGTTAACCGTGGAAGGCAGAGGTGAAAGAAGGTGCGGGCTGGAATGGGTCTAACTACAAGTCCGAAAGATGAATTAAAATTTCTACAGAGGTTATATTTTCAAAACTTAACAATGGTGACAGAATTTTGAGCGTACAACAAATGACAACCATTTAAATCAGGTACACGATCAAGAAGTCCAAAATTAGAGAAAAATTTAACCAGTTTCCACTAGGGGAAATAACAAGGAAAATGAGGTACACTGCAACTTTACAAATTCTGGGCTACGAGCCCCAAAGTAAGAGCTCTCAGCTCACAACCATAAATTACCAAAGGGCAAAAAACCCCTTCATTACATGGAGCTCTTGCTCCCGCTTAGTAATGTCAAGCCTCCTAGAGGCACCTTCCAAAATACCAGAAAGAGCTGACCTGCTCTCAATTTTTACAAGCCTATCAAAGGCCACAACAAACCTTACTTCTAACTGCTCTCAAGGCACACTTACAAAGAAACAGGGGTATCATGTACCCAACCTACAGGGCCTTCGCATGAAAAACAAACATCAGGTTAAGTTACTGGCCCAAAGTACAGAAAGGACTGGAGGCGTGAACATGCACTCCTAAATATACATTTTAAAACCTAAGTGGCGCTAGGCAGATACACAGGGGCTAATCCCAAGCTATAGAGGTGACTAGTCTGCAAAATAAATTTAACACATTAAGAAGGAAGAGAAAAACGGTTACGAAAACACAGTCACCTCGAATTCCAAAAATGAAGGGGACCTCGAGAGGGTAAAGCACTCCCTATCCCCGAATTACAGTTAAAGAAATCTGAAGTTTACCAGGAAAAGGGTTTACATGTTGAATAGTTTACATATTAAAGGTTTCGAACCTTCCCCGAGAGTTAAACTGCTGAGCTAGCAAGAAATAAAGGTGTTAAAATGCCATTACCTTGTTGAAGAGCTGCTGCCTGAAGAAAGAGGCGCTTCCCGCCCCCTGCTACATATTCACACACTGAGCAAGATGTTATAAGAGTGACCCGGAGACAAGAAAATCAGCAGTTTTTATACCCTCGTGGAAAATTCGAGACCTTTCAGAATGAGTAGACACACCCACTCAATTTTTATTGATTGACAGCAAAAACTTATACACAAGGCAACGAAGAAACACCTTATTGGTGGGAAATTAATTACAGAAATTTAGGATTGGTTAAATTCAAAACAGGCGGAAAGAAAACTTAATATTGCCAACCCACAAAAGACAGAACAAAATTTAGTGAAGACAAAACTTATGAAAACAAAATTTCTTCAAGAAGGTTCATTCCTTTACACCAGAGTGCGTTATCATAGTTATTGGTAGAGACATCTGTTAGAGTCTGTCCACACTTCTTGATCAATGAAAAACAAAAGCAAATCAAAAACACACAGTGACATCTTCTGATAAACAGTAGAGTTAGTTCAGTTTTTAAAGTTCAGAGCTTCTCCTGCAGAGGAGTTTCGATTGGCGCAAGATTTAAACTTGCGTCGTAGAGGTGTACCGCCCGGTACAATTATTATTACAACAACTGGCACCGCCAGTGCCCGAATGTGAATCACTGATCGTCAAATCATGCAATTTCTCAAGTTCTCAAGTCGTATTGTGAGAAGTGAATTTGGCCACTCATCTACAAAAGGAGAACCTTAACTTCGACCTCACTGTTTTCCCCTAAGATCACCATGGTGTGATTCAGCTAAGGAGGTAGGTTCATATCTCGTTATTTTGGTCCATTCGTTAATTTACGAAGCGATGCAGAGCTGTATTAAATAACATAGACCGAGTTGTAATCAGGAATAACCACAACACAATGTAATTGTTTAGCGAAATTAAGAGAGTAACAATACACTAATAACTATAGAATTCAATAACATTCATCTAATAAACAATATGCATATATCAACGGAAAACACAACTGCAAACCTATTATTTAAAATAACATTTGTATTAATGATTGAAACAAGGGTAATGGCGTATACGGATCTATAATGAGGTAATCTTTTGCTTTCAAACGTATTTGCGTTCGACAAATATATACTTTTATTTGGTTTGTATTTCATTCTCATTACTGAAGCTATGTTTCTATTTTGATATGGCAAAAATGTTGCTTAGTGTCCCACTTCAGTTTGAATATCGGAAATAAAGAATTATTTTCGTAGTTCGCTTCATAACTCTCCATATAATTCTTGTATTAAAAGTCATATACTTTATTATTCCGACGGTTAAAAATAAATTGATTTGTCTCGTGCACACTGGTTAATTATAGTCTTCCGTCCATTGACTTCGTAAGTTCAGCCTCGGTTCACCCTATATAGGGGAGTGTTTCGTAATTAGTACCGGTGCCTAAATAGTAGGCCTACCACATTCCTAACAGTTACAACCATCAAGAGATGCTGCCCTCTAGCATGAACAGAGCGAAAAATACTTTCCCTGGAGTTATTTAATGAGTGGTACCATATAATGATAGTATTTGTCGCAGATTGATGGAGGAAAGTTTGCTTTTCATCGCTTTAGTTAAACTTTCGTATCGCGTAGAGAGGATAAGAACTTCTGATAGGTAACAGAGAAATGCCTGCTCTATGTGACTTGAAAATGCATTAATATTTCATTCTCACGAAGTCACAGATATGAGTATGCGTTAGTTTCGCTTCAAGAATACAGTATGACGAAAATACAGTCGCAAAATGTCATAAAACGTATCTTCAGATCCCTATATTTTACTGGTACAATTTGATATATTTTTAAGGATAATAGTTAATATGAGCTACATATACAGTAGCGGCGATTGGAAACTAGAAGGGGGGAGGGGGCTGTGGCACACAAAAAGTAGCCGGGTCCAAAGGATATAGAGGGAAGGGGGCAGATATAAAAATTGCTATAAAATGGTACGTTTTTGATGCTGTCTCAGCGAATTTTGATAGAGACGTAAAGTATGACCATTTTCGAGAGCTGTTAATGAACCAGTCTCTGAACCATCCCATCCCAAGAAACAACACGAACCATGTAAACGAAATGAGAACCACATGTACTGTAATATAGATGAATTTTCAGTTCATTGAATTTTTCATAATTCAATCATGCATTAAATAAATCAATAGTATTACGAAAAATCCGTACGGTACCATAATTTTTTAATCAATAAATGAATATATTGTTTACTTTTCAGATTTTCATCACACTTGCTACAACCTCCAACTCCCTTAAAATTCACAAAGATTCTCTTTGTTACGATGATCAGATTTCATCGTGATAATTTGTAATATGAACATCTATTTATTTACCGGCTGGAGTTAAAAAAAATAGTAGGATACATATTTCGAATATAATTTGATGTTCTGAAATATTGTATAAGAGACATTTTTCGACCAACTGACGGTTCTGAAGATATGACTTATTTGTACGAGAATCATGGAAAACTGTAGTGATCAGAGAAAAATTACAACGGTGACCATATTACTTCAGACAGTACTGGGTACACAATAAACCGAACTGGACTGTTATTGTGGGAAGTTTGCTAACTTGAATTTTGCACACAACCAGTTTTGGACTACACCAACCGTCTTCAAGATTTTTACCGAAAACTGTAAAACTGCACCAGCTTTTCAATGTGGTGGCTCGAGAACACCTCAGATAGTTCCTTTTGCTAGTGGATTTACGTCGCACCGACACAGATAGGTCTTATGGCGAAGATGGGACAGGAAAGGGCTACAAGTGGGAAGGAAGCGGCTGCGGCCTTATTTAAGGTACAGCCGCAGCATTTGCCTGGTGTGAAAATGGGAAATCACGGAAAACCATCTTTAGAGCTGCCGACATTGGGGCTCGAACCCACTATACTGGATACTGGCCGCACTTAAGCGACTGCAGCTATCGAGCTCGATCTCGGGTAATTCAATACTATCTTTTTAAGATTTTCATTAGACAGCTAGGAAAACACGCGCAAATTTTCAAAACTGTCATCCTAGTTCGAATGAATTAACGATGTAACTGTCCGGCTCCATGGCTAAATGGTTAGCGTGCTGGCCTTTGGTCACAGAGGTCCCGGGTTCGATTCCCGGCAGGGTCGGGAATTTTAATCATCATTGGTTAATTTCTCTGGCACGGGGGCTGGGTGTATGTGTCGTCTTCATCATCATTTCATCCTCATCACGACGCATAGGTCGCCTACGGGAGTCAAATCGTAAGACCTGCACCTGGCGAGCCGAACATGTCCTCGGACACTCCCGGCACTAAAAGCCATACGCCGTTTCATTTCAACGATGTAACTAACCACCTATCTTATGCGCGTTTCCTGCCAATTATGAGATTATGAATGATGCATATACAACATGCCTTTACAAATACAGTACATTTGAATTAGTCTTCCGTGTATCAAAAAGGATTTAATACTTCGTTTACATTTGTTATTCAGCCACTAAGCGAGGAATAGCATGACGATTCACACTTTCCAATGTTACGGATAGTCCATCTTCTTCTTCCCGTTCTTCATCTCTTCTTTTTCTCCTTCCTCTACCACTTCTCCATGCTTATTCCACTTTGCCACAGGGTCCGCCGTTTTGCATGCCCGTCGCCACTTCTGTCGATCGAAGGCATCGCCAGGAGAGACATATGTGCTCCGCGTGTTTTCTTTCAGCTGATCAAGCCACCGCTTTCTAGGTCGCCCATGAGGGCGATATCCATCTGGGTTGAGGCACATGGCTATGATGATGATGATGATGATGATGATGATGATGATGATGATGTTTGTTGTTTAGAGAGGTTTAACAACTAGGTCATCGGCTTCTAATGACTATAATGACTATAATTGACTATAATTTAAAACGAATGGTGATGAAAAAAGTATCGTGTAACAAAGAGAATCAGCGGATAAAATTAATGATATCTTTATTAGTGGGATGATACGTATTATCTAAAGGGGTCCAAAATCCAGGTCACCAGCCCCTCATAATGGTACTAATCACTGGCAAAGCAGAAGCATGGTGTTCATCATATAGTGGTATTAATCAGAGGTAATGCAGACTCATCATGTTTCTCGCATGGTGGTACTAATCTCAGGTAATGCAGACCCATGGCAGTAGTATAATTGGATGGTTCGGCCGCCACCTCCACCTCAGGCTCCCAGAGGCCACCTCCACCTCCACCTCAGCCAGAGGCCTCCCAGATGCCTCCTCCACCTCCACCTCAGCCAGAGGCCTCCCAGAGGTCTCCTCCACCTCCCGCGGGAAATTTGAATTTGTAAACAAAGCCACGTGCTTTTTGACAGCTGTCATCGACAACAACGCATCGCTAACCTCAGTACTGCCATCTTGACGGGCCTAAACCTCAGTAGTGCCAACTTAACCTAACTAGCGCGTGGTAAACAAAGCCACGTGCTTTTTGACAGCCACGTGCTTTTTTGACAGCTGTCATCCGCCATCTTTAAACCACAAAGCACTGTGCCGCCCTCTATATCGCAGTAGCTGCAAAATTCGTCACCTGTCATCGGCAGTGCTGCCATCTTGACGGGTCTAAACCTTAGTGCTACCAACTTAACCTAACTAGCGCGAGGTAAACAAAGCCACGTGTTTTTTGACAGCTGTCATCCGCCATCTTTAATCCATAGAGCACAGTGCTGCCCTCTTTAGCTACTTACCTTTGAAATGTGGTGGCAGATAATTTGAAAAATGCTATTTGACAGCAGCCATCTTGCATCGCAAACCTCAGTGCTGCCCTCTTTAGCTAGATACCCGTGGTAGCAGACAATTCCACGTGACAGCAGCCATCTTTAATCAAGAGAGCACCGTGCTGCCCTCTATGTGGTGGCGGCAAATTGAAAAATTCCACGTGCTCTTGTTTGGAAACAAACTCACGTGCTTTTTTGACAGCTGTCATCTGCCATCTTTAATCAACAGAGCACAGTGCTGCCTTCTTTAGTTTGAAATGTGGTGGCAGACAATTCCACGTGACAGCAGCCATCTTTAATCAAGAGAGCACCGTGCTGCCCTCTATGTGGTGGCGGCAAATTGAAAAATTCCACGTGCTCTTGTTTGGAAACAAACTCACGTGCTTTTTTGACAGCTGTCATCTGCCATCTTTAATCTATAGAGCACAGTGCTGCCCTCTTTAGTTTGAAATGTGGTGGCGGCAAATTCCACGTGCTCTTGTTTGGAAACCAAGCCATGTGCTTTTTTGACAGCTGTCATCCGCCATCTTTAATCAACAGAGCACCGTGCTGCTATCATGCGGGCAATTTCATCACCTGTCATCCGCCATCTTTAATCCACAGAACACCGTGCTGCCCTCTTTATGGCTACTACCTTAAGCACGTAGTAGCGGGTAATTTGAAAAGTTCTGCTAGCTATCATCCACCATCTTTAATCAAGAGAGCACCGTGCTGCCATCTTTAGCTAGATACCTTTGAAATGTGGTGGCGGCAAATTGAAAAATTCCACGTGCTCTTGTTTGGAAACAAACTCACATGCTTTTTTGACAGCTACCATCCGCCATCTTTAATCAACAGAGCATAGTGCTGCCCTCTTTAGTTTGAAATGTGGTGGTGGCAAATTCCACGTGCACTTGTTTGGTAAACATAGCTACGTGCAGCTGTTATCCGCCATCTTTGAGCACCGTGCTGCCCTCTTTAGATGTAAATTCGTCACCTGTCATCCGCAGTGCTGCCATCTTTAGCTAGATACCTTTGAAATGTGGTGGTGGATAATTTAAAAAGAGAAATTCTACAGCGGCCCTCTCTCGACGCTAATTGCATAAGATGGCGGCTATACGTGACTCCTTAAGGGTGCTTACGCAAGATGGCTGCTATACATAGACGCCCTTGGGATGCTTGCTCAAGATGGTAGTTATACATGGCTCCTTATGAGATGCCCTAGGGATGCTTGCTCAAGATAGCGACTGCTCTTATGGGACGGCTTAAGTGTCCTTGCACAAGATGGCTTGAGACGCCCTAAGGTTGCTTGCGCAAGATGGCGGACACAAGATGGCGGCTATACACGTCTCCTTATGAGACGCCTTAAGGGTGCTTGCGCAAGATGGCTGCTGCTCTTAGCTTAGAGGCTAACGTGTCGTGCTAGTTCGATTCATTAAATTTGGGGCTTAAATGCATAATGTTAAATATCTCGAAAACGGTGCATCGTAGAGCAAAACGGACAAAATTTTTCTGCCCTATACCTCAGTTCGCACTACGAGGAACATGATTGCATAAGTTTAATGATCAGATCGACGGTTCGGTTCCTACTTAGGCCCTTTGGCATTCACTCTGTTTTAGCTTGTATTCAAGCAAGTCTTCGTAACATGATCAGGTCTAGCTATGGTAGAGAGTATAACGTGCCGTGCAGGTTCGATTCATTAAATTTAGGGCTTAAATGCAAAATGTTAAATATCTCGAAAACGGTGCATCGTGGAGCAAAACGGATAAAATGTTTCCACCTGATACCTAGGTTTTCAGTATCAGGAACAAGAAAAAAACATAGTCTAATGATGAGATCGACGGTTCGATCCCTACTTAGGCCCTTTGGCATTGGCAGCTATCTAATTCTACAAGATGGCGGCTATACATAGCTTCTTATGAGACAGCTTAAGAGCGCTTGCACAAGATGGCTGCTGCTCTTATGAGACGCCCTAGGGGTGCTTGCGCAAGGTAGCAGCGACAAGACGGTGACTATACACAGCTGCTTATGATACGGCCTAGAGGTGCTCACACAAGATGGTGGCTGCTCTGATGAAGAAAGCTAGCTTTGCATCGTGCAGGTATCTTTACAGCACTAAGCCTCATAACTTTGAAATGTGGTGGCGGGTAATTTGAAAAATTCGACGTGCTTTTTCATAAGCTGTTAAGGCCTCCTCTTATGTCAAGGCATAGCTCTATCGAACAAGTTTAAACCTGCATCGGGATAGCTAGAGTAAGCGCGTGCTGCAGTGATGACGTCATTATGCATGTTTAGACTTGCAAATCACAGAAGAAACGTAACAAGGCTGGAATCGTGACAGCTATCATCTTTAAACAAAGGCGACTATACATAGGCTGTTAAGGCCTTATCATTCTCCTCCTCCTCCTCCTCCTCCCCCTCCTCCTCCTCCTCCTTCTCTACCTCCTCCTCCGCCTCTTATGTCAAGGCATAGCTTTATATCGAACAAGTTTAAACCTGCATCGCGAAGGCAAGCGTGTGCAGCGATAACATTATTGTGCATGTTTAGACTTTCGAAACATAAGAAGAGTAGAATCAAACGCTGTACTCGATACGACATGTGATCAGAACATTGATTGATGCGTTCAGAAAACAAAATAAGTGATCAAGACTAGAATCGAACGATGTACTCAATACATCATGTGTTTAGAATATGTCAGGGGATACGCTTGTTCTAAGAAGATCAGATTGAAACATAACAAGACTAGAATAGAACACTGTAATCGATGTTGTTAACTTCAACATGTGATCAGAACATTGATTGATGTGTTCAGAACACAAAATAAGTGATCATGACTAGAATCGAACACTGTACTCGATACAACATGTGATCAGAACATTGATCGATGTGTTCAGAACACGAAATAAGTGATCAAGGCTAGAATCGAACACTGTACTCAATACAACATGTGTTTAGAACATGTTAGGGGGTACCCTTGTTCTAAGAAGATCAGAATGAAACATAACAAGACTAGAATCGAACACTGTAATCGATGTTGTTAACCTCAACATATGATCAGAACATTGTTTGATGTGTTCAGAGCAAAAGTACAATTTTGATGATTTGCTTAGTGTAAAATCAAAAACTATCGAAATACACTGTGCACATATCGCGTAGCTAACTCGCTCAGTAAGCAATATTGCAAAACTACAACTTCAATGATTTGCATAGTGTAAAAATCAAAAACACACTGTACCCATACTGCGCAGCTAACTCGCTCGGTAAACGATATAGCCAAAGTATAACTTCAAATTATTTACCTTCCATCATTCGTCTTGTGTGTGAAAATCAGTCGAACAAGTTATCGCATAAACATGGCTGAAAAAAAATCGTGATAGGGTATGGAACCCAGGGGTTACATCTTATCAGAAGGGGCAAAAAGGATGAAAGGACTCTTCCTCCTCCTTACCGCACATTCCTTGTAGGGCTAATGGGCTAATAGGCAAAAGGGCTAATGGGCTAAAGGGCTAATGGGCTAAAGGGCTAAAGGAGCAACAACCTCATCGATCGCTATCAGCAAGAACGCTTGTACTTTGTTAAGTGTAGAAAATTAATCTTTATTGGTAAATGGTTTTATGTTCAGAACAAGGAATGGAACCTAGGGGTTACGTCTTACCTAATAAAATCCCCGAGGTGCGATGAGTTACGTTTTTCTAACTAGTGTTTGGAACACTGAACTTTTCAAGATGGCAAGAGTGAGGTTAGCAATGTTCTGTTGTTGGATTTTAAATTCCGCGCTGTAACATGCATAAGGTGGCAGCCTTGAGGTTTACCGCCGTAAAGATGGCAAGAGTGAGGTTAGCGACGTTCTGTTGTAGGATTTTAAATTCCGCGCTATAACATGCATAAGGTGGCAGCCTTGAGGTTTACCGCCGTAAAGATGGCAGCAGTGCGGTTAGCGACGCTCTATTGTCCTTCAATGTGAGGTTAGGGTCCGCCAAGAAGACAGCTGTCAAAGAAGCACGTGGCTTGGTTTACTAAACAAGAGCACGTGGCTGTAACGTCACGGTCACGTAGTATGCTGCTTCAGCATGCAAAGTTCAATGTCTACACCTACGTAGTAAACACTCTGCTATGTTCACAAAATTTTTACTCATAACTTTTTTTATGCTTTAAGTTCGTGCACATAGGTTATGTTAAGATAGCAGCACACTTACAAGCGATGGTCACGTGCTCTAGTAGAAGATGCATGCATTATCAAAAGATGATATGTACACGCTTTTAAACCTTGCTATTCTTACCGCTGCCATGTTCGCAAGATTTTCAAAGATCGCTATTCTTTATGCTTTAAGTTCGTTCGCATAGGTCATGCTAAAGTAGCAGAGCGAACACATGCGAACGTTGTACATTCTAGCGGGATGTGTTTAGTACGAGAGTTGATGCATGCAAAATCGATAGGTGTTGTGTACACACTTTGAAACTTAACTATTCATCGTGCTTTAAATCCGTGCACATAGGTTATGCTAAGATAGCAGCACACTCTTGCGGGAGAGGTTTTGTACTCTAGTTGATACGTGTATAATCGATATTCAATGCGTACATGCTTTTAAAACATTGCTATTCTTACTGCTGCTGCTGCTATGTTCACAAGATTTTTATACATCAGTATTCTTTATGCTTTAAGTTCATGCGTATAAGTTATACTAAGTTAGCATCATACTTATAAGGTTGTTGCACGCTCTAGTGGAAAAAGTTTAGTAAGAAAGACGATGCATGCAAAATCGATAGGTGATGTGTACACGCTTTGAACTTGGGTATTATTTATGCTTTAACTTCATGCACATAGGTTATGTTAAGATTGCAGCACACACAAGCGATGATCGCACGCTGTTGTGGAAGAAGTTTAGTACAAGAGTTAATGCGTGCAAAATTGACTGGTGTTGTGTACACGCTATTCTTTGTGCTTTAAGTTCACGCACATAGGTAGCAGCACACAATTGCGAACGTTGTACACTCTAGCGGTAGAAGTTTAGTACGATAGTCGATGCATGCAAAATCGATAGGTGATGTGTACACGCTTTGGAGCATAGCTATTCTTTGTGCTTTAACTTTATACACATACGTTAGCAATACACATATGCGATCGTTGTACACTCTGGCGGTAAAAAAATAGTCGATGCATGCAAAATCAATAGGTGATGTGTACACGCTGTTAAACATCGTTATTTGTTATGCTTTAAGTTCGCGCGTATAGGTTATGCTAAGATAGGAGTACAATCTAGCGGAAGAAGTTCAGGGTGATGTGTACACGCTTTGAAACATGGTTATTCTTTGTACTTTAAGTTCATGCACATAGGTTATGCTAAGGTAGCAGCACAATCTAGAGGAAGAAGTTTAGTACGAGAGTCGATGCTTGCAAAATCGATAAGTAATATGTACACGCTTTGAAACATGGCTATTCTTTGTACTTTAAGTTCATGTGTATAAGTTATACTAAGATAGCAGCACAATCTAGCGCAAGAAGTTTAGTACGATATTTGATGCATGCAAAATCGATAGGTGACGTGTACACGCTTTATTACATGGTTATTCTTCGTACTTTAAGTTCATGCGTATAGGTTAGGCTAAGATAGCAGCACAGTCTAACGTAAGAAGTTTAGTACGAGAGTCGATGAATGCGAAATCGATAGGTGATGTGTACACGCTTTGAAACATGGCTATTCTTTGTACTTTAAATTTATAGGTATAGGTTATGCTAAGATAGCAGCACAATCTAGCGGAAGAAGTTTAGTACGAGATTCGATGCATGCAAAATCGATAAGTAATGTGTACACGCTTTGAAACATGGCTATTCTTTGTACTTTAAGTTCATGCGTATAAGTTATGCTAAGATAGCAGCAGAATCTAGTAGATGAAGTTTAGTGCGATATTTGATGCATGTGAAATCGATAGGTAATGTGTACACGCTTTGAAACATGGCTATTCTTTGCACTGTAAGTTCATGTGTATAAAATTATGCTAAGATAGCAGCACAATCTAGCGGAAGAAGTTTAGTACGAGAGTCGATGAATGCGAAATCGATAGGTGATGTGTACACGCTTTGAAACATGGCTATTCTTTGTACTTTAAATTTATAGGTATAGGTTATGCTAAGATAGCAGCACAATCTAGCGGAAGAAGTTTAGTACGAGATTCGATGCATGCAAAATCGATAGGTAATGTGTACACGCTTTGAAACATGGCTATTCTTTGTACTTTACGGTCATGCGTATAGGTTATAGTAAGATAGCAGCACGAACTAGCGGAAGAAGTTTAGTACGAGGGTCGATGCATGTAAAATCGATAGGTGATGTGTACACGCTTTGAAACATGGCTATTCTTTGTACTGTAAGTTCATGCGTATAAGTTATGCTAAGATAGCAGCACGATCTAGCGGAAGAAGATTAGTACGAGGGTCGATGCATGTAAAATCGATAGGTGATGTGTACACGCTTTGAAACATGGCTATTCATATTGCTGCTCTGTTCCCAAGATTTTTAAACATAGCTAATCCTAATGCTGCTCTTAACGACGTCGAGCTAAGGATTGATTACGTGACCGTGACGTCACAGCCACGTGCTCTTGTTTAGTAAACCAAGCCACGTGCTTCTTTGACAGCTGTCTTCTTGACGGACCCTAACCTCACATTGAAGGACAATAGAGCGCCGCTAACCGCACTGCTGCCATCTTTACGGCGGTAAACCTCAAGGCTGCCACCTTATGCATGTTATAGCGCGGAATTTAAAATCCTACAACAGAACGTCGCTAACCTCACTCTTGCCATCTTTACGGCGGTAAACCTCAAGGCTGCCACCTTATGCATGTTACAGCGCGGAATTTAAAATCCAACAACAGAACATTGCTAACCTCACTCTTGCCATCTTGAAAAGTTCAGTGTTCCAAACACTAGTTAGAAAAACGTAACTCATCGCACCTCGGGGATTTTATTAGGTAAGACGTAACCCCTAGGTTCCATTCCTTGTTCTGAACATAAAACCATTTACCAATAAAGATTAATTTTCTACACTTAACAAAGTACAAGCGTTCTTGCTGATAGCGATCGATGAGGTTCTTGCTCCTTTAGCCCTTTAGCCCATTAGCCCTTTAGCCCATTAGCCCTTTTGCCTATTAGCCCATTAGCCCTACAAGGAATGTGCGGTAAGGAGGAGGAAGAGTCCTTTCATCCTTTTTGCCCCTTCTGATAAGATGTAACCCCTGGGTTCCATACCCTATCACGATTTTTTTTTCAGCCATGTTTATGCGATAACTTGTTCGACTGATTTTCACTCACAAGACGAATGATGGAAGGTAAATAATTTGAAGTTATACTTTGGCTATATCGTTTACCGAGCGAGTTAGCTGCGCAGTATGGGTACAGTGTGTTTTTGATGTTTACACTATGCAAATCATTGAAGTTGTAGTTTTGCAATATTGCTTACTGAGCGAGTTAGCTACGCGATATGTGCACAGTGTGTTTCGATAGTTTTTGATTTTACACTAAGCAAATCATCAAAATTGTACTTTTGCTCTGAACACATCAAACAATGTTCTGATCATATGTTGAGGTTAACAACATCGATTACAGTGTTCGATTCTAGTCTTGTTATGTTTCATTCTGATCTTCTTAGAACAAGGGTACCCCCTAACATGTTCTAAACACATGTTGTATTGAGTACAGTGTTCGATTCTAGCCTTGATCACTTATTTCGTGTTCTGAACACATCGATCAATGTTCTGATCACATGTTGTATCGAGTACAGTGTTCGATTCTAGTCATGATCACTTATTTTGTGTTCTGAACACATCAATCAATGTTCTGATCACATGTTGAAGTTAACAACATCGATTACAGTGTTCTATTCTAGTCTTGTTATGTTTCAATCTGATCTTCTTAGAACAAGCGTATCCCCTGACATATTCTAAACACATGATGTATTGAGTACATCGTTCGATTCTAGTCTTGATCACTTATTTTGTTTTCTGAACGCATCAATCAATGTTCTGATCACATGTCGTATCGAGTACAGCGTTTGATTCTACTCTTCTTATGTTTCGAAAGTCTAAACATGCACAATAATGTTATCGCTGCACACGCTTGCCTTCGCGATGCAGGTTTAAACTTGTTCGATATAAAGCTATGCCTTGACATAAGAGGCGGAGGAGGAGGTAGAGAAGGAGGAGGAGGAGGAGGAGGAGGAGGAGGAGAATGATAAGGCCTTAACAGCCTATGTATAGTCGCCTTTGTTTAAAGATGATAGCTGTCACGATTCCAGCCTTGTTACGTTTCTTCTGTGATTTGCAAGTCTAAACATGCATAATGACGTCATCACTGCAGCACGCGCTTACTCTAGCTATCCCGATGCAGGTTTAAACTTGTTCGATAGAGCTATGCCTTGACATAAGAGGAGGCCTTAACAGCTTATGAAAAAGCACGTCGAATTTTTCAAATTACCCGTCACCACATTTCAAAGGTATGAGGTTTAGTGCTGTAAAGATACCTGCACGATGCAAAGCTAGCTTTCTTCATCAGAGCAGCCACCATCTTGTGTGAGCACCTCTAGGCCGTATCATAAGCAGCTGTGTATAGTCACCGTCTTGTCGCTGCTACCTTGCGCAAGCACCCCTAGGGCGTCTCATAAGAGCAGCAGCCATCTTGTGCAAGCGCTCTTAAGCTGTCTCATAAGAAGCTATGTATAGCCGCCATCTTGTAGAATTAGATAGCTGCCAATGCCAAAGGGCCTAAGTAGGGATCGAACCGTCGATCTCATCATTAGACTATGTTTTTTTCTTGTTCCTGATACTGAAAACCTAGGTATCAGGTGGAAACATTTTATCCGTTTTGCTCCACGATGCACCGTTTTCGAGATATTTAACATTTTGCATTTAAGCCCTAAATTTAATGAATCGAACCTGCACGGCACGTTATACTCTCTACCATAGCTAGACCTGATCATGTTACGAAGACTTGCTTCAATACAAGCTAAAACAGAGTGAATGCCAAAGGGCCTAAGTAGGAACCGAACCGTCGATCTGATCATTAGACTTATGCTATCATGTTCCTCGTAGTGCGAACCGAGGTATAGGGCAGAAAAATTTTGTCCGTTTTGCTCTACGATGCACCGTTTTCGAGATATTTAACATTATGCATTTAAGCCCCAAATTTAATGAATCGAACTAGCACGACACGTTAGCCTCTAAGCTAAGAGCAGCAGCCATCTTGCGCAAGCACCCTTAAGGCGTCTCATAAGGAGACGTGTATAGCCGCCATCTTGTGTCCGCCATCTTGCGCAAGCAACCTTAGGGCGTCTCAAGCCATCTTGTGCAAGGACACTTAAGCCGTCCCATAAGAGCAGTCGCTATCTTGAGCAAGCATCCCTAGGGCATCTCATAAGGAGCCATGTATAACTACCATCTTGAGCAAGCATCCCAAGGGCGTCTATGTATAGCAGCCATCTTGCGTAAGCACCCTTAAGGAGTCACGTATAGCCGCCATCTTATGCAATTAGCGTCGAGAGAGGGCCGCTGTAGAATTTCTCTTTTTAAATTATCCACCACCACATTTCAAAGGTATCTAGCTAAAGATGGCAGCACTGTGGATGACAGGTGACGAATTTACAAATAAAGAGGGCAGCACGGTGCTCAAAGATGGCGGATAACAGCTGCACGTAGCTATGTTTACCAAACAAGAGCACGTGGAATTTGCCACCACCACATTTCAAACTAAAGAGGGCAGCACTATGCTCTGTTGATTAAAGATGGCGGATGGTAGCTGTCAAAAAAGCATGTGAGTTTGTTTCCAAACAAGAGCACGTGGAATTATTCAATTTGCCGCCACCACATTTCAAAGGTATCTAGCTAAAGATGGCAGCACGGTGCTCTCTTGATTAAAGATGGTGGATGATAGCTAGCAGAACTTTTCAAATTACCCGCTACTACGTGCTTAAGGTAGTAGCCATAAAGAGGGCAGCACGGTGTTCTGTGGATTAAAGATGGCGGATGACAGGTGATGAAATTGCCCGCATGATAGCAGCACGGTGCTCTGTTGATTAAAGATGGCGGATGACAGCTGTCAAAAAAGCACATGGCTTGGTTTCCAAACAAGAGCACGTGGAATTTGCCGCCACCACATTTCAAACTAAAGAGGGCAGCACTGTGCTCTATAGATTAAAGATGGCAGATGACAGCTGTCAAAAAAGCACGTGAGTTTGTTTCCAAACAAGAGCACGTGGAATTTTTAATTTGCCGCCACCACATAGAGGGCAGCACGGTGCTCTCTTGATTAAAGATGGCTGCTGTCACGTGGAATTGTCTGCCACCACATTTCAAACTAAAGAAGGCAGCACTGTGCTCTGTTGATTAAAGATGGCAGATGACAGCTGTCAAAAAAGCACGTGAGTTTGTTTCCAAACAAGAGCACGTGGAATTTTTCAATTTGCCGCCACCACATAGAGGGCAGCACGGTGCTCTCTTGATTAAAGATGGCTGCTGTCACGTTGAATTGTCTGCTACCACAGGTATCTAGCTAAAGAGGGCAGCACTGAGGTTTGCGATGCAAGATGGCTGCTGTCAAAAAGCATTTTTCAAATTATCCGCCACCACATTTCAAAGGTAAGTAGCTAAAGAGGGCAGCACTGTGCTCTATGGATTAAAGATGGCGGATGACAGCTGTCAAAAAACACGTGGCTTTGTTTACCTCGCGCTAGTTAGGTTAAGTTGGTAGCACTAAGGTTTAGACCCGTCAAGATGGCAGCACTGCCGATGACAGGTGACGAATTTTGCAGCTACTGCGATATAGAGGGCGGCACAGTGCTTTGTGGTTTAAAGATGGCGGATGACAGCTGTCAAAAAAGCACGTGGCTGTCAAAAAGCACGTGGCTTTGTTTACCACGCGCTAGTTAGGTTAAGTTGGCACTACTGAGGTTTAGGCCCGTCAAGATGGCAGTACTGAGGTTAGCGATGCGTTGTTGTCGATGACAGCTGTCAAAAAGCACGTGGCTTTGTTTACAAATTCAAATTTCCCGCGGGAGGTGGAGGAGACCTCTGGGAGGCCTCTGGCTGAGGTGGAGGTGGAGGAGGCATCTGGGAGGCCTCTGGCTGAGGTGGAGGTGGAGGTGGCCTCTGGGAGCCTGAGGTGGAGGTGGCGGCCGAACCATCCAATTATACTACTCATGGCATGTCGCACACAATGGAACCACTGGCAGGTAACACCAACCCACGGTGTTTCGCACGTAAGGGCACGTTTCACGAGCAACGCAGACCCGTGATGCTCCTCACATAGTGAGACTAATGACGGGCGGTGGTACTCCCATGGTGTTCCTCACTCGGTGGAACTAATCAAAGACCACGCATACTCATGGTATCGCTCACATAGTGGTACTTTTTTTTTGCTAGGGGCTTTACGTCGCACCGATACAGGTCTTATGGCGACGATGGGATAGGAAAGGCCTAGGAGTTGGAAAGAAGCGGCCGTAGCCTTAATTAAGGTACAGCCCCAGCATTTGCTTGGTTTGAAAATGGGGAAACCACGAAAAACCATCTCCAGGGCTGCCGATAGTGGGAGTCGAACCTACTATCTCCCGGATGCAAGCTCACAGCCGCGCGCCCATAGTGGTACTAATCATAGGCAACACAAACCCATGTTGTTCCTCACATAATGGAACTGCTCTCAGGCAACGGAGACCAACGGTTTTCCTCACAGCCAAGCCCATGGAGTTTCTCACATAGTAGTACTAACCACAGGCAAGGTAGTTACGTAGACCCATGGTGTCCCGCACGCAATGGTACTAATCACAAGTAGTCTCATGGTTCAAAAGTAATCATCCCTTGGTCGCTAATTTTAGTCGCCTCTTACGACAAGCAGGGGATACCGTGGGTGTAGTCTTCGACTGCGTCGCCCAGACACACAGGGGGTATACATATATATATAGTGAGGTGGTGTTGGTGATTATTGTTTAAAGAAGAAGTACAACTAGGCAACCATTCTCTATTATGTAGGGAGGGAGAGAGAGAGGTAGAGAGAAGAAAAAAAGAAGGGATCTGACACTTCCAAAAATGAAGTACCGGACAACGAAGAACAAGGGCCACGAAGGGCGTGAAAGTTAAAGACTCCCTAGACCTCGAATGCTCTGTCGGGGTCGGAAAATTATAAGAGTTGACCAAGGGAGGTCGGACAGAGTATGTGAAAGTGAGGAGCCCAGTAAAAGTAAATGGGAGCAATGCCAGGACTCAGTTAAGGGCCCCGTGGTCGCCAACGCACGCTCGCAAGTTGAGAGTCGCACAGAGCTGTCTTAGTGAATGATCGTCACTACGCATGACATGACCTTACCAGCGTATGGTTACGGATAGTAAGTGAAAATCCTAAAACTTGTTTTCCAGTCATTGACTGGGTCAGGGGTGGGTGAATGTAACCCCCATCTTGTGGCGAGGATAGGAATTGTGCCGGCTGCCGAGGCCTGTCGCACTCCTCTGGGACAATGGTTAATGACTGACAGATGAAATGAAATGATAATGGAGAGTGTTTCTGGAATGAAAGATGACAGGGAAAACCGGAGCACGAGGAGAAAAACCTGCCCCACCTCAACTTTCAGCACAAATCTCACATGGAGTGACCGGGATTTGAACCACGGAACTCAGCGGTGAGTGGCCGACGCGCTGCCGCCTGAGCCACGGAGGCTCTTACAGATAGTCAGTATGGCGATTAAATTAAATTTATTGGTACTTAAATGTAGTGATTGTAGGGGTTTCTAGAAAAAAGTTCGAAGCAGGTAAAACAGCAATTATTACTTTTTTTAAAGTTAGTGTTGAAAGTTGAAAGAAATACTCTCTGTACAGTTTGTACCGACAACTGACTTTAACAAGTGGTACATGTGTATGTGTACTTGGAATGAATTATGCTGCATAATAATATTAACAAATCACCGAGCTCGATAGCCGCAGTCGCTTAAGTGCGGCCAGTATCCAGTATTCGGGAGATAGTAGGTTCGAACCCCACTGTCGACAGCCCTGAAAATGGTTTTCCGTGGTTTCCCATTTCCACACCAGGCAAATGCTGGGGCTGTACTTTAATTAAGGCCACGGCCGCTTCCTTCCCACTCCTAGCCCTTTCCTTTCCCATCGTCGCCGTAAGACCTATCTGTGTCGGTGCGACGTAAAACAACTAGCAATATATATATATCGGTGAAACACTGTTCATCGCCCTCTTCAAGTTAATAGGTCTAAAATGTTTAGTATGGTATGTATAAACACACATAAACTTACTTAACGCGTCTACTACTTCCTTTCTTAATCTGCTTACCCTCCAGGGTTGGTTTTTTCCTCGGGCTCAGCGAGGGATCCACCTCTACCGCCTCAAGAACAGTGCCCTGGAGCGTGAGACAATGGGTCGGGGGATACAACTAGGGAGAATGACCAGTAACTCGCCCAGGCAGGGTCACCTGCAATGTGGAACAGAGGCCTTTTAGGGGGATGGAAAAGATTGGAAGGGATATACAAGGAAGAGGGAAGGAAGGGGCCGTGGCCTTAAGTTGGGTACCATCCCGTCATTTGCCTGGAGGAGAAGTGGGAAACCACGGAAAACCACTTCCAGGATGGCTGAGATGGGAATCGAACCCACCTCTACTCAGTTGACCTCCCGAGGCTGAGTGGACCCGGTTCCAGCCCTCGTAACACTTTTCAAATTTTTGTGGCAGAGCCGGCAATCGAACTCGAACCTCCGGGGATGGCAGCTAATCACACTAACCACTACACCACAGAGGCGGACATCTATTACTTAAGTGTCAATATACATGTTTTGTTCTAAAGCACAGGCAGCCTAACTTTGGAAATAAATTTCCCTAATGGATAAAAAGTGCAAATTTTCTCTGTAGCCCTAATTTCGAGCTTCCCGACATCTGACACTTTCAGCGAGGTCGGAAATGTTCGATTTCTGTACAGAACTTGGGGATATTGTATCTCCATATAATTCTCCGTTGCCAAGTTTTAAATATGTGGGGTGCCTCGAAGAGTCTCATTAATTCATATATGTTAATTTTAGACTACATTATACATCGCTGCACAGATAGGTGCTATGGCAACAATGGGACAGAGAAAGGCAAAGAGTAGGGAAGCAGTCGTAGCCTTTATTAAGGTACATCCCCAGCATTTGCCTTGTGTAAAAATGGGAAACCACGGTAAACTATCTTCAGGGCTGCTGACAGTGGGCTTCGAACCCGAATATTGGATACTGGCCGCAATTAAGCGACTACAATTATCTAGCTTGGTCAATTCATAACTATTTTTAAGTCTTGGGTACCTCTCTCACTTTTTCATGCAATTAGAACTGCAAATACTTCCATAGATTAACTATAATGCATTTTGCAATTCTGCAACGGAATAAGCACAAATATAGTCATCAATGACATCCATAATTCTTGGAAAGATCGAAAAAACGATTAGAGAGGGATGAAATTCCAATATTAAAAGAGAGTAATATGGTTCTGAAGCAAACGAAGCTGTTTTTATTCAAAGTTTCATTTCATGAGGAGTGATAAAATCTTAATGAAACACTCAGCATTAAAATTACGCATAAATGTCATTGTGTATTAACTTATTTTATGGACTACTTTATCGGCGCTCCTTCCGTGCAAAAATGTCCTCCCGCTGAATATCACTTAAGGATAAAGTCGACAAATAATGTACGACATAAAGCTTGGAAAAAGGGCTTTCAAGTTCCACATTGCAACACGTCCTTTTCCAGTTACTATGTTGATAAATGAATGAGACAAGTACATGTTTTGGTACCGGTTGTGTCGCAACAGATTCAGTGTTGCCAACTTGGCGGATTTTCCGCTAAATTTGGCGGAATTAGAAGACTGTCGGCGGATAAATAGATCATTTAGCGGACAGCGGATCTTTTGGCGTAATTCTAGATTTTTTATCGCGGAATTTAGTGTTTTATCCATTTTACGTTTAAAAAAATTGTACTCCAGTCTGCCTCCAAGCTATTCCGTATTTCTTTTCAGGAGCTAGCATTTACATGAGGAAAACATGTTATTTGGATGTGATGTTATGAGATCATGGTATTATAAATTTATAATGCGTGGGGAAAGGGTACTTATCTTAATTGACGAATGACGACAGATAATGAAACTGTGAGAGAGTAGCATTTATATTTATACTATGAAGGAAGACTGTTTAATGAACTGGCCTGTTTTGTGTGTGGCCCTTGAGATAAGGGATTCACCTAGTTTGCACCCGGCACTACAAGTTTTAGCTCGCCGGCTTGCAGGCAGGAGGTTAATCCCAGTGAAACTCACAGATCAGGTGAGTGCAGACGTTTACTTTTATTATTATTATTATTATTATTATTATTATTATTATTATTATTATTATTATTGCTCATTATTTGAGATCGGATTTCTTGGTGGAATTTTGACGAATTTGTAGTAGTATTTAGCGGAACTTGAAAATATATGTTGGCAACACTGAATAGATTCTTTAGACAACGTTCGGAAAATTGAATCCTTAAATTCTCTCCCGTACACCCTTGTCCCGGTAAATGTATAAACCTTTACCTGTCACTGTAGGTATAGCCTATGTTCAAATGGGGATACTCAATTCTCACGATAGGCTTACCTCATTTCGTGTTATTTCGGGGTAATATTTTACATTTGTATAGGCGTACGTTGTTATTTCTTATGTTCTACGTTTCCAAGAATTATATTCCTTCATTAAGAACTAGGTATTCATATCTCTGAGGATGTATTCCATCCTGTTAGCGGTGTTGCTTTTTTCTTCTTCTTGATGTTTGTGTTCACCTTTATACTTATTTAATGTTTATTCTTGTATTAATTATTTGTTCTCAAAAAAGGTGTAATTAAGAATATTATGTTTAATCGCTTGCATTTATTATTATTATTATTATTATTATTATTATTATTATTATTATTATTATTATTATTATTATTATTATTATTATTATTGAAGGCCGCCTCGTGGCCATGATTGTTAAGGCGTTGAAGTCTAAACGGTCTGACACCGTGGTTAGCCGGTTCGAGTCCCGCTGGTCGAAAAATTGTTCACCTCAAAATGTTGGCCGGCAGTGTAAGGGAGGTGGTGGTATACAATTTATAATCACTAGATTGCGTGCCAAAAGACTGGATTAAATTCCAAACCTCCCCGCAGTACTCAAATATGCTCATATGGAGTGAGGGCATATGACACTGTTTATGGTGATTCGTCCGTCGCGTGGGGACGTTAAACCTTCAGCAGACTTCTTGGTGCTATCTGACAGGAGTAGGCTAAGTGCCGGCCCTGGGTTTCACCCTCTCCCATCCTACTATCATACATCATGTCATTCATTTCATCTTATTAAGTCCTCTGATGACGTTGACGTCAGGAAGGTCATCCGGTCATAAAAACCCGCCTTGATATATTCATCTTACGTCACACCCGGCCCGTAGAGAAACGAGACAAGAGTTGGACAAACATTAATTTTACATTATTATTATTATTATTATTATTATTATTATTATTATTATTATTATTATTATTATTATTATTATTATTATACGATATCTACCCACTCCTGAAGCCCTCAACATCTTATGCCGCCGTAACTAAGGAGGGGGCGTGATTAACTGAGGGGCTTAGCTGCTGGCTTCCCAGCCGGAAGGCTGAGGTTTGAATTCCGGCCGATCCTGGGTTGAGATTTTCATCTCGAAAGTCACATGGTGCCAGAAAGGGCATCCAACCTTAAGCATCCGGCCGAAACAAACAGTGACCCCATAATATTTGTGATAAACAAATGCAACGGTTTATTATTTAGGAGGTATTGAGCCTCTGAAAGGCAAATATCTCTGTATTCTAGGTTAAAGAACGATAATGCTTCTTTTGCGATTAGATAAGTTAACTTTAGGAGCGTATTTTGCTAATGAGCTTTGATGTTGACTGTGTACGAATGTTACGTAACCAGCCGTTCCGAACCATTAATATTATTAGTTAGGGAACCGGGGTGAATATAAAAGAAACCAAAAGGTATTTAATTCATTTGGAATCTCACGCATAGAATGTTGCCAATATTTGTGTTCATTTTGGGGAGTAGTGGGGTAGATAAATTATTTGTACTCTCCTCGTCCATCCCTAAACGTTCGAAGGTCTGAATTGCTGATAAGCCTGAACAAAAATAAAAAAATGAAAAGAATGGTATTAAGGAGATCACGACTTGCTGTTAACGTTGTGGGAAGTTGTGGGGCTTGTGGTCGGAGCTCTATTGCGTCATTCTTCGTCGATTTCTGCAGCAGACTAAGAACCAACAAAGACATCATCCACATCATTGCCCCCAAAGCGCTGAAGGTGTCAATCAAGATCTTGAGATATTATGATCTATATGCATTCTCATATTAATGTACTCAAGTGATGCAAATCAGAAATCTCTCTCTTCGACTTTTATATTTCCTTGATTCATAACGACTGTAGGCTATTAATGTATAAACTTGCTGTAGTATTCTGGATCTTTGTGCTCACCTGTACATTCTTACTTGTTGCTCAGTTTCAAGGGGCCTAACATCTAAGGTCATCGGACCCCTGTACTTTCAGGAAGATAAATACATTTTAAAAATGCTATGAGATGCAAGATGAACATGATTTAATGCTTGAAGATGTGAAATTCAAAAGCATAAACGTATAGTCATTTCAGTCGTGTGAATTTAGCTTTGTTATAAGAACATCATTTACAACTTTTATGTATAGTTGTGGGTGCAAGGTTACATATACGAACACAATTTCAACCCCCATATATAACACGCCACCATAGCTACCGACACGCAACCACCAGAGCGCACGATGGGTAACTCGAGTTTACTACCACACACAAACAACAGTAGTCTGCGGTGGGTAGTTATGGCTGCAAGGTGAAATATACGGACACATACGTTAATTTTTCTAATAATGTTTAATCAATAATACTTTATTTTTCATTTCAGGTTAAACTAGCTGAATATTTTTTCCTGACTCTATTCTCAATTTACCGGACATCATATAAAATTTGTGTAAACAAATCTTTGCAGTGTTGAGTTCGTCAATCAATATTAATCATACTGAGCAATCATACGGTGTTGTCCTTTTTGGAAATCGCATAAAGATACACGTAATCTTACTTCCATTATTCTCAGTAACTTAAACTAATGTAAAGGGTATTTTTATTTGAAAATCTCGACTGTCTTAATTACATTCTTGTATTATTCTCGTCATCATGTGGGCGAAGTGATTATATCTGAGGGAGCGGAGGTTTGTGTCATTAACATACTGGACTATCCTGTCTAGTGTTCCAGGAATTAAACGCATAAATAAAAATGTTATGTTATTTGTCATGTGCGTTCTTTAGGCACATAACGCTGTAGACAAATAATTATATACTTTGTTATTTCTTGAATCTCAGTCGATCCAAGGATTGATTGGTTTATCTTCCTTTACAAACGTTGGGAAACCCATACACCGTGAAATTGTATTAATTTATATCCCTTATAAATGTCCAGAAAGTTGTAAATGAGAACCAATATTAGGATACAATGTTTTGCGCTGATGCTGTCGTGCTAGAGATTTGTATATGGGGTTTCTCTTCAGATAAACAAGATTCAATTCCTGATATTTCTATGGAGAAGGAAGCTAAGAAAGAAGTGTTCCTTAGGCATAAAAAAACCATTTTGCATCCAATATGCACCTAATTATAAAGCAGACTATTGTTTTCGAGAATACGAACACTTTTTCATTCTAGCTTATCATATTACAGTAATGTACATTAGTCGTAGCTAAATTTGTTGGCTGGTGATGATACAAAGGCAAGTTTTATTTTGCACACTTTGCACAACTTGAAAGATCTTCTGTAGATGATTGTTACCTCGAAATCAAACAATGATTTTAAATATTATATTTATTCATGCAATTCTCATAATGAAAAATGTTATACTGATAATACATTGTATAGTGCTCTAATAAAATGTACAGTCTCTCAATACAACGAGTGCATAAGTTCCTCGCAGGTACACTTTTCCCATAATTAATTGAACCTCTATATACATACTGTTTGCTATTAGTACACATAGGGTTTGAATCCACCTAATAACCATCTAAAAATTATAAAGGTGTCTGCTGATATTTTTTTATGTTGTTAGGAGATGTGTAACCCATGAGAATACATTCTAGTGAAGTTAAACTTCGCACATTGCTTTGAACAATGTAAACAATGTAATCCGAGATAGCATGAAATAGATATTCTCCTAGACTGTTGATAACGTAATCACAGCAACATAACCTCTAGATTCATGAGGATTCTGGATCACTTCAAAAATTTGCAAGCTTTGGCCGTGATTCAAATCACAAAAGTTTCGCTTAGAAGGCAACAACGTTGTTACTCTGTATGTTACTCTTTCCAATATACACACCATAGCTACCTTGATTGTCTAGGTAGATTTTATTACGATGTGCAATGGCCACTTCTGCGAAGAAACAACAACGATTTGTGGTAAAATAGAATGATCGAGATTTTTGACGTAAATTAAGTCTAAGGTTCAGTTCCTAAACTGTGTCCCCGGGTTAAAAAATAAACGGTTGTCAAAAATTGGCGACAGACTTTCTTCAATAATTTCAAAATTATAAAAACTACGAAAAATATGTTTTAAAATATTTGAAACGAGGAATATTACATGATAATACCCAAACAGTTTTCAATGTCATATACTGTAATAGTGAGCATCGCGCACAAGCACCATTTTGTGCTGAAATCGGAGCTCAGGTCGTGCATTAAAATTAGCATAATTCGGGTCCGCAACCTGATAGCACCTACTGCGAAATGTCGCTCGTTATCTTTATGCGCGTTTTATCGATATCTGTAATAAATAGGGCCCAGATGCTTTCATCATTTTATTGAGTGGTCAGGTGCAATACTCCACTAAATACATGACACCTCGATTAAAAATATATAATTCTTATTTTGCGTTATTTGCATCATTTTGCATTTTTTGTTTTATAAGATCACTTTATCTGATTTTGGAGAATTTTTTAGTCATATTTTCGAAATTTTTGTCTCTTTAGGTAATTTTGTCCATTTTGTCACGTTACAATATTATTTAATGAAATTACGTCTGAAATCCTTAACTAATAGGTATACAAATATTGAAATAAAAAAATTCAATATAATATTAAGTAGTCTGATTCTTGTTCTTTCGAATATTTGTTTCTGAACCATACTGATATTTTAAATTTTCTAGGAATTAATTTCTCAAGTTATCTCTTATGTAATTATATTTTTTGTAGACTTTAATTTCACAAATCGTCATTTATTATTTCGAGTTCTTTTCAAACTGTTTCTTTTTCAACCAAGGTTCATTATATTTGTATTCCGTACCTACCAGTAGCCTCTATATAAAAGGTCTATATTATGTACTTTGTAAGTTTTTGTCTAAGCTATTATTAATTATGATCAACATTTATAATTTTACAATGTATTTGCTTAATTTTTATGGCATTTAATAAAATCATTTTTCAAATTCTTAAGTACATTTTAATTATTACTAGCAAATGTACCCGTGCTTCGCTACGGTATTCTGCATTGTATACGAATATTGAAGTAAATACTGTACATGCAGTAAATAAGATTGTTTTAAAATAGCATGTCTCTTAGCGTTATCCGAGAAACAATATGCAGAGGTCCCCATACGTTGTTTCCAGTGTAAAGTGCTTGTTACGGATTTGTGATGATAACGACAGGCTCACTTCCCTACTGCGATTCACAATCGAGTTGGGAAGTTTACATTATAATTGCAGGCCCCATTGCCTACTGCGCGGTCACAATCTATTTGGGGAGTTTCCGTTACAATTGCAGGCCCCCTTTCCTACCTCCAGACATATTACAAATTGAAGAGTTTTTATTATAATGGCAGGAAACTTCCCTACAACCAGTCAAAATTGAGTTGTGCAGTTATCATTATAATGATAGGCCCCTTTTCCAACTGCCAGCCAGCTTCCTGCCAGTCACACCAAGTTGATGAGTTTCCATCAAAATAGCAGGCCAGTATGCATAATGCCAGTCACATTTTAGATGGGTACATCTGTTTATAACTGCGGGAACGCTTGCCTACAGCCAAAGACTGTATGCTGCATGCTCCCTTGCCTTCTGAAAGTCAAATCGAGAAGTGAATTATTCATTACAATGGTAGGCCTGCCTCATTAATGCCAGTTACACAGGAATTGGAGAAGGACTCCATTCCTACTGCCAGTCATAGTCGGTGTGCGGAGTACTGATTACAATAGCAGACACACCCTTTCTCGATCGCTACAAAATCGACATCAGTGAATATATATAGTTCGACATACGAAAGTATGTGCTTGTTTACAATATTGCAGACCTTCATTTACAGATTAACTGCTTCTAAACGGTACATAATATCGAGAAAAGATTGTACCATAAGACGCCGGATTTAGCGGCCTAAATTGCTGGTCATATGATATCTCATCTATTCATGGGTCAGATTGAGTTAGAAACTTGGGTAAAATTTGTGTAAGATTATCTCACATTGCATTGCTTTTCGGATAATTAAGTGACAGCTACATACATAGCATTTGGCTCACATATGGCTACTGGGTGGACCAATTTTCGTGTAGAGTATGATGATTCTATCTTTCCTCTAAGTGATGGAAGGTATGAATTATGTATGTGAAAAGTACTACTTTACTTAAGATCGAGAAATAGAGAAAAGTCAAACGTAAAATGGATATAAATACGACAAAAAGTCGTACGACCAAGGTTGTAGATCACTCCAAATTGAACGGGGATTGTGCCATCCGTTATGTGATGATACTTCCCGAAGGTCTGCACCATCATTAAAATTGCCTCCATATTTCGATATTCTTCGGGATAGAAAGCGAAAAATTTAAAGCTCTTGGAAGTTTTCCGCCCGTTACAGGCTAAGTCGTAAAATTTTGCCAAATTTCAGTTTTCTTTCTCGACTGGCAGATTATGCCGCAATCTGGGTTTTCAGTGAGAAGTGTAAAAAGTAGAACTTTCAAGATACTAAACCAAAAAATATGCAGATGATCATTATTACCCCTTAAGCGTGTAGCTGTACGAAAATTTCGACAAAATAGTCTATGTACAGGCACACAGTAGTTACGATTTTATTTACATAGATAAATAAGGAACCTGCTCCACGTACAACACCTTTTGGGCTATATCCGCTGGACTTAACCGGAAAAACGGACCGTTTATGATATCTCCCTTATTAATCCTCCTGTCGAAAAAATGCACATGAAAAAAAGTTTTAGAGATGGAATTCCATCATGTTTGGTCGATTTCCAGTCAGGTTGGTCTTGTACTGTATATATTCTGGAAGAGTAAAATCACCATTTCGGTTCCCTATAAACCGCCAGTCCATTCCGGGAACATGAAATGTTATTGACGATTAACACCTACCGTTGGACAGGTGGATGTTAATATAAAGTTTGACTCAAATATCTTCAGTAGTTTTCAAGTTGTAAAACATACGCTTTACACGCACCCGCTCTTGAGTTAAGTCCGGTGGGACTTGTACCGGAAAACGGTCCGTTAATGATATCTCCCTTATTAATCCTCGTATTGAAATGATGCACATGAGGAAAAAGGCCTAGAAATGAATTTCCATTACGGCAGCTAAATTTACATTAAGTTTGGTTGCAAAATGACGGTTTCGGTTTCGTATAATCCCCCAGTCAATTCAGGGATTCAGAAACAATACTTGCCCTAAAACCTACCAAAGGACAGATGGATTCTAAATATCAAGTTTGGTGGAAATATATCCAGTAGTTTCCAAGTTTTAGACAAACAGACAAACAAACAAACAGACAGACACCAAAACAGAATATATGCAGATGGTCATTATTACACCTGAAACGGATAACTGTACGGAAATTTCGCCAAAATTGTCAATGTACAGACATACTCTAGAAGTGTAGACCTTTATTTCGATAGTTACTGCTTTGCAACTGTACGACGTATCTACAAACGGACTTCACCATCAGACGCCCCTTTCAGTGCTCTACATGGTTGGTCCTATGACATCTTCTCGTATCTCCTTTATTTATGGGTTAGATTGAGTTAGAGTCATTGAATGGGGTGAAATCTTGTACAGTTTTTGAATGCTACTTTATATTTTTGATTCTCATGTGACAGCTAGAATCATAAAATTTGGCTATAACATTGCCAATGGTCATGTCAATGTGCGTGCCGAATGTCATGATTCTACCTTTCCTATAAGTGTGCCAAATGATAACATATACGTGTAAAAGTACAAAATCAACTTGTGTTTAATGTATTAGGGATAGAAATACGACGAAAAGTCACAGGACAAAAGTTGTAGATCTCTCCAAAATGAAACGCAATTTGCTTTGTGACTTTTGATACGACTTACTGATTAGCCACCAATTACCCCGAAACGAAGGTCTGCACCGCCGTTAAAATTGCATCCATATTTCGGAATTTTCCTGGGCCAGAAGTTATACATTTGCATAGCTTAGAATATTTCCTCAAAGGAAAGAGTGTACAGCATTCGGGATTAGCACTCGCATACATACGTGGTAATTAAGGAAGAAAGTAATACAGTTTAGTAAGTTGAAATTAATAGAAAATAGATTATAACAGAGGACATCCGGATGACGACAAATATATAAATACCAAGTGAATGTATTGGAAAATCAAATGCTCCTCAATAAATTATGCCGGAGTGAGTTATGGATATAAGAAAGCGGTAATCGGAGAGAAATTTAGGCGCAGGGATTCTTAGGTAATCAGATAAGAAGATGAATATTTGTGTTATTACTTATGCTATTCGAGGACGGTTATAACCTCCAATGATATTCCGCCAATATCCCGCAGAATGGCCGATTGACGACTCTCTTGCTTTCTATCCAAGGAACAACCACGAATTTAAAGCAATGATGAGGAAAATGACAATACGTTACTTCCCTGCTGGCAAGCAGTCAGAGACGTTGCCATGGTAACCCATATATTCGTTATCGCTCTGTCGGTCCCTCAATGCCGAGCATGGTATCGGCAGAAAATAGTAAATTTCTCCGTCATTTGAAGAGTAAGGTAAATTATGAACACAACGAAAGTTGTTTGTGATGAAGAGACCTTTCACATACGGTCCACAGAGTTTGCAGAAAATCAATAGTATAAGAGAAAATGGAGGACGACCGTTGTGGTTTTCCTATAGACCCCCGTCTTTTCAAAGATTTTAAAATGATATGCATATCGAAACCTTCCCCGGGGTGAGTATACTCTAAATATGAAGTTTGGTTGAGATCTATCCAGCCCTTTCGACGTGATGGTGGAACAAACAAACATTTTTATTCTTTTTATTTTGCTAGTTGCTTTACGTCGCACCGACACAGATAGGTCTTATGGCGACGATGGGACAGGGAAGGGATAGGAGTTGGAAGGAATCGGCCGTGGCCTTAATTAAGGTACAGCCCCAGCATTTGCCTGGTGTGAAAATGGGAAACCACGGAAAACCATTTTCAGAGCTGCCGACAGTGGGGTTCGAACCTACTATCTCCCGAATACTGGATATTGGCCGCACTTAAGCCAAACAAACAAACAAACAAACAAACAAACAAACAAACAAACAAACAAACAAACAAACAAACAAACAAACAAACAAACAAACAAACAAACAGACAAACAGAAACGAACAACCTTATTTATAAGATTATTTTTATACCACTCCCCTCGCCCCCTGCCAAAAGGGTGCTAGGGGTGTCTTACCCTCACGCGGTTTGTCTCCTGATACTAATTGATAAGTGTACCACGTTTGGTGAAATTGCTCCAGTGGTTTAGGAGGAGATGTGTCATATACACACCCACACCCACACACCCACGCACACACATACATCAATTTTTATATATAGTAAGAAGAAGAAGATAATATTTTTATATGTAGTTTTTCGATTAATTTTATATCTCACCCCCTTCGCTCCCCACTTGGATTTGCAAAAAATCCGGAGTAATACTATTCATCTCAGAGACCCTGAAATCTATGGATTCGAAACTGTTTTTAATTATTTCTATATCTCACCCCACCCCCCCCCCCCCCACCCTTTGCTCCCAACCTAAAAGGGGGCTGGATTTTAAAAAAATTCTAGAGTATCACTTTTCAACTCAGCGACCCCGAAAACTATGAATTCGACACTATTCTCGATTATTATTGTAACTACCACCCCCCTGACCCTCTCCCTTAAGGGCGCTAGGGATGGCTTACCCCCCACAGTGATCGTCTCCCGATAGTAAGTGATTCGTGTACCAAGTTTGGTTGAAATTGCTCCAGTGGTTTAGTTGGAGATGTGTCATTTACACACACACTTCCATTTCTATATATAGTAAGATTTTTACACTCGTTCTTCACCCCCTTTCCATCCCCGCCCAAAGGAGTCCTATGAGTGCCTTACACAACAGTATATTTTTTCCCCAGATATTAAGTCTTATTTGTACCTATTTTGGTTGACAGCTATGCCCAAACGTACATGCATAATCTCACTGCTCTAGAATCCTGGAGCTGACGTTGCCATGGTTACGGCAGTTCATTTCTTTATCCGATTCCTAGAGCAGGGGTAGTGTGGTGCCAATATCTCCGTAACGGTTGGTTTTAGGGCCTTAAAACATGGTTTTCGGGCCCGTAGGGCTTACCGAGTTATGTTCTTTGCGTCAAGAGGATTAAATTGAGCTTTGTCTCGTCCTTATACGACAAATTCGATATTTTGCCTATAATAGTATAAGAGAAAATGGAGGAAAACCGTTTTTCCTATAAAACCCCCGTCTTTTCAAAGATTTTAAAATGATATGCATATCGAAACCTTCCCCGGGGTCAGTATACTCTAAATATGAAGTTTGGTTGAGATCTATCCAGCCGTTTCGACGTGATGGTGGAACAGACAAACAGACAGACAAACAGACAAACAGAAACAATTTTATTTATATAGATTTACGTCATCAACATCCAGGCCTTAGTAATAATATTTGTACTTAAATTTTATTAGGTACGTGAAAAATTGTAAACTGCGTGTAGGCTACTTTTTTAAACATATTAATTTAAAGAAGGTTCGTGACTACTAATGATGTAAACAACAAGAAAGAATCAATCAAAAAATCGAAGAAGCCAAAAATATCCGAGGATGGGCGTAAGCGAGCCTACCTAAAAGGCAAAGGCTGCCGAGTACTGCAAGCAGCAACAGAGCACATTCACTACTCCCGTCTAGCCTCTGTACAGTAGACACGCATAGACACTCCACAATATTTTTTCTATTTGTTATCGTGGCGATGGGTTGGAAAATGGCTAGGACTGGAAAGGAGAAGAATACGGGGTTAATTAAGGTACAACCTCAGTATTTTCCCGATGTAAAAATAAGAAACCACCGAAAACCGTCTTCAGGCCTGCCAACAGTGGGTTTCGAATACTACCTCCAGAACGCGACTCACAGCTTCCTGACCGGCACCACGTAACCAACTCGCTGGGTTAAGAACTAAGCGAATCTATTAATATTGTCAATAGTAGGATTTGGCATCATTCGCAAAAGGAAAGTCCACAGAAAGAATCTAAAATCCCTCTGAACCTAAATTCAGCGCATTCACTTATTTGTAACACCCACTTAAAGCATTCCACGCCTACAAAACCTGCGTCCGTGGCTTCGACTCTGCCCCCGTCCATACAGCCCAGTTTTGAGGTGAAATAGTCCAGTTTAATCTCCACTTACAGCAGTGGATACTCTTGTCCAGAACGGCAGATCTTGAAATCAACCCTCAGCCTTAAGAATGGTAAATCAATAACCTTATTACCCTAAACCAAAAGCACTTTCAAGCTACTCTTCAATTACAAATTGACTCTACAGTAACCCGGTACGCTAGACCTCTGTATAGGTAGCTTTTGCCATCAAATAGGAAGCAATTCCGAGTCTATGACTTACTTACAGACTCTTCGCATGCCTTTTCTTCCCTAAGACAGAGGATAAAGAAAAGCATTATACAACGATAATGAGTTTGCTATTCGAGTGTTGGCAGACATGCAAACGGTAGTAAGCACGCAAACCTTGTGGTTTATCGTGTGCACACGAGGAAGCTGTGAATAATGTCCGGGAAGGGGGCGTAGCTCGACAGAACACGGTGCTGCAAATGAACTGAAACATATATCGTTATTTAAATGCATTCACTTTTCTGTCTTACTTTGTGCACGTAATGTGGCTATAATTGTTACCTAATGCAAAGCCTGGAGGGAGTAAAAAAGAAGCAAGAGGGTCGGCCTCCAAGTGAATTACAAATGAAATGTAAATTGATTTAGAAGCAACGCTGATAACGAGTTGTAACGCAATCATTGTAAAACTCGGCGTTTGCTTAAAATTGTTAGGGAAATCCCTGGGGCAAGACAACGTTCATATTAATCAGCTTTTGACATCGATAAAGTTGAAATTAGAATATTCCTGATGAACAGTCTGACGCAAGGTAGACAAGCAGTACCCGTGCACTTCGCTAACTGTACAATTCCCAATGAGTTTTAGAAAGCAGTAACAGGATAAATGCATATTATCAATGGAATCGAAACCGGTAATAATATTAATGAATACGTGAATCAGGCTCATCATGTTTTCCAAATTAAAAAACCAAATACATCAGTGAAATATGCGAATACATTATTTTTGTTCGATCATACTATAATACACAATTACCTGACGTAAAAGTATCCTAATGGCATTTATTAAAGTACTGAAGTTCCGTTCAGCATGATTATTTTGCAAAGCATAAAAAGATTGGTCACTGCCCTTACTGTCCGGCTCCATGGCTAAATAGTTAGCGTGCTGGCCGTTGGCAACAGGGTTCTCGGGTTCGATCCCCGGCAGGATCGGGAATTTTAACCTTAATTGGTTAATTTCTCTGGCACGGGGACTGGGGTGTGTGTGTCGTCTTCATCATTTCATCCTCATCACGACGCGCAGGTCGCCTACGGGAGTCAAATCAAGAGACCTGCACCTGGCGAGCCGAACTTGTCTTCGGACACTCCCGGCACTAAAAGCCATACGCCATTCCATACTGCCCTTACTTAGATATATTGTCACCGCTGTGCCAAAACCGCGAATGTGACAATGCTCTTCCTATCCATTATTCACCTTAAGACTGCTCATGTCTCCCAGCCACATATTGGTATTATTGTCCGACTCGTTGGCTGAACGGTCAGCGTACTAGCCTTCGGTTCAGAGGGTCCCGGGTTTGATTCCCGGCAGGGTCGGGGATTTTAACCGTAATTGGTTAATTCCAATGGCACCGGGGCTGGGTGTATGTGTCGTCTTCATCATCATTTCATCCTCATCACGACGCGCTGGTCGCCTACGGGAGTCAAATAGAAAGACCTGCACCTGGCGAGCCGAACCCGTCCTGGGATATCCCGGTACTAAAAGCCATAGGACATTATTATTATTATTATTATTATTATTATTATTATTATTATTATTATTATTATTATTATTATTATTATTATTATTATACCAGCAGCAAGTATCATTCTGGAGCTACGTACAAAATGTTATGCAGATGAATGTGACAGGTTCACTTTTGTACATCAGCCACTTTTACTGGTATGGGGGTGGTGGATAATAATGGGTCCCTTCGAATGATGTACATTTGAAACTAGTACACTTTAAACCAGGTCATGGTGTTCGGGAGGATGGTTGCCTAGTTGTACTTCCTCTTAAAACGATAATCACCACCACCACCATCATCATGGTGTTCGGCGGAAGGTCTGCAATAGCGCTTTAACGTGCCGAAAGCCAACGAGGCTGAGTTTTAGCTTTTAAACACCCGTAAATATTATCAACACTCAAGTAAATCTGCTGTCTTAACTTGGAACATAATATTCTATTACACCACCCAAATAAAGTGACCAAAAAGTAAGTTGAGAAAAACAGAAATGAAGTTAGGAACAATCCAAAAAAGGCGTGGAATAAAGAAATGTTTGGAATGAAGGATGACGGACTCAAGGGGCTACAGGAAAAGCAATGCGCAAGGGCAAAGAGCATCTAGTCGGAGGAAAGAAGAAGGAACGGCAGTGAATGAATGACTTCATACTGGAAGAATGAGACTAACCAGGAAAACAAATTATTCTCACTGTCCAAAGTATCTATAACTTACGGAAGAGGGAGAATAAGGAGAAGAAAGGGAAGGAGAAGAAGGAATTACCTATCTTAGGAAAAGGACAACTCTGTGCATATAGGTACTGTGAGATATAGCTGGTGTTATTGTGGGATAATAATTATTATGCAATCCTATATTTCAATTGAAACAGAGGAGAAACTTACCCATTTGCAACAAATTAAACATAGAATAGTTCAACATTAACTGATTTTGAAACCAGTATCACGACCTGGTTTACTCGGTAAATAAGAGCAGCCACTAGCCACTGTCTCGAACTACAACATAAATTCACAACTGTGCAAACTCATAGGTTACTGCATGCATATTCTCACTTACCTAAATTGTTAAGGATCCCTTCATTCAACAGTCCACACTCACCTGAAATGAAAGAGAGTAACAGTATCAGCCACATGATGTCTATAGACCATCATCAGTTTGTGTGTCAGCTAGATTACATTAATCAAGTTCATAACTTTCTGACTAATTCGTAAACATATGGAAAAATTAAATGTTCAGTAATAAAATTTACGTAATCTCGAGACAAAAATTTCATGAGATGCATATTCAAGAACCCAAATATTACCACTGAGAAAAGAGCAATTCAGAAGAATTTCAAGATAACTTCATATAGTAATTTTTATTTCAGTAACAAGTATTCATTTAAATGCTAACCTTCGACATGAACGGGGAAACCGTACAAGATACTAGGGTCCACTACGAGTGCGAGGTCGCAGGTGCGATGTCTAGTAAGGGACATTCGAAAGTTCTGTAGTAACAATTGAGACAGAAATCAATATTAGATGTTAATGGCCCATCGTGTGTATAGGAAAGCGACCACAATTGAGTGTCCGCGCGTTGCAGAGATCAACAAAATTGACTCATCGATGTTAAAAAAATGTTCAAAATAAACCTTTAACTTGCGCTACGACCACCGAATGAAGGACGACGCGCCACAGTGATCACAAAAGTTAGCACCAGGAAGATCAAAGGCGAACGCCTTGGGAGTTAAAAATCGTTCGGGATGATCGGCTGGGTATCCAGTCTTAGAGAATGAATACTTACTTACTTACTTACTTACTTACATACTTACTTTTTTTCCTTTTATTCCTAGGTGCAACATAGAGCCTCGATGAAATTTCTCCAGCTTGTTCTGTCAGCTGCCAATGCCTTCACCTCCCTCCATGTCTTATTGACTCCAGCAATCTCCCTGTCCATGGTTTTCTTCCAGGTAATCCTGGATACCCTTTGCCTGCTACTACCTTGTGGATTCCAGCTCAATGCCTGCCATGTGATACTTTTTTGTGGTCTTCTCAGGGTATGACCAATACATCTCAATTTTCTTCTCATTGTCTCTTGCTGTATGGGACTTGCACTTGTGGACCCCCAAAGGTCTTTGTTTGAGATGGTCTTTGTCCACCATATTCTCATAATGTACCTCAAGCAACGATTTATAAAGGTCTGTGGCATTACGGTAATCTCTTTGGTCACTTTAGTGGTCTTACTTCCACACAGTAGCACAGACTTAATATCTGAGCTGAATATTCTCAGCTTTGTTTTTATGCGAATGTGAGGGGATCTCCATATTGGTCGTAACTGTGCAAAAACAGAATGCTAACCTGTCTCCTGTAGTTAATTGTGAAACTGGCTTTCCTTTAAGGCGTAGCTACAGTTGGTTCGATAGTATGTTTAGTAGGCAAGAAGTCCACAGTCATCCAGAGGTTGAATTTGTCCCTTGGTTCCAAGTGATATGAATTGCAATGCCACACACATTTCCAGGAAGGATGATTTTTTTCTAACACGGTATGATTTTTATAGTCAGACCAGGAGTCAAGCAAAATAAAGTTATTTTCACCAGTTATGGACCAAAAACTGTGTTCATACTAGAGCTGTAGTTCGATAAGCCCATTTTTCCACTGTTACTTGCTGTGACGTAAACATTCCGTACTGTTCAATTGGTTAATTTTGCTGGCACGGGGGCTGGGTGTATGTGTCGTCTTCATCATCATTTCATCCTCATCACGACGCGCAGGTCGCCTACAGGAAACAAATCAAAAGACCTGCATCTGGCGAGCCGAACTTGTCCTCGGACACTCCCGGCACTAAAAGCCATACGCCATTTCATTTCCGTACTGTCCTTGCTGCGCACCAAAATCACTGGAGGCAGTCAGCCTCCAACTCGCGGCACAATAAGTAACTTCCCAGCCAAATTGCCATCCAGACTAACTGTACGAATAGTTGTATACGAGTGAGTTAAGTCATTGATGTACGTTGCTCGTGCTATAGCTCTCTTGGTACTTCTAATTGCCAGCGTTCCTTCCATATGTACAGCATTTCCCTGTGAAATCCCGATTGGTTAGTGCTGAAAACGAATTCCGCACTAAAACATGGGATAAGATTGTTTATTTCATCCACAAATGCTTGAGCCGATTCTGCAGTTTGTTCTTCATTGTCAAGTAGCTGCTTTGTTTGGTATCTCGTTATTTTGCGTTACCCAATGCTTTCGCTCCATTTGAAGTTGTGCAAGCATCTACTACATCCCTTGAAGTTACTGTAACCTATGTCCTGATGCCCATAAGGTAGTAGGTCACTATCATCCACATCATGTAACTTGTCTCAAGCGTCCTTGAATCGCGTAAGATGTATGTCTTCTCCACCATGGAAGTACCATAGATTTCCTTATGCATCACACGGTCATACTGCTGTGAACTTATTCGAAATGCTTTAGTAATTGTGTTTTACTATGTTGTGGATGGTCATTAATGTACCCGCTTGCTTGACAATGCCTGTTCTTTACTACGCTTCACTGAAGCCGGGGTTGTAGCTCCGACATGGACGATGAACTACATGCCTGGAAATCTAATTCTATATCACTTTCACCCATATCGTCATCACTGCAATCCACATGTGCAGTATCCAAATAGTCAAGAGTATACGGCAATACATATTCCACCGACTCATCTTGCAAAACCTCTAATATATCATCTGCCACTTCCTTCTCACTCTACGAAATGTCCTCTGTTCCTCTCTGACGGAATGTCAACGTCCGCAAATCTTGCTGTAGGTATAAGGCAATGATTGATTTGTTTATCAGTACTACTAGCAGTATAGCACTCTTGTGAAAAAAGCTACGAATGTGCCGTTTATCCACGCCAGATAGCCCCACTCTCCGCTCCCTTTTGGATACCTACAATTCCAACCCCTCTTGCTATTAACAGCCAATACTGCGCATGCGGCGTAGACGATAGATGACGTTTCGACCGCCTTCAGTACCATTGACCGTTCGTGACCTCGCACTCGTGAGGGTCTTTTGTTAGAGTTCTCAGAAGTACAATGTATCCATCAATCACTACTGATCTGCATTTAGGGCAGTAGCCCAGGTGGCAGATTCCCTATCTGTTGTTTTCCTAGCCTTTTCTTAAATGATTGTCAAGAAATTGGAAATTTATTGAAGATCTCCCTTGGTAATGTAATTCCAGTCCCTAACTCCCCTTCCAATTTTTCCTCTTGAATTCCAACTTTATCTTCATATTGTGATCTTCCCTACTTTTAAAGACACCACTCAAAGTTATTCGTCTACTGATGTCCTCTCACGCCATCTCTCCACTGACAGCTCGGAACATACCACTTAGCCCAAATTTTGCAACATTGTTAACACAATTCTTCTGTCGGCAATCGCCCAGAACAAATCGAGCTGCTTTTATTTGGATTTTTTCCAGTTCTCGAATCAAGTAATCCTGGTGAGGGTCCCATACACTGGAACCATACTCTAGTTGGGGTCTTACCAGAGACTTATATGCCCTCTCCTTTACATCCTTACTAGAATCCCTAAATACCCTCATAACTTTATGCAGAGATCTGTACCCTTTATTTACAATCATATTTATGTGATTACCCTAATGAAGATCTTTCCTTATATTAACACCTAGATACTTACAATGATCCCCAAAGGGAACTTTAACACCATCAACGCAGTAATTAAAACTGAGAGGACTTTTCCTAAAACTCACAACCTGACATTTAACCCCGTTTATCATCATGCCATTGCCTACTGTCCATCTCACAACATCATCATCGAGGTCATTTTGCAGTTGCTCACAATCTTGTAACTTATTTATTACTCTGTACAGAATAACATCATCTGCAAAAAAACCTTATCACTGATTCCACTTATTTACACATATCATTGATATATATATATATATAAACATAAAGGTCCAATAATACTGCCTTGAGGAATTCTCCTTTTAATGATTACAATTCTCCAATTCTCTGAGGTTTTTTTTTTTTTTTTTTTTTTTTTTTTACAAACATAGCCACCCATTCAGTCACCCTTTTGTCAAGTTCAATTGCACTCATTTTTGCCAGTAGTCTCAAATGCCTTAGATAGATCAATCGCGATACAGTCACAGTCCAATTGTAACTGTCGCCATAAGACCTATCTGTGTCGGTGCGACGTAAATCCACAAGCTTAAAGCCACAGTCCAACTGACCTCCTGAATCCAGGATATCTGCCATACCTTGCTGGAATCGTACATGCTGAGCTTCAGTTGAACAACCATTCCTAAACCGAAACTGCCTTCTATCAAACCAGTTAATAATTTCGCAAACATGTCTTATATAATCAGAAAGAATGCTTTCCCAAAGCTTACATGCAATGCATGTCAAACTGACTGGCCTGTAATTTTCAACTTAGCAGTCGCTTAAGTGCGGCCAGTATCCAGTAATCGGGAGATAGTGGGTTCGAGCCCCACTGTCGGCAGCCCTGAAGATGGTTTTCCATGGTGTACCATTTTCACACCAGGCAAATGCCGGGGCGTACTTTAATTAAGGCCACGGCCGCTTTCTTCCACTTCCTACGCCTTTCCTATCCCATCGTCGCCGTAAGACATATCTGTGTCGGTGTGACGTAAGCAAATAGCAAAAAAAAAAAAACAGCTTTATGTCTATCACCCTTTCCTTTATACACAGGGGCTACTATAGCAACTCTCCATTCATTTGGTATAGCTCCTTCATGCAAAAAATAACCAAGTAAGTGATTCATATATGGTACTATATCCCAGCCCATTGTCTTTAGTATATCCCCCGAAACCTTATCAATTCCAGCTGCTATTCTAGTGTTCAAATTTGTATCTTACTGTAAATGTCATTGTTGTCATAGGTAAATGTGGTTGATATAATTGAAAACGCCACACAACATCTAAATTGTATGTGCAATGTTATTTGCTGAAGGAGAATGCCTTCCGTAGCTTTTGAATGGTGTTAATACACTGACTGACAGAGCAAATGCAACACCAAGAAGGAGTGGTCAGAACTTTATGCCAATTGCAGGGTAGACTGACGTCACTGAGGTATGCTCATGATGTGAAATGCGCCGCTGTGCTGCGCACGTAGCGAACGATAAATGGGACACGGCGTTGGCGAATGGCCCACTTCGTACCGTTATTTCTCAGCCGACAGTCATTGTAGAACGTGTTGTCGTGTGCCACAGGACACGTGTATAGCTAAGAATGCCAGGCCGCCGTCAACGGAGGCATTTCCAGCAGACAGACGACTTTACGAGGGGTATGGTGATCGGGCTGAGAAGGGCAGGTTGGTCGCTTCGTCAAATCGCAGCCGATACCCATAGGGATGTGTCCACGGTGCAGCGCCTGTGGCGAAGATGGTTGGCGCAGGGACATGTGGCACGTGCGAGGGGTCCAGGCGCAGCCCGAGTGACGTCAGCACGCGAGGATCGGCGCATCCGCCGCCAAGCGGTGGCAGCCCCGCACGCCACGTCAACCGCCATTCTTCAGCATGTGCAAGACACCCTGGCTGTTCCAATATCGACCAGAACAATTTCCCGTCGATTGGTTGAAGGAGGCCTGCACTCCCGGCGTCCGCTCAGAAGACTACCATTGACTCCACAGCATAGACGTGCACGCCTGGCATGGTGCCGGGCTAGAGCGACTTGGATGAGGGAATGGCGGAACGTCGTGTTCTCCGATGAGTCACGCTTCTGTTCTGTCAGTGATAGTCACCGCAGACGAGTGTGGCGTCGGCGTGGAGAAAGGTCAAATCCGGCAGTAACTGTGGAGCGCCCTACCGCTAGACAACGCGGCATCATGGTTTGGGGCGCTATTGCGTATGATTCCACGTCACCTCTAGTGCGTATTCAAGGCACGTTAAATGCCCACCGCTACGTGCAGCATGTGCTGCGGCCGGTGGCACTCCCGTACCTTCAGGGGCTGCCCAATGCTCTGTTTCAGCAGGATAATGGCCGCCCACACACTGCTCGCATCTCCCAACAGGCTCTACGAGGTGTACAGATGCTTCCGTGGCCAGCGTACTCTCCGGATCTCTCACCAATCGAACACGTGTGGGATCTCATTGGACGCCGTTTGCAAACTCTGCCCCAGCCTCGTACGGACGACCAACTGTGGCAAATGGTTGACAGAGAATGGAGAACCATCCCTCAGGACACCATCCGCACTCTTATTGACTCTGTACCTCGACGTGTTTCTGCGTGCATCGCCGCTCGCGGTGGTCCTACATCCTACTGAGTCGATGCCGTGCGCATTGTGTAACCTGCATATCGATTTGAGATAAACATCAATTATTCGTCCGTGCCGTCTCTGTTTTTTCCCCAACTTTCATACCTTTCGAACCACTCCTTCTTGGTGTTGCATTTGCTCTGTCAGTCAGTGTATCATCTCCTCCTGAATAGGAAGATGGTCGTTTGGACGTAGGGTTTGCATATCACATTGTGGTCATCACTAGAGTTCACAAAATGATCATAGCGGACTTTTAACTTCCAGAACACTGATGACACCCGCTTTGTGATATTCCAGTCCTTTCTTATGTAATATTCTTATTCAAAGGCATATGCTTCTCATATCATCCAAATCTAAACTTCGGATTTCTTGGTGGAATTTTGACGAATTTTTAGTAGTATTTAGCGGAACTTGAAAATATACTGTATGTTGGCAACACTGAATAGATTCTTTAGACAACGTTCGGAAAATTGAATGCTTAAATTCTCTCCCGTACACCCTTGTCCCGGTAAATGTATAAACCTTTACCTGTCACTGTAGGTATAGCCTATGTTCAAATGGGGATACTCAATTCTCACGATAGGCTTACCTCCTTTCGTGTTATTTCGGGGTAATATTTTACATTTGTATAGGCGTACGTTGTTATTTCTTATGTTCTACGTTTCCAAGAATTATATTCCTTCATTAAGAACTAGGTGTTCATATCTCTGAGGATGTATTCCATCCTGTTAGTGGTGTTGCTTTCTTCTTCTTCTTCTTCTTCTTCTTCTTGATGTTTGTGTTCACCTTTATAGTTATTTAATGTTTATTCTTGTATTAATTATTTGTTCTCAAAAAAGGTGTAATTAAAAATATTATGTTTAATCGCTTGCATTTATTATTATTATTATTATTATTATTATTATTATTATTATTATTATTATTATTATTATTATTATTATTATTGATGGCCGCCTCGTGGCCATGATTGTTAAGGCGTTGAAGTCTAAACGGCCTGACACCGTGGTTAGCCGGTTCGAGTCCCGCTGGTCGAAAAATTGTTCACCTCAGAATGTTGGCCGGCAGTGTAAGGGAGGTGGTGGTATACAATTTATAATCACTAGATTGCGTGCCAAAAGGCTGGATTAAATTCCAAACCTCTCCGCAGTGCTCAAATATGCTCATATGGAGTGAGGGCATATGACACTGTTTATGGTGATTCGTCCGTCGCGTGGGGACGTTAATCCTTCAGCAGACTTCTTGGTGCTATCTGACAGGAGTAGGCTAAGTGCCGGCCCTGGGTTTCACTCTCTCCCATCCTACTATCATACATCATGTCATTCATTTCATCTCATTAAGTCCTCTGATGACGTTGACGTCAGGAAGGTCATCCGGTCATAAAAACCCGCCTTGATATATTCATCTTACGTCACACCCGGCCCGTAGAGAAACGAGACAAGAGTTGGACAAACATTAATTTTACATTATTATTATTATTATTATTATTATTATTATTATTATTATTATCATTATACGATATCTACCCAGTCCTGAAGCCCTCAACATCTTATGCCGCCGTAACTAAGGAGGGGGAGTGATTAACTGAGGGGCTTAGCTGCTGGCTTCCCAGCCGGAAGGCTGAGGTTTGAATTCCGGTCGATCCTGGGTTGAGATTTTCATCTCGAAAGTCACATGGTGCCAGAAAGGGCATCCAACCTTAAGCATCCGGCCGAAACAAACAGTGACCCCATAATATTTGTGATAAACAAATGCAACGGTTTATTATTTAGGAGGTATTGAGCCTCTGAAAGGCAAATATCTCTGTATTCTAGGTTAAAGAACGATAATGCTTCTTTTGCGATTAGATAAGTTAACTTTAGGAGCGTATGTTGCTAATGAGCTTTGATGTTGACTGTGTACGAATGTTACGTAACCAGCCGTTCCGAACCATTAATATTCCTAGTTAGGGAACCGGGGTGAATATAAAAGAAACCAAAAGGTATTTAATTCATTTGGAATCTCACGCATAGAATGTTGCCAATATTTGTGTTCATTTTGGGGAGTAGTGGGGTAGATATCCCTAAACGTTCGAAGGTCTGAATTGCTGATAAGCCTGAACAAAAATAAAAAATGAAAAGAATGGTATTAAGGAGATCACGACTTGCTGTTAACGTTGTGGGAAGTTGTGGGGCTTGTGGTCGGAGCTCTATTGCGTCATTCTTCGTCGATTTCTGCAGCAGACTAAGAACCAACAAAGACATCATCCACATCATTGCCCCAAAGCGCTGAAGGTGTCAATCAAGATCTTGATATATTATGATCTATATGCATTCTCATATTAATGTACTCAAGTGATGCAAATCAGAAATCTCTCTCTTCGACTTTTGTATTTCCTTGATTCATAACGACTGTAGGCTATTAATGTATAAACTTGCTGCAGTAATCTGGATCTTTGTGCTCACCTGTACATTCTTACTTGTTGCTCAGTTTCAAGGGGCCTAACATCTAAGGTCATCGGACCCCTGTACTTTCAGGAAGATAAATACATTTTAAAAATGCTATGAGATGCAAGATGAAGATGATTTAATGCTTGAAGATGTGAAATTCAAAAGCATAAATGTATAGTCATTTCAGTCGTGTGAATTTAGCTTTGTTATAAGAACATCATTTACAACTTTTATGTATAGTTGTGGGTGCAAGGTGACATATACGAACACAATTTCAACCCCCATATATAACACGCCACCATAGCTACCGATACTCAACCACCAGAGCGCACGATGGGTAACTCGAGTTTACTACCACACACAAACAACAGTAGTCTGCGGTGGGTAGTTATGGCTGCAAGGTGAAATATACGGACACATACGTTAATTTTTCTAATAATGTTTAATCAATAATACTTTATTTTTCATTTCAGGTTAAACTAGCTGAACATTTTTTCCTGACTCTATTCTCAATTTACCGGACATCATATAAAATTTGTGTAAACAAATCTTTGCAGTGTTGAGTTCGTCAATCAATATTAATCATACTGAGCAATCATACGGTGTTGTCCTTTTTGGAAATCGCATAAAGATACACGTAATCTTACTTCCATTATTCTCAGTAACTTAAACTAATGTAAAGGGTATTTTTATTTGAAAATCTCGACTGTCTTAATTACATTCTTGTATTATTCTCGTCATCATGTGGGCGAAGTGATTATATCTGAGGGAGCGGAGGTTTGTGTCATTAACATACTGGACTATCATGTCTAGTGTTCCAGGAATTAAACGCATAAACAAAAATGTTATGTTATTTGTCATGTGCGTTCTTTAGGCACATAACGTTGTAGACAAATAATTATATACTTTGTTATTTCTTGAATCTCAATCGATCCAAGAATTGATTGGTTTATCTTCCTTTACAAACGTTGGGAAACCCATACACCGTGAAATTGTATTAAATGATATCCCTTATAAATGTCCAGAAAGTTGTAAATCAGAACCAATATTAGGATACAATGTTTTGCGCTGATGCTCTCGTGCTAGAGATTTGTATATGGGGTTTCTCTTCAGATAGACAAGATTCAATTCCTGATATTTCTATGGAGAAGGAAGCTAAGAAAGAAGTGTTCCTTAGGCATAAAAAACCATTTTGCACCCTATGCACCTAATTATAATGCAGACTATTGTTTTCGAGAATACGAACACTTTTTCATTCTAGCTTATCATATTACAGTAATGTACATTAGTCGTAGCTAAATTTGTTGGCTGGTGATGATACAAAGGCAAGTTTTATTTTGCACACTTTGCACAACTTGAAAGATCTTCTGTAGATGATTGTTACCTCGAAATCAAACAATGATTTTAAATATTATATTTATTCATGCAATTCTCATTATGAAAAATGTTATACTGATAATACATTGTATAGTGCTCTAATAAAATGTACAGTCTCTCAATACAACGAGTGCATAAGTTCCTCGCAGGTACACTTTTCCCATAATTGATTGAACCTATATATATATATATATACTGTTTGCTATTAGTACACATAGGGTTTAAATCCACCTAACAACCATCTAAAAATTATAAAGGTGTCTGCTGATATTTTTTTATGTTGTTAGGAGATGTGTAACCCATGAGAATACATTCTAGTGAAGTTAAACTTCGCACATTGCTTTGAACAATGTAAACAATGTAATCCGAGATAGCATGAAATAGATATTCTCCTAGACTGTTGATAACGTAATCACAGCAACATAACCTCCAGATTCATGAGGATTCTGGACCACTTCAAAAATCTGCAAGCTTTGGCCGTGATTCAAAACACAAAAGTTTCGCTTAGAAGGCAACAACGTTGTTACTCTGTATGTTACTCTTTCCAATATACACACCATAGCTACCTTGATTGTCTAGGTAGATTTTATTACGATGTGCAATGGCCACTTCTGCGAAGAAACAACAACGATTTGTGGTAAAATAGAATGATCGAGATTTTTGACGTAAATTAAGTCTAAGGTTCAGTTCCTAAACTGTGTCCCCGGGTTAAAAAATAAACGGTTGTCAAAAATTGGCGACAGACTTTCTTCAATAATTTCAAAATTATAAAAACTACGAAAAATATGTTTTAAAATATTTGAAACGAGGAATATTACATGATAATACCCAAACAGTTTTCAATGTCATATACTGTAATAGTGAGCATCGCGCACAAGCACCATTTTGTGCTGAAATCGGAGCTCAGGTCGTGCATTAAAATTAGCATAATTCGGGTCCGCAACCTGATAGCACCTACTGCGAAATGTCGCTCGTTATCTTTATGCGCGTTTTATCGATATCTGTAATAAATAGGGCCCAGATGCTTTCATCATTTTATTGAGTGGTCAGGTGCAATACTCCACTAAATACATGACACCTCGATTAAAAATATATAATTCTTATTTTGCGTTATTTGCATCATTTTGCATTTTTTGTTTTATAAGATCACTTTATCTGATTTTGGAGAATTTTTTAGTCATATTTTCGAAATTTTTGTCTCTTTAGGTAATTTTGTCCATTTTGTCACGTTACAATATTATTTAATGAAATTACGTCTGAAATCCTTAACTAATAGGTATACAAATATTGAAATTAAAAAATTCAATATAATATTAAGTAGTCTGATTCTTGTTCTTTCGAATATTTGTTTCTGAACCATACTGATATTTTAAATTTTCTAGGAATTAATTTCTCAAGTTATCTCTTATGTAATTATATTTTTTGTAGACTTTAATTTCACAAATCGTCATTTATTATTTCGAGTTCTTTTCAAACTGTTTCTTTTTCAACCAAGGTTCATTATATTTGTATTCCGTACCTACCAGTAGCCTCTATATAAAAGGTCTATATTATGTACTTTGTAAGTTTTTGTCTAAGCTATTATTAATTATGATCAACATTTATAATTTTACAATGTATTTGCTTAATTTTTATGGCATTTAATAAAATCATTTTTCAAATTCTTAAGTACATTTTAATTATTATTTACGTCATCAACATCCAGGCCTTAGTAATAATATTTGTACTTAAATTTTATTAGGTACGTGAAAAATTGTAAACTGCGTGTAGGCTACTTTTTTAAACATATTAATTTAAAGAAGGTTCGTGACTACTAATGATGTAAACAACAAGAAAGAATCAATCAAAAAATCGAAGAAGCCAAAAATATCCGAGGATGGGCGTAAGCGAGCCTACCTAAAAGGCAAAGGCTGCCGAGTACTGCAAGCAGCAACAGAGCACATTCACTACTCCCGTCTAGCCTCTGTACAGTAGACACGCATAGACACTCCACAATATTTTTTCTATTTGTTATCGTGGCGATGGGATGGAAAATGGCTAGGACTGGAAAGGAGAAGAATACGGGGTTAATTAAGGTACAACCTCAGTATTTTCCCGATGTAAAAATAAGAAACCACCGAAAACCGTCTTCAGGCCTGCCAACAGTGGGTTTCGAATACTACCTCCAGAACGCGACTCACAGCTTCCTGACCGGCACCACGTAACCAACTCGCTGGGTTAAGAACTAAGCGAATCTATTAATATTGTCAATAGTAGGATTTGGCATCATTCGCAAAAGGAAAGTCCACAGAAAGAATCTAAAATCCCTCTGAACCTAAATTCAGCGCATTCACTTATTTGTAACACCCACTTAAAGCATTCCACGCCTACAAAACCTGCGTCCGTGGCTTCGACTCTGCCCCCGTCCATACAGCCCAGTTTTGAGGTGAAATAGTCCAGTTTAATCTCCACTTACAGCAGTGGATACTCTTGTCCAGAACGGCAGATCTTGAAATCAACCCTCAGCCTTAAGAATGGTAAATCAATAACCTTATTACCCTAAACCAAAAGCACTTTCAAGCTACTCTTCAATTACAAATTGACTCTACAGTAACCCGGTACGCTAGACCTCTGTATAGGTAGCTTTTGCCATCAAATAGGAAGCAATTCCGAGTCTATGACTTACTTACAGACTCTTCGCATGCCTTTTCTTCCCTAAGACAGAGGATAAAGAAAAGCATTATACAACGATAATGAGTTTGCTATTCGAGTGTTGGCAGACATGCAAACGGTAGTAAGCACGCAACCCTTGTGGTTTATCGTGTGCACACGAGGAAGCTGTGAATAATGTCCGGGAAGGGGGCGTAGCTCGACAGAACACGGTGCTGCAAATGAACTGAAACATATATCGTTATTTAAATGCATTCACTTTTCTGTCTTACTTTGTGCACGTAATGTGGCTATAATTGTTACCTAATGCAAAGCCTGGAGGGAGTAAAAAAGAAGCAAGAGGGTCGGCCTCCAAGTGAATTACAAATGAAATGTAAATTGATTTAGAAGCAACGCTGATAACGAGTTGTAACGCAATCATTGTAAAACTCGGCGTTTGCTTAAAATTGTTAGGGAAATCCCTGGGGCAAGACAACGTTCATATTAATCAGCTTTTGACATCGATAAAGTTGAAATTAGAATATTCCTGATGAACAGTCTGACGCAAGGTAGACAAGCAGTACCCGTGCACTTCGCTAACTGTACAATTCCCAATGAGTTTTAGAAAGCAGTAACAGGATAAATGCATATTATCAATGGAATCGAAACCGGTAATAATATTAATGAATACGTGAATCAGGCTCATCATGTTTTCCAAATTAAAAAACCAAATACATCAGTGAAATATGCGAATACATTATTTTTGTTCGATCATACTATAATACACAATTACCTGACGTAAAAGTATCCTAATGGCATTTATTAAAGTACTGAAGTTCCGTTCAGCATGATTATTTTGCAAAGCATAAAAAGATTGGTCACTGCCCTTACTGTCCGGCTCCATGGCTAAATAGTTAGCGTGCTGGCCGTTGGCAACAGGGTTCTCGGGTTCGATCCCCGGCAGGATCGGGAATTTTAACCTTAATTGGTTAATTTCTCTGGCACGGGGACTGGGGTGTGTGTGTCGTCTTCATCATTTCATCCTCATCACGACGCGCAGGTCGCCTACGGGAGTCAAATCAAGAGACCTGCACCTGGCGAGCCGAACTTGTCTTCGGACACTCCCGGCACTAAAAGCCATACGCCATTCCATACTGCCCTTACTTAGATATATTGTCACCGCTGTGCCAAAACCGCGAATGTGACAATGCTCTTCCTATCCATTATTCACCTTAAGACTGCTCATGTCTCCCAGCCACATATTGGTATTATTGTCCGACTCGTTGGCTGAACGGTCAGCGTACTAGCCTTCGGTTCAGAGGGTCCCGGGTTTGATTCCCGGCAGGGTCGGGGATTTTAACCGTAATTGGTTAATTCCAATGGCACCGGGGCTGGGTGTATGTGTCGTCTTCATCATCATTTCATCCTCATCACGACGCGCTGGTCGCCTACGGGAGTCAAATAGAAAGACCTGCACCTGGCGAGCCGAACCCGTCCTGGGATATCCCGGTACTAAAAGCCATAGGACATTATTATTATTATTATTATTATTATTATTATTATTATTATTATTATTATTATTATTATTATTATTATTATTATTATTATTATACCAGCAGCAAGTATCATTCTGGAGCTACGTACAAAATGTTATGCAGATGAATGTGACAGGTTCACTTTTGTACATCAGCCACTTTTACTGGTATGGGGGTGGTGGATAATAATGGGTCCCTTCGAATGATGTACATTTGAAACTAGTACACTTTAAACCAGGTCATGGTGTTCGGGAGGATGGTTGCCTAGTTGTACTTCCTCTTAAAACGATAATCACCACCACCACCATCATCATGGTGTTCGGCGGAAGGTCTGCAATAGCGCTTTAACGTGCCGAAAGCCAACGAGGCTGAGTTTTAGCTTTTAAACACCCGTAAATATTATCAACACTCAAGTAAATCTGCTGTCTTAACTTGGAACATAATATTCTATTACACCACCCAAATAAAGTGACCAAAAAGTAAGTTGAGAAAAACAGAAATGAAGTTAGGAACAATCCAAAAAAGGCGTGGAATAAAGAAATGTTTGGAATGAAGGATGACGGACTCAAGGGGCTACAGGAAAAGCAATGCGCAAGGGCAAAGAGCATCTAGTCGGAGGAAAGAAGAAGGAACGGCAGTGAATGAATGACTTCATACTGGAAGAATGAGACTAACCAGGAAAACAAATTATTCTCACTGTCCAAAGTATCTATAACTTACGGAAGAGGGAGAATAAGGAGAAGAAAGGGAAGGAGAAGAAGGAATTACCTATCTTAGGAAAAGGACAACTCTGTGCATATAGGTACTGTGAGATATAGCTGGTGTTATTGTGGGATAATAATTATTATGCAATCCTATATTTCAATTGAAACAGAGGAGAAACTTACCCATTTGCAACAAATTAAACATAGAATAGTTCAACATTAACTGATTTTGAAACCAGTATCACGACCTGGTTTACTCGGTAAATAAGAGCAGCCACTAGCCACTGTCTCGAACTACAACATAAATTCACAACTGTGCAAACTCATAGGTTACTGCATGCATATTCTCACTTACCTAAATTGTTAAGGATCCCTTCATTCAACAGTCCACACTCACCTGAAATGAAAGAGAGTAACAGTATCAGCCACATGATGTCTATAGACCATCATCAGTTTGTGTGTCAGCTAGATTACATTAATCAAGTTCATAACTTTCTGACTAATTCGTAAACATATGGAAAAATTAAATGTTCAGTAATAAAATTTACGTAATCTCGAGACAAAAATTTCATGAGATGCATATTCAAGAACCCAAATATTACCACTGAGAAAAGAGCAATTCAGAAGAATTTCAAGATAACTTCATATAGTAATTTTTATTTCAGTAACAAGTATTCATTTAAATGCTAACCTTCGACATGAACGGGGAAACCGTACAAGATACTAGGGTCCACTACGAGTGCGAGGTCGCAGGTGCGATGTCTAGTAAGGGACATTCGAAAGTTCTGTAGTAACAATTGAGACAGAAATCAATATTAGATGTTAATGGCCCATCGTGTGTATAGGAAAGCGACCACAATTGAGTGTCCGCGCGTTGCAGAGATCAACAAAATTGACTCATCGATGTTAAAAAAATGTTCAAAATAAACCTTTAACTTGCGCTACGACCACCGAATGAAGGACGACGCGCCACAGTGATCACAAAAGTTAGCACCAGGAAGATCAAAGGCGAACGCCTTGGGAGTTAAAAATCGTTCGGGATGATCGGCTGGGTATCCAGTCTTAGAGAATGAATACTTACTTACTTACTTACTTACTTACATACTTACTTTTTTTCCTTTTATTCCTAGGTGCAACATAGAGCCTCGATGAAATTTCTCCAGCTTGTTCTGTCAGCTGCCAATGCCTTCACCTCCCTCCATGTCTTATTGACTCCAGCAATCTCCCTGTCCATGGTTTTCTTCCAGGTAATCCTGGATACCCTTTGCCTGCTACTACCTTGTGGATTCCAGCTCAATGCCTGCCATGTGATACTTTTTTGTGGTCTTCTCAGGGTATGACCAATACATCTCAATTTTCTTCTCATTGTCTCTTGCTGTATGGGACTTGCACTTGTGGACCCCCAAAGGTCTTTGTTTGAGATGGTCTTTGTCCACCATATTCTCATAATGTACCTCAAGCAACGATTTATAAAGGTCTGTGGCATTACGGTAATCTCTTTGGTCACTTTAGTGGTCTTACTTCCACACAGTAGCACAGACTTAATATCTGAGCTGAATATTCTCAGCTTTGTTTTTATGCGAATGTGAGGGGATCTCCATATTGGTCGTAACTGTGCAAAAACAGAATGCTAACCTGTCTCCTGTAGTTAATTGTGAAACTGGCTTTCCTTTAAGGCGTAGCTACAGTTGGTTCGATAGTATGTTTAGTAGGCAAGAAGTCCACAGTCATCCAGAGGTTGAATTTGTCCCTTGGTTCCAAGTGATATGAATTGCAATGCCACACACATTTCCAGGAAGGATGATTTTTTTCTAACACGGTATGATTTTTATAGTCAGACCAGGAGTCAAGCAAAATAAAGTTATTTTCACCAGTTATGGACCAAAAACTGTGTTCATACTAGAGCTGTAGTTCGATAAGCCCATTTTTCCACTGTTACTTGCTGTGACGTAAACATTCCGTACTGTTCAATTGGTTAATTTTGCTGGCACGGGGGCTGGGTGTATGTGTCGTCTTCATCATCATTTCATCCTCATCACGACGCGCAGGTCGCCTACAGGAAACAAATCAAAAGACCTGCATCTGGCGAGCCGAACTTGTCCTCGGACACTCCCGGCACTAAAAGCCATACGCCATTTCATTTCCGTACTGTCCTTGCTGCGCACCAAAATCACTGGAGGCAGTCAGCCTCCAACTCGCGGCACAATAAGTAACTTCCCAGCCAAATTGCCATCCAGACTAACTGTACGAATAGTTGTATACGAGTGAGTTAAGTCATTGATGTACGTTGCTCGTGCTATAGCTCTCTTGGTACTTCTAATTGCCAGCGTTCCTTCCATATGTACAGCATTTCCCTGTGAAATCCCGATTGGTTAGTGCTGAAAACGAATTCCGCACTAAAACATGGGATAAGATTGTTTATTTCATCCACAAATGCTTGAGCCGATTCTGCAGTTTGTTCTTCATTGTCAAGTAGCTGCTTTGTTTGGTATCTCGTTATTTTGCGTTACCCAATGCTTTCGCTCCATTTGAAGTTGTGCAAGCATCTACTACATCCCTTGAAGTTACTGTAACCTATGTCCTGATGCCCATAAGGTAGTAGGTCACTATCATCCACATCATGTAACTTGTCTCAAGCGTCCTTGAATCGCGTAAGATGTATGTCTTCTCCACCATGGAAGTACCATAGATTTCCTTATGCATCATACGGTAATACTGCTGTGAACTTATTCGAAATGCTTTAGTAATTGTGTTTTACTATGTTGTGGATGGTCATTAATGTACCCGCTTGCTTGACAATGCCTGTTCTTTACTACGCTTCACTGAAGCCGGGGTTGTAGCTCCGACATGGACGATGAACTACATGCCTGGAAATCTAATTCTATATCACTTTCACCCATATCGTCATCACTGCAATCCACATGTGCAGTATCCAAATAGTCAAGAGTATACGGCAATACATATTCCACCGACTCATCTTGCAAAACCTCTAATATATCATCTGCCACTTCCTTCTCACTCTACGAAATGTCCTCTGTTCCTCTCTGACGGAATGTCAACGTCCGCAAATCTTGCTGTAGGTATAAGGCAATGATTGATTTGTTTATCAGTACTACTAGCAGTATAGCACTCTTGTGAAAAAAGCTACGAATGTGCCGTTTATCCACGCCAGATAGCCCCACTCTCCGCTCCCTTTTGGATACCTACAATTCCAACCCCTCTTGCTATTAACAGCCAATACTGCGCATGCGGCGTAGACGATAGATGACGTTTCGACCGCCTTCAGTACCATTGACCGTTCGTGACCTCGCACTCGTGAGGGTCTTTTGTTAGAGTTCTCAGAAGTACAATGTATCCATCAATCACTACTGATCTGCATTTAGGGCAGTAGCCCAGGTGGCAGATTCCCTATCTGTTGTTTTCCTAGCCTTTTCTTAAATGATTGTCAAGAAATTGGAAATTTATTGAAGATCTCCCTTGGTAATGTAATTCCAGTCCCTAACTCCCCTTCCAATTTTTCCTCTTGAATTCCAACTTTATCTTCATATTGTGATCTTCCCTACTTTTAAAGACACCACTCAAAGTTATTCGTCTACTGATGTCCTCTCACGCCATCTCTCCACTGACAGCTCGGAACATACCACTTAGCCCAAATTTTGCAACATTGTTAACACAATTCTTCTGTCGGCAATCGCCCAGAACAAATCGAGCTGCTTTTATTTGGATTTTTTCCAGTTCTCGAATCAAGTAATCCTGGTGAGGGTCCCATACACTGGAACCATACTCTAGTTGGGGTCTTACCAGAGACTTATATGCCCTCTCCTTTACATCCTTACTAGAATCCCTAAATACCCTCATAACTTTATGCAGAGATCTGTACCCTTTATTTACAATCATATTTATGTGATTACCCTAATGAAGATCTTTCCTTATATTAACACCTAGATACTTACAATGATCCCCAAAGGGAACTTTAACACCATCAACGCAGTAATTAAAACTGAGAGGACTTTTCCTAAAACTCACAACCTGACATTTAACCCCGTTTATCATCATGCCATTGCCTACTGTCCATCTCACAACATCATCATCGAGGTCATTTTGCAGTTGCTCACAATCTTGTAACTTATTTATTACTCTGTACAGAATAACATCATCTGCAAAAAAACCTTATCACTGATTCCACTTATTTACACATATCATTGATATATATATATATATAAACATAAAGGTCCAATAATACTGCCTTGAGGAATTCTCCTTTTAATGATTACAATTCTCCAATTCTCTGAGGTTTTTTTTTTTTTTTTTTTTTTTTTTTTACAAACATAGCCACCCATTCAGTCACCCTTTTGTCAAGTTCAATTGCACTCATTTTTGCCAGTAGTCTCAAATGCCTTAGATAGATCAATCGCGATACAGTCACAGTCCAATTGTAACTGTCGCCATAAGACCTATCTGTGTCGGTGCGACGTAAATCCACAAGCTTAAAGCCACAGTCCAACTGACCTCCTGAATCCAGGATATCTGCCATACCTTGCTGGAATCGTACATGCTGAGCTTCAGTTGAACAACCATTCCTAAACCGAAACTGCCTTCTATCAAACCAGTTAATAATTTCGCAAACATGTCTTATATAATCAGAAAGAATGCTTTCCCAAAGCTTACATGCAATGCATGTCAAACTGACTGGCCTGTAATTTTCAACTTAGCAGTCGCTTAAGTGCGGCCAGTATCCAGTAATCGGGAGATAGTGGGTTCGAGCCCCACTGTCGGCAGCCCTGAAGATGGTTTTCCATGGTGTACCATTTTCACACCAGGCAAATGCCGGGGCGTACTTTAATTAAGGCCACGGCCGCTTTCTTCCACTTCCTACGCCTTTCCTATCCCATCGTCGCCGTAAGACATATCTGTGTCGGTGTGACGTAAGCAAATAGCAAAAAAAAAAAAACAGCTTTATGTCTATCACCCTTTCCTTTATACACAGGGGCTACTATAGCAACTCTCCATTCATTTGGTATAGCTCCTTCATGCAAAAAATAACCAAGTAAGTGATTCATATATGGTACTATATCCCAGCCCATTGTCTTTAGTATATCCCCCGAAACCTTATCAATTCCAGCTGCTATTCTAGTGTTCAAATTTGTATCTTACTGTAAATGTCATTGTTGTCATAGGTAAATGTGGTTGATATAATTGAAAACGCCACACAACATCTAAATTGTATGTGCAATGTTATTTGCTGAAGGAGAATGCCTTCCGTAGCTTTTGAATGGTGTTAATACACTGACTGACAGAGCAAATGCAACACCAAGAAGGAGTGGTCAGAACTTTATGCCAATTGCAGGGTAGACTGACGTCACTGAGGTATGCTCATGATGTGAAATGCGCCGCTGTGCTGCGCACGTAGCGAACGATAAATGGGACACGGCGTTGGCGAATGGCCCACTTCGTACCGTTATTTCTCAGCCGACAGTCATTGTAGAACGTGTTGTCGTGTGCCACAGGACACGTGTATAGCTAAGAATGCCAGGCCGCCGTCAACGGAGGCATTTCCAGCAGACAGACGACTTTACGAGGGGTATGGTGATCGGGCTGAGAAGGGCAGGTTGGTCGCTTCGTCAAATCGCAGCCGATACCCATAGGGATGTGTCCACGGTGCAGCGCCTGTGGCGAAGATGGTTGGCGCAGGGACATGTGGCACGTGCGAGGGGTCCAGGCGCAGCCCGAGTGACGTCAGCACGCGAGGATCGGCGCATCCGCCGCCAAGCGGTGGCAGCCCCGCACGCCACGTCAACCGCCATTCTTCAGCATGTGCAAGACACCCTGGCTGTTCCAATATCGACCAGAACAATTTCCCGTCGATTGGTTGAAGGAGGCCTGCACTCCCGGCGTCCGCTCAGAAGACTACCATTGACTCCACAGCATAGACGTGCACGCCTGGCATGGTGCCGGGCTAGAGCGACTTGGATGAGGGAATGGCGGAACGTCGTGTTCTCCGATGAGTCACGCTTCTGTTCTGTCAGTGATAGTCACCGCAGACGAGTGTGGCGTCGGCGTGGAGAAAGGTCAAATCCGGCAGTAACTGTGGAGCGCCCTACCGCTAGACAACGCGGCATCATGGTTTGGGGCGCTATTGCGTATGATTCCACGTCACCTCTAGTGCGTATTCAAGGCACGTTAAATGCCCACCGCTACGTGCAGCATGTGCTGCGGCCGGTGGCACTCCCGTACCTTCAGGGGCTGCCCAATGCTCTGTTTCAGCAGGATAATGGCCGCCCACACACTGCTCGCATCTCCCAACAGGCTCTACGAGGTGTACAGATGCTTCCGTGGCCAGCGTACTCTCCGGATCTCTCACCAATCGAACACGTGTGGGATCTCATTGGACGCCGTTTGCAAACTCTGCCCCAGCCTCGTACGGACGACCAACTGTGGCAAATGGTTGACAGAGAATGGAGAACCATCCCTCAGGACACCATCCGCACTCTTATTGACTCTGTACCTCGACGTGTTTCTGCGTGCATCGCCGCTCGCGGTGGTCCTACATCCTACTGAGTCGATGCCGTGCGCATTGTGTAACCTGCATATCGATTTGAGATAAACATCAATTATTCGTCCGTGCCGTCTCTGTTTTTTCCCCAACTTTCATACCTTTCGAACCACTCCTTCTTGGTGTTGCATTTGCTCTGTCAGTCAGTGTATCATCTCCTCCTGAATAGGAAGATGGTCGTTTGGACGTAGGGTTTGCATATCACATTGTGGTCATCACTAGAGTTCACAAAATGATCATAGCGGACTTTTAACTTCCAGAACACTGATGACACCCGCTTTGTGATATTCCAGTCCTTTCTTATGTAATATTCTTATTCAAAGGCATATGCTTCTCATATCATCCAAATCTAAACTTCGGATTTCTTGGTGGAATTTTGACGAATTTTTAGTAGTATTTAGCGGAACTTGAAAATATACTGTATGTTGGCAACACTGAATAGATTCTTTAGACAACGTTCGGAAAATTGAATGCTTAAATTCTCTCCCGTACACCCTTGTCCCGGTAAATGTATAAACCTTTACCTGTCACTGTAGGTATAGCCTATGTTCAAATGGGGATACTCAATTCTCACGATAGGCTTACCTCCTTTCGTGTTATTTCGGGGTAATATTTTACATTTGTATAGGCGTACGTTGTTATTTCTTATGTTCTACGTTTCCAAGAATTATATTCCTTCATTAAGAACTAGGTGTTCATATCTCTGAGGATGTATTCCATCCTGTTAGTGGTGTTGCTTTCTTCTTCTTCTTCTTCTTCTTCTTCTTGATGTTTGTGTTCACCTTTATAGTTATTTAATGTTTATTCTTGTATTAATTATTTGTTCTCAAAAAAGGTGTAATTAAAAATATTATGTTTAATCGCTTGCATTTATTATTATTATTATTATTATTATTATTATTATTATTATTATTATTATTATTATTATTATTATTATTGATGGCCGCCTCGTGGCCATGATTGTTAAGGCGTTGAAGTCTAAACGGCCTGACACCGTGGTTAGCCGGTTCGAGTCCCGCTGGTCGAAAAATTGTTCACCTCAGAATGTTGGCCGGCAGTGTAAGGGAGGTGGTGGTATACAATTTATAATCACTAGATTGCGTGCCAAAAGGCTGGATTAAATTCCAAACCTCTCCGCAGTGCTCAAATATGCTCATATGGAGTGAGGGCATATGACACTGTTTATGGTGATTCGTCCGTCGCGTGGGGACGTTAATCCTTCAGCAGACTTCTTGGTGCTATCTGACAGGAGTAGGCTAAGTGCCGGCCCTGGGTTTCACTCTCTCCCATCCTACTATCATACATCATGTCATTCATTTCATCTCATTAAGTCCTCTGATGACGTTGACGTCAGGAAGGTCATCCGGTCATAAAAACCCGCCTTGATATATTCATCTTACGTCACACCCGGCCCGTAGAGAAACGAGACAAGAGTTGGACAAACATTAATTTTACATTATTATTATTATTATTATTATTATTATTATTATTATTATTATCATTATACGATATCTACCCAGTCCTGAAGCCCTCAACATCTTATGCCGCCGTAACTAAGGAGGGGGAGTGATTAACTGAGGGGCTTAGCTGCTGGCTTCCCAGCCGGAAGGCTGAGGTTTGAATTCCGGTCGATCCTGGGTTGAGATTTTCATCTCGAAAGTCACATGGTGCCAGAAAGGGCATCCAACCTTAAGCATCCGGCCGAAACAAACAGTGACCCCATAATATTTGTGATAAACAAATGCAACGGTTTATTATTTAGGAGGTATTGAGCCTCTGAAAGGCAAATATCTCTGTATTCTAGGTTAAAGAACGATAATGCTTCTTTTGCGATTAGATAAGTTAACTTTAGGAGCGTATGTTGCTAATGAGCTTTGATGTTGACTGTGTACGAATGTTACGTAACCAGCCGTTCCGAACCATTAATATTCCTAGTTAGGGAACCGGGGTGAATATAAAAGAAACCAAAAGGTATTTAATTCATTTGGAATCTCACGCATAGAATGTTGCCAATATTTGTGTTCATTTTGGGGAGTAGTGGGGTAGATATCCCTAAACGTTCGAAGGTCTGAATTGCTGATAAGCCTGAACAAAAATAAAAAATGAAAAGAATGGTATTAAGGAGATCACGACTTGCTGTTAACGTTGTGGGAAGTTGTGGGGCTTGTGGTCGGAGCTCTATTGCGTCATTCTTCGTCGATTTCTGCAGCAGACTAAGAACCAACAAAGACATCATCCACATCATTGCCCCAAAGCGCTGAAGGTGTCAATCAAGATCTTGATATATTATGATCTATATGCATTCTCATATTAATGTACTCAAGTGATGCAAATCAGAAATCTCTCTCTTCGACTTTTGTATTTCCTTGATTCATAACGACTGTAGGCTATTAATGTATAAACTTGCTGCAGTAATCTGGATCTTTGTGCTCACCTGTACATTCTTACTTGTTGCTCAGTTTCAAGGGGCCTAACATCTAAGGTCATCGGACCCCTGTACTTTCAGGAAGATAAATACATTTTAAAAATGCTATGAGATGCAAGATGAAGATGATTTAATGCTTGAAGATGTGAAATTCAAAAGCATAAATGTATAGTCATTTCAGTCGTGTGAATTTAGCTTTGTTATAAGAACATCATTTACAACTTTTATGTATAGTTGTGGGTGCAAGGTGACATATACGAACACAATTTCAACCCCCATATATAACACGCCACCATAGCTACCGACACTCAACCACCAGAGCGCACGATGGGTAACTCGAGTTTACTACCACACACAAACAACAGTAGTCTGCGGTGGGTAGTTATGGCTGCAAGGTGAAATATACGGACACATACGTTAATTTTTCTAATAATGTTTAATCAATAATACTTTATTTTTCATTTCAGGTTAAACTAGCTGAACATTTTTTCCTGACTCTATTCTCAATTTACCGGACATCATATAAAATTTGTGTAAACAAATCTTTGCAGTGTTGAGTTCGTCAATCAATATTAATCATACTGAGCAATCATACGGTGTTGTCCTTTTTGGAAATCGCATAAAGATACACGTAATCTTACTTCCATTATTCTCAGTAACTTAAACTAATGTAAAGGGTATTTTTATTTGAAAATCTCGACTGTCTTAATTACATTCTTGTATTATTCTCGTCATCATGTGGGCGAAGTGATTATATCTGAGGGAGCGGAGGTTTGTGTCATTAACATACTGGACTATCATGTCTAGTGTTCCAGGAATTAAACGCATAAACAAAAATGTTATGTTATTTGTCATGTGCGTTCTTTAGGCACATAACGCTGTAGACAAATAATTATATACTTTGTTATTTCTTGAATCTCAATCGATCCAAGAATTGATTGGTTTATCTTCCTTTACAAACGTTGGGAAACCCATACACCGTGAAATTGTATTCATTGATATCCCTTATAAATGTCCAGAAAGTTGTAAATCAGAACCAATATTAGGATACAATGTTTTGCGCTGATGCTCTCGTTCTAGAGATTTGTATATGGGGTTTCTCTTCAGATAGACAAGATTCAATTCCTGATATTTCTATGGAGAAGAAAGCTAAGAAAGAAATGTTCCTTAGGCATAAAAAAACCATTTTGCACCCAATATGCACCTAATTATAAAGCAGACTATTGTTTTCGAGAATACGAACACTTTTTCATTCTAGCTTATCATATTACAGGAATGTACATTAGTCGTAGCTAAATTTGTTGGCTGGTGATGATACAAAGGCAAGTTTTATTTTGCACACTTTGCACAACTTGAAAGATCTTCTGTAGATGATTGTTACCTGGAAATCAAACAATGATTTTAAATATTATATTTATTCATGCAATTCTCATTATGAAAAATGTTATACTGATAATACATTGTATAGTGCTCTAATAAAATGTACAGTCTCTCAATACGAGTGCATAAGTTCCTCGCAGGTACACTTTTCCCATAATTAATTGAACCTATATATATATATACATACATACTGTTTGCTATTAGTACACATAGGGTTTGAATCCGCCTAATAACCATCTAAAAATTATAAAGGTGTCTGCTGATATTTTTTTATGTTGTTAGGAGATGTGTAACCCATGAGAATACATTCTAGTGAAGTTAAACTTCGCACATTGCTTTGAACAATGTAAACAATGTAATCCGAGATAGCATGAAATAGATATTCTCCTAGACTGTTGATAACGTAATCACAGCAACATAACCTCTAGATTCATGAGGATTCTGGACCACTTCAAAAATCTGCAAGCTTTGGCCGTGATTCAAATCACAAAAGTTTCGCTTAGAAGGCAACAACGTTGTTACTCGGTATGTTACTCTTTCCAATATACACACCATAGCTACCTTGACTGTCTAGGTAGATTTTATTACGATTTGCATTGGCCACTTCTGCGAAGAAACAACAACGACGATTTGTGGTAAAATAGAATGATCGAGATTTTTGACGTAAATTAAGTCTAAGGTTCAGTTCCTAAACTGTGTCCCCGGGTTAAAAAATAAACGGTTGTCCAAAATTGGCGACAGACTTTCTTCAATAATTTCAAAATTATAAAAACTACGAAAAATATGTTTTAAAATATTTGAAACGAGAAATATTACATGATAATACCCAAACAGTTTTCAATGTCATATACTGTAATAGTGAGCATCGCGCGCAAGCATCATTTTGTGCTGAAATCGGAGCTCAGGTCGAGCATTAAAATTAGCATAATTCGGGTCCGCAACCTGATAGCACCTACTGCGAAATGTCGCTCGTTATCTTTACGCGCGTTTTATCGATATCTGTAATAAATAGGGCCCAGATGCTTTCATCATTTTATTCAGTGGTCAGGTGCAATACTCCACTAAATACATGACACCTCGATTAAAAATATATAATTCTTATTTTGCGTTATTTGCATTTTTTGTTTTCTTATATTAGAAGATCACTTTATCTGATTTTGGAGAATTTTTTGCTCATATTTTCGAAATTTTTGTCTGTTTAGGTAATTTTGTCTATTTTGTCACGTTACAATATTATTTAATGAAATTACGTCTGAAATCCTTAACTAATAGGTATACAAATATTGAAATTAAAAAATTCAACATAATATTAAGTAGTCTGATTCTTGTTCTTTCGAATATTTGTTTCTGAACCATATTGATATTTTAAATTTTCTAGGAATTAATTTCTTAAGTTATCTATTATGTAATTATATTTTTTTGTAGACTTTAATTTCACAAATCGTTATTTATTATTTCGATTTCTTTTCAAACTGTTTCTTTTTCAACCAAGGTTCATTATATTTGTATTCCGTACCTACCAGTAGCCTCTATATAAAAGGTCTATATTATGTACTTTGTAAGTTTTGTCTAAGCTATTATTAATTATGAACATCATTTATAATTTTACAATGTATTTGCTTAATTTTTATGGCATTTAATAAAATCATTTTTCAAATTCTTAAGTACATTTTAATTATTATTTACGTCATCAACATCCAGGCCTTAGTAATAATATTTGTACTTCAATTTTATTAGGTACGTGAAAAATTGTGAACTGCGTGTAGGCTACTTTTTTAAACATATTAATTTAAAGAAGGTTCGTGACTACTAATGATGTAAACAACAAGAAAGAATCAATCAAAAAATCGAAGAAGCCAAAAATATCCGAGGATGGGCGTAAGCGAGCCTACCTAAAAGGCAAAGGCTGCCGAGTACTGCAAGCAGCAACAGAGCACATTCACTACTCCCGTCTAGCCTCTGTACAGTAGACACGCATAGACACTCCACAATATTTTTTCTATTTGTTATCGTGGCGATGGGATGGAAAATGGCTAGGTCTGGAAAGGAGAAGAATACGGGGTTAATTAAGGTACAACCTCAGTATTTTCCCGATGTAAAAATAAGAAACCACCGAAAACCGTCTTCAGGCCTGCCAACAGTGGGTTTCGAATACTACCTCCAGAACGCGACTCACAGCTTCCTGACCGGCACCACGTAACCAACTCTCTGGGTTAAGAAGTAAGCGAATCGATTAATATTGTCAATAGTGGGATTTGGCATCATTCGCAAAAGGAAAGTCCACAGAAAGAATCTAAAATCCCTCTGAACCTAAATTCAGCGCATTCACTTATTTGTAACACCCACTTAAAGCATTCCACGCCTACAAAACCTGCGTCCGTGGCTTCGACTCTGCCCCCGTCCATACAGCCCAGTTTTGAGGTGAAATAGTCCAGTTTAATCTCCACTTACAGCAGTGGATACTCTTGTCCAGAACGGCAGATCTTGAAATCAACCCTCAGCCTTAAGAATGTAAATCAATAACCTTATTACCCTAAACCAAAAGCACTTTCAAGCTACTCTTCAATTACAAATAGACTCTACAGTAACCCGGTACGCTAGACCTCTGTATAGGTAGCTTTTGCCATCAAATAGGAAGTAATTCCGAGTCTATGACTTACTTACAGACTCTTCGCATGCCTTTTCTTCCCTAAGACAGAGGATAAAGAAAAGCATTATACAACGATAATGAGTTTGCTATTCGAGTGTTGGCAGACATGCAAACGGTAGTAAGCACGCAACCCTTGTGGTTTATCGTGTACACACGAGGAAGCTGTGAATAATGTCCGGGAAGGGGGCGTAGCTCGACAGAACACGGTGCTGCAAATGAACTGAAACATATATCGTTATTTAAATGCATTCACTTTTCTGTCTTACTTTGTGCACGTAATGTGGCTATAATTGTTACCTAATGCAAAGCCTGGAGGGAGTAAAAAAGAAGAAAGAGGGTCGGCCTCCAAGTGAATTACAAATGAAATGTAAATTGATTTAGAAGCAACGCTGATAACGAGTTGTAACGCAATCATTGTAAAACTCGGCGTTTGCTTAAAATTGTTAGGGAAATCCCTGGGGCAAGACAACGTTCATATTAATCAGCTTTTGACATCGATAAAGTTGAAATTACAATATTTCTGATGAACAGTCTGACGCAAGATAGACAAGCAGTACCTGTGCACTTCGCTAACTGTACAATTCCCAATGAGTTTTAGAAAGCGGTTACAGGATAAATGCATATTATCAATGGAATCGAAACCGGTAATAACATTAATGAATACGTGAATCAGGCTCATCATGTTTTCCAAATTAAAAAACCAAATACATTAGTGAGATATGCGAATACATTATTTTTGTTCGATCATACTATAATACACAATTACTTGACGTAAAAGTATCCTAATGGCATTTATTAAAGTACTGAAGTTCTGTTCAGCATGATTATTTTGCAAAGCATAAAAAGATTGGTCACTGCCCTTACTGTACGGCTCCATGGCTAAATAGTTAGCGTGCTGGCCGTTGGCAACGGGGTTCTCGGGTTCGATCCCCGGCAGGATCGGGAATTTTAACCTTAATTGGTTAATTTCTCTGGCACGGGGACTGGGTGAGTGTGTCGTCTTCATCATCATTTCATCCTCATCACGACGCGCAGGTCGCCTACGGGAGTCAAATCAAAAGACCTGCACCTTGCGAGCCGAACTTGTCTTCGGACACTCCCGGCACTAAAAGCCATACGCCATTCCATACTGCCCTTACTTAGATATCCTCACCGCTGTGACAATGCTCTTCCTATCCATTATTTACCTTAAGACTGCTCATGTCTCCCAGCCACATATTGGTATTATTGTCCGACTCGTTGGCTGAACGGTCAGCGTACTAGCCTTCGGTTCAGAGGGTCCCGGGTTCGATTCCAGGTCGGGTCGGGGATTTTAACCTTAATTGGTTAATTCCAATGGCACGGGGGCTGGGTGTATGTTGTCGTCTTCATCATCATTTCATCCTCATCACGACGCGCTGGTCGCCTACGGGAGTCAAATAGGAAGACCTGCACCTGGCGAGCCGAACCCGTCCTGGGATATCCCGGTAATAAAAGCCATACGACTTTATTATTATTATTATTATTATTATTATTATTATTATTATTATTATTATTATTATTATACCAGCAGCAAGTATCATTCTGGGGCTACGTACAAAATGTTATGCAGATGAATGTGACAGATTCACTTTTGTACATCAGCCACTTTTACTGGTATGGGCGTGGTGGATAATAATGGGTCCCTTCGAATGATGTACATTTGAAACTAGTACACTTTAAACCAGGTCATGGTGTTCGGGAGGATGATTGCCTAGTTGTACTTCCTCTTAAAACAATAATCACCACCACCACCATCATGGTGTTCGGCTGAAGGTCTGCAATAGCGCTTTAACGTGCCGAAAGCCAACGAGGCTGAGTTTTAGCTTTTAAACACCCGTAAATAGTATCAACACTCAAGTAAATCTGCTGTCTTAACTTGGAACATAATATTCTATTACACCACCCAAATAAAGTGACCAAAAAGTAAGTTGAGAAAAACAGAAATGAAGTTAGGAACAATCCAAGAAAGGCGTGGAATAAAGAAATGTTTCGAATGAAGGATGACGGATTCAAGGGGCTACAGGAAAAGCAATGCGCAAGGGCAAAGAGCATGTAGTCGGAGGAAAGAAGAAGGAACGGCAGTGAATGAATGACTTCATACTGGAAGAATGAGACTAACCAGGAAAACAAATGATTCTCACTGTCCAAAGTATCTATAAATTACGGAAGAGGGAGAATAAGGAGAAGAAAGGGAAGGAGAAGAAGGAATTACCTATCTTAGGAAAAGGACAACTCTGTGCATATAGGTACTGTGAGATATAGCTGGTGTTATTGTGGGATAATAATTATTATGCAATCCTATATTTCAATTGAAACAGAGGAGAAACTTACACATTTGCAACAAATTAAACATAGAATTGTTCAACTTTAACTGATTTCGAAACCAGTATCACGACCTGGTTTACTCGGTAAATAAGAGCAGCCACTAGCCACTGTCTCGAACTACAACATAAATTCACAACTGTGCAAACTCATAGGTTACTGCATGCATATTCTCACTTACCTAAATTGTTAAGGATCCCTTCATTCAACAGTCCACACTCACCTGAAATGAAAGAGAGTAACAGTATCAGCCACATGATGTCTATAGACCATCATCAGTTTGTGTGTCAGCTAGATTACATTAATCAAGTTCATAGCTTTCTGACTAATTCGTAAACATATGGAAAAATTAAATGTTCAGTAATAAAATTTACGTAATCTCGAGACAAAAATTTCATGAGATGCATATTCAAGAACCCAAATATTACCACTGAGAAAAGAGCAATTCAGAAGAATTTCAAGATAACTTCATATAGTCATTTTTATTTCAGTAACAAGTATTCATTTAAATGCTTACCTTCGACATGAACGGGGAAACCGTACAAGATACTAGGGTCCACTACGAGTGCGAGGTCGCAGGTGCGATGTCTAGTAAGGGACATTCGAAAGTTCTGTAGTAACAATTGAGACAGAAATCAATATTAGATGTTAATGGCCCATCGTGTGTATAGGAAAGCGACCACAATTGAGTGTCCGCGCGTTGCAGAGATCAACAAAATTGACTCATCGATGTTAAAAAATTGTTCAAAATAAACCTTTAACTTGCACTACGACCACCGAATGAAGGACGACGCGCCACAGTGATCACAAAAGATAGCACCAGGAAGATCAAAGGTGAACGCCTTGGGAGTTAAAAATCGTTCGGGATGATCGGCTGGGTATCCAGTCTTAGAGAATGAATACTTACTTACTTACTTACTTACTTACATACTTTTTTTCCTTTTACGCCTAGGTGCAACATAGAGCCTCGATGAAATTTCTCCAGCTTGTTCTGTCAGCTACCAATGCCTTCACCTCCCTCCATGTCTTATTGACTCCAGCAATCTCCCTGTCTATGGTTTTCTTCCAGGTAATCCTGGATACCCTTTGCCTGCTACTACCTTGTGGATTCCAGCTCAATGCCTGCCATGTGATACTTTTTTGTGGTCTTCTCAGGGTATGACCAATACATCTCAATTTTCTTCTCATTGTCTGTTGCTGTACGGGACTTTCACTTGTGGACCCCCAAAGGTCTTTGTCTGAGATGGTCTTTGTCCACCATATTCTCATAATGTACCTCAAGCAACTATTTATAAAGGTCTGTGGCCTTACGGTAATCTCTTTGGTCACTTTAGTGGTCTTACTTCCACACAGTAGCACAGACTTAATATCTGAGCTGAATATTCTCAGCTTTGTTTTTATGCGAATGTGAGGGGATCTCCATATTGGTCGTAACTGTGCAAAAACTCATTTGGCTTTATTTGTACGACTCATCACAACTCTGAAAGCACCACCATCCTGGCTTACCATCAGAATGCACAGATAATATAACGTGGTGTTGAAAACTGATGGAAAGTGACGGCATGCAACAGAATGCTAACCTGTCTCCTGTAGTTTATTGTGAAACTGGCTTTCCTTTAAGGCGTAGCTACAGTTGGTTCGATAGTATGTTTAGTAGGCAAGAAATCCACAGGCATCCAGAGGTTGAATTTGTCCCTTGGTTCCAGGTGATATGAATTGCAATGCCACACACATTTCCAGGAAGGATGATTTTCTCTAACACGGTATGATTTTTATAGTCAGACCAGGAGTCAAGCAAAATAAAGTTATTTTCACCAGTTATGGACCAAAAACTGTGTTCATACTAGAGCTGTAGTTCGATAAGCCTATTTTCCCACTGTTGCTTGCTGTGACGCAAACATTCCCTACTGTCCTTGCTGCGCACCAGAATCACTGGAGGCAGTCAGCCTCCAACTCGCGGCGCAATAAATAACTTCCCAGCCAAAATGCCATCCAGACTCACCGTACGAATAGTTCTATACGAGTGAGTTAGGTCACTGATGTACGTTGCTCGTGCTATAGCTCTCTTGGTACTTCTAATTGCCAGCATTCCTTCCATATGTACAGTATTCCCTCGTGAAATCCCGACTGGTCAGTGCTGAAAACGAATACCGCACTAAACCATGGGATAAGGTTGTTTATTTCATCCACAAATGCTTGAGCCGATTCTGCAGTTTGTTCTCCATCGTCAAGTAGCCGCTTTCTTTGGAATCTCGTTATTTTGCGTTACCAATGCTTTCGCTCCATTTGAAGTTGTGCAACCGTCTACTACATCCCTTGAAGTTACTGTAACCTATGTCCTGATGCCCATAACGCAGTAGGTCACTATCATTGTAACGGACTCCTCACTTCACCGGCAACTACAGTTATGAACTTCGCCACGCACATAACCTTTTTCTACTATTAATATGGACTTACCCTCATCATGATATAAACCGCATTTTCTCTCCAACTGGAACTTACATACTTATGTGGATTTGCACACATCATACCTTGCATGAACTCTGCTCTATCCACCTTTACGATCTACGATAAACTAACTTCCTTTTCGCCGGCTGACGTCATGTGACATCGCCTGGTTTGTCGTGCATGCTCCACTAACCTCTGGAATCTTCCAGACATATTTCTCATTATTTCCCCTCTACTCCACACTATAAATACCTGGCCTTCCTCTGAATATATTGAGATGGACTTTGGCCTGTGCGGAGGGAGCAACATCCTACGTCAACTCCGTCCTTAGGGACATGTGCCCAGAAGTCTCCATTTTCGGGCAGTTGGTACAATTTGGTTCATGATGAGGTATGACAAACTGATTTCTTTACTGTAAATACCTTTAGTTGCATTGGGAGATACTTTCCTTGCAAATTCTGACTGGGAGCATGGCATTTCCAGGCCAAAATTTCACTTGTCTTTTTTGTATTTAAACTCTTCATTGACGAACCTAGTAACGACTTTCTTTCTAAATGTGTGTGTGGTGTATTGGCAACTGTGCGACTCCTACTGTACACACACTTCTATCCGTTCAGTGCTTCGCCATTTGAGTTTCTGAATGTTGTGAAACTGGTTCACTTGAAGTATATTGTGATTATTCGCCTGTAGAACTACGTTACTTTGTGTCAATCGAGAGATAACGGAAGTGGTTGTGACTTGCATATAGCATTTAGATTTTGCTCAGAAGATTTCCTGCTGGCATACTCGAATTTGGTAACTGTGAACATCCTCTTTGTCTCGTTGTTCTGGGTTTCTCTTTTTACAGCCATATTTATCCTTTCCTTGTTCGTCCCTTTCCATTCCTGCGCTATTCTCTCTCGTTTTCTTTCTCTTGGATATCTGATTTTACTATAATGAATCTGTATTTTGTATATGTGTTTGGGAAAATTTCATATTTGTATTGTTCTCCTTGCATGTAAATTGCTACAGTTTTTGATTTATTATTCTAATATATGTTTTCAAATTTTATCTTGGTTTCTCATCTATTTTCACCCGTCATTTCCCTTATTTCTCTTCACATTCTCTTTTAATTTTCTAATGTTATGTAGCATGGTTTCCACTGCGCTGTCTGTTGTTACTCTGGAATGCTTATTGGAGTTATTTTTTTTTTTACCACGGCCTCCATTCTCAATTTGGCATTTAACTCACTGCGTAATATTACAACCTACTGATTGAAATTACTCGGTGTCAGCGATACTTTGTGATTTCCCTCGGCAGTATTATATATATGCATATAACCCCCATAATGGGTTATAACATCCACATCGTGTAACTTGTCTCAAGCGTCCTTGAATCGCGTAAGAGGTATGTCTTGTCCTCCATGGAAGTACCATAGATTTCCTTATGCATCATACGGTAATACTGCTGTGAACTTATTCGAAATACTTTAGTAATTGTGTTTTACTATGTTGTGGATGGTCATTAATGTACCCGCTTGCTTGACAATGCCTGTTCTTTACTACGCTTCACTGAAGCCGGGGTTGTAGCTCCGACATGGACGATGAACTACTGTACATGCCTGGAAATCTAATTCTATATCACTTTCACCCATATCGTCATCACTGAAATCCACATGTGCAGTATCCAAATAGTCAAGAGTATACGGCAATACATATTCCACCGACTCATCTTGCAAAACCTCTAATATATCATCTGCCACTTCCTTCTCACTCTACGAAATGTCCTCTGTTCCTCTCTGACGGAATGTCAACGTCCGCAAATCTTGCTGTAGGTATAAGGCAATGATTGATTTGTTTATCAGTACTACTAGTAGTATAGCACTCTTGTGAAATAAGCGACGAATGTGCCGTTTATCCACGTCTCATAGCCCCACTCTCCGGTCCCTCTTGGATACCTACAATTCTAACCCCTCTTGCTATTAACAGCCAATACTGCGCATGCGGCGTAGACGATAGATGCGGCTTCGACCGCCTTCAGTACCATTGCCCGTTCGTGACCTCGCACTCGTGAGGGTCTCTTGTTAGAGTTCTCAGAAGTACAATGTATCAATCAATCACTACTGATCTGCATTTAGGGCAGTCGCCTAGGTGGCAGATTCCCTATCTGTTGTTTTCCTAGCCTTTTCTTAAATGATTGTCAAGAAAATGGAAATTTATTGAACGTCCCCCTTGGTAATGCAATTCCAATCCCTAACTCCCTTTCCTATAAACGAATATTTACCCAATTTTTCCTCTTGAATTCCAACTTTATCTTCTTTTAAAGACACCACTCAAACGTATTCGTCTACTGATGTCCTCTCACGCCATCTCTCCACTGACAGCTCGGAACATACCACTTAGCCCAAATTTTGCAACATTTTTGTAACGGTACTCTTCTGTCGGAAATCACCCAGAACAAATCGAGCTGCTTTTTGGATTTTTTCCAGTTCTCGAATCAAGTAATCCTGGTGAGGGTCCCATACACTGGAACCATACTCTAGTTGGGGTCTTACCAGAGACTTATATGCCCTCTTCCTTACATCCTTACTAGAATCCCTAAATACCCTCAAACTATATGCAGAGATCTGTACCCTTTATTTACAATCATATTTATGTGATTACCTTAATGAAGGTCTTTCCTTATATTAACACCTAGATACTTACAATGATCCCCAAAGGGAACTTTAACCCCATCAACGCAGTAATTAAAACTGAGAGACCTTTTCCTATTTGTAAAACTCACAACCTGACTTTTAACCCCTACTGTCCATCTCACAACATCATCATCGAGGTCATTTTGCAGTTGCTCACACTTTTGTAACTTATTTATTACTCTGTACAGAATAACATCATCTGCAAAAAAGCCTTATTTCTGATTCCACTTCTTTACACATATCATTGATATAAAAACATAAAGGTCCAATAATACTGCCTTGAGGATTTCTCCTCTTAATTATTACAGGGACAGATAAAGATTCGCCTACTCCAATTCTCAGAGGTTTTTTTACAAACATAGCCACCCATGCAGTCACCCTTTTGTAAAGTTCAATTGCACTCATTTTTGCCAGTAGTCTCCCATGATCTAACCTATCAAATGCCTTAGATAGGTCAATCGCGATACAGTCCAATTGTAATTGTCGCCATAAGACCTATCTGTGTCGGTGCGACGTAAAGCCAGAAACTTAAACGCCACAGTCCAACTGACCTCCTGAATCCAGGACATCTGCCATATCTTGCTGAAATCCTATATGCTGAGCTTCAGTTGAATAACCTTTCCTAAACCGAAACTGCCTTCTATCAAACCAGTTAATAATTCGCAAACATGTCTTATATAATCAGAAAGACTGCTTTCCCAAAGCTTGTATGCAATGCATGTCAAACTGACTGGCCTGTAATTTTCAGATTAGCGGTCGCATAAGTGCGGCCAGTATCCAGTAATCGGGAGATAGTGGGTTCGAGCCCCACTGTCGGCAGCCCTGAAGGTGGTTTTCCGTAGTTTTCCATCTTCACACCAGGCAAATGCCGGGGCTGTACCTTAATTAAGGCCACGGCCGCTTTCTTCCATTTCCTAGGCCATTCCTATCCCATCGTCGCCGTAAGACATATCTGTGTCGGTGCGACGTAAAGCAAATAGCAAAAAAAATCATCTTTATGTCTATCACCCTTTCCTTTATACACAGGGGCTGCTATAGCAACTCTCCATTCATTTGGTATAGCTCCTTCATGCAAACAATAGCCAAATAAATAATTCATATATGGTACTATATCCCAACACATTGTCTTTAGTATATCCCCCGAAACCTTATGAATTCCAGCTGCTATTCTAGTCTTCAAATTTGTATCTTACTGTAAATGTCATTGTTGTCATAGGTAAATGTGGTTGATATAATTGAAAAAACTTTCCCAGGAGCAGACGTGGACTCTGACCACAACTTGTTGGTCATGAAATGCCATCTGACGTTGAAGAAATTGAAGAAAGAAAGAATGCAAAAAGATGGGATCTAGACAAGTTGAAAGAAAAGTGTGTGAGGGATTGTTTCAAGGAACATATTGCACAAGGACTAAATGAAAAGGCTGAAGGAAACACTATAGAGGAAGAGTGGAGAGTCATGAAAAATGAAGTCAGTAGGGTTGCTGAAGAAATGTTAGGAAGGAAGAAAAGATCAACTAAGAATCAGTGGATAACTCAGGAGATACTTGACGTGATTGATGAACGACGAAAATACAAGATTGCTAGAAATGAAGACGGCAGAAAAGAATACAGGCGATTAAAGAATCAAGTGGATAGAAAGTGCAAGGTAGCTAAGGAAAAATGGCTGAAGGAGAAATGCAAGGATATCGAAGGCTGTATGGTCCTGGGAAAGGTAGATGCTGCATACAGGAAAATCAAGGAAACCTTTGGAGAAAGGAAATCTAGGTGTATGAATATTAAGAGCTCAGCTGGAAAGCCACTTCTAGGGGAAGAAGACAAAGCAGAAAGATGACAGGAGCATATCCAACAATTGTATCAAGGTAAAGATGTAGATAATTTGGTTCTGGAACATGAAGAGGCTGTTGATGCTGATGAAATGGGAGACCCAATTTTGAGGTCAGAGTTTGACAGAGCTGTGAGTGATCTACATAGAAACAAGGCACCTGGAATTGATGAAATTCCCTCTGAATTACTGACTGCCTTAGGAGAAACCAGCATGGCAAGGTTATTTCATTTAGTGTGCAAGATGTGCAAGGAGAAGTCCCATCCGATTTTCGGCAGAATGTTGTTATACCTATTCCCAAGAAAGCCGGTGCTGAGAGGTGTGAAAACTACCGCACCATTAGTTTATTATCTCATGCCTGCAAAATTTTAACACGTATTAATTACAGAAGAATGGAAAAACAAGTTGAAGCTGAATTGGGAGAAGATCAATTTGGCTTCAGAAGAAATGTAGGAACACGTGAAGCAATCCTGACTTTACGTCTGATCTTAGAGGATCGAATCAAGAAGGACAAGCCCACGTACATGGCATTCGTAGATCTAGAAAAAGCATTCGATAATGTTGATTGGACCAAGCTATTTTTGATTTTGAAGATGATAGGGATCAGATACCGAGAACGAAGGCAGGTGATGTAGGAAACATTAGATTAGGAAATGAATTCTTAAAGGAAGTAGATGAATATTGTTACTTGGGTAGTAAAATAACTAACGATGGCAGAAGTAAGGAGGACATAAAATGCAGACTAACACAAGCAAGGAAGAGCTTTCTTAAGGAAAAAAATTTGCTCACTTCAAACATTGATATCGGAATCAGAAAGATGTTTTTGAAGACTTTCGTGTGGAGCGTGGCATTGTTTGGAAGTGAAACATGGACGATAACGAGCTCAGAAAGAAAGAGAATAGAAGCTTTTGAATGTGGTGTTACATTAGAATGTTGAAGGTGAGATGGATAGATCGAATCACGAATGAAGAGATACTGAATCGAATTGGTGAGAGGAGATCGATTTGGCTAAATTCGACGAGAAGAAGAGATAGAATGATAGGACACATCTTAAGACACCCAGGACTTGTTCAGTTGGTTTTTGAAAGAAGTGTATGTGGTAAGAACGGTAGGGGTAGACCAAGGTATGAATATGACAAGCAGATTAGAGCAGATGTAGGATTCAATAATTACGTAGAAATGTTTTTAGCTAGTTTAACTACGTGTTGCAGGACTGTTTAATTGTACGTTGTCAATAAAAGTTTGTGCGCACTTCCATGCTTGTAGTACGAGTGTAAGTGACAACATTCACTATAAAAGTTTCTGAATGGGGCTGGCAATTTGTGAACGTAACACAATTAGCAAGTTTGTTGACGAAGTGCACAGTGGGTAAATGCATATGTACAAGGTGAATTTTATCTCGAAATATCATAGCGCGGGCAAAGTTTGACGTTGATTCTTTCCTACAAGCGTCCACACGTTTTTCGTGTTGCGAAGTGTAGAATTCTTACCTTACCTACAACTTTGTAATCTAAATCATAAAAATGCAGATACGGAGAAATGCGGAATCATGGTGAACGTTGTAATCAATGAGGAACAGGAACCTGAAAAGCAGTCAGTTTGCTGAAAGTTTCTATTTGCACTACGACAGAAATTTTAATAAATAGATCAGATCCCGGAAGACATATATCACACAGTAAGTGTGTTCCTGTCCGCCTCTGTGGTGTAGTGGTTAGCGTGATTAGCTGCCACCCCTGGAGGTCCGGGTTCGATTCCCGGCTCTGCCACGAAAATTTGAAAAGTGGTACGAGGGCTGGAACGGGGTCCACTCAGCCTCGTGAGGTCAAATGAGTAGCGGTGGGTTCGATTCCCACCTCAGCCATCCTCGAAGTGGTTTTCCGTGGTTTCCCACTTCTCCTCCAGGCGAATGCCGGGATGGTACCTAACTTAAGGCCACGGCCGCTTCCTTCCCTCTTCCTTGTCTATCCCTTCCAATCTTCCCATCCCTCCACAAGGCCCCTGTTCAGCATAGCAGGTGAGGCCGCCTGGGCGAGGTACTGGTCATTCTCCCCAGTTGTATCCCCCGACCAAAAGTCTGAAGCTCCAGGACACTGCCCTTGAGGCGGTAGAGGTGGGATCCCTCGCTGAGTCCGAGGGAAAAGCCGAACCTGGAGGGTAAGCAGATGATGATGATGATGATGATGAAGTGTGTTCCTAAAACTGACTGCATATCTTCACAAAATCTTCTCCATCGTTTATATTTGCGGAAGAATGGTCTACACTTTGAATCTTCTATTGAAAATCCACAGCCTGTTTCCAGTCATTCGACCGGGTCAGGGATGGAGTGAATGAAGCCCCGATCTAGCGGCGAGGATAGGAATTGTGCCGGCTGCCGAAGCCTGTCGCACTCCTCTGAGGCAATGATAAATGACTGATAGATGAAATGAAATGATATTGAAGAGTGTTGCTGGAATGAAATATGACAGGGAAAACCGGAGTACCCGGAGAGAAAACTGTCCCGCCTCCGCTTTGTCCAGCACAAATCTCACATGGAGTGACCGGAATTCGAACCACGGTATCCAGCGGTGAGAGGCTGGCGCGCTGCCACCTGAGCCACGGAAGCTACTTTAAATCTTCTATTAACTTTACTAAATAAAGTACATTGAATAAGTAAGGAGAATATAAAAAAACCTTCAATCCTCCGTGTCCACGATGAGAGTTTTATCCTTATTAAGTAACCACAGGCCGCCTCTGTGGTGTAGTGGTTAGCGTGATTAGCTGCCACCCCCGGAGGTCCGGGTTCGATTCCCGGCTCTGCCACGAAAGGTAAAGAACCTTTTTCATCATGCTTGTGATGAGATTTCTAGCAGTATTATATTCGTAATAAATTGTACTGTGTAGTTACAGTGATAATAATTCTTTATATTAAAATGTTCGGCATGATCCCAACCGTATTACTACCACCATTTTTATCACCTACACCGACCACATTTTGAAATGTTATAAATCATTCAAAATTAATTTTATATTCACGTTTTACTATTGGATTCAATGAAGATCCTGATTCCTAACTGGTTAAATATTCATTGACATATTTACCGTAAAATAATGTAATATCTACATAAAATAAAGCATAATGGTCAATGGACAAGTATTTTCAGTAATTAGGTGTTGAGGTAAATTTTTCTTGAATTGGGATGACTGGGTGATTAGAGTCTCCAGGGAGTGCTGTATCCTGATGTTAGCCGATAGTGATGAATGTTCCTACATCACCTACTGCAACTCGCTTAACCTTATGCCCAGAACTTATCGCACTTCATAGTCCGTTAAATGACCTTTAGGAGACAGCCTTGACGTCTGCCCCCCGCTAGCAGTTTTGGTTCCACATACTCATAGAACTGCTGGCAGGATCCCGATATTGTGATTCTACCAGCTCTGACTTCAATGTTAAGAAGCAGAAATGGCTGCGTGCCAATTCTGAAATATGTCAATCGAATTTCTTTGATCTATATAATGGTGTTTCTTTTCAGAAAATGTTGAAATTCGATGGGAATTATTAGTGAATTATCAACGAAAAACATATATCATTAAGCTTTTGTTGTTTATCTATACCTACTCGTGAGTCTCTTTCACAAAGATCTGAAATGAGAGAATCCCTTATTAATATATACACAGTTCGATAACCTTAAATTAACAGTTACAGTATATATATCTGCCATAGAATTCCCTACCAATAAATGACGAACCAACGTAAGTTCAAATAATTATAAGATTATTATACATTTAAAACATTAACACTGATATTAAATACGCATGTATACAGGGTAAAGCGTAATTCGCGCACTCGGGCGTCGCAGCGCGACTCCTTACATGCCAGCAATAAAAAAAGTATCTTACAAAATTTCGTCTTGCGAGTATATCCGGTAGAAAACGGACGTTAAAGAGTAGCAATCTGGCAACACTGTAACCATATGTAGGGTAACTACCGCTGTCAGCACGCCCACCCCGTGCTGTACAGTTGGTGCAGTAGGTTGAGTTTTTGGTTGGCATGCAGGAGGTCGATGGTTCGATCCTGGGTTGAGGCGCATTTTTTATTTGCTAATTTCCACCTGACATTACCTACTGTGATACAGTAAGACACCGTTTCTGAGGTCACATGTATCCTACATTTACAACATAATAATAATAATACATTGAGATACGTACTAAACAGCATGCGGTTACCAGACGCAACACGCCATGTTGAAAGGCAGAATTATTGAAACCATGGTGATAACACATACAAATTGTAACCGAGTTTGGACATTATTCGCAGAGCACGTTGCTAGGCCTACTGGTAACGTAAGGCCCTAACGAAATGTAATGTACCTGAACGAGGCAAGAATAATAGTTGGTACTAATCTACGGGACCATTGGAGGAGGGTACAAAGAAAACAGGTTTCACATGTAGTAGATGAAGTGGTGCGAAAAAATTCACGCCCACGACGTGGAAAGGGCGCCTTTTAAAGCTGACCAATGAAAATGATTGTTCGTCCATTTCTAGGATCGTAGTATGTAAGTGCAAGTGGTTTCTAGAGGACCCACTGCAATCGCTGTTGACGATTAAGATGCCAGATATCATACCACCTGGACTACATTTACGAAATAAAAAACGTACGGCTCAACCCAGGATCGACCACTCGACCTCCTGCATGCTAACCCAAAATTCTATCCATTGCACCAACTGTACAATACGTGGAACGTCTGCTGACAGAGGTAGTTACCCTACATGTGGTTACAGTGTTGCCAGATTGCTAATCTTCAACGTCGTTTTTCTGCCGGATATACTCGCAAGATGAAATTTCGTAAGATACATTTTTTTATTGCTGGCATGTGAGGAGTCGCGCAGCGACGCCCGAGTGCGCGAATTACGCCTCACCCTGTATATTACAATAGTAAATTTTCCTTCCTTTAACGTCGCATTAATAGAGTTCAAACATTTCATTTTGAACAATTACTGAGAAATACTTTAGTAATAAGTTACTACTGAAATATACCCGCCCATCTACTGCTCCTTTCCGTCAACTGGCACGCATCTCCGTGTCCACGATGAGAGTTTTATCCTTATTAAGTAACCACAGGCCGCCTCTGTGGTGTAGTGGTTAGCGTGATTAGCTGCCACCCCCGGAGGTCCGGGTTCGATTCCCGGCTCTGCCACGAAATTTGAAAAGTGGTACGAGGGCTGGAACGGGGTCCACTCAGCCTCGGGAGGTCAACTGAGTAGAGGTGGGTTCGATTCCCACCTCAGCCATCCTCGAAGTGGTTTTCCGTGGTTTCCCACTTCTCCTCCAGGCGAATGCCGGGATGGTACCTAACTTAAGGCCACGGCCACTTCCTTCCCTCTTCCTTGCCTATCCCTTCCAATCTTCCCATCCCTCCACAAGGCCCCTGTTCAGCATAGCAGGTGAGGCCGCCTGGGCGAGGTACTGGTCATACTCCCCAGTTGTATCCCCCGACCAAGAGTCTGAAGCTCCAGGACACTGCCCTTGAGGCGGTAGAGGTGGGATCCCTCGCTAAGTCCGAGGGAAAAACCGAACCTGGAGGGTAAACAGATGATGATGATGATGAAGTAACCACAGACTAAAGAAGCAACTCGCTGACACTAAATACCTGAACATAGGCTTCATTCCAAGTAACTGAAAACAATATGTCTAACCCGCGTGGAGTAGTAGTTGCTATAGTTTGATGTCCCAGGTGTAACTAGTAATAATAACAACAAGAAACAATGACCTCAAAATCCGCCATTAGGCAAAAGTTTAGCGAACCCGAATTGGGAAACGGTGGTCTATACAATGAATAAAGTTTAGACAGAACTTTTTCCATCATGCTTGTAATAATAATAATAATAATAATAATAATAATAATAATAATAATAATAATAATAATAATAATCCAGTATTCGGGAGATTGTGGGTTCGAGTCCACTGTCGGCAGCCCTGAAGATGGTTTTCCGTGGTTTCCCATTTTCATACCAGGCAAATGCTGGGGCTGAACCTTAATTAAGGCCACGGCCGCTTCCTTCCCATTTCTAGCCCCTTCCTATCCCATTGTCGCCATAAGACCTACAGTGTCGGGGCGACGTAAAGCAGCTTGTAAAAAAATAATAATAATCGTATGGCCTCAGCTACCGTGTGCAGACATTTCAATTTGACGCCATTTGGCTGTCTGCTCGTCAATTTCGACGTTCCCATTTACTCTCAGCCCACTAGATGGCAGACCGGGTAAACCGAAACTCTCTTGGGCGTCTATGGCTGTGATTTAATTAATTTTGTCGGGTAAACACCAAATGTGTCACCAGAGATCTTTTACATGCCGACATCGTACGACATGGAATGTGGAATTGACATTTTACCGCCCTTCAAAAATCCGACTACCTCTGCCGGGTTTTAACCCGCTATCTTGGGGTCCGGAGGCCGACACTCTACCACTGATCCACAGAGGCGACCTTCATGCTTGTGATGAGTGTTTGTAAAAGGCATATATTCGTAAATGGTGCAGACGAATGGTACTACTATGTAAAACTGACGTCTTCTTGAAACATGCATAAACATGCACTTGGTAATAGAGTTTATATCCGTCAACACTATCTCACTTCCTGAAACTGAAACACTATGAATATTGTTTCGTTGCGAGCTACATCGAGGATGACAGATTGAGTTTACAAATTCTCATGAAATGAGGTCACAACACATTCATTCAATACAGCAGCTTAGTGTGATCTACAATATTGTGTAACATCATCCTTTGCTAGGTTACCCACGGGTCAACTAAGTGTGCGATGTGCATTCCACGTTGTGAAAGATCTGTGTTTCATATTCCGTGGTCCACCATCAAATTTTCTCACGACATTTCACGTAGAAAACTAGTTTCACGGAGATGATGCACACTGTAAGCCCTCTACTTGAACATTCTTGTGGTAACTGCGGTAGCAGTAACATTTCTTTTACAAGTTGCTTTTACAAGAATGATGGCCGTGAGGATTTCGTCGTGCCGACCATACGGCACCTCGTAATCTGCAGGTCTTTGGGCTAAGCAACGGTCGCTTGGTATGCGAAGGTCCTTCGGGGCTGTTGCACCATGGGGCTTGGCTTGGAACAAAATTCCGGCACTCGTAAGTCTCTTAAAACTATAGCAATTGAGTGGATATTAAGTGACTCAGTCCGTCATCCTCGATGTAGCTCGCAACGAAATATTTGTGTGCTATTGTCGCTAGTCCTTGTATCTATCCCTGCCTTCAAAATTAAGTAAAGCCAGAAAACGAACGGTCCACCCTCGGGACTTTCGTTCTCCGGCTGAGCTATGCCGGGTAAGAAGGGGGCAATATCCACTCAAATGCTATAGTTTTAAGAGACTTACGAGTGCCGGAATTTTGTTCCAAGCCAAGACCCATGGTGCAACAGCCTCGAAGGACCTTCGCTTACCAAGCGACCGTTGCTTAGCCCAAAGGCCTGCAGATTAAGAGGTGCCGTATGGTCAGCACGACGAAATCCTCACGGCCAACATTCTCGACTCTATAGACCAGGGCCGCCAAATCACCGTCAGATAGCTCCTCAGATGTAATCACGTAGGCTGAATGGATCTCGAATCAGCTCTCAGATACAGGTAAAAATCCGTTATCTGGCCGGAAACCGAACCCGGGACCTCCGGATAAGAGGCCGGCGGAGTTTTTTCCTACAGGAGTTATTTAATATATCTGATGATAACAACACAAAGTTGTCGCATTTAACCACCCTCAAGTACCGCATATCTCAGCTAGGCGCAGCAGTAGCATTTCTTTGTTAAGTGATTATCTTCACATCCCGAGAATGTGAACAATTCTACTACAGTCTATTTAGACAAGAAAAGTTTGTCGTCCACAACAAACTGTTATTGAATTGGATCGCCCTTTAGAATGTGAATGTGAATTTTGCATACCATGATACCGAATAAACTAACTCGTGATGAATGTTCTTAGGAGGTACATTTTTATTATTTTATCAGTTGCCATATACTATATTTATATTAATTCCTTTAACAGGAAAATGTTTGGAGAAATATTTACTGATAGTCGAAACATTTATTGTGGTATTCCTTTTCAATATGGTAGGTTTACGTTACTAGAGAGATCGTGATGATAACCACGGAACATTCAGCTTTATGTGAAATCGGAACCACAAAGACGTGAGTTTAACTTCAAAAATCCTCTAATTGTTTACACGGGTTCAAGCGCTGTCGTCTTCTTGAGAAACCGGTGACGACGTCACTTGGCTAATACACCTGTTACTAGTAAAACTATCGAACACGGCATATATTTATTATTTAGTTCATTTTCCGGGTTGAACCGTGTTGTTGTTTTTGTATATTCCGTAAAGTTTACCGACGTTTCGAATACATTGGAGTATTTTTTGTCAAGGCGACTGAAATACCCCTACTTGATCCGAGGTAATCAGGTTTGGGAGACTGGGGGAAAACATTAAGTAATTCTACACACCGTGGAAGCTTCACTTCTAAGATACGGCATATATTTAAAGACCGCATCTCATTTTAAATGTTATAAACTCTAATCAAGTTGGGTTCGCCCACTGACACGATCAAGGGCCATATGTGGACCAAATTTCATCATTCTAGCTTATACATAAAAACGTAGGCAAAAAGTAATGTAAAACGTTACAAATCTACCCAAATTTCACCCTAATCAAATTTTGAACTCAATTTACCCCCTAAATGGGGAAGATACGAGGAAATGGTTTAGAAACAAACATGTAGAGTGATAAACGGGGCGTGTGATGGCGCAATCCGTTTGTTAATATAATGTACCCTTTAGGAGTTATGAATCTCGAAGTGGAAATCTGCACTTTTCAACGTGCTCATGCTTATCCGTCATCTCTATATATAAAAGCAAGTCGGTCTGGAGCGATGTATATATAAATATATAAAAATGAAAAAAGACGTGATTTAATGAGGCACTTCGAGAAATCTCAGAAATTTGAAACTTGTTACGGGAGAAGCTGATGACCCCAGGATCCCTAGAAAAATCGAAAATTCTCAAAATTCCCTCAAGGGGGTACGCTGGGTGGCTCAAATTTTGGGCTCAGCGTAAGAACGCACTCGTATAATTTATCTAAAACGACAACCTATAAGTTTCGTGGGCTTAAAAATTTTCGGGAGTTTCCTATTTTTCATCTCCGTCCCCCCATATCAAGATGGCGGCACAACCTGCCAGACGAGGTAGAAAATTTAAATTTGGTGAAATTATAGCTTTTGTTCCCTAACCGACGGAAAAATTCCAAAATGTTCCAATTTTTCATTTTTACCCCCAAGATATCGAAATATGGAGGCAATTTTAATGACTGTGCAGACATTCCTTTTGAGCTATTTGTTGGCTAAACGGTAAGTCGTATCACAAAACGGATGGCACAATTTGCCTTCAATTCGGAGTGATGTACAACTTTGGTCCTATGACATTTTGACGTATCTCTCCCTTATACGTTAGATTGGTCATATTTCTGGATTGTTCGTAAATTTGGTGATTTTTACAGGTATATTTCATGGTTTGACACACTTACATGAATGATAGGATCATCAAGTTGGGTTCGCACATTGGCACGATCAAGGGCCATATGTGGACCAAATTTTATGATTCTAGCTTATACATAAGTAGGTAAAAGTAATGTAAAACAAGCGTTCCCGCAGTTAGAAACAGATGTACCCATCTAACATGTGACTGGCATTAGGCAAACTGGCTTGCTATTTTGATGGAAACTCACCAACTTGGTGTGACTGGCAGTTAGCTGGCTGGCAGTTGGAAAAGGGGCCTGTCATTATAATGATAACTGCACAACTCAATTTTGACTGGTTGTAGGGAAGTTTCCTGCCATTATAATAAAAACTCCTCAATTTGTAATATGTCTGGAAGTAGGAAAGGGGGCCTGCCATTGTAACGGAAAATCTCCAAGTCGATTGTGACCGCGCAGTAGGCAATGGGGTCTGAAATTATAATGTAAACTTCCCAACTCGATTGTGAATGGCAGTGGGCAAGTGAGCCTGTCGTTATCATCACAAATCCGTAACAAGCACTTTACATTGGAAACAACGTATGGGGACCTCTCCATGCTGTTTCTCGGATAACGTTAAGAGGCATGCTATTTTAAAACAATCTTATTTACTGCATGTACAGTATTTACTTCAATATTCGTATACAAGGCAGAATACCGTAGCGAAGCACGGGTACATTTGCTTGTGTTTTATATATATCCAAATAATCTTAAAATGTCTAGGTCTATTATTTCTCCGAACAATGTTATATTGCTTTTATCTGCTTTAATCCAGCTCCATGTCTGTATAGCCTGTATGGTAATCTTCGGTTCAGGGGCATCGGGCTCGATTCCCGTTCGGGTCGTGGATTCTGGCCGCGTTTGCTTAATTCTTCTAGCTCGAAGGTCTGGTATTGGTAATAGTCTTAATAAATATCTCCTCTAGTAATACAATGATAACTTGAGAATTTATCCAGAGAGAACCTTGAGATCAAATTTATTTATTCTCACTATTTGGCGATTAACTAAAATATTAAATGAGTACGGATAGTAAAAGTCAATTAATATCAAATATACAGGGAACACAACTTTCAGACAGTTTCATTTCTGCATTTAAATTCTTTTGGCCACAATCTACAACTATCTTGGCTGTCGGCTTAGTCTAAATAAGAGTTACGTGTGTATTCATCTTTTTATAATCTGATTTACATCGCACCGACACAGATACGTTTTATGGCGGCGATGGGGGAGGAAAGTGTTAAGAGCGGGAAGAAAGCAGCGGTGGCCTTAATCAAGGTGCCTGGTGTGAAATTGTGAAACCACGGAAAGCCACCTTCAGAGCCGTCGGCAGAGGGATTCGAACCCACAATCTCCCAAATGCAAGCTTACAGCTACGTGGTCCAAACCGCGCGGCCATGTGCTTGGTGGTACGTATTGTGTTGTTGAAGACTAGTGAAGCATGTTATTGAAGCAATGAAACCACAAAAACGTTTGAGTGCGCTATTTTGATGAATTTATGTGTAAAACGCTTGCACGTAGATGCCATGAAACGAAAATGTTAAAACGAAAACTAGTGTGATATTGGTTAAATGTATAAACTATTACTGGTGTTGACGTAGGAAGTAATAGATATGTTTTCATGCAAAATGTATATAGAAAATTAAAGAATGTGCAAGTTACACTTAATTGGAGAATATACAATGAATTATTAATTAATGTAATTTGCTTTACGCCCTACTAACTTCTTTTACGGTTTTCGGAGACGCCCAATGAATATATATATATTTGCTATTTGCTTTACGTCGCACCGACACAGATATGTCTTATGGCGACGATGGGATAGTAAAAGCCTAGGAATTGGAAGGAAGCGGCCGTGGCCTTAATTAAGCTACAGCCCTGGCATTTGCCTGGTGTGAAAATGGGAAACCACGGAAAACCATCTTCAGGGCTGCCGACAGTGGGGCTCGAACCCTTCTATCTCCCGATTACTGGATACTGGCCGCACTTAAGCGACTGCAGCTATCGAGCTCGGTGAATGAATTATTGGCAAAGTAGAATTCCTTGCATAGATGATATACTGTAGGGTGCAGTGCTAAAGTTATACTCCATTATTCGCGTGCACTGTGTGTGAAAATTTAAAAAGAACAACTGCTTGGCATCGTCATTATCATCAGGTAACTTTGAAACTATTAAAATTGCAAGAAACAAATTGCATAATTTTCGATGGTGAAAGAACTCTTCAGTGTATTAATGTTTAGCGCTTCAGTATGCTGTATAACGCTTTTAGCACTTTGAACAGATTTTTCTTTATTTGTACATTTTTGTAGCAATTAATTTCTTTACAATTTGCTTTACGTTGTACTGACACAGATAGGTCTTATAGCGGCGATAGGATGGGAGAGGGCTAGAACTGGCATGGAAGTGACGGTGGTCTTAATTAAGGTACAGCTTGGTGTGAAAATGTGAAACCACAGAAAACCAACTTCAGGGCTGCCGATAGTGTGGCTTGAACCCAATATCTCCCGAGTGCAAGCCGACAACCACGTGACACAAACCACACAACCACTTGCTCCGTAGCAATTTATTAAACCCTGCTACAACCTTGATGGACCTGTCCTACCGAGCGACTACTGCTCAGCCTAAAAACATCCAGATGAGGAGGTGACGCTTGATCAGCACAACGAATCCTCTCCAGTGTTATTCCTCGCTTTCCGTATCGGGGAATCTGATCAACAAACTTGGAATATTTTGCAGTAGTTAGTTATTCATAACAACTCACAGGCGGCTTGTACACTATTGACAAGCCAGACCACGAACTGTATTAGTAACATCCGAGACTGAAGTTTTCGTAAGCTATCTGTACGATAATGAACCAATAACTAATTACTGTTCACGGAGCAATAAAGGAGAGGCTAATCCCCACGCAGACCACACTTACATTTGTAAAGGGGCTTTAATTAGTGTGCGAAACACAACTGGTTACTTATTCACCTGAAGTTGGATTAGTTTCTCATATTGCTTCCGAGTCTGGAACAGCGACAATAAATGCTCAAGTAGAATATTGATCGCCTGCTCTGCATATGAATGCTCGATGTAGATTTATAAAAGATTCCACTGGAATACACTGTACAACAACACAATACAGAATATATTTCCAATCTAACAGAAGCGAGAGAACTTTTATTCCTGTGCCATAAATAAAGTGTACATTTTTTTATAACAGAGGACCTGATGCAGTGCACGTATTCATTTAATATCGGTTCTGCTCGCTCCTGTATTCTCGGTGTAACACCATTCACGCTCATCCTAGTACGTGAAGTAAGGACAAGATCACTTTATACCAGTACTATTGTTGAAAATAAACAGGAACGGGACATTATCGTAAAACTCACAGATGCAGCCTGGCTGATCCTGGTTCAGTCCGGTGGTATTCGAAGGTGCTCAAGTTCACCAGTCTCGTATCGGTAGAGTTACCAGCCCGTAAAAGAACTCCCAAGGAAAGAAATTGTGGCATCTTGACGTCTACGGAAACCACAAATGTAGTAAATGGGACATAAAACCAATAATATTATTATTGCCAGTAGTATAATGGGAGAGTTCGGCCGCCACCGCCACCTCCGGCTCCCAGTGGCCACCTCCACCTCAGCCAGAGGCCTCTTCCAGTACTGCCAACTTAACCTAACTAGCGCGACAGTACTGCCAACTTAACCTAACTAGCGCGAAATTTGAATTTGTAAACAAAGCCACGTGCTTTTTGACAGCTGTCATCGACAACAACGCATCGCTAACCTCAGTACTGCCATCTTGACGGGCCTAAACCTCAGTAGTGCCAACTTAACCTAACTAGCTCGAGATAAACAAAGCCACGTGCTTTTTGACAACCACGTGCTTTTTGACAGATTTGTAAACAAAGCCACGTGCTTTTTGACAGACAACAACGCATCGCAAACCTCAGTACTGCCATCATGACGGGCCTAAACCTCAGTAGTGCCAACTTAACCTAACTAGCATGAGGTAAACAAAGCCACGTGTTTTTTGACAGCCACGTGCTTTTTGACAGATTTGTAAACAAAGCCACGTGCTTTTTGACAGACAACAACGCATCGCTAACCTCAGTACTGCCATCTTGACGGGAATAAACCTCGGTGGTACCAACTTAACCTAACTAGCGAGAGGTAAACAAAGCCACGTGCTTTTTGACAGCCACATGCTTTTTGACAGCTGCCATCCGCCATCTTTGAGCACCGTGCTGCCCTCTTTCGTCACCTGTCATCGGCAGTGCTGCCATCTTGACGGGTCTAAACCTTAGTGCTACCAACTTAACCTAACTAGCGCGAGGTAAACAAAGCCACGTGTTTTTTGACAGCCGTCATCCGCCATCTTTAATCCATAGAGCACAGTGCTGCCCTCTTTAGCTACTTACCTTTGAAATGTGGTGGCGGATAATTTGAAAAATGCTTTTTGACAGCAGCTATATTGCATCGCAAACCTCAGTGCTGCCCTCTTTAGCTAGATACCTGTGGTAGCAGACAATTCCACGTGACAGCAGCCATCTTTAATCAAGAGAGCACCGTGCTGCCCTCTATGCGGTGGCGGCAAATTGAAAAATTCCACGTGCTCTTGTTTGGAAACAAACTCACGTGCTTTTTTGACAGCTACCATCCACCATCTTTAATCAACAGAGCACAGTGCTGTACTCTTTAGCTAGATACCTTTGAAATGTGGTAGCGGCAATTTGAAAAATTCTATGTGCTCTTGTTGGGAAACAAAGCTACGTGCTTTTTTTGACAGCTGTCATCCGCCATCTTTAATCAATAGAGCACTGTGCTGCTATCATGCGGGCAATTTCGTTAGCTGTCATCCGCCATCTTTAATCCAGAGAGAACAGTGCTGCCCTCTATGTGGTGGCGGTAAATTGAAAAATTCCACGTGCTCTTGTTTGAAAACATACTCACGTGCTTTTTTGACAGCTGTCATCCGCCATCTTTAATCCAGAGAGAACAGTGCTGCCCTCTATGTGGTGACGGCAAATTCCACGTAGAAACAAAGCCATGTGCTTTTTTGTCAGCTGTCATCCGCCATCTTTAATCACCGTGCTGCCCTGTGACGGCAAATTCCACGTAGAAACAAAGCCATGTGCAGCTGTCATCCGCCATCTTTAATCACCGTGCTGCCCGGTGACGGCAAATTCCACGTGGAAACAAAGCCATGTGCTTTTTTGACAGCTGTCATCCGCCATCTTTAATCACCGTGCTACACTCTATGTGGTGGCGACAAATTCTAAATGCTTTACAAACCCATGTGCTTTTCTGACAGAGCTGTCATCCACCATCTTTAATCACCGTGCTGCCCCGGTGACGGCAAATTCCACGTGCTCTTGTTTGGAAACAAAGCTTTTAATCCAGAGAGAACAGTGCTGCCCCGGTGGTGGCAAATTCTACGTGCTTTACAAAGCTATGTGCTTTTTTGACAAAAAAAAAATTCTGCTCTCGAGATACTTACCGAACTATACTTACGAAACTGCTCATCACCTTCTTTCTTCTTCTATGAGTAATAAACAAAAACTCTATCCTGCAAATAAGGAGCGGGAGGAAGGTGATACCTAACCTAAAATAAAAGAATATGCCAATTCTACATTATTTATTTACATCTTGTATGTACAAGTTTTATCTCGAATCATTTCACCCTAGCGTACTTCTCGATGCAATTCTTGAATGTGCAAGTTTAGACTTGCCGTACCAGCGTTCCTCTCCCGAATTGTGATGTAAGACAGCGTAACGTAAGTACACACACCTCTAGCATAATGTTTATGTAAAGTAGTACTTATCAATACTACTATGCCCCCAGGCTAGCGTGTTGGTAGAATTTGGAATGACAAACCGTTTACAATCATCGCTATTAAGGGCTACCTTACTAATTAAATGAGTGTACAACTGATGCTTCTTGCTTCTAATGACAGACATTTGCTTATGCAAAACAGGTGGATTACTTTTAATGCAATTGTTATAGTTTTCAAAACTTAGCTGATTCTGAACGACATTCTTTTTAACCCCCTTCAATCTCTTTATTTGTAATTCATTTAAGAGTTTTATGCAATATGACTTGGATTTAGTACCTACAAATGAATCGATAATATTCCCAGCACATTCATCTTTCATTTTACCTAGAACCTTTTTGTTCACTAGCGGTAGATGATATTGATTATCTGCAGGATAGTTACTTGTATCAAACCTACCCAAGTCAGGCTTTATATCATTGTAATAGTCATCAGTTTTGATTTGATAAATAAACGAATCGGTATCTGTGTAGAGCAATTGCGCATTATGCGCGTACTTCTTCATCATATAATCGTAATGGAATTCATACATGAGTGTTTTAGCCAATTCAAGTACTGTGAAGCCGACGTAGGTAGGTTTGTCATACTTAACCTTGACACGATTCATCTGTATAATAACTAAATTCTCGTGTATGATGGTGCAGCTGTGGAAATTTGGTTTACTTATTAAATAGTTAGCACCATACCTTTTCTTAATATTATCCCAGTTTGTAATCAATTTTACATCAACGCGTTTGTCAACATTCTCCATAGTCTTACCAAACACACTATTATTCATGAGCTTGTAGAAATCTTTTTCAAACTCGTTAACCGCATTCGTTCTTAAATTATTGTTCAGATCGATATATGGCTTTAGCCACGGTGACTGATTAAATTCTAGTACGCGATGAATTTTGGATAACTTCAAACCATGCTGCAAACACTGTTTTAAATTTCGGTAATGAATGATATACTTAGATTTATCGCATAAATTAGCAATGAGCATTTTCGTCGTTGATGCAATGTACGGGGACTTCATATTTTCAGGGCAGAACGGTAGGTCATTATGAGAAGTGTGTAACTCTTTAGGATACTGTAAGTCAACTTCGAGGAAATAACCTTTATCAGCTTCATCACCTAGGGCGTGTAGCTGTAAAGCATCAATTTCGCACTGCGTCAGCCAGCGGAAACCACTCACCGGTAGATGCTGACTCATCGCCCACCCATACTGATTATTAGCATCGAGGTAAACGATATACCGAGATTCCTGACTGGAATCGAAACTCGGCATGTACTTATTATTAGCACTCGAATACCGGCCGCTGCACTGACTCAGACCGCCTCGAATGGATGCTTTTATAAAGTGCACCATATCAATATCGGTTAGCAGCTCCAAATTCACACGCGTGTATTTTAACATCGCGTCCCAACTTAACCCAGGTGCAGTAAAATACTGACATGGGTCAAGGCTGTAGGTGTTCATGCAAACACAGCGAAAATTTTCAAAAACATCAGCTAACAAAAGTACATCTGTCTTTAAATATAAATCGGAGTATTCACCTAGCGTTTGAATGTGGAACTGCTCCCAGATATGTTGTGCATGTAAATAGTCATCATCACTAATATCTGCTGAATTCAGCGAGCTGTAAAAGGATTGTTTCGATGGTAAGGCACGTTCTTCGAGGCGGTCTAAGCAGTCGAGATATTCGTAACAAAAAACACCCTTACGCCGAAGTAAATTAAACTGCGTTTCTTCAGGGAAAACGCGTCGAATTTCTGTAAATTGTTCAGGCTGTAAATGACTAGAAAGTTTATCGAGGCTACTTGCCATAAAGCGAAACGAGTCAAGGAATCTCAGTTTTATAGAATGCTCAGCATCTACTTTTACAGACTTTGCAAACGCAATGTACCGCTCTTTATTCTGAGGGATTATATCTACTTTTTCATCCGAAGCTCCAAATTGTGAAATGATGAAATGAGAGTCGTAACCAGATAAGTTATGAAAAATTACAGGGATAAATTTAGGAACTCTATACTTAAGATTACAGCTATAATGAGCGGCACATCTGTAGAAACCAGTTAAATGATCATGATCAAAAACTTTAGGGTCATTTTCGGAAAATTCCCCATCACAAATGCTACACTTTGTAGCACGTTCATGATCATTTAACTGAATGTCGGTGAGTGGCTTCATAGGAATATTACTATTCAGAATACGACCGAGACGAACTGCATCACTTTCAAGTCTTTCTAAAAATACTTTAGCAGCATCATGTCCTCGATACAGCTCTAACTTGTTAAGCGTACTATCGTAACTACACTTGATGTAATACGCGAAGCTATACGGGACATGCATGTGCGTAGTATTAGTGAAAGAGTTGTCAGGATTAGGTGAGCATGTGTTGCATGGCGTGAGGATGGCTTCAAAGTCTGCATAAATCACGAACGGTACCCACATCTGCTTGTGAAAATTTGTAAATTTTAAAACATTATTGCCTGTAGTAGGTATCTCCGTACGTACATGATTGCAGTCATTCTTGGAATGCTCCGTTAACTGATCTTCGGTTTTAAAATACTGCAAGCATCCATCACATAGCCACTTTTTACCATTACGTTTTGACAACTGACTGCCAACAAGTCTACTCAGATTTTTAATCCAGCAAAAGTGGCTATTCACACTGTTTTCAATATAGAGTAAATTAACGTGAGTACTCTTCTTATGACATGTATAATACAGAGGACCTACTACAGACTTTTTCTCTACACCATACAAATTAGTACTTATGTTATTTAGTTCCTCAAAGCGCTTAATATCCTTTAACTGTACGGGAAATTCTATACTATCGAAATTTAGCTGCGTTGAATAGTGTGGATACGATGATGTTCTATACGCTACATTCGATTTAGCAGGATTTAAAGCCGACATCACCGCCCATGCAAAACATGCTTCGTCATTGTTTTGGATGTTTACAACAGCTTCTTTTCGCTGAATCCATGTCGGCAGCTCGATGTGCGAAGATCCACGCATAGGATTGTACTTATTGATGTTAACTTCTAGATACATTATTTCAACTAAAGCCCACCCTGATTCCTTTTCCTGAAATTCCTCGCTCTTGGTTGAAATAATGTTAGAGACATCCCTAAGTACATCACTAAAATTAGTCGACTCACTTATGACAAAATTCTTCGTATTAAATGATTTAATGTCCGTTATTTCGGATTCATCCATGCTTTTAATGTACAAGGCGAAAAGTTCAAAATTAACTTTAAATAAACTATGATTGGACAAAGATTTAGCAAGAAGCTGTTGTACATCCGGTTGAACGCAATTTAAAAAGTTTGAAGTGCTCTGAAACTTTTGACTGGTGCGAATTCGGTAACTAGCAATCCTACTTTTAAATGCTGTATTAATTTCCTCGATGTTTGAGTTACTACCACTTCTACACGCATTATTTTTATGCGCATTACTCCGTAAGTGTCCCTGAAAATGCGAAGATGGTACATCAGTGTTACAGTGCTCGCAGTGAATAGTTTGAAGTTCATTTTTCCTAGGTTTTTTACTACTAGTACTTTCTACAGCTACATCAGTAGCTGCACGCTTTTTCCCTACTACTACCTGAGGGCAAGTAGATATTTGATGTACCTCTGCTAAGTGAGCCTGGTATTGCTCTACATTAGCGAAGTACAGCCCGCAAACATCACATAAAGCAGATGTTATGCTAGGGTGTTTTGATTTTATATGACGTGCGAGGTTATCCTGTCTTGCGAACGTTGCCTTACACTGTTCGCAGGGGAACATAGTAGGGTTATAGTCGCAAGCAGATAGCTGATGATGTTTTGTTTTTACATGGCGTGCAAGGCTGTCACGTCTTGTGAACATTGCCTTACACAGCTCGCATGGGAACATAGTGTCTTCTCTTTCTTCGAATAAAGTGTTTAGGTGAACAGCGTATGCAACAAGTTCTGAAAAGAGAACAACCAATAGAGATTAGCCTAAAGTTGCGATGTTCAACCTATAGAGGTTGGACATGGCTGTGAGTTAGGCCTATAGCATGAGGATTGAAGAGAACGACTAAAGTTACGATGTTCGGAAGAAACCAACTTTCAACCTGTTGAGGGCAGACATAGCTATGTGTGCGTGTTTGAAATTATACCACGTCTATAGTATGTTGATTAAAGAGAACAACTATTTATGATTAGCTTAAAGTTACGATGTTCGGAAGAAACCAACTTTCAACCTGTTGAGGGCAGACATAGCTATGTGTGCGTGTTTGAAATTATACCACGTCTATAGTATGTAGATTAAAGAGAACAACTATTTATCAATAGACTAAAGTTACAGAAGAAACCAAGTTTAAGCCTGTTGAGGACGGACATAGCTATGTACGCACCTCGTCTATAGTATGTAGATTAAAGAGAACAACTATTTATCAATAGACTAAAGTTACAGAAGAAAACAAGTTTCAACCCGTTGAGGGCAGACATAGCTATGTGTACGTGTTTGAAATCATACCACGTCTATAGTATGTTGATTAAAGAGAACAACTATTTATGATTAGCTTAAAGTTACGATGTTCGGAAGAAACCAACTTTCAACCTGTTGAGGGCAGACATAGCTATGTGTGCGTGTTTGAAATTATACTACGTCTATAGTATGTAGATTAAAGAGAACAACTATTTATCAATAGACTAAAGTTACGGAAGAAACCAAGTTTCAGCCTGTTGAGGACGGACATAGCTATGTACGCATCTCGTCTATAGTATGTAGGTTGAAGAGAACAATTATTTATGAATAGCTTAAAGTTACGGAAGAAACCAAGTTTAAGCCTGTTGAGGACGGACATAGCTATGTGTGCGTGTTTGAAATTATACCACGTCTATAGTATGTAGATTAAAGAGAACAACTATTTATGAATAGCTTAAAGTTACAGAAGAAACCAAGTTTCAGCCCGTTGAGGGCAGACATAGCTATGTGTACGTGTTTGAAATCATACCACGTCTATAGTATGTTGATTAAAGAGAACAACTATTTATGATTAGCTTAAAGTTACGATGTTCGGAAGAAACCAAGTTTAAGCCTGTTGAGGACGGACATAGCTATGTACGCACCTCGTCTATAGTATGTAGATTAAAGAGAACAACTATTTATCAATAGACTAAAGTTACGATGTTCGGAAGAAACCAAGTTTCAGCCCGTTGAGGGCAGACATAGCTATGTGTACGTGTTTGAAATTATACCACGTCTATAGTATGTTGATTAAAGAGAACAACTATTTATGATTAGCTTAAAGTTACGGAAGAAACCAAGTTTCAGCCTGTTGAGGGCAGACATAGCTATGTACGCACCTCGTCTATAGCGTGAGGATTAAAGAGAACAACTATTTATCAATAGACTAAAGTTACGATGTTTTAGAAGAAACCAAGTTTCAACGAATAGAGGTCAGACATACCTTAAAATCTTCGCGCTGCAAACTGTTACTCGGATGAATAAAATGCGTGCGTTCAAGCCTGAAACTCGAACGGTACCTAAAAAAGAAAAGAACAAACATATATGAATGCAGTGTAGGGTGTATCAGCTAGCCTAGTTATCTTTACAACTCAAAGTTCGAAAACATACCTTTTAAAAAAATGCACGTGCTGCAGACTGTTACTCGGATGAATAAAATGCGTACTTTCAAGCCTGTAACTCGAACGGTACCTAAAAAAGAAAAGAACAAACATATATGAATGTAGTGTAGGGTGTATCAGCTAGCCTAGTTATCTTTACAACTCAAAGTTCGAAAACATACCTTTTAAAAAAATGCACGTGCTGCAGACTGTTACTCGGATGAATAAAATGCGTACTTTCAAGCCTGTAACTCGAACGGTACCTAAAAAAGAAAAGAACAAACATATATGAATGTAGATGTCCAGCGTAGAAGTTGCTTTGCAGACAGTAACTAACAGTTCTACCTTACCTTAAGATAAAGGCTGAAGAATAATATTCACAGCAGACGGGAGATGTGTGTGTACGTGATAAACGCATACAGAGAACTGTGAGCACTTCACGCAGACTGCTGCGGCTAAATATTCTGCTTGTTACCAAGCGGATGTGGAAAAATCGCTGAGCTGACAACTGCGGTACAGTCGGAACGAATGCAACAAGAGCTCCCACCTATAGTCCCGCAGGCTGACGTATTTAAGCCGGAATCGAACCTCCTGTTGACGCCGAGGTGTCAGAATTTAAGAGTTCGATCCTTGGAAAGTTAGCGTGTGATCCTCGACTTCTCGAGGGTACATACGCGGTATTCCTTACCTGTAGGTATTGAGCTAAAGCTAGATCATGTAATGACGATCGCGCAGGCCCCTCGCCTAGCATTTACGGCTTCTAGTTCGAACCCGCTATCCCCGTTGGATGGAGGTGTTAAGCTGACTTCTTCGGTAGGAGTAGGCTATGTCGGGATATCGATTTAAAATCCTAGTCAGGAAGGGCAACCGGCCGTATAAAGCTATGGTGTGAGGCGGGGTGTGCAAAAAAGCTAGCTATAAGTAAGGGCTGTTGATGGGGACGTTAAACCTTGTGCAGACTCCTTCGAAAATGATTTTTTGAGTACAAGACTTGACGGTGATTCATTTGTCGGATGGAGGCAATAAGCCTTGTGCAGGCTTCTTCTAGTCGGGAGTAGGCTATGTGTCGGTACCGGGATATCTAGTTATAAAACCCGCTACAACAAATTTATCACGTATACTGCGATTTAAAATCCTAGTCAGGAAGGGCAACCGGTCGTATAAAACTATGGTGTGAGGCGGGGTGTGTGTAAAAGCTAGCAATAAGTAAGGGTTGTTGATGGGGACGTTAAACCTTGTGCAGACTCCTTCGAAAATGATTTTTTGAGTACATGACTTGACGGTGATTCATTTGTCGGATGGAGGCAATAAGCCTTGTGCAGGCTTCTTCTAGTCGGGAGTAGGCTATGTGTCGGTACCGGGATATCTAGTTATAAAACCCGCTACAACAAATTTATCGCGTATACTGCGATTTAAAATCCTAGTCAGGAAGGGCAGCCGGTCGTATAAAACTATGGTGTGAGGCGGGGTGTGCAAAAAAAGCTAGCAATAAGTAAGGGCTGTTGATGGGGACGTTAAACCTTGTGCAGACTCCTTCGAAAATGATTTTTTTGAGTACAAGAGTGTTGATGCTGATTCATTTGTCGGATGGAGGCAATAAGCCTTGTGCAGGCTTCTTCAGTCGAGTAGGCTATGTATCGGTACCGGGATATCTAGTTATAAAACCCGCTACAACAAATTTATCACGTATACTGCGATTTAAAATCCTAGTCAGGAAGGGCAGCCGGTCGTATAAAACTATGGTGTGAGGCGGGGTGTGCAAAAAAGCCAGCATTAAGTAAGGGCTGTTGATGTGTTTTAACCTCTCCGTACAATCATGATAGTTTACGTTAGGAACTTACATAGGCTAAATGCTACACATTCCATGGCAGAGCCGGGAATCGAACTCGGGCCTCCGAGGGTAGCAGCTAACTACTGCACTACAGAGGAGGACTATTTCAGAATATTTTACAACCTTAATTAGTACTGTGTTTTAAGAGCTTGAATGGTACTCAGCTAAGAAGACGTTCGCGAGTTACAAGCCGCTTATCAGTGTCCTCGCTCAAGGTCGAGCCGGAAGATACGTGTACAATTTCAGCTAACACATGCATTCCACACAACTCGCTCAGAATGACTGTGCCGATACTTCGAGGACTGTAGAACAAATCTATAGCCTACAGTATGCATGCCTCTCACCCGGTAGTCTCGGGTTCGATTCTCTTGGGAATAAAAATGTGTTTAAATCACATGAATGTGTTGAGTTGTCCTTCCTGATGCAAAACTAGCAGTATCTAACCTCATACACCATAGTTTTACGACCGGTTGCCCTTCCTGACAACTCGGATTAAGAATCTGTTTTACAACGTCTAACACGGGGAATCGGGGATTTACAGCTAGATGCACTTCTTAGATTTTAAATCACGAACTATTGTTTTACGGCCGAATGCCCTTCCTGACGCAAAACTAAGATTTTAAATCGCAAGAATTTGTTTTAAGACTAGTCGTCCTCCCTGATGCAAAACTAGTAGTATCTAAGCTCTTGGTTGCCCTTCCTGACAACTCGGATTAAGAATCTGTCGAGAATCGGGGATTTACAGCTAGCTTAGATTTTAAATCACGAACTAACAAGAGCACGTAGAATTTGCCACCACCGGGGCAGCACTGTTCTCTCTGGATTAAAAGCTTTGTTTCCAAACAAGAGCACGTGGAATTTGCCGTCACCGGGGCAGCACGGTGATTAAAGATGGTGGATGACAGCTCTGTCAGAAAAGCACATGGGTTTGTAAAGCATTTAGAATTTGTCGCCACCACATAGAGTGTAGCACGGTGATTAAAGATGGCGGATGACATCTGTCAAAAAAAGCACATGGCTTTGTTTCCACGTGGAATTTGCCGTCACCGGGCATCACGGTGATTAAAGATGGCGGATGACAGCTGCACATGGCTTTGTTTCTACGTGGAATTTGCCGTCACAGGGCAGCACGGTGATTAAAGATGGCGGATGACAGCTGACAAAAAAGCATACATACATACATACATACATATCTTTATTGCCCACCCTAGTGTACACCATCGGCTTACAGGCAATAAAGACAGACAGAGCGAAACAAAGGAAAACAAGCAATAATAACAACTACATATCTCTTAAAACTACTTAACTACATTTACTACCTCTACATCTACTCAGTATCATCCCACACGTACGCGGATAGCCAGCACACATGCAGGACGATACCGCACTACTAACTACCCAAAGCCCAACCCCTAACTACCACCTAAAAAAAATAATAATAATAATAATAATTAGACTGGTCGCTGCAACAGCCCTGGCATGGAACACACGCCCACCAACCCGTCTACAGCAGCCACCAGCCTTGCCACGTGAGAACTGGTATCGTATCTCACCGACCCTCGCTGACAAACACTGTGTTCCTTTCCTTATCATGTGTTACAAGCCACCCTGGCTGAAACCAGACCCAACAGGTGGCCTGCAACACACTTCCGCTATGTACGTCACACATACTCTTGTCCCTTGTCAGCACACTACCTTCCCTATCCTTTTCATTTCCGTGCGGACATGCTCAAGTCTATCTTCTTTGGAGTGGGGTCAAGTCCCCCACCCCTCCCTCTTCCCTTGATACGTCACCCTCACCTCTCACGCACTACTCCCGCTATTTACATCTCACCTTATAAAAACTTAAGACTTAAACATCAGCTAACAACCATTTAAAATCCCTCATCAACGCACCTAAAACAATTAACACTTTTTTTTTTTACACAGACAAACTTTTTTCATTCGAAGTCCATTAGTTCACTCAGTCTTCTCCACCTACCGCACCACACTTCATATATCAAACCGACTCACCTTATTAAGCTTCAGACTTAAACATCAACTAACAATCATTTTATATCGCACTTAAAACAATTTGACTTTTTTTTTAAACATTTCACTTACACACAAACAAACAGTTTCCATTCCAAATCCATTAGTTCACTCCGTCTTCTCAGTCTACAACACCTCAATTACATCAAACTGTTAGATCCCATTTCTTCCATCCTATTAAACTTAATACATAAACATCAAGAATCCCTCAATTTTTACACCCCTCATCAAGGCATCTACACCATTTAAATTCTTTTTAAAAGAATTTTTTTTTGAACTACTTTCATAATTTCCATACTGCCAACATTTTCTCCTTAACTACATTCCCACTTAATCTATCACAATTCTATCACATATACCTTCTTTATACTCCCTCCTCACACAAATACACTTAAACAATCCATTTTTTATTTTTTTTTTCACTCCTCATTTACACACCAACAGACAGTACTCCATTCCAAGTCCATTAGTTCACTCAGTCAACTCGCTTTTTTTTTTTTTTTTACCTAAGCTTTACACTACCCTCAAACCTACTCAACCTCCCTTTTTCTCAACGCTTACCTAATTTTCTCAGGCTTTCCCTTTGCCCCAGGCGGATCACCTTTCCACAGGGCAAGGAGTTCTCCCCCTTTCCCCTAACACTACAGCCCCCTCTTCTGATATCATGATTACCATGATACCCTTCCCGCATTTGCTCAGGGCGGATATCCATTCCTCTGAGCAGAATGCCTTCCCCCTTTCTCCCTCAGCACGAACCACATTATCTGCACAACCCCTGTTACTCCCTCAATTTCTTTATAAATATAGCTCTGGCCACATTTAAGAATTTCGCTATATTCGTTCCTTTCTCCCACTCTCTACATAACCAAGATGTTATCTTATAGCTTTCCCCTACCATATGCAGCTCCTTCTTGCTTAGTAGTTTGATCTTTATCTCCGCCAAAGGTCGGCATTGATTAAAAATATGCAGGTCCTCCCACTTCTCTCCACATAACACACATCTATCCCTATTCTCACTACCAACCCACCCCCTATTCCTCGGAAGACCCAATACCCACCAATACAAACCTCTCTTATCCCTTCTACCCTCAAACTCCGTTTTCGGGTTTATTACTTCCACCAATTTATTTAATACTGATAAAGAGACTCTCTCTCTACATTCCTCTATTAAGCTCTGTCTTTCAATATCTAGTAGTCTTCCCTTTATCCTTTCCCATACCCATTTATTCCTACCATCCCCCCAGACCTCTCCATATACCCCCAATCCAATCTTTTGTAACCATTTTTTGCACTTATTCACCCAGTAACCTTCATTCGTCATACCTTTCTGAAAATTAAACGTTTCTTGTACTAACGCCCCACCCTTCCCTTCCTCCAATCTCATCCAGTACTTGAACACCCTCTTAGCAATTTCAACCTCTATCGATTCTTTACAGACTAATCTGGCCCCGGCATTGGCAGTACAATTCGGTAGGTCCATCATGATTTTGCTAAATTTCGCCACCACCTGGTTTAGTTCACTCCTGCCTTCCTCCATTCCCCATACTTCAACCCCAAATAGCATTTTGCCCATTACCAGTGATTTAAACACCGTTTTCTGAATTTTGTATTTAACGTCTGGAAATTTCTTTTCTAATACTCCTACTACAGCAAGCGCTCCTCTTCCTTTAAGTTTTGCCTTCTTACACTGATTTTTCCAAGAAGCATTCTTACTAATTATTACACCTAGGTACTCAATTTTCCCCCTGGTTTAATTTCTTCCTGCTCAAGCCTCCAGACTTCCTTATTCTTTCTCCCACCCCTTTTCCTACACACCATTATCTGAGTCTTACTTACATTTACTCTGAGAGACCATTTCCTAGTATATTCAACTACCTTGTCCAACCCTTTTTGCAAGCCATTTGCCGTCAAAGCCAAAATCAATAGGTCATCCGCGAATAGCAACCCCGGAACCTCCATTTTCCCTACCCAAGGGCATTGCCATGCGTCTCCACCATGACCCTCTAAAATATTATTTATAAATAATATAAATAATATCGGGGATAGCTTACAACCCTGTCTCACCCCGCTTTTTGACTCAAAACACTTACTCAACCTTCCATCCTGCAATTTAATCATCACAAACACTTCCTCATAAATAGTTTCAATTGCCACCCTCATTTTTTTCGACATTCCAACCTCCCCTAATCTCAAAAATAGCGCCTCCCTACTGACCGTATCAAAGGCTTTTTCTAAATCGATCGCTGCTATAAATAATTTACGCCCTGCTATCCTCACATACTTTGTAATCAAAGTGTCCAGAATCCAAACATTATCAACTGTATTACATCCTTTCCTAAATCCATTTTGGAACTCAGATATCCTACCGTACTGCTCCGCCCAATTTGTTATCCTATTCGCCAAAACCCCTGTGTACACCTTTGATAGCGAGTCTAGGAGTGTAATTCCTCTATAGTTGTTTGGATCACTACTAGCTCCTTTATTTTTATAAATAGGGCATAATACCCCCTTCCTCCATTCTCTAGGAAATTTCCCCGTTTCCAGCAACCTATTAAAGAATTTCACAATCCCTCTCAACATCGGTTCATTTGCCCCTACCTCTTTCCATACACTATTGAAAATACCATTCACACCTCCTGCAGCCTTGGGTCTAGCATTTTTTAATACTGTAATTACCTCCTGCCTTGTTATCTCCCCATCCAATATTGTAATGCCTACTTCCAGTTCCCTTCCAATTTGTGACTTGTCTATTTCTCTACCCAATTTCCTCTCCCCTTCTAAAAGCCCTTTAAAATGCCTACCCCACTCGTTTTCTCCTATTTTATCCCCCTTCCCCTCCGGTTTCGTTCTTCTAATCTTGTTTATTGACTCCCAAATTCTCTCAAATTTCTTCTCTCTACAATATATATTTATTTTTTATTTTCCAGTACTGCCAACTTAACCTAACTAGCGCGACAGTACTGCCAACTTAACCTAACTAGCGCGAAATTTGAATTTGTAAACAAAGCCACGGGCTTTTTGACAGCTGTCATCGACAACAACGCAACGCTAACCTCACTGCTGCCATCTTGACGGGCCTAAACCTCACTAGTGCCAACTTAACCTAACTAGCATGAGGTAAACAAAGCCACGTGTTTTTTGACAGCCACGTGCTTTTTGACAGACAACAACGCATCGCTAACCTCAGTACTGCCATCTTGACGGGCCTAACCTTAGTGGTACCAACTTAACCTCACTAGCATGAGGTAAACAAAGCCACGTGCTTTTTGACAGCCACGTGCTTTTCGACAGATTTGTAAACAAAGCCACGTGCTTTTTGACAGACAACAACGCATCGCTAACCTCAGTACTGCCATCTTGACGGGCCTAAACCGCAGTAGTACCAACTTAACCTAACTAGCGCGAGATAAACAAAGCCACGTGCTTTTTGACAGCCACGTGCTTTTTTGACAGCTGTCATCCGCCATCTTTAAACTACAGAGCACCGTGCTGCCCTCTTTCGTCACCTGTCATCGGCAGTGCTGCCATCTTGACGGGCCTAAACCTTAGTGCTACCAACTTAACCTCACTAGCTCGAGATAAACAAATCCACGTGCTTTTTGACAGCTACGTGCTTTTTTGATAGCTGTCATCCGCCATCTTTAATCTATAGAGCACAGTGCTGCCCTCTTTAGCTACTTACCTTTGAAATGTGGTGGCGGATAATTTGAAAAATGCTTTTCGACAAGCAGCCATCTTTAATCCAGAGAGAACAGTGCTGCCCTCTATGTGGTGGCGGCAAATTGAAAAATTCCACGTGCTCTTGTTTGAAAACAAACTCACGTGCTTTTTTGACAGCTGTCATCTGCCATCTTTAATCTATAGAGCACAGTGCTGCCCTCTTTAGTTTGAAATGTGGTGGTGGTAAATTCCACGTGCTCTTGTTTGGAAACAAAGCCATGTGCTTTTTTGACAGCTGTCATCCGCCATCTTTAATCAACAGAGCACTGTGCTACTATCATGCGGGCAATTTCTTCACCTGTCATCCGCCATCTTTAATCCACAGAACACCATGCTGCCCTCTTTGTGGCTACTACCTTAAGCACGTAGTAGCGGGCAATTTGAAAAGTTCTGTTAGCTATCATCCGCCATCTTTAATCAAGAGAGCACTGTGCTGCCATCTTTAGCTAGATACCTTTGAAATGTGGTGGCGGCAAATTGAAAAATTCCACGTGCTCTTGTTTGGAAACAAACTCACGTGCTTTTTCGACAGCTACCATCCGCCATCTTTAATCAACAGAGCATAGTGCTACCCTCTTTAGTTTGAAATGTGATGGCGGCAAATTCCACGTGCTCTTGTTTGGTAAACATAGCCATGTGCTTTTTTGACAGCTGTCATCCGCCATCTTTAATACAGAGAGCACCGTGCTGCCCTCTTTATCGTAGTAGATGTAAATTCGTCACCTGTCATCCGCAGTGCTGCCATCTTTAGCTAGATACCTTTGAAAAGTGGTGGCGGATAATTTAAAAAGAAAAATTCTACAGCAGCCCTCTCTCGACGCTAATTGCATAAGATGGCGGCTATACATGACTCCTTAAGGGTGCTTACGCAAGATGGCTGCTATACACAGGTTCTTATGAGACGCCCTTGGGATGCTTGCGCAAGATGGCAGTTATACATGGCTCCTTATGAGATGCCCTAGGGATGCTTGCGCAAGATAGCGGCTGCTCTTATGGGACGGCTTAAGGGTCCTTGCACAAGATAGCTTGAGACGCCCTAAGGATGATTGCGCAAGATGGCGGACACAAGATGGCGGCTATACACAACTCCTTATGAGACGCTTTAAGGGTGCTTGCGCAAGATGGTTGCTACTCTTAGCTTAGAGGCTAACGTGTCGTGATAGTTCGATTCATTAAATTTAGGGCTTAAATGCAAAATGTTAAATATATCGAAAACGGTGCACCGAAGAGCAAAACGGACAAAATTTTTCTGCCTAATACCCAGGTTCGCAGTATGAGGAACAAGAAAATCATAGTCTAATGATGGGATCAACGGTTCGGTTCCTACTTAGGCCCTTTGGCATTTGCTCTGTTTTAGCTTGTATTGAAGCGAGTCTTCGTAACATGATCAGGTCTAGCTATGGTAGAGAGTATAACGTACCGTGCAGGTTCGATTCATTAAATTTGGAGGCTTAAATGCAAAATGTTAAATATCTCGAAAACGATGCATCGTAGAGCAAAACGGACAAAATTTTTCCGCCTAATACGTAGGTTCGTAGTATCAGGAACAAGAAAAAACATAGTCTAATGATGAGATCAACGGTTCGATTCCTACTTAAGCCCTTTGCCATTCGCAGCTATCTATTTCTACAAGATGGTGGCTGCTCTTATGAGAAACAAGATGCCTTGAGACGTCCTAGGGATGCTTACGCAAGATGGCAGACACAAAATGGTGACTATACATAGCTCCTTATGAGACGGCCTAGGGGTGCTCGCACAAGATGGCGGCTACTCTTATGAAGAAAGCTAGCTTAGAGGCTACTGCGCAAGATAACAGCTGCTGTTATGCATGTGGTGGAGGGCAATTTGAAATTCTATGTGCTTAATCAACAGAGCACCCTGATGCCCTCTTTAGCTGAAATGTGGTGGTGGATAATTTGAAAAATTCTTTTGACAGCTATCATCTTTAAACAAAGGCGACTATACATAGGCTGTTAAGGCCTTATCATTCTCCTCCTCCTCCTCCTCCTCGTCCTCCTCCCCCTCCTCCTCCTCCTTCTCTACCTCCTCCTCCGCCTCTTATGTCAAGGCATAGCTTTATATCGAACAAGTTTAAACCTGCATCGCGAAGGCAAGCGTGTGCAGCGATAACATTATTGTGCATGTTTAGACTTTCGAAACATAAGAAGAGTAGAATCAAACGCTGTACTCGATACGACATGTGATCAGAACATTGATTGATGCGTTCAGAAAACAAAATAAGTGATCAAGACTAGAATCGAACAATGTACTCAATACATCATGTGTTTAGAATATGTCAGGGGATACGCTTGTTCTAAGAAGATCAGATTGAAACATAACAAGACTAGAATAGAACACTGTAATCGATGTTGTTAACTTCAACATGTGATCAGAACATTGATTGATGTGTTCAGAACACAAAATAAGTGATCATGACTAGAATCGAACACTGTACTCGATACAACATGTGATCAGAACATTGATCGATGTGTTCAGAACACGAAATAAGTGATCAAGACTAGAATCGAACACTGTACTCAATACAACATGTGTTTAGAACATGTTAGGGGGTACCCTTGTTCTAAGAAGATCAGAATGAAACATAACAAGACTAGAATCGAACACTGTAATCGATGTTGTTAACCTCAACATATGATCAGAACATTGTTTGATGTGTTCAGAGCAAAAGTACAATTTTGATGATTTGCGCAGCTAACTCGCTCGGTAATCGATATAGCCAAAGTATATCTTCAAATTATTTACCTTCCATCATTCGTCTTGTGTGTAAAAATCAGTCGAACAAGTTATCGCATAAACATGGCTGAAAAAAAAATCGTGATAGGGTATGGAACCCAGGGGTTACATCTTATCAGAAGGGCAAAAAGGATGAAAGGACTCTTCCTCCTCCTTACCGCACATTCCTTGGCTAAAGGGCTAATGGGCTAAAGGGCTAATGGGCTAAAGGGCTAAAGGGCTAATGGGCTAAAGGGCTAAAGGTGCAACAACCTCATCGATCGCTATCAGCAAGAACGCTTGTACTTTGTTAAGTGTAGAAAATTAATCTTTATTGGTAAATGGTTTTATGTTCAGAACAAGGAATGGAACCTAGGGGTTACGTCTTACCTAATAAAATCCCCGAGGTGCGATGAGTTACGTTTTTCGAACTAGTGTTTGGAACACTGAACTTTTCAAGATGGCAAGAGTGAGGTTAGCAATGTTCTGTTGTTGGATTTTAAATTCCGCGCTACAACATGCATAAGGTGGCAGCCCTTGAGGTTTACTCCCGTAAAGATGGCAAGAGTGAGGTTAGCAATGTTCCGTTGTTGGATTTTTAAAATTCCCCGCTATAACATGCAAAAGGTGGCAGCCTTGAGGTTTACCGCCGTAAAGATGGCAGCAGTGAGGTTAGCGACGCTCCATTGTCCTTCAAATTGAGGTTAGGGTTCGTCAAGAAGACAGCTGTCAAAAAAGCACGTGGCTATGTTTACCAAACAAGAGCACGTGGTCGTGACGTCACGGTCACGTAGTATGCTGCCTTAGCATGCAATGTTCAATGTCTACACCTACGTAGTTAACACTCTGCTATGTTCACAAGATTTTTATACATCACTATTCTTTATGCTTTAAGTTCATTCACATAGGCTATGCTAAGATAGCAGCACAAACACATGCGAACTTTGTACATTCTAATGGAATAAGTTTAGTACTGTGTGCGTCATGGATACATGATGTGTGCACGCATTTAATCTTGACTATACGTAATGCTGCTGCTTTGTTTACAAGATTTTTATACATTGCTATTCTTTATGCTTTAAGTTCGTGCACGCACAAGCGATACTCGTATGCTCTAACAGGAGAAGTTTAGTACGATATTCGATACATACATTATCGATAGGTGATGTGTACACGCTTTAGAACATAGCTCATCTTTATGCTTTAAGTTCGTGCACATGGGTTAGGGATACACAAAAGCGATTGCTACATGCTCTAGCGGAAGAAGTCTAGTACGATAGTAGATGCATGTAAAATCGATAGGTTATGCTAAGATAGCAGCACACTTACATGATTTTAGCACAATCTAGTGGGAAAAGTTTAGTATGATAGTCGTTTCGTGCAAAATCATTAGGTAATGTGTAAACGCTTCGAAACAAGGCTATTCTTTGTACTTTAAGTTCATGCGTACAGGTTATGCTAAGATAGCGTCACAATCTAGCGCAAGAAGTTTAGTACGAGAGTCGATGTATGTAAAATCGATAAGTAATGAGTACACGCTTTAAAACATGGTTATTCTTCGTACTTTCAGTTCATGCATCTTAGTTATGCTAAGATAGCAGCACAATCTAGCGGAAGAAGTTTAGTACGATATTTGTTGCATGCAAATCGATAGGTGATGTGTACACACTTTGAAACATGGCTATTCTTTTTACTTTAAGGTCATGCGTATAGGTTATGCAAGGATAGCAGCACAATCTAGCGGGAGGAGATTAGTACGAGAGTCAATGCATGCAAAATCCATAGATAATGTGTACATGCTTTGAAACATGGCTATTCTTTGTACTTTAAGTTCATGCGTACAGGTTATGCTAAGATAGCAGCACAACCTAGCGGAAGAAGTTTAGTTCAATATTTGTTGCATGCAAAGTCGATAGGTAATGTGTACACACTTTGAAACTTGGCTATTCTTTTTACTTTAAGGTCATGCGTATTGGTTATGCTAAGATAGCAGCACGATCTAGCGGAAGGAGTTTAGTATGAGAGTCAATACATGCAAATTCGATAGTTGATGTGTACACGCTTTGAAACATGGCTATTCTTTGTACTTTTAAGTTCATGTGTATAAGTTATGCTAAGATACCAGCACAATCTAGCGGACGAAGTTCAGTACGAGATTCGATGCATGCAAAATCGATAGGTGATGTGTACACACCTTTTTACTTTAAGGTCATGCGTATAGGTTGTGTTAAGATAGCAGCACAATCTAGCGGAAGGAGTTTAGTACGATATTTGATGCATGCAAAATCGATAGGTAATGTGTACACACTTTGAAACATGGTTATTCTTTTTACTTTAAGGTCATGCGTATTGGTTATGCTAAGATAGCAGCACCATCTAGCGGAAGGAGTTTAGTACGAGAGTCAATACATGCAAATTCGATAGTTGATGTGTACACGCTTTGAAACATGACTAATCATTGTACTTTAAGTTCATTGGTATAGGTTATGCTAAGATAGCAGCACAATCTAGCGGTATAAATTTAGTACGAGATTTGATGCATGCAAAATCAATAAGTAATGTGTACACGCTTTGAAACATGGCTATTCTTTGTACTTTAAGTTCATGCGTACAGGTTATGCTAAGATAGCAGCACAACCTAGCGGAAGAAGTTTAGTTCAATATTCGTTGCATGCAAAGTCGATAGGTAATGTGTACACACTTTGAAACATGGCTATTCTTTTTACTTTAAGGTCATGCGTATTGGTTATGCTAAGATAGCAGCACGATCTAGCGGAAGGAGTTTAGTATGAGAGTCAATACATGCAAATTCGATAGTTGATGTGTACACGCTTTGAAACATGGCTATTCTTTGTACTTTTAAGTTCATGTGTATAAGTTATGCTAAGATACCAGCACAATCTAGCGGACGAAGTTCAGTACGAGATTCGATGCATGCAAAATCGATAGGTGATGTGTACACACCTTTTTACTTTAAGGTCATGCGTATAGGTTGTGTTAAGATAGCAGCACAATCTAGCGGAAGGAGTTTAGTACGATATTTGATGCATGCAAAATCAATAAGTAATGTGTACACGCTTTGAAACATGGCTATTCTTTCTACTTTTAAGTTCATGTGTATAAGTTATGCTAAGATAGCAGTACAATCTAGAGGAAGAAGTTTAGTACGATATTTGTTGCATGCAAAATCAATAAGTAATGTGTACACGCTTTGAGACATAGCTATTCTCTGTACTTTAAGTTCATGCGTATAAGTTATGCTAAGATAGCAGCACAATCTACCTGCAGAAGTTTAGTACGAGAGTCGATACATGCAAAGTCGATAGGTAATGTGTACACGCTTTAAAACATGGTTATTCTTCGTACTTTCAGTTCATGCATCTTAGTCATGCTAAGATAGCAGCACAATCTAGCGGAAGAAGTTTAGTACGAGAGTCGATGCGTGCAAAATCGATAGGTAATGTGTACACGCTTTGAAACATGGCTATTCATTGTACTTTAAAGTCATGCTAAGATAGCAGCACGATCTAGCGGATGAAGTTTAGTTCGATGGTCGATGTATGTAAAATCGATAGGTGATGTGTACACGCTTTGAAACATAGCAATTCATACTGCTGCTCTGTTCCCAAGACTTTTAAGAATAGCTAATCCTAATGCTGCTCTTAGCGACGTAGAGCTAAGGATTGATTACGTGACCGTGACGTCACGATCACGTGCTCTTGTTTGGTAAACATAGCCACGTGCTTTTTTGACAGCTGTCTTCTTGACGAACCCTAACATCACTTTGAAGGACAATGGAGCGTCGCTAACCTCACTGCTGCCATCTTTACGGCGGTAAACCTCAAGGCTGCCACCTTTTGCATGTTATAGCGGGGAATTTTAAAAATCCAACAACGGAACATTGCTAACCTCACTCTTGCCATCTTTACGGGAGTAAAACTCAAGGGCTGCCACCTTATGCATGTTGTAGCGCGGAATTTAAAATCCAACAACAGAACATTGCTAACCTCACTCTTGCCATCTTGAAAAGTTCAGTGTTCCAAACACTAGTTCGAAAAACGTAACTCATCGCACCTCGGGGATTTTATTAGGTAAGACGTAACCCCTAGGTTCCATTCCTTGTTCTGAACATAAAACCATTTACCAATAAAGATTAATTTTCTACACTTAACAAAGTACAAGCGTTCTTGCTGATAGCGATCGATGAGGTTGTTGCACCTTTAGCCCTGTAGCCGTTTAGCCCATTAGCCCTTTAGCCCTTTAGCCCATTAGCCCTTTAGCCCATTAGCCCTTTAGCCAAGGAATGTGCGGTAAGGAGGAGGAAGAGTCCTTTCATCCTTTTTGCCCTTCTGATAAGATGTAACCCCTGGGTTCCATACCCTATCACGATTTTTTTTCAGCCATGTTTATGCGATAACTTGTTCGACTGATTTTTACACACAAGACGAATGATGGAAGGTAAATAATTTGAAGATATACTTTGGCTATATCGTTTACCGAGCGAGTTAGCTGCGCAAATCATCAAAATTGTACTTTTGCTCTGAACACATCAAACAATGTTCTGATCATATGTTGAGGTTAACAACATCGATTACAGTGTTCGATTCTAGTCTTGTTATGTGTCATTCTGATCTTCTTAGAACAAGGGTACCCCCTAACATGTTCTAAACACATGTTGTATTGAGTACAGTGTTCGATTCTAGTCTTGATCACTTATTTCGTGTTCTGAACACATCGATCAATGTTCTGATCACATGTTGTATCGAGTACAGTGTTCGATTCTAGTCATGATCACTTATTTTGTGTTCTGAACACATCAATCAATGTTCTGATCACATGTTGAAGTTAACAACATCGATTACAGTGTTCTATTCTAGTCTTGTTATGTTTCAATCTGATCTTCTTAGAACAAGCGTATCCCCTGACATATTCTAAACACATGATGTATTGAGTACATTGTTCGATTCTAGTCTTGATCACTTATTTTGTTTTCTGAACGCATCAATCAATGTTCTGGTCACATGTCGTATCGAGTACAGCGTTTGATTCTACTCTTCTTATGTTTCGAAAGTCTAAACATGCACAATAATGTTATCGCTGCACACGCTTGCCTTCGCGATGCAGGTTTAAACTTGTTCGATATAAAGCTATGCCTTGACATAAGAGGCGGAGGAGGAGGTAGAGAAGGAGGAGGAGGAGGGGGAGGAGGACGAGGAGGAGGAGGAGGAGGAGGAGAATGATAAGGCCTTAACAGCCTATGTATAGTCGCCTTTGTTTAAAGATGATAGCTGTCAAAAGAATTTTTCAAATTATCCACCACCACATTTCAGCTAAAGAGGGCAGCAGGGTGCTCTGTTGATTAAGCACATAGAATTTCAAATTGCCCTCCACCACATGCATAACAGCAGCTGTTATCTTGCGCAGTAGCCTCTAAGCTAGCTTTCTTCATAAGAGTAGCCGCCATCTTGTGCGAGCACCCCTAGGCCGTCTCATAAGGAGCTATGTATAGTCACCATTTTGTGTCTGCCATCTTGCGTAAGCATCCCTAGGACGTCTCAAGGCATCTTGTTTCTCATAAGAGCAGCCACCATCTTGTAGAAATAGATAGCTGCGAATGGCAAAGGGCTTAAGTAGGAATCGAACCGTTGATCTCATCATTAGACTATGTTTTTTCTTGTTCCTGATACTACGAACCTACGTATTAGGCGGAAAAATTTTGTCCGTTTTGCTCTACGATGCATCGTTTTCGAGATATTTAACATTTTGCATTTAAGCCTCCAAATTTAATGAATCGAACCTGCACGGTACGTTATACTCTCTACCATAGCTAGACCTGATCATGTTACGAAGACTCGCTTCAATACAAGCTAAAACAGAGCAAATGCCAAAGGGCCTAAGTAGGAACCGAACCGTTGATCCCATCATTAGACTATGATTTTCTTGTTCCTCATACTGCGAACCTAAGTATTAGGCAGAAAAATTTTGTCCGTTTTGCTCTACGGTGCACCGTTTTCGATATATTTAACATTTTGCATTTAAGCCCTAAATTTAATGAATCGAACTATCACGACACGTTAGCCTCTAAGCTAAGAGTAGCAACCATCTTGCGCAAGCACCCTTAAAGCGTCTCATAAGGAGTTGTGTATAGCCGCCATCTTGTGTCCGCCATCTTGCGCAAGCATCCTTAGGGCGTCTCAAGCTATCTTGTGCAAGGACCCTTAAGCCGTTCCATAAGAGCAGCCGCTATCTTGCGCAAGCATCCCTAGGGCATCTCATAAGGAGCCATGTATAACTGCCATCTTGCGCAAGCATCCCAAGGGCGTCTCATAAGAACCTGTGTATAGCAGCCATCTTGCGTAAGCACCCTTAAGGAGTCATGTATAGCCGCCATCTTATGCAATTAGCGTCGAGAGAGGGCTGCTGTAGAATTTTTCTTTTTAAATTATCCGCCACCACTTTTCAAAGGTATCTAGCTAAAGATGGCAGCACTGCGGATGACAGGTGACGAATTTACATCTACTACGATAAAGAGGGCAGCACGGTGCTCTCTGTATTAAAGATGGCGGATGACAGCTGTCAAAAAAGCACATGGCTATGTTTACCAAACAAGAGCACGTGGAATTTGCCGCCATCACATTTCAAACTAAAGAGGGTAGCACTATGCTCTGTTGATTAAAGATGGCGGATGGTAGCTGTCGAAAAAGCACGTGAGTTTGTTTCCAAACAAGAGCACGTGGAATTTTTCAATTTGCCGCCACCACATTTCAAAGGTATCTAGCTAAAGATGGCAGCACAGTGCTCTCTTGATTAAAGATGGCGGATGATAGCTAACAGAACTTTTCAAATTGCCCGCTACTACGTGCTTAAGGTAGTAGCCACAAAGAGGGCAGCATGGTGTTCTGTGGATTAAAGATGGCGGATGACAGGTGAAGAAATTGCCCGCATGATAGTAGCACAGTGCTCTGTTGATTAAAGATGGCGGATGACAGCTGTCAAAAAAGCACATGGCTTTGTTTCCAAACAAGAGCACGTGGAATTTACCACCACCACATTTCAAACTAAAGAGGGCAGCACTGTGCTCTATAGATTAAAGATGGCAGATGACAGCTGTCAAAAAAGCACGTGAGTTTGTTTTCAAACAAGAGCACGTGGAATTTTTCAATTTGCCGTTACCACATAGAGGGCAGCACTGTTCTCTCTGGATTAAAGATGGCTGCTTGTCGAAAGGCATTTTTCAAATTATCCGCCACCTTATTTCAAAGGTAAGTAGCTAAAGAGGGCCTCACTGTGCTCTATAGATTAAAGATGGCGGATGACAGCTATCAAAAAAGCACGTAGCTGTCAAAAAGCACGTGGATTTGTTTATCTCGAGCTAGTGAGGTTAAGTTGGTAGCACTAAGGTTTAGGCCCGTCAAGATGGCAGCACTGCCGATGACAGGTGACGAAAGAGGGCAGCACGGTGCTCTGTAGTTTAAAGATGGCGGATGACAGCTGTCAAAAAAGCACGTGGCTGTCAAAAAGCACGTGGCTTTGTTTATCTCGCGGTAGTTAGGTTAAGTTGGTACTACTGCGGTTTAGGCCCGTCAAGATGGCAGTACTGAGGTTAGCGATGCGTTGTTGTCTGTCAAAAAGCACGTGGCTTTGTTTACAAATCTGTCGAAAAGCACGTGGCTGTCAAAAAGCACGTGGCTTTGTTTACCTCATGCTAGTGAGGTTAAGTTGGTACCACTAAGGTTAGGCCCGTCAAGATGGCAGTACTGAGGTTAGCGATGCGTTGTTGTCTGTCAAAAAGCACGTGGCTGTCAAAAAACACGTGGCTTTGTTTACCTCATGCTAGTTAGGTTAAGTTGGCACTAGTGAGGTTTAGGCCCGTCAAGATGGCAGCAGTGAGGTTAGCGTTGCGTTGTTGTCGATGACAGCTGTCAAAAAGCACGTGGCTTTGTTTACAAATTCAAATCTCGCGCCAAAATTCAAATTTCCCGCCAAAATTCAAATTTCCCGCGGGCGGCGGCGGCGGTGGCGGAGGCGGCGGCGGAGGAGGAGGCGGGCGGAGGCGTGCGGCGGAGGAGGCGCCAGAACTCTCCCATTATACTACTCTCCTTAAATTATAGTATTATAACTAGCAAATGTACCCGTGCTTCGCTACGGTATTCTGCATTGTATACTAATATTGAAGTAAATACTGTACATGCAGTAAATAAGATTGTTTTTAAAATAGCATGTCTCTTAGCGTTATCCGAGAAACAGCATGGAGAGGTCCCCATACGTTGTTACCAACGCAAAGTGCTTGTTACGGATTTGTGATGATAGCGACAGGCTCACTTGCCTACTGCCATTCACAATCGACTTGGGAAGTTTACAATATAATTGCAGGCCCCATTGCCTACTGCGCGGTCACAATCGATTTGGGGAGTTTCCGTTACAATGGCATCCCCCTTTCCTACTTCCAGACATATTACAAGTTGAGGAGTTTGTATTATAATGGCAGGAAACTTCCCTACAACCAGTCAAAAGTGAGTTGTGCAGTTATCATTATAATGACAGGCCCCTTTTCCAACTGCCAGCCAGCTTACTGCCAGTCACACCAAGTTAGACACAGTTACAATAATAAACAGCAGGCCAGTATGCCTAATGCCAGTCACATTTTAGATGGGTACATCTGTTTATAACTGCGGGAACGCTTACCTAGAGTCAAACACAATAGGGTAACGGGAGTTTTGAACAAAACTGCATGCTCCCTTGCCTTCTGCAAGTCAAATCGAGAAGTGAATTATTCATTACAATGGTAGGCCTGCCTTATTAATGCCAGTTACACAGGAATTGGAAAAGGACCCCATTCCTACTGCCAGTCAAAGTCGGTGTGGGGAGTACTGATTACAATAATAGACACACCCTTTCTCGATCGCTACAAAATCGACATCAGTGAATATATATAGTTCGACATACGAAAGTATGTGCTTGTTTACAATATTGCAGACCTTTATTTACAGATTAACTGCTACTAAACGGTACATCATATCGAGAAAGGATTGTACCATAAGACGCCGGATTTTGCGGCATAAATTGCTGGTCTTATGATATCTCATCTATTCATGGGTCAGATTGAGTTAGAAACGTGGAATAGGGTAAAATTTGTGTAAGATTATCTCACATTGCATTGCTTTTGCGGATAATTAAGTGACAGCTACATACATAGCATTTGGCTCATATATGGCTACTGGGTGGACCAATTTCCGTGTAGAGTTTGATGATTCTATCTTTCCTATAAGTGATGGAAGGTATGAATTATGTATGTGAAAAGTCCAAATTTACTTAACATCGGGAAATAGAGAAAAATCAAACGTAAAAGGGATAGAAATACGACAAAATGTCGTAAGACCAAGGTTGTAGATCACTCCAAATTGAACGGGGATTGTGCCATCCGTTATGTGATAATACTTCCCGAACGTCTGCATCATCATTAAAATTGCCTCCATATTTCTATATTCTTCGGGATAAAAAGGGAAAAATTTAAAGATCTTCAAAGTTTTCCTTCCGTTACAGGCTAAAACGTATAATTTTGCCAAATTTCAATATTATTCTTCGACTGGCAGATTATGCCACAATCTGGGTTTTCGGTGAGGAGTGTAAAAATTAGGACATTCAAGAAACTAAACCAAAAAATATGCAGATGGACATTATTACCCCTTAACCGTGTAGCTGTACGAAAATTTCGCCAAAATAGTCAATGTACAGGGACACAGTCGTTACGATTTTATTTACACAGATAGATAAGGAACCCGCTCCACGTACAACACCTTTTGGTCTATATCCGCTGGACTTAACCTGAAAAACGGACCGTTTATGATATCTCCCTTATTAATCCTCCTGTCGAAAAAATGCACATGAAAAAATGTTTTAGAGATGGAATTCCATCACGTTTGGTCGATTTCCAGTCAGGCTGGTCTTGTTCTGTATACATTGTGTAAGAGTAAAATCACCATTTCGGTTCCCTATTAACCGCCAGTCCATTCCGGGAATATGAAATGTTATTGACGATTAACACCTACCGTTGGACAGGTGGATGTTAATGTAAAGTTTGACTCAAATATCTTCAGTAGTTTTCAAGTTGTAAAAAATACGCTTTGCACGCACCCGCTCTTGAGTTAAGTCCGGTGGGACTTGTACCGGAAAACGGTCCGTTAATGATATCTCCCTTATTAATCCTCGTATTGAAATGATGCACATGAGGAAAAAGGCTTAGAAATTAATTTCCATTAAGGCAGGTAAATTTACATTAATTTTGGTTGTGTATATTTTGTGGGAATGCAAAATCACGGTTTCGGATTCGGATAATCCCCCAGTCAATTCAGGGATTTAGAAACAATATTTGCCCTAAAACCTACCAAAGGACAGGTGTATTCTAAATATCAAGTTTGGTGGAAATATATCCAGTAGTTTCCAAGTTATAGACAAAGAGACAAACAAACAAACAGGCAGACACCAAAACTGAATATATGCACATGGTCATTATTAGACCTGAAACGGATAACTGTACGGAAATTTGCCAAAATTGTCAATGTACAGACACTCTAGAAGTGCATACCTTTATTTCGATAGTTGCTGCTTTGAAACTGTACGACGTATCTGCAAATGGACTTCACTATCAGACGTCCCTTTCAGTGCTCTACATGGTTGGTCCTATGACATCTTCTCGTATCTCCTATATTTATGGGTTAGATTGAGCAAGAATCATTGAATGGGGTGAAATTTTGTACAGTTTTCACATACTACTTTATATTTTTGATACTCATGGCCAATTGTCATGTCAATGTGCGTGCCGAATGTAATGATTCTACCTTTCCTATAAGTGTGCCAAATGATAACATATACGTGTAAAAGTACAAAATCAACTTGAAATCGAGAAATACAGCTGTATTTAACGTATTAGGGATAGAAATACGACGAATAGTTATAGGACAAAACTTGTAGATCTCTCCAAAATGAAACGGCATTTGCTTTCTGACTTGTGATACGACTTACTGATTTGCCACCAATTACCCCGAAACGAAGGTCTGCACCGTCGTTAAAATTGCATCCATATTTCGGAATTTTCCCGGGCCAAAAGTTATACATTTGCGTAGCTTAAAATATTTCCTCAAAGAAAAGAGGGTCCAGCATTCGGAATTACCACTCTCATACATACGTGGTGCTTAAGGAAGAAAATAATACCGTTTAGTAAGTTGGAATTAATAGAAAATGGATTATAACTGAGGACATCCGGATGACGACAAATATGTAAATACCAAGTGAATGTATTCGAAAATCAAATGCTCCTCAATAAATTTTGCCGTTGTGAGTTATGGATATAAGAAAGCGGTAATCGGAGAGAAATTTAGGCGCAGGGATTCTTAGGTAATCAGATAAGAAGATAGTAGTATAATTGGATGGTTCTGGCGCCTCCTCCTCCTCCGGCTCTCGGGAGAGGCCTCCTCCTCCCGCGGGAAATTTGAATTTTGGCGGGAAATTTGAATTTTGGCGGGAGATTTGAATTTGTAAACAAAGCCACGTGCTTTTTGACAGCTGTCATCGACAACAACGCATCGCTAACCTCAGTACTGCCATCTTGACGGGCCTAAACCTCACTAGTGCCAACTTAACCTAACTAGCATGAGGTAAACAAACCCACGTGTTTTTTGACAGCCACGTGCTTTTTGACAGACAACAACGCATCGCTAACCTCAGTACTGCCATCTTGACGGACCTAAACCTCAGTAGTGCCAACTTAACCTCACTAGCATGAGGTAAACAAAGCCACGTGTTTTTTGACAGCCACGTGCTTTTGACAGATTTGTAAACAAAGCCACATGCTTTTTGACAGACAACACCGCATCGCAAACCTCAGTACTGCCACCTTGACGGGAATAAACCTTAGTGGTACCAACTTAACCTAACTAGCGAGAGGTAAACAAAGCCACGTGCTTTTTGACAGCCACATGCTTTTTGACAGCTGCCATCCGCCATCTTTGAGCACCGTGCTGCCCTCTTTCGTCACCTGTCATCGGCAGTGCTGCCATCTTGACGGGTCTAAACCTTAGTGCTACCAACTTAACCTAACTAGCGCGAGGTAAACAAAGCCACGTGCAGCTGTCATCCGCCATCTTTGAGCACAGTGCTGCCCTCTTTAGCTACTTACCTTTGAAATGTGGTGGCGGATAATTTGAAAAATGCTTTTTGACAGCAGCCATATTGCATCGTGCTGCCCTCTTTAGCTAGATACCTGTGGTAGCAGACAATTCCACGTGACAGCAGCCATCTTTGAGCACCGTGCTGCCCTCTATGTGGTGGCGGCAAATTCCACGTGCTCTTGTTTGGAAACAAACTCACGTGCTTTTTTGACAGCTACCATCCACCATCTTTAATCAACAGAGCACAGTGCTGTACTCTTTAGCTAGATACCTTTGAAATGTGGTGGCGGCAATTTGAAAAATTCTATGTGCTCTTGTTGGGAAACAAAGCCACGTGCTTTTTTTTGACAGCTGTCATCCGCCATCTTTAATCAATAGAGCACTGTGCTGCGGGCAATTTCGTTAGCTGTCATCCGCCATCTTTAGTCCAGAGAGAACAGTGCTGCACTCTATGTGGTGGCGGCAAATTCCACGTGCTCTTGTTTGAAAACATACTCACATGCTTTTTTGACAGCTGTCATCCGCCATCTTTAATCCAGAGAGAACAGTGCTGCACTCTATGTGGTGGCGGTAAATTCCATGTGCTTTACAAACCTATGTGCTTTTCTGACAGCTGTCATCCGCCATCTTTAATCTAGAGAGAACAGTGCTGCACTCTATGTGGTGGCGGCAAATTGAAAAATTCCACGTGCTCTTGTTTGAAAACATACTCACGTGCTTTTTTGTCAGCTGTCATCCGCCATCTTTAATCCAGAGAGAACAGTGCTGCCCTCTATGTGGTGACGGCAAATTCCACGTAGAAACAAAGCTATGCGCTTTTTTGACAGCTGTCATCCGCCATCTTTAATCACCGTGCTACATTCTATGTGGTGGCGACAAATTCTAAATGCTTTACAAACCCATGTGCTTTTCTGACAGAGCTGTCATCCACCATCTTTAATCACCGTGCTGCCCCGGTGACGGCAAATTCCACGTGCTCTTGTTTAGAAACAAAGCTTTTAATCCAGAGAGAACAGTGCTACCCTGGTGGCGGTAAATTCCACATGCTCTTGTTTGGAAACAAAGCTTTTAATCCAGAGAGAACAGTGCTACCCTGGTGGCGGTAAATTCTACGTGCTCTTGTTAGTTCGTGATTTAAAATCTAAGCTAGCTGTAAATCCCCGATTCTCGACAGATTCTTAATCCGAGTTGTCAGGAAAGGCAACCAAGAGCTTAGATACTACTAGTTTTGCATCAGGGAGGGCGACTAGTCTTAAAACAAATTCTTGCGATTTAAAATCTTAGTCAGGAAGGGCATCCGGCCGTAAAACAATAGTTCGTGATTTAAAATCTAAGAATTGCATCTAGCTGTAAATCCCCGATTCCCCGTGTTAGACGTTGTAAAACAGATTCTTAATCTGAGTTGTCAGGAAGGGCAACCGGTCGTAAAACTATGGTGTATGAGGTTAGATACTGCTAGTTTTGCATCAGGAAGGACAACTCAACACATTCATGTGATTTAAACACATTTTTATCCCTAAGAGAATCGAACCCGAGACTACCGGGTGAGAGGCATGCATACTGTAGGCTATAGATTTGTCCTACAGTCCTCGAAGTATCGGCACAGTCATTCTGAGCGAGTTGTGTGGAATGCATGTGTTAGCTGAAATTGTATACGTATCTTCCGGCTCGACCTTGAACGAAGACACTGATAAGCGGCTTGTAACTCGCGAAGGTCTTCTTAGCTGAGTCCCATGTAAGCTCTTAAAACACAGTACCAATTAAGGTTGTAAAATATTCTGAAATAGCCCTCCTCTGTAGTGTAGTAGTTAGCTGCTACCCTCGGGGGTCCGAGTTCGATTCCCGGCTCTGCCATAGAATGTGTAGCATTTAGCCTATGTAAGTTCCTAACGTAAAATATCATGATTGTACGGAGAGGTTAAAACACACACAGTGCCTACTCCTATCGAAAGAACCTGCACGGTACCGGCATGTAGGCTTCTCCTGGTGAAGGAGCTTGCACATGGTTTAACGCCTCCTATCAACAGCCCTTACTTATTGCTAGCTTTTTTGCACACCCCGCCTCACACCATACGACCGGCTGCCCTTCCTGACTAGGATTTTAAATCGCAGTATACGTGATAAATTTGTTGTAGCGGGTTTTATAACTAGATATCCCGGTACCGATACATAGCCTACTCCCGACTAGAAGAAGCCTGCACAAGGCTTATTGCCTCCATCCGACAAATGAATCAGCATCAACACTCTTGTACTCAAAAAAATCATTTTCGAAGGAGTCTGCTCAAGGTTTAACGTCCCCATCAACAGCCCTTACTTATTGCTAGCTTTTTTGCACACCCCGCCTCACACCATACGACCGGCTGCCCTTCCTGACTAGGATTTTAAATCGCAGTATACGTGATAAATTTGTTGTAGCGGGTTTTATAACTAGATATCCCGGTACCGATACATAGCCTACTCCCGACTAGAAGAAGCCTGCACAAGGCTTATTGCCTCCATCCGACAAATGAATCAGCATCAACACTCTTGTACTCAAAAAAATCATTTTCGAAGGAGTCTGCTCAAGGTTTAACGTCCCCATCAACAGCACTTACTTATTGCTAGCTTTTTTGCACACCCCGCCTCACACCATACGACCGGCTGCCCTTCCTGACTAGGATTTTAAATCGCAGTATACGTGATAAATTTGTTGTAGCGGGTTTTATAACTAGATATCCCGGTACCGATACATAGCCTACTCCCGACTAGAAGAAGCCTGCACAAGGCTTATTGCCTCCATCCGACAAATGAATCAGCATCAACACTCTTGTACTCAAAAAAATCATTTTCGAAGGAGTCTGCACAAGGTTTAACGCCCCCATCAACAGCCCTTACTTATTGCTAGCTTTTTTTTGCACACCCCGCCTCACACCATAGTTTTATACGACCGGCTGCCCTTCCTGACTAGGATTTTAAATCGCAGTATACGCGATAAATTTGTTGTAGCGGGTTTTATAACTAGATATCCCAGTACCGACACATAGCCTACTCCTGACTAGAAGAAGCCAGCACAAGGCTTATTGCCTCCATCCGACAAATGAATCACCGTCAAGTCATGTACTCAAAAAAATCATTTTCGAAGGAGTCTGCACAAGGTTTAACGTCCCCATCAACAGCCCTTACTTATTGCTAGCTTTTACACACACCCCGCCTCACACCATAGTTTTATACGACCGGTTGCCCTTCCTGACTAGGATTTTAAATCGATATTCCGACATAGCCTACTCCTACCGAAGAAGTCAGCTTAACACCTCCATCCAACAAATGAATCACCCTCAAACACTCTTCAATCATTCTCGCTACTTCGGAAGATAGCGGGTTCGAACTGGAAGCCGTAAATGTTAGGCGAGGGAAGTGCGTGATCGTCATTGCATGATCTAGCCGGATGCCCTTCCCGACGGTATAAGTTGCCAGGATTTGAATCGCGTACCCTGACTAGAAGAAGCCTGCACATAGCTTAACGCCTCCATCCGACGAATGAATCACCCTCAACACTCTCCAATCATTCTCACTACTTCGGGGGATAGCGGGTTCGAACTAGAAGCCGTAAATGCTAGGCGAGGGGGGGCCTGCGCGATCGTCATTACATGATCTAGCTTTAGCTCAATACCTACAGGTAAGGAATACCGCGTATGTACCCTCGAGAAGTCGAGGATCGCGCGCTAACTTTCCAAGGATCGAACTCTTAAATTCTGACACCTCGGTATCAACAGGAGGTTTGAATACGTCAGCCTGCAGGTGGAAGCTCTTGTTTGCATTCGTTCCGACTGTACCGCAGTTGTCAGCTCAGCGATTATCATATCCGCTTGGTAACAAGCAGAATATTTAGCCGCAGCAGTCTGCGCGAAGTGCTCACAGTTCTCTGTATGCGTTTATTACGTACACACACATCTCCCGTCTGCAGTGAATATTATTCTTCAGCCTTTATCTTAAGGTAAGGTAGAACTGTTAATTACCTTTTTTTATTTGCAAAGCAACTTCTACGCTAGACATCTACATTCATATATGTTTGTTCTTTTTTTAGGTACCGTTCGAAAGTACGCAACAATTTTATTCATCCCAGTAACAGCCTGCAGCACGTGCATTTTTTTAAAGGTATGTTTTCGAACTTTGAGTTGTAAAGATAATTAGGTTAGATGATGTACCCTACACTACATTCATATATGTTTCTTCTTTTTTTTAGGTACGACCAGAATATTATCATTCGAGTTTCAGGCTTGAACGCACGCATTTTATACATCCCAGTAACAGTTTGCAGCGCGAAGATTTTAAGGTATGTCTGACCTCTATTCGTTGAAACTTGGTTTCTTCTAAAACATCGTATTTTTAGTCTATTGATAAATAGTTGTTCTCTTTAATCCTCACGCTATAGACGAGGTGCGTACATAGCTATGTCTGCCCTCAACAGGCTGAAACTTGGTTTCTTCCGTAACTTTAAGCTAATCATAAATAGTTGTTCTCTTTAATCAACATACTATAGACGTGGTATAATTTCAAACACGTACACATAGCTATGTCTGCCCTCAACGGGCTGAAACTTGGTTTCTTCCGAACATCGTAACTTTAGTCTATTGATAAATAGTTGTTCTCTTTAATCTACATACTATAGACGAGGTGCGTACATAGCTATGTCCGTCCTCAACAGGCTTAAACTTGGTTTCTTCCGAACATCGTAACTTTAAGCTAATCATAAATAGTTGTTCTCTTTAATCCTCACGCTATAGACGTGGTATAATTTCAAACACGCACACATAGCTATGTCTGACCCCAACGGGTTGAAACTTGGTTTCTTCCGAACATCGTAACTTTAGTCTATTGACAAATAGTTATTTTCTTTAATCTGCATGTCATAGAAGAGGTTAATCTTATAATTTCAAACACGCACGCATAGCTATGTCTGACCTCAGCAGGCTGAAACTTGGTTTCTTCCGAACATAGTAACTTTAAGCTAATCATAAATAGTTGTTCTCTTTAATCAACATACTATAGACGTGGTATAATTTCAAACACGTACACATAGCTATGTCTGCCCTCAACGGGTTGAAACTTGGTTTCTTCCGAACATCGTAACTTTAGTCTATTGATAAATAGTTGTTCTCTTTAATCTACATACTATAGACGAGGTGCGTACATAGCTATGTCCATCCTCAACAGGCTTAAACTTGGTTTCTTCCGAACATCGTAACTTTAAGCTAATCATAAATAGTTGTTCTCTTTAATCCTCACGCTACAGACGTGGTATAATTTCAAACACGCACACATAGCTATGTCTGACCTCAACGGGTTGAAACTTGGTTTCTTCCGAACATCGAAACTTTAGTCTATTGACAAATAGTTATTTTCTTTAATCTGCATGTCGTAGAAGAGGTTAATCTTATAATTTCAAACACGCACGCATAGCTATGTCTGACCTCAGCAGGCTGAAACTTGGTTTCTTCCGAACATCGTAACTTTAAGCTAATCATAAATAGTTGTTCTCTTTAATCAACATACTATAGACGTGGTATAATTTCAAACACGTACACATAGCTATGTCTGCCCTCAACGGGCTGAAACTTGGTTTCTTCCGAACATCGTAACTTTAGTCTATTGATAAATAGTTGTTCTCTTTAATCTACATACTATAGACGAGGTGCGTACATAGATATGTCCGTCCTCAACAGGCTTAAACTTGGTTTCTTCCGAACATCGTAACTTTAGTCTATTGATAAATAGTTGTTCTCTTTAATCTACATACTATAGACGTAGTATAATTTCAAACACGCACACATAGCTATGTCTGCCCTCAACAGGTTGAAAGTTGGTTTCTTCCGAACATCGTAACTTTAAGCTAATCATAAATAGTTGTTCTCTTTAATCAACATACTATAGACGTGGTATAATTTCAAACACGCACACGTAGCTATGTCTGTCCTCAACAGGTTGAAACTTGGTTTCTTCCGAACATCGTAACTTTAGTCGTTCTCTTCAATCCTCATGCTATAGGCCTAACTCACAGCCATGTCCAACCTCTATAGGTTGAACATCGCAACTTTAGGCTAATCTCTATTGGTTGTTCTCTTTTCAGAACTTGTTGCATACGCTGTTCACCTAAACACTTTATTCGAAGAAAGAGAAGACACTATGTTCCCATGCGAGCTGTGTAAGGCAGTGTTCACAAGACGTGACAACCTTGCACGCCATGTAAAAACAAAACATCATCAGCTATCTGCTTGCGACTATAACCCAACTATGTTCCCCTGCGAACAGTGTAAGGCAACGTTCGTAAGACAGGATAACCTCGCACGTCATATAAAAGCAAAACACCCTAGCATAACATCTGCTTTATGTGATGTTTGCGGGCTGTACTTCGCTAATGTAGAGCAATACCAGGCTCACTTAGCAGAGGTACATCAAATATCTACTTGCCCTCAGGTAGTAGTAGGGAAAAAGCGTGCAGCTACTGATGTAGCTGTAGAAAGTACTAGTAGTAAAAAACCTAGGAAAAATGAACTTCAAACTATTCACTGCGAGCACTGTAACACTGATGTACCATCTTCGCATTTTCAGGGACACTTACGGAGTAATGCGCATAAAAATAATGCGTGTAGAAGTGGTAGTAACGCAAACATCGAGGAAATTAATACAGCATTTAAAAGTAGGATTGCTAGTTACCGAATTCGCACCAGTCAAAAGTTTCAGAGCACTTCAAACTTTTTAAATTGCGTTCAACCGGATGTACAACAGCTTCTTGCTAAATCTTTGTCCAATCATAGTTTATTTAAAGTTAATTTTGAACTTTTCGCCTTGTACATTAAAAGCACGGATGAATCCGAAATAACGGACATTAAATCATTTAATACGAAGAATTTTGTCATAAGTCAGTCGACTAATTTTGGTGATGTACTTAGGGATGTCTCTAACATTATTTCAACTAAGAGTGAGGAATTTCAGGAAAAGGAATCAGGGTGGGCTTTAGTTGAAATAATGTATCTAGAAGTTAACATCAATAAGTACAATCCCATGCGAGGTTCATCGTACATCGAGCTGCCGACATGGATTCAGCAAAGAAAAGCTGATGTAAACATCCAAAACAATGACGAAGCATGTTTTGCATGGGCGGTGATGTCAGCTTTAAATCCTGTGAAACGGAATGTAGCGAATAGATCATCCTATCCACACTATTCAACGCAGCTAAATTTCGATAGTATAGAATTTCCTGTGCAGATAAAGGATATTAAGCGCTTTGAGGAACTAAATAACATTAGTATCAATGTGTATGGTGTAGAGAAAAAGTCTGTAGTAGGTCCTCTGTATTATACATGTCATAAGAAGAGTACTCACGTTAATTTACTCTATATTGAAAACAGTGAGAATAGCCACTTTTGCTGGATTAAAAATCTGAGTAGACTTGTTGGCAGTCAGTTGTCAAACAGGTGTAACAAAAAGTGGCTATGTGATGGATGCTTGCAGTATTTCAGAAATGAAGATCAGTTAACGAAGCATTCCAAGAATGACTGCAATCATGTACGTACAGAGATACCTACTACAGGCAATAATGTTTTAAAATTTACAAATTTTCATAAGCAGATGTGGGTACCGTTCGTGATTTATGCAGACTTTGAAGCCATCCTCACGCCATGCAACACATGCTCACCTAATCCTGACAACTCTTTCACTAATACTACGCACATGCATGTCCCGTATAGCTTCGCGTATTACATCAAGTGTAGTTACGATAGTACGCTTAACAAGTTAGAGCTGTATCGAGGACATGATGCTGCTAAAGTATTTTTAGAAAGACTTGAAAGTGATGCAGTTCGTCTCGGTCGTATTCTGAATAGTAATATTCCTATGAAGCCACTCACCGACATTCAGTTAAATGATCATGAACGTGCTACAAAGTGTAGCATTTGTGATGGGGGATTTTCCGAAAATGACCCTAAAGTTTTTGATCATGATCATTTAACTGGTTTCTACAGATGTGCCGCTCATTATAGCTGTAATCTTAGTATAGAGTTCCTAAATTCATCCCTGTAATTTTTCATAACTTATCTGGTTACGACTCTCATTTCATCATTTCACAATTTGGAGCTTCGGATGAAAAAGTAGATATAATCCCTCAGAATAAAGAGCGGTACATTGCGTTTGCAAAGTCTGTAAAAGTAGATGCTGAGCATTCTATAAAACTGAGATTCCTTGACTCGTTTCGCTTTATGGCGAGTAGCCTCGATAAACTTTCTAGTCATTTACAGCCTGATCAATTTACGGAAATTCGACGCGTTTTCCCCGAAGAAGCGCAGTTTAATTTACTTCGGCGTAAGGGTGTTTTTTGTTACGAATATCTCGACTGCTTAGACCGCCTCGAAGAACGTGCCTTACCATCGAAACAATCCTTTTACAGCTCGCTGAATTCAGCAGATATTAGTGATGATGACTATTTACATGCACAACATATCTGGGAGCAGTTCCACATTCAAACGCTGGGTGAATACTCCGATTTATATTTAAAGACAGATGTACTTTTGTTAGCTGATGTTTTTGAAAATTTTCGCTGTGTTTGCATGAACACCTACAGCCTTGACCCATGTCAGTATTTTACTGCACCTGGGTTAAGTTGGGACGCGATGTTAAAATACACGCGTGTGAATTTGGAGCTGCTAACGGATATCGATATGGTGCACTTTATAAAAGCATCCATTCGAGGCGGTCTGAGTCAGTGTAGCGGCCGGTATTCGAGTGCTAATAATAAGTACATGCCGAGTTTCGATACCAGTCAGGAATCTCAGTATATCGTTTACCTCGATGCTAATAATCAGTATGGGTGGGCGATGAGTCAGCATCTACCGGTGAGTGGTTTCCACTGGCTGACGCAGTGCGAAATTGATGCTTTACAGCTACACGCCCTAGGCGATGAAGCTGATAAAGGTTATTTCCTCGAAGTTGACTTACAGTATCCGAAAGAGTTACACACTTCTCATAATGACCTACCGTTCTGCCCTGAAAATATGAAGTCCCCGTACATTGCATCAACGACGAAAATGCTCATTGCTAATTTATGCGATAAATCTAAGTATATCATTCATTACCGAAATTTAAAACAGTGTTTGCAGCATGGTTTGAAGTTATCCAAAATTCATCGCGTACTAGAATTTAATCAGTCACCGTGGCTAAAGCCATATATCGATCTGAACAATAATTTAAGAACGAATGCGGTTAACGAGTTTGAAAAAGATTTCTACAAGATCATGAATAATAGTGTGTTTGGTAAGACTATGGAGAATGTTGACAAACGCGTTGATGTAAAATTGATTACAAACTGGGATAATATTAAGAAAAGGTATGGTGCTAACTATTTAATAAGTAAACCAAATTTCCACAGCTGCACCATCATACACGAGAATTTAGTTATTATACAGATGAATCGTGTCAAGGTTAAGTATGACAAACCTACCTACGTCGGCTTCACAGTACTTGAATTGGCTAAAACACTCATGTATGAATTCCATTACGATTATATGATGAAGAAGTACGCGCATAATGCGCAATTGCTCTACACAGATACCGATTCGTTTATTTATCAAATCAAAACTGATGACTATTACAATGATATAAAGCCTGATTTGGGTAGGTTTGATACGAGTAACTATCCTGCAGATAATCAATATCATCTACCGCTAGTGAACAAAAAGGTTCTAGGTAAAATGAAAGATGAATGTGCTGGGAATATTATCGATTCATTTGTAGGTACTAAATCCAAGTCATATTGCATAAAACTCTTAAATGAATTACAAATAAAGAGATTGAAGGGGGTTAAAAAGAATGTCGTTCAGAATCAGCTAAGTTTTGAAAACTATAACAATTGCATTAAAAGTAATCCACCTGTTTTGCATAAGCAAATGTCTGTCATTAGAAGCAAGAAGCATCAGTTGTACACTCATTTAATTAGTAAGGTAGCCCTTAATAGCGATGATTGTAAACGGTTTGTCATTCCAAATTCTACCAACACGCTAGCCTGGGGGCATAGTAGTATTGATAAGTACTACTTTACATAAACATTATGCTAGAGGTGTGTGTACTTACGTTACGCTGTCTTACATCACAATTCGGGGAGGAACGCTGGTACGGCAAGTCTAAACTTGTACATTCAAGAATTGCATCGAGAAGTACGCTAGGGTGAAATGATTCGAGATAAAACTTGTACATACAAGATGTAAATAAATAATGTAGAATTGGCATATTCTTTTATTTTAGGTTAGGTATCACCTTCCTCCCGCTCCTTATTTGCAGGATAGAGTTTTTGTTTATTACTCATAGAAGAAAGAAGGTGATGAGCAGTTTCGTGAGTATAGTTCGGTAAGTATCTCGAGAGCAGAATTTTTTTTTTTGTCAAAAAAGCACGTAGAATTTGCCACCACCGGGGCAGCACTGTTCTCTCTGGATTAAAAGCTTTGTTTCTAAACAAGAGCACGTGGAATTTGCCGTCACCGGGGCAGCACGGTGATTAAAGATGGTGGATGACAGCTCTGTCAGAAAAGCACATGGGTTTGTAAAGCATTTAGAATTTGTCGCCACCACATAGAGTGTAGCACTGTGATTAAAGATGGCGGATGACAGCTGTCAAAAAAGCACATGGCTTTGTTTCTACGTGGAATTTGCCGTCACAGGGCAGCACGGTGATTAAAGATGGCGGATGACAGCTGTCAAAAAAAAAGCACATGGCTTTGTTTCTACGTGGAATTTGCCGTCACAGGGCAGCACGGTGATTAAAGATGGCGGATGACTGCTGACAAAAAAGCACGTGAGTATGTTTTCAAACAAGAGCACGTGGAATTTTTCAATTTGCCGCCACCACATAGAGTGCAGCACTGTTCTCTCTAGATTAAAGATGGCGGATGACAGCTGTTAGAAAAGCACATAGTTTTGTAAAGCACATGGAATTTACCGCCACCACATAGAGTGCAGCACTGTTCTCTCTGGATTAAAGATGGCGGATGACAGCTGTCAAAAAAGCACGTGAGTATGTTTTCAAACAAGAGCACGTGGAATTTGCCGCCACCACATAGAGTGCAGCACTGTTCTCTCTGGATTAAAAATGGCGGATGACAGCTAACGAAATTGCCCGCAGCACAGTGCTCTATTGATTAAAGATGGCGGATGACAGCTGTCAAAAAAAAGCACGTGGCTTTGTTTCCCAACAAGAGCACATAGAATTTTTCAAATTGCCGCCACCACATTTCAAAGGTATCTAGCTAAAGAGTACAGCACTGTGCTCTGTTGATTAAAGATGGTGGATGGTAGCTGTCAAAAAAGCACGTGAGTTTGTTTCCAAACAAGAGCACGTGGAATTTGCCGCCACCACATAGAGGGCAGCACGGTGCTCAAAGATGGCTGCTGTCACGTGGAATTGTCTGCTACCACAGGTATCTAGCTAAAGAGGGCAGCACGATGCAATATGGCTGCTGTCAAAAAGCATTTTTCAAATTATCCGCCACCACATTTCAAAGGTAAGTAGCTAAAGAGGGCAGCACTGTGCTCAAAGATGGCGGATGACAGCTGCACGTGGCTTTGTTTACCTCGCGCTAGTTAGGTTAAGTTGGTAGCACTAAGGTTTAGACCCGTCAAGATGGCAGCACTGCCGATGACAGGTGACGAAAGAGGGCAGCACGGTGCTCAAAGATGGCGGATGGCAGCTGTCAAAAAGCATGTGGCTGTCAAAAAGCACGTGGCTTTGTTTACCTCTCGCTAGTTAGGTTAAGTTGGTACCACTAAGGTTTATTCCCGTCAAGATGGCAGTACTGAGGTTTGCGATGCGGTGTTGTCTGTCAAAAAGCATGTGGCTTTGTTTACAAATCTGTCAAAAGCACGTGGCTGTCAAAAAACACGTGGCTTTGTTTACCTCATGCTAGTGAGGTTAAGTTGGCACTACTGAGGTTTAGGTCCGTCAGGATGGCAGTACTGAGGTTAGCGATGCGTTGTTGTCTGTCAAAAAGCACGTGGCTGTCAAAAAACACGTGGGTTTGTTTACCTCATGCTAGTTAGGTTAAGTTGGCACTAGTGAGGTTTAGGCCCGTCAAGATGGCAGTACTGAGGTTAGCGATGCGTTGTTGTCGATGACAGCTGTCAAAAAGCACGTGGCTTTGTTTACAAATTCAAATCTCCCGCCAAAATTCAAATTTCCCGCCAAAATTCAAATTTCCCGCTGGAGGAGGAGGCCTCTCCCGAGAGCCGGAGGAGGAGGAGGCGCCAGAACCATCCAATTATACTACTGAAGATGAATATTTGTGTTATTACTTAAGCTATTCGAGGACGGTTAAAACCTCGAATGATGTTCCACCAATATTCCGCAGAATGACCGATTGACGACTCTCTTGCTTTCTACCCTAGGTACAACCACGAATTTAAAGGAATGATGAGGAAAATGGCAATATGTACTTCCCTGCTGACAGGCAGAGACGTTGCCATGGTAACCCATATATTCGTTGTTGGTCTGTCAGTCACTCAATGCATAGCATGGTATCGGCAGAAAATAGTAAATTTCTCCGTCATTTGAAGAGTAACGTAAATTATGAACATAACGAAAGTTGTTTATAATGAAGAGACCTTTCACATACGGTCCACAGAGTTTACAGAAAATCAATAGTATAGGAGAAAATGGAGGAAACCCGTTGTGGTTTTCCTATAGAACCCCCGTCTTTCCGAAGATTTTAAAATGATACGCATATCGAAACCTTCCCCGGGATGAGTATACTCTAAATATGAAGTTTGGTTGAGATCTATCCAGCCGTTTCGACGTGATGGTGGAACAGACAGACAGACACGAAAAGTAAAAACCATCGATTCGGTCTTGAGTTGACCTAAAACGGATAAATATTTGAAAATTTGGCAAAAGAAAAGGAATTACAGACAGCGGACCCCCTACAACTTTATTTATAAGATTATAATCTTATAGTAATAAATTATTATTAGTAGCAGAGTTACCGCCGGCCCCGTGGTGTAGGGGTAGAATGCCTGCCTCTTACCTGAAGGCCCCGAGTTTGATTCCCGGCCAGGTCAGAGATTTTTAATTGGATCTGAGGGCTAGTTCGAGGTCCACTCTGCCTACGTGATTAGAATTGAGGAGCTATCTGACGGCTAGATAGCGGCCTTGGTCTAGAAAGCCAAGAATAATGGCCGAGAGGCTTCGTCGTGCTGACCACACAACACTTGGTAATCTGCAGGCCTTAAGGCTGTGCAGCGGCCGCTTGATTGTCTAAGGCCCTTTAGAGCTGCAGTTCCATGGGGTTAGGTTAGAGTTACCAGAAAAAGAATACGCCATAAAACTAAACTAAACTAATCCTGCAACACATACAGTTTCGGAGTGTCAAGTGATCAGTGTCAAAATCGTCCGACTCGTTGGCTGAATGGTCAGCGTACTGGCCTTCGGTTCAGAGGTTCCCGGGTTCGAATCCCAGCCGGGTCGGGGACTTTAACCTTAATTGGTTAATTCCAAAGGATCGGGGGTTGGGTGTGTGTGGCGTATTCAACACTAGAAATCATCCTCAGTAGGGCCCTCATCTTCACAGACATGCAGGTTGCCTGATAGGCCGTCTACTAGAAAAAGACCTGCAGCAGGCCTCTCCGGAGGCCACACGCCAATATTATTAGTGTCAAAACTTCCTCAACCGTACTGCCTGGGTTTCTAGGTAGAAATACGCGATATAATGCACGAATGTACGATATTAGAGAACAGTTGAGGTTATTGAAAGCAATTTATTTATTTATTTACTAGCTGATGTACCCGTGCTTCGCTACGGGATTCTCAGAAAGACTGACTTTGTGGTTTTCCTTACCTAAAATCAACATAGGTCATTACAAAAATGTAAGTATGAATGTAGCGATCAAAAGCAATGCTATCATATAAAATACTCGATCAAATGGAAAGCCGCACGTTTTATCACTTTTAACGAACAGTGCTGCGGTTAGATTGCGGTGCCAATCTAATAGTCCAAATTTCCAGAGCTGGGATGACCAGGCCGCAGATTGCCACGAACACTCATCTGCCATTATTCCGCTAAATATGCACACTGTTCATTCCAATCAGTGCCTCAGAGTAGGGATTGAATAGCCCGAATGCTATGATGATCCAGTGTGTTACGTACCAGTAGTATCAGAAAATTTATAAACCAGGGGAATGGCATGCTAAAGAAGAAAGTTATCTAACTCCCCAACTACTTCCCATCAATATTCAGACAGGCTGTTACACTCTGTACGACTGGGCGAGTTGACCGTGTGGTTAGCGGTGCGCAGCTGTGAGCTTGCATCCGAGAGATAGTGGATTCGAACCCCATTGTCGGCAGCGCTGAAGATGGTATTCCGTGTTTTCCCACTTTCACACCAGTCAAATACTGGGCCTGTACCTTAATTAAGGCCTAAGGCACTCCTAGCCCTCTCCTATTCCATCGTCGCCATAAAACCTATCTATGTCGGTGCGACGTAAATCAAATAAAAAATACTCTGTACGCAGCAGTAATCCTAACTACCGGAGATGAAGGGCAACAGAAGACACAACGCACAACACGACAAACAATGGTCAATGTAATGTTATTGTTGATCAATGTTATGAGCTTTCTATATTGTAGGCCTTCACATTTAGTTTTATTTCGACTCTGTGATTTGTAAAATATTTTATACCATAAACTGTAGTTTCTTATTCTCCGACTTTACATTAAATATTAACTATTAACATTAATTATTAAATACTGTTTACCCATTTTCTCATTACTCGGCGCTGATATGGACTTAGTAAAAAAAATCCAAATTCAGGAATATCTTTGTGATCATAGCTAGTACGGTAACAATGTATAAGACATGAATAATAGGAAATTTAATACTATATAACCTTAGTTATGTAGCATTCATCGATTACACCTCTAAAAAGAAATATTTGAGAATTACATTTTAGGCCTTCCCCTAAACTACCATTTCACTCAGCGTGAATAAAATAATTTACAGCCTAGACTATAGAGACTTATTTGCTGACTTTGCATACCGATTTTCATCAAGATAGGACTACTAATAACAACAATATTTGAGAATTAAATTTCAGGCCTTCCCTTAAACTACCATTTTCTCAGCGTGAATACAATTATTGATAGCCTAGATTGTAGCAACTTATTCCCCAAATTTGCAAACCCATTTTCTTTAAAGTACGACCAATAATAACATAAATAGTTGAGAATTCAATTTTAGGCCTTCCCATAAACTACCATTTCACTCAGCGTGAGTAAAATGATTTATAGCCTAGATTGTAGAGGCTCATCCCCCGACTTCAGATACCGATTTTCATTAGACCACTAATAACATAAATAGTTGAGAATTCAATTTTATGCCTTCCCCTAAACTACCATTTCACTCAACATGAGTAAAATGATTTACAGCCCATATTGTAGAGGCTCATCCCCCGACTCCACATAGCGATTTTCATTAAATTCTCTTTAACCGTTTTCTCGTGATGCGTGTACAGACAGACAGACAGACAGACAGACAGAAATAACGGAAAAGTAAAAAGTGCATTATCTTGTTACTATGGACATGACCGATACAGAAATACCATTCTTTTCAAATTCTGAGCAATGTACAGACAAAACTCTTATTTTATATATATAGATTGGGAGTAAGGAACTACTTACAAGTATCCGGAGAAATGGACTGAATGAGGAGGCTCTGTTACATGGCTATCAAGATATCTGACCTTTCTCCGCTAGATTTCTTTCCTTGTGACTATTTAAAAGGAACGGTCTTTTCTCAGAACTTGGGGAGCCCAAATTATCTACGGCTACTCATCAATGAAGTCTGTAGGGAGGTATCGCAGCGCTTTTTACAACGTGCACAAATGTGCCTCCAGCAACGGCTCCAAATCTGCATTAATGAACGTGGTCATTCTTTAATAATGCTTGAATAATATGCCGACTGTGGGTCAAAGGATCGGATGTTTATCGACAGTTCCATCGTGTCTCCAACTGTAAGAGCCAATTTCATCATAATAGCCCGGTATTTGTTTAAGCAACGGGCTTTATTCGATGTAACACGATATTTTTAACAGCACACTAATTGAACGTCATTCACTCCAATTCAGGACCATGGTAAAATTATAGGAAAAGTGTAAAAGAACTCCGTATATCACGGAAAAGACTTCTTTATACGTCAGCTACGCTTTTTTCTTTAGCTACTTGTTTAGCGTCGAACGAACACATCGAAGGTTTCCAGTGACGGAAGGATAGGAAAGGGCCAGGATTTCGTGGGTAGTGGCAATGACCTTTATTAATGTACGACCTCAGCATTTGTCTGGTGTGAAAATGGGAAACAACGGACAATTATCTCCAGGCATGCAGACTGAGATTCGAATCACCATTTCCCAAAAGCAAGCTCAAAGCTGCGCAAACCTAACTGCACGGCCGACTCGCACGGTACACCCTTTTTGATTTGTCTTGCGAGTTCTCCATCATGCCCCGACGACAAATTAGAAAAGCCTTTAACGACCTACATTCGTTTGAAAGAGTCTGTATCGTCGGACTACAAGAGTCAGGTTAGATATTTTGGTTCATTGTTCGCCACTTAAACCGTTATGATTTTATTATCCATCAGTGTTAGATGAAATAGGAACATAAGGGTACACAAATGCGTCAAGAAATCTTAGGTCGATCCGGATGGACCACCAGTATGGAAGATAATTTTATCTTGCGACAGGCAGCAAGCACTCGACAGGCGTCGCTACACACCTTCCAGAGACATTCATGGCAGCAGGAGATACGCCTGTGTCCAACGGTACTGTATCCTAGTGGAGCAGAATCTGTCTTTGTGGAGCCCCGTCGTCTACCATTACGACCTGAGAATCACCGAGGACGTTTGAACTTCAGCCAGGAAATGGGAGAACAGAAGCTTCCGGATTAGCGTTCTGGGCAGCGAAATTATAGACGATTCACTGTAGAGTGGCACACCACCCCAACCAGAGGCGTCATAGAGTAGTGTGCCATTTCCTATGATTCCGATTCCCCACTAGCGATGATATCAGGAACTCCGATGGCGTAGCGGCACGTACAGGAAGTTCTGCGACCCCTCCCTGGTGTAGCTCGTCAACTCCATTTTTCAGCAGGATAATGCCCAGCCTCACACAGCATGGCCATCTCTGACCCTCCTTCGTGATGTCAACATGCTTCGTTGGCCAGCAAGTTATGCATACATCTCACCCATCAAAAACATCCGATCAGGGTATTCGACCGTATCGCGACCTGTCTCTGAGTTACGGGTGATCCTGCAAGTGCTGGTTACCCTGTGGTAAGTGCTTGGTGTGGTACAATATTTTGATTTTTCCTTATACTACCATGTTATGTGCCAGTACCGACTTGTATGCCTCTTCGATGACTCCTTCGTGGTGGACATATTTCTCTCTTTTGAAAATGAGTGTACCTTGGGCTTGGAAAGACCATTGCGCCCCCGTGAGAGTGCTTGCAGATTGGAATGCCACGTAGTCAGCGTAGTACTTCCGTAGCCGAAATGTTTATCTTTCGTTATCTGCTTTGTTGTCTTTGATATCAACTAGCTCCTCGTTACTTCATAAGGCTATGTGAAACCTGTGTAAGCACTGAGGGTAGATTTAACATTCTAGGAGTAGTAGGGGTCAACCCGGGGCCACAAGGTAAACAGTAGAGACTGTTCTTGTGCACCGCAGGGCTCCTGCTGTGGTGAAAACACCTGCAGAGCTGTTTCGTATTCGTGTGCTACTATAAATATTAAAGAACTCAGTGATGCTTGATGATGATGCTTGTTGTTTTAAGGGGCCTAAATTGAAGGTCATCGCAAACAGAACTAATGTTGTCAGAGTACTGAGGGAATTTTAGTATAATTTGTTCCCCCTTGCTCTTCAGTCTGAGAGTTTCCTAACTGTCTGACTAATTTACCAACATATATAAATCTGGATTTTACTTGAAAAATCTGAATATCTGCATTTAAAATGGAAAATCTGAAAATTAACATTCATTAAATAAAATACACACTCGTCGGAACCTGTACTCACACTTACTTGTTACCTGCTTACTTACACATACGTTATTTGAAGGGCGCCAGCTGTCACCCAGTACAGCAATAATAGAATGAGACTCTTGACTATCTCTAGGATGTGGGGTAATAAGCTTACTTTTGACAACATACCATATAAGTTCTGGGAAAAGGAGATTGGCGTTCGGTTTCCCCATTAATTTTGAGGTTAAGATATTTTACTTTCATTGAAATAAAACTATGAATTCGTTTGATAGAACAATATATATTCTTTAAATAATATATCAAAAAATAGTGAGTCTTGTTGCGATAAAACAGATGAGAATGTGAAATTATGACATTGCAACTGAAAGAAACTAGGCATGAATTTGAATTCTTCTTGACCGGACATTTAACAATTTATACGAAATATTTCCCTCACTGATTCACTTGACTGTACCTTCAACACTTTTAGTGTAATTACGACGTATTCCTTTGATCTGGTGTTTACTGTAGATGTGTCACGCCTAACTTGGTGATACATCCTTGTGACTGCTTCTTCTCCATATCATCTGACTTCTTTGTAAGTCAATATGGTATTACCTCTTGGTAGGTCCAGGGTTGCCCTCTCTGACTTCATGGTAAGCCCTTGCGTCCGTGTCTTCCACTAAGTGACGGACCAACCAACTTTTGGCCTCACTCTCTCAATGACCAATAATTAATGGCTCACTGAGTCTTCACCATCTCTCGTTCACACTGGTTGACTGACCAACTAAGGCCTCTTGATCTAGTAGACTTCTTCACTGTACTGCATCCGTATAACTAATGACTGACGCTACAATGTGCATCCACCTTATATAGACGTTGGTTGACACAGCTACGTAATCTCCAGAAATAACAATGACATACTCCCACCTACGCGACAGATATTACATACAGTGGTGAAATAGCCCGGAGGCGGCTGACTCTCTGAGCGCATATTCTAAATAAATACGATGACATAGCCATGGCGCGGCGATGACTTGGCAGAATCGCCACTAATCTTGCACAATGTCCCAACGTCACATCCAATCTCTGAAATATACAACAACTCTCACTGTACAGGTATTGAGTGTTATTCTACACATACGTATATATGCATACATCTAAGTACAATCTTGCAAGCAACAGGCAATTGCAAAATCGAATTGAATAAAACTGATAATTACAATGATAGTAACAATATCACAGATAACATAATAATAATACGGACATAATAATAATAATAATAATAATAAAGATAATAATAATAATAATAAATCAGATAAAATAATAAAAATACAGATATCATCTTGTAACGGGATTTGAACCGTTACAATTCGCCTCCCTCATAAATAAATCGAAGAACAAAGAATCGATTGATTTATGAACAACATAATATAAATATAACACTGACACATATAAACACTTTAAATGAGTATACAACAATAATTTTCTTTTTCAACATCCATACATTTTATAATACATCACATATATGAGAATTTTTCTCGCACATTGTCATCGCAGGTAACTGTCCAGTGTCCCATTCTCATACAATTCACAAGAGCATAGCCCTTAATTTAACACACATAAATACTTTTCAATCAATGTACAACATTCTTCTCTTTTTTAACATATCAAAATATTTTGTGAAAATTTACTTATATGAGAACTTTTCTCGCATATTGTTATCGCAGTTAACTGTCCAATGTCCTGTTCTCAGTTTTGTCAAACAGAAAATGACAATGTAGCACTTATTCTTCCAACACACTAATACGACACTTGGTTCACACGCAAATCGCAGATGTTAATTTTATTTTGCCAGTTTCTTACAAAAATTAATCATCTTATTATTATCTCAACAAATCTCACGTGACGTACTTCTTTACATTCATTATACTATAAATACCGACAATATCCCCTTCCTGAATTTATAAGAATATGCACACTTCCCGATACGGTTCACAATAGTGAAATACCCCTGATAAAAAAAATATAACTTCAACATATTTCCCGCCTCTGCAGATGATGAAATGGAACTCTGAGTAGCACTCTGTCACTCAAACAGAATCAATTTTGCCCTTGTAAACTTACATATCTCAAAAAATCACATCCTACTTGGCAACAATAATTAAAGAATCAACACTATGGCTACAAGATGGTTCAATTATTCCGTAATCCAGCATAATGTTTATTTGTTCTAAGACTTCACTAGCATTTTTAAGTTGAATGGGGTACTTACCTCCCACAAACGATCTATGGTCATTTACTACAAACTTACGTTCATATACGTGTTCTTCCTCACTTACCACTAAATACATCTCGATGCTTACCTAACATCGAACACAATTACTCCTCCTGTAATTCACGCAAATTACCTCACGTCACTGCCTCATACCGACTATCCCTCGGATACTGGTCGTACAGGCACGTAACACACCCAACAAAACATTTCCTCTCACTAGGAACAACTTCACTTACCTCTCATATATTTCAAAGAACACACGTCACCAACACACTTACCTCAGACCATCATAATTAACACGTACTTCTTTGCTAGTTTCCTCATAGAACAAACACACACTACCTAAATTAAAGTCTACTCTACTTCCATAATTTGCAACCAAGTTAGCTCCTAAAACAACTGAATACACAAGCTTTGGTACAAGGCATAGATGAAACTTACAATTATCTTTACTTATGATTGGTACCGCTATTATTTTATTTACTCACTTTGACTCACCCAACGGCTGTTATAAGATCTAATAGTACCTTTGCTTACCTTCTTCCTATCACAATTTCTATCATCGGAGTTACTACCTCACTACTTACATGATATTCTCAGTATTATAAGTACTTATATCAATTTAACAGATTACTTCTTACGTCTAACTTACTGCTACCATGAATTACTTCATACCTATGACTACGTCATCACTTAAATATCTCACTTAACATTACTCAGGTCACAATCACTCTACTCTTAAATCTACTTTCACTACATAACTACTTATACTACATACCTGTTCCTCTACTACCTTCAGCCTGTCTACTTAACTTACCCGATTCCCCGTGAATCTGAAATACTCTGGCTCGATAACGACACCTTGATAACATTCATATTGAGACTATCATAGTCTCTCTGATAACTCAAATCCGTACGCCTCCCATCTTCCGATTCTCTTTGGTTACTCCTCTGACCCTCTCTGTTATACCTCAAATCCCTACGCCTCCCATCTTCCGATTCTCCCTGATTACTCTTCTGATCCTCTCTCTCACAACTCAAATCCATACGCCTCCCATCTTCCGATTCTCTCTCGTTACTCTTCTGACCACTATCACCATCAACACAACTATTAATCCTCTGCGGATCATGATCACCCCCTCTCCTCTGATACACGGCTAACATTTTCCCCCTTCTCTCTATTATACTACTTTCCCTAGACATCATGCGCTCTCTCTCTCGCGCGCGCCCTTGCACACATTCTTCCCAAAGCCTGTCAATGAACTCTTTAATCTCTCCTAAATTAGACATATTATCCCAGTACACTCGAAACCATATTTTACTTCCACCGATAAAAACATTAGACAAAATCTCCAACACATATTCCCATTCATTAATATTATTCCTCGACTTACTTGCAAATCTTTTCTCAACTACTTTTACAAACTCTATAGAATTAAACTGTTTTCCAGAAAACCTGGTTAAATCACGATCCCCACTGAACAAACCACTCGCTATTATCACCTCACACGCCGACTCACCTGTACCTTTCTGCCGTATCACACCCTGGCAGTTTACAACTTCTTCTTCTTCTTCTTCTTCTTCCGCTGCTCTCTCAGAATTCTCTTCCACTATTCTCACTTCTTCCTTCAATTCTTCCTCTCTTTCTCTTACCTGCTGTGATAGCGTTTCCTGTTCGTTCCGTAGTTCAGTGACCTCCACAAGTTTGCTTTCAATCTGCTCGGTTCTACTAATCTGTTCTCCCGTATCTTCCCCAACTGTATTATGGATCTTGTCTAGTCTTTTGTCTATGATCTCGTGAATTTCTTCCTGATTACTAGAAATCTTATTACTTAACTCTTTGATATTCTCTGTACAAGTTCCTTTGACATGCTCAACTTGAGTATGAAGATCGCTCCGACTCGACTCCATTTCTTCTCTAAGGTCAACACACTCTTTATTTACCTTATCTTCTAACTTAGATATTTGACTAGTTACCTCTACTATCTTAGTATCTATTTTAGAATTAAGTGATTCACTTAGCCCATCTATTTTATCATTAATCGCACTGTTACCATTAATCAATTCTTCGATTTTACTACTTAGAGAGTTAATCTGTTTATTACAATTTTCATTATTAGTACTAATTAATTCTTTCATCTCTTTCTTATTATTTTCACTACTACTACTAAATAATTCTTTCATCTCTTTCATCTCTTTCTTATTCTTTTCACTACTACTACTAAATAATTCTTTCATCTCTTTCTTATTATTTTCACTACTACTACTAAATAATTCTTTCATCTCTTTATTATTTTCCTCCATTCGTTTCTGACTTTCATTACTACTAATTATTGTGGCCATCAGCAAGGAAAATTGATCTTGGTTCATCCCCCCTGGGACTTCTTTTTGAGTTTCAGTGTGCTTCTCAATTTCTGCACTTTCCTGAATTAACTCAGAAGCTTCCATCGTATTCACCTGTTCCCTACTCTGAATTTCACCTTGGATGTCCTCAGAAGCAATGACCTCGTCGTCACATGACTTGTTATTGTCTTCCTTGTCCATCATTGGTTTACTAGTGATAGTACGCGATCTCAAATTAATTTCCCTCTTCAAATCCCTTGACATATCCCCAATATACAAATATATATCACAAAATTACACTCTTTACATTTACCGGTAATAATTCCGTTGGCTTAAATTTGCATACTCCTCCCAAAATGAACCTATGATATGCTGTCATTCAGACCAAGTTCTGAATTTATTCGAGTCCCACGTTGCGTCGACACTTTGTGACATATTTATTACTAAAAACTAACAGGGTGTGGGGTAATAAGCTTACTTTTGACAACATACCATATAAGTTCTGGGAAAAGGAGATTGGCGTTCGGTTTCCCCATTAATTTTGAGGTTAAGATATTTTACTTTCATTGAAATAAAACTATGAATTCGTTTGATAGAACAATATATATTCTTTAAATAATATATCAAAAAATAGTGAGTCTTGTTGCGATAAAACAGATGAGAATGTGAAATTATGACATTGCAACTGAAAGAAACTAGGCATGAATTTGAATTCTTCTTGACCGGACATTTAACAATTTATACGAAATATTTCCCTCACTGATTCACTTGACTGTACCTTCAACACTTTTAGTGTAATTACGACGTATTCCTTTGATCTGGTGTTTACTGTAGATGTGTCACGCCTAACTTGGTGATACATCCTTGTGACTGCTTCTTCTCCATATCATCTGACTTCTTTGTAAGTCAATATGGTATTACCTCTTGGTAGGTCCAGGGTTGCCCTCTCTGACTTCATGGTAAGCCCTTGCGTCCGTGTCTTCCACTAAGTGACGGACCAACCAACTTTTGGCCTCACTCTCTCAATGACCAATAATTAATGGCTCACTGAGTCTTCACCATCTCTCGTTCACACTGGTTGACTGACCAACTAAGGCCTCTTGATCTAGTAGACTTCTTCACTGTACTGCATCCGTATAACTAATGACTGACGCTACAATGTGCATCCACCTTATATAGACGTTGGTTGACACAGCTACGTAATCTCCAGAAATAACAATGACATACTCCCACCTACGTGACAGATATTACATACAGTGGTGAAATAGCCCGGAGGCGGCTGACGCTCTGAGCGCATATTCTAAATAAATACGATGACATAGCCATGGCGCGGCGATGACTTGGCAGAATCGCCACTAATCTTGCACAATGTCCCAACGTCACATCCAATCTCTGATATATACAACAATTCTCACTGTACAGGTATTGAGTGTTATTCTACACATACGTATATATGCATACATCTAAGTACAATCTTGCAAGCAACAGGCAATTGCAAAATCGAATTGAGTAAAACTGATAATTACAATAATAGTAACAATATCACAGATAACATAATAATAATACGGACATAATAATAATAATAATAATAATAATAATAATAATAATTCAGATAAAATAATAAAAATACAGATATCATCTTGTAACGGGATTTGAACCGTTACAAGTCCAACCAAAGTTCACCTTTTCCTGGTTTAAATGTAGAGAGACGAAATACCACAACGGTATGTTCACTAAAACTAGTGAGAAAACAATTATTGTATATGAACATTAGCCATCTTCAAATCATGTGGAATATATGGTAACAAAATCTCTGTAATTTCGTTTTACAGGCAAATATATTGCTGTTCTTCAGACACTTTGCTTTTATCAATATACATGAGGGATTTTAACACACACAGATAGGCTTGCACAAATGTTGGGTTATTTTGCATGTAATCCGTCAGCGAAGTGTGCATCTGTCAATCGTGTTGCTAAAATATTAAAAAACGCTGCATTGTTGAGGGTGATAAATGGCTTCTAATTATATAAAGCCACAGCAAACACACGTCATACCACCAGACCTCTGCTGTCATGGCTTGATTGCTTTAGATCATTTTTTTAAACAAAAACCATTGCATGTGTTCATGACTGTTTTAGAGGAAATTATACGTCCGTCACATCCCGTCTCTGTAAATTATTTAACATGGCATGGTGTTTTAATTTCACAATAGCCTCTAATTCTTGTAAATAACTAATACATACATACATACATACATACATACATACATACATACATACATACATACATACATACATATATACATATATACATACATACATATTAACCACGTAGTGACAAATTTCGAAGTATCTTGATATTCTACAGATAGATGCGTTTACGAATAGTTAAATTTTCATAATGGAAAATAAATTTGGATTAATTATATACAGTATAAAGCAGACAACTATATAACATATATTAGACAGTTGCGATAGGTGGGGTATAGAGAAAGCATAAATGACATTGCCTGAAGAATAAGCTGCTAAGCATGAGGACGATGTTCTGTAAGCAGTTATCAGTGTGGTATTTTTATTTAATTTTTATTTAATGGTTGGTTACAAATGTATTAAGCACTTTCACCAATGACGAAGCAATAATCTTAAAGAAGTATGTGCTGAAACCCTGTAATATAATAATTATCTTGAAACTAGATAGGAAATTCAGCAAGCATGGTCTGAAAAATGACAAACCAAGGCTCATGTGATGAAGTTCGAAAGAAACGGAAGAGGTCTGAATGCCAGATTTGGGATACAATACTGGAATAAGTTCTGAAGATGTGTATTCTTCCATCATGGTGATATAGTAAGTGAAATTGAATCAAAATGTACGAAAGATAATGCAGTGATTTCGCAGATGCGGTCAACTGGATTCAGTAATTGAAAAGTGTCACAGACGACAGTTTTTCATCGATTCGTTTTCAGACCGACTCTTCTGCTCGGGAGTGAAAGCTGCGTGGACTAAAGATATCTAATTATAAGTTGTATCAGACGTGAAAGTGAAGAGAACGATTGCTGAATAAAATTTGAAAGAATAATTGCAGGAGGATCGTGACATAAGTTACATTATAAATTAACTCGATGGGTGAAGCTCTACTTACAAACAGGCTTCAATGGTGGGGTTATATAGAGTGAACGACAGAAGATAACCCACCCAAGATAATGGACTCCGATATGCGGGCGTGGACTGCAAGAAAGAAAGAAAGAGGGAGAATAAGGGGACGTTAGTTGGACTCAGATCTTAATGGTTTAAAAATAAGAGATGTCCAACTAAACTAGGCCATAGAGTATTAACAATTACATTCAGCTGCAATGGTTGAAACTCCATGAACGACGGGAAATCTCAGTAGCCGTTGCTACGCACAAAATTCTCAAACTGAAGACCCCACCCTACCTATATAATGCATTTAAATCTATGGAGTCAGTACATAAGAGAGATAATAGGTTTACAAAAACTACCCTTCAAATTCCCCTTCATCGTACCACTAAATTTAACAAATCTTTTGTTTGCACTGCATCCCGTATCTTCAATGTCTTTAACCTTCACCGTTTCGCAAATGACAGGAACTGCACACAACTAAAGCAGTCCTTAACATCTATCTTCCTGGAGGAGTACGCAAGGGGCTGAGATCAGGTATTCTTGTGTCCAATAATAAGAAATATGTATATTTCTAAGAAAATTGTTTCTGTTTTTTATATTCCTGAGATTCTTGTAGCCTAAAATATTAAAAAATCGAATGATATGCTCTTCTACTTCTTATATGATTTATGTTTTAACTTTATTGGAATTGGTATCTGTATTTTAATTTTAAGTTTAATTTTAAGTTTAATGTTTAATTTGATATTTTAATATTCTAAAATGTAGTTAGTATATTCATAAACTTGTATTGTGTTATAAGTAGATGCTACATAAAGGGGCTTTTCAGCCTCAGTGGCATGTATATCATCATTATCAATAAATTCAATTCAATTCAATTCTTTCTCTCTCTCCTTTGTATTCGTCTACTTTAATTTATTCTAAAATTCACTAACTGTAAATGTATGTCACTTAGGCCTACAGTAAGTGATTACAAATACAGCGTAATATATGCACAGGATCCGAAGAACACAGTGCACCATTAACAGTTTAATTCCGGACAGATTACCGTATACACATCATGGGCTTCAACATATGATTGTACTCTTGTATGCAGAGGAGAAGGAAGGTGGTGAAAATCATATTTCGATAAACACACGATTCTTGCACCGATGACACAATTTTGTAAGTTTCTAGGTAGTGTGTCAAAAGCCATCAGGCGTTATTCAATTCATTCAATCGATATTCATTGCCCAAGGGATGTGTCGGTCACACTGATCAGGAAAGTTATAACATATCTTGCCGAGTATGCTGAGTAGCATGGTCAGCGTGTGGGAGGATTAATATTTTACCTTCCGGTTCAAAAGTTTAATAGAGTTGTTTGAAAAACCTATCAATCAATCAATCAATCAATCAATCAATCAATCAATCAATCAATCAATCAATCAATCAATCAATCAATCAATCAATCAATCAATCAATCAATCAATCAATCAATCAATCAATCAATCAATCAATCAATCAATCAATCAATCAATCAATCAATCAATCAATCAATCAATCAATCAATCAATCAATCAATCAATCAATCAATCAATCAATCAATCAATCAATCAATCAATCAATCAATCAATCAATCAATCAATCAATCAATCAATCAATCAATCAATCAATCAATCAATCAATCAATCAATCAATCAATCAATCAATCAATCAATCAATCAATCAATCAATCAATCAATCAATCAATCAATCAATCAATCAATCAATCAATCAATCAATCAATCAATCAATCAATCAATCAATCAATCAATCAATCAATCAATCAATCAATCAATCAATCAATCAATCAATCAATCAATCAATCAATCAATCAATCAATCAATCAATCAATCAATCAATCAATCAATCAATCAATCAATCAATCAATCAATCAATCAAGACAGTTACTACTGATATGCATTTCGGGCTGTCACCAACGTGGTAGATCTCCGTACCAATTGTTTATCTCCTTTCTTAGATGATTAAAGTAGATGGAATTATATCGAATTTCTCTTGCTAATCCAACCCCTAATTCCTAATCGCGAATATTTTCTCTAATTTGTTCCCTCGAATTCCAGCTTTACCTTCATGCTATGATAGCTCCTACTCCATTGAAGCTTGTTCGTCTACTAATGACATTCTACGCCATACCTCCATGGACAGCTCGAAACACACTGCTTTGTCATATAGTTCGTCTCTTTACTCCCACGTCTTGCCAAGACAAAGTACGCAACATTTTTGTAGCATTACTCTTTTGTTAAAAATCACCCATAACAAATTATGGGTATTCTTTTAGGATCTTTTCCAGTTGTTGAATTACGTAATCCTGGTGAGGTTAACGCATATTAGAACCATACTATTAATTAACTGGGATCTCACCTGTTACTTATATGAGCCATCTTCTTTACATCCTTTCTACAACCCCTAAATATCCTGATAACCATATAAATAGATTCATATCATTTATTTAATGTGATTAGCCGAATTAAAAATTCTCCGAATTAATATTTAGTTACTTACAGTGTTTTCCATGATGTAGGTTTCCGACCCCATCAACACACTAATTAAAAGTGCGAGGTCTGTTCCTTTTATTGAAACTTACATTTCACCCCGTTTACAATTATACCATCGTATGCAATCCATATCAGAACATTGTCCAGATTCTTTTGCAGTCGTTTACACTCCTGTAACTTACTTATTATTCCACACAATATAACACCATCTGCATATACCCTGATCTGAGATTCCAGTTCTTTACTAAAATCGCGTATTTTTAAGAAAACAAAAAAGGTGCGATAAATAATACTGCCTTATGGAACACCTCTCTAATCACTACAAGATAAGCGTCACCTACTCTAATTTTCCCAGCTCTGTTTTCTAGAAATTTAGCCGCCTATTCATTCACTCATTTGTCTAGCCGAACAGCCCTGATTATCGTCGGTAGTCTCCCACGATCTAGCCTATGAAAAGCCCTGCGTAGGTCAATAGCAATACAGTCTATTTGACCTGCTCGAATCTTACAAGTTGAGTTTCACTGCCATAATCTTTCCTAAACCCGAATTGCATTTAATCAAACAAGTTAGTAATTTCACAAACGCGTCTAATGTAATCAGAACGAATGCTTTTCCAAGGCTTACACGCAACACACTGGGAGAGTAGGCCGTGCGGTTAGGGGCGCGCCGCTGTGAGCTCGCATCCGGGGTTAATGGGTTCGAATCCCACTGTCGGCAGCCTTGAAGATGGTTTTCCGTGGTTTCCCATTTTCACACCAGGCTGTACCTTAATTAAGGCCATGGCAGCTTCCTTCCCAAAGCTATTCATTTCCTGTCCCATCGTCGCCATAAGACCTATCTGTTTCGGTGCGACGTAAAGCAAATAGCCAAAAAAAGAGTTTTAAAAACATGCAACACATGGGAAGCTCGCCTGAATAATCCACTTTATCTTTATGACCATTTCTTTTGCACCCTGGGGGTAGTACAGCAACTCTAAATTCATTTGTTATCGATCCCCTGTGCAAACAGTAATCAAATAAGTACGTCAGATATGGTAATATACCCTCCAACCCAGAAATCTTAGGAATTCCAGCTGTTTCCCTAGTTTTCCAAATTCTGTACCTTTTTGTAGATATCTTTATCATGATAAGAACATTTCAGCACTTCGCTAATATCAGCCATCTCCTTTTTCTCCACATAATAATAATAATAATAATAATAATAATAATAATAATAATAATAATAATAATAATAATTGCGCCCAAACGGTATAAGTGTACATTACATGTTATTCTAAAGAGAAGTGTGTCAGAGATGCTGTTCTGTTGGCACATTTCATGTCGTGATGTTTTTCACACCTTTTTCCGCAAAAGAAGCAAATGCATTCATTTGTTGCCTCGTGGAAAGACTTAAGACTGCAAATTCGGTGGTGGAAACCGTAGGTTGCCAGTCTTGTCATTAAGTGTCTCAGCTCGTATTCTGTTTCCATCCAGTCTTTGATTTGCATAGCCGTGGTTGTGTAGAATTCTTCATCTATGTTGTTATGTTTTATTTGCAAGTCTTGTAGGAGCTCCGTGTATGCAGCTGTAGATGGCCAGAGCAATTGTAGCCTCAGGTACTCTCCTACAAATGTTTCCCTCACCAGTACGTACGTGTAGCGAGACCGCGAGTATTTTGAAAGTCCTAGCACCTTTTTCAAGTATCTCCCTTTTAGAATTTCAACCTCCCTTAATCACTTCTTCGGTAGATGTACTCATTTTAATTCAAATTCATAAGTAAGCATGTGAATCACTGTCATCTCAAATAATTGCATTACCGTGGTTACCGACATTCTTGGTATATGTCTGATGTCACTTATGTTTTTATAGCAGCAGGTTAGTCTTTTCCTCGCCTGAGTTGTAGAGGCTGATGCGGTTACTTGGATGGTGATGTCCGGGTACATAAAGTGATTCCTTGGAGTCAACACTTGTCCTTTTCATGTTATAGTTTCTCTTCTGTGTAGTTTACCTCCTTTTTTAAAAAGCTACAAATTCTTTCATTTGCTACCAAGTCATTTTCTTCTGTACATTCTGTAACGAGGTCCATCGCTTTCTGCAGATCACCTTTTTCCGAGGCGAGAGCCATATCATCTTCATAAATGTGTAAGTTTCTGTTCGCTGCCCTGCCTTGACTCGTACGTACTTCGCTCGTGTAGATATTAAACAATACTGGACTGAGTGGGTCGCCCTGTAGCACACCAATGTATCCACATTACCTTTATGTCCAACTATCTTAACATATTGATGACTAAATACGTGGCAATGGTGAATGATATCTCCACAATCCCGGCTGTATATGATCCCGAACTGAGACATTCCTAGGTATCATTCAGTATCACTCACTCTGACAGGAAGACAGCGTATATTGGGCTTCTCTATGTCGGTCACTGGGATATCTTTCTTCGTCAAAAGGGTTTCAGCTGTTCGCCACCACATTACGCATGGGCATCCTCTGTCTCTCCTTGGCTGCACGATGGAAATAACTTTCTACGCATATTGATTTTAATTTCTTCCTTCGATGAGCCACCATCACCGTTATTGTCCCGCCTCCAGTTTCCCAGTGATAGCTGTGGCACAGAAGAATAGTCCCTCTTTGCTCACTCGTTCGTTCAGTGCATCGCCCTCCGCACAAGATGGACACATAGTTTGGGCCACGTAGCTGTGAGCTTACATTCGAGATATGGTAGGTTCACATCCCACTGACAACAGCCCTGAAAATGGTTTTCCGTGGTTTCCTATTTTCACACCGACAAATGATAGAGCTGTACCTTAATTAAGCCAACGGTCGCTTTCGTTCCAATTCTAGCCGTTACCTATCTCATTGTCAACATAAGGTCTGCCTGTGGCGGTGTGACGTAAACCAAACAGCAAAAAAAGTAACACCAAAAGACCACGAAGAATTCCTCTCTCTGTAGAATACATTTGCCAATCGTTCTCCTTCTGCCTAGCCCAGAATTCGGAATCATACTGTGCCGTTTCACAATTCTTTATAAGAGCTAGAGCAACCAAGATGGAGTCTCTGCGGTCAAAATCTCGAATAAAATACATTTAACGTCAGTACGGGCCAAATTATAAGTCTTTTCGTCAGTCTGTTACAGTAATAGCCGCGTTTAGAAGGCGCAGAAAAAAATGACAGATGGACATTATTTGAAACCATTATTCAAGAAAAAAGATGCTCATCTTTTACTATCTAATCTGACTTCGGTGTATTAACAGGACGCGAAACTCAATTTTAAAGGAATTATTCAGCGGAGCGATATATTGGAGATTTGGAAACGAAGATTAGTTCCCAACTACACTCTATTTGGCAGAGATCAAGATTTAAACGCCGCGGGAGATTTAATACGAGAAACAATAAGAGATAAGGTATACTACTGTGGAACTACGTCACGCAGTGACGCAAGCCCTTGATGAAATTTGCCCGACACCGGTTAACATTGAAAGACACTTACCGAACAGTAATTGAAGGCATTTAGGCTGATAAAAGACGGCGGAAAGAAATTTATTTTCGAATCAGAATATACTGAATATAAGTCTTAGACAATTCTGGACTAGTTATTGATCTAACTGTTTTCCAGTAAAAACCTGTACAATCTGAGCAACGCAAGAGCTATAGTACTTGAAAAAATGTCAGCAATGAGTCAAACATTCTATCATTGTTCTGTTCCATACGCACGAGTCTTCATCATGGGTCTGTAAGGAAGCAAGGCGATGCTGCTTGGATCCTGACGAGGCGAGACGATGTTGGCTATCCCGGATGACCAGTGAGCGATGATGAGAAGCCACGATGTACCCAACCACTGGTGGAGGAACCAGATGACCAGCTCATAGTCTCAGATGACCGGAGAGGAGGAAACGCCGAGACCATCTTGAGCAAAGTTAAGTCCAATGTCCAAGTCGTTTTCGTAAGTAAGAAGATATTGTTTTCTTTATTTTGCTTTGTAATATTTATTGGTGCGAACACAGTGCGTAAACAAACATCTAGCTAAATTGATTGGAAGTAGGTATTCATCTGTACGAAACGTCAATTCCATTTGTAGGCGTGGTCACCAAGTGATGTTCGTTCGTAATGTTTTCCAGAGATATGCGTGAAGAGATCGCTAAGATTATTATTATTATTATCAGTGATGTGTAAAGAATGAAGTAGGCATTTATATCTGCGTGTCATAAACTTAAGCAACGTCAAATTGTACGAGATCATGCATAGGATTTGTGTTATGAAGGAATGGTAGTAGACTATTCCAAGTTACGTTAAATTTGGCACTATGACTGTAGCAAATAAAGTAGGCATTTTTGTAATGTCGCGGCACGTTCATGTGCAAGCCAAGGTAATGAATTACGTGATAAAGTGATAGTGTGGTTATATGAAATAAGAGTAATAATTATCGCGTCATGAATATGATATAGAGTTGTTGATGATGTATAATGGTACTAGTTATTGTTTCTTCGAGAGAGAGTCATAGTTGCATGAAATAAGGTCTCGTGACTTCAAATGTTATAATGGAGAAGATCACTGATTTCTCGCCAATTCCACGCAATGATTTTAAGCCTACGCATTTTATCTAGCTCAGAACATGATCTCAGGATGTCGAGTGCAATGTTTCTTTATCCATATTAAGTTACTTGGAGAAGCAAATGTTTACTCTGGATAGTTTGGAGCCTTCACTGATCCGCTTAGGAAGATCTCGAGAACTCACTGAATAATTACACTTCAGTATGAATTTCAATCTATAGGCCGATCGCTGGTGACCTAGGGTTTCGAAGGAGAATCAATTTCTTTTAGCTGGAGATATTGTCATCCGATTAAGTAGATTTTCCGTTGGTAGCATGTGTTATTATAACCTTGTAGAACCAGTGTGATGACGTTTCTTGCCATTTCGTACGCACGTAGTTTATGTCAATAAGATAAGGTCATATTACCTTAAATTCATGAATTAAATCTTGTGAAGATGTTACTTATTGGATGATTACGACTTACAATGGACGTAGCTTAGCTCATGATGTGTAACATAAGGAAATATGAGTGTCTAAAAAGCAACTAAATAGGCAGAGAGCAGTATTTAAGACGTAAAACGTATATGTGTGTACTTGTCAGAATAACGCAAGAAGAGTTTAGAATATCCTCATTGATAGTCTTAAAGCTACGGACAGTCAATCAGTCAGTTGAATATTAAGTACTGTGATAGTTTTTTTTAGAATAAATATCAAGTGTTAGTTAACATAGTCTGATGCGATGTCCAAGGACGGTTGACTTAAACAAATAGAACTCCATTTCTTGACTGAATAATGGCTCAGAAATTCCACATGTGTTTCTTTATTTCTCAAAATAATACAACTAGAAGGACTATAAATAATTGTTGATAGGAGTTTTCTTTTCTTTTCTGTGGATGCATCCTATATTTTTAATGTAAATAATTTTCATGTTTTATTTTCTTGCCAAGAAGGCACGTGTAAATACTATTAGCTGTATCCCATTCAACTTATTTATTCATCACCCAACTCGCTAGGTGAATTGAAAGAGAAGGATAGGGCAGTTTATTTTTAAGAATCTTCCCACATGTGTCATGTCATTTACAATATTAATTGATGATTTCGGAGATGAATGAGTATTAAGAAAGGAAGCTATTTAAGCCGAAAGGACATTCAATCACTTAGGGAGAAGTGAAAAGACGTGATTTTTCCAACGTTATCGACGGATATGGATTACTAGGTCGACGATGAGTCAGTCAATACTAAGGTTACTTCATTAGTAAAATTTTGAACTAATTGCTTGAATATTTGATTTAATATTTAAATAAATTTTGAATGGTGAAACCTAAAAACTCTTTCTCTGTGTTCTTAGCATAAGGTTTAGTTGTAAGATTGTAGTAGTAACGATCGACGACGATTTTCTTAAGAATTAATGAGAATGGTACCTAGCTAAATACGAGTAAGAGACGTCTTTCTGCGTTAGTTAGGGAATACCGTTGTTTGACCTGGTTGTTTTTCCGTTGCGGAACTCACACCCATAGAACTCAGTCACCCGATTTATTGAAGTTAGAGCTAGTCTGGATCTCTTGTGTCCTTGCCTGGACGCGGGAACGGCGCAAGTAGAAAATGTCGCCCATACGTGTGGCAATTTGAGAAAGACACCGTGGTCGAGAACCGTTGGTCGCCAAGTAGAAAATGTCGCCCATACGTGTGACAATTCGAGAAAGACACCGTGGTCAAGAACCGTTGGTCGCCATAGAAAAGGGCACCTCAACGTGATGCGAATGGAGGAAAACGCCATGGGAACTGTTGGTTGCAAACCAAACAGAATTTCTTTTTGAGATACTCATGTATGTGGAAATTCAAGAGAAAGTCGTCGTGGGAAGTCAAGAGAAAGAATACGACACAGAACTGTGAAGAGGTCGATTCCCATATGTAACAATAAGAATGAGGAAAACATCGGGAAACCTAGTAAGAAGATGACAGAGATGATAGTCGAATGACGGGTCTTCGGTGCAATATTAGAGTAAAATGGGAGAATTTACTCAAGAGAAGTGGGTGAGACGAAGGAGATATTTTAGAAACTAATGGATGAGGAATTATTGATGGTAACAGCAGATTGATTGCATGGGAATGAAGATGTTGTACGGTAATTTCTTTACTGGACTGTTAGGCGTTATAATCTTAGGGGATCGAAGTGGACACAGCAAGATATTAGACTGTGAGAACAAGTAGATGCCCAGTATAGATAATGGAATAGGAGAAAGAAGAAATGGATGATTGCTCTGAAGAGGATGACAGAAAATAGTTGGTAGCAGTCAGAACTAGGAAAGAAGGATAAATTATTGCTAATATGTCAATTTATTTAGATGTAACTTAGATGTAAGAGATAGATTGTAAGAGGTTATTTGAGTTATTTTCAGTTAAGAATTGGAGTCATAAGTACATGAACAAGTACCTCATATTTCCTAGTGTGATTGGGTCAACATCGTGAGCTGAATCGGATCCAAGTAGTGAAGCCTGCCTGTGTATTTGCTGAATATATATATTGTTGATTGGAGTAGTGGGAGAGACATTGTTGGAGAACTTGAGTTGTGGAGAATTTAGGGAAACCATAGAGTTTATTAGGATTTTTAGAATTTAGAATACTAATTGAATATCAATATGACGACGTTAAGTCATTTGAAAGCTCAGTTTGAGGAGTATCAAAGGGAACAACGAGAAGAACAAGAACAGTATCGGAAAGACCAAGAAGAGAAACAAGAGAAATATCAAAAGGAACAGGAAGAAAAAGAAAGAAGACAGAAAGAAGAGCGCCAGGGATTGTTGCAGGCTATAAAGGAAATGATGGAAGAAAACAGAAAGCGCGATGAAGAAGCTAAAAAAGAGAGATTAGAAGAGAATAGAAAGCGTGATGAAGAAGCTAGAAAGCGCGATGAAGAAGCTAAAAAAGAGAGATTAGAAGAGAATAGAAAGCGTGATGAAGAAGCTAGAAAGCGCGATGAGGAAGCTAAAAAGGAGAGATTAGAAGAGAACAGAAAGCGCGATGAAGAAGCTAGAAAGCGCGATGAAGAAGCTAGAAAGCGCGATGAAGAAGCTAGAAAGGAGAGGTTGGAAGAGAACAGGGAGCGCGATGAAGAAGCTAGAAGACGCGACGAGGAAGCTAAGAAAGAGAGGCAGGAAGAGATGAGAAAGCAGGAAGAAACGTTGAAGAAGATGATGGAAGAAATGAATAAGAAGCAGATGGCAGAAATGGTTAAGAAGCAGGAAGAAGAGAGGAAGAGAGAGAAGCAAGAGCAAGAGGAACGATACCAAAGATTTAGGGAGAGACAGGAAGAAAGACATAGAGAAATGATGGAGGAAATAAGGAGAGGTCAGCAAGAACAAAAAGAAGAAATGAATAAATATCAGGAGAAGATGGAGGAGATGAAAGAAGAGATCAAGAACAATATAGATGAATGGAAAGCTGAAATTAGTGGAAGTATGGAGGAGAAGAACCGAGAGATACAAGAAGAAATAAACGAAATTAGGAGAGAGATGACAGGGAACAGTAACTATCTCCAATCTTTAAAAGAGAATGTAATAAAGGATCTATCAGATAATATGGAAAGGTTAAGCCTAGATTCCCAAGAAAAGTGGGGATTATGTGAGGAAAGTATAGGAAAACTAGGTGAGGACGTGCTAACCACGAGTACAAGTCTGGAAAGGAAGTACGACCAGGCTGCAAACCAAATTGGAAGCAGAATAACGGAGATAAGAGAGGAAATAGAACAACATAAGGATGAATTAAACCAAAGAATAACGAAATCTGAAGAAGGGCTTAGACAAATGCAAGCTCAGTTACAAGAAATTCGAGAGGAAGGAACAGGAAAGACTGTTATGATGTCTAGTAGCGAGCGGAACAGAGGAGTGGAGTTTCAAATAAATGAAAGAGAAGTGACACCCATACCAGCCACACGTTCTAACCACAGTATGGGAGAGACAAATGTGGATAACGGAAACAGTGGTTATCCTACGATTATTAATGTTATAAAAACCTTCGATGATAGACCGAAGCACTTTAATAATTCCACCAGTATTTCGCCCAAACGTTTCCTTAGGGAAATGGAGGATTACTTCAAGGAACATGGCATCGCTGAGGAGAAGAAATTGAAAATAGTGGAAAAGCATTTAGATGCTAATCCGAGCTTATGGTTCCAAGCATTTAAATATACTTTCCATGAGTATAGTGACTTTAAAACGGCGTTCTTACAGAAATTTTGGAGTCCGGAGTTGCAGCAGAATTTACGCTTAGAGTTGTACTCTCGCAAGTATGCTACGAACGGTCAAACAGGGTTTAGTGATTATTTCGCTTTCCAGTTTCATCGTTTTCAAGACCTTGATTCGCCACCCAGTGAGCTCGAAGCGATCAAAACGATACAACGACAATTTCCGTCCGATATACAAAGGTTACTGGCTACTGCTAACCCAACTACGGCAGTGCAAATGGAAACGACACTCAGACAGATCGATATGACTACAGCACCACACCCTCAAAGAATGATTAGGAACGCTTACAGTGAAGAAACGGTTAATGTGCTCACACAGGAAAACGTCGATGGAAATACCCCTGAAGAAAGAGTAAAAATGAGCAGGAAGAGACAATGGGGAAACCAGGTATACGAGAAGAATGGCAGCGAGAGCAGCTGAAGAAGATAGTAGGAATGGAGGAGAGACAAATAAAGAGAAGAAGAATGCAAACCAAGGCAAACTCTGTAGGAACCTTGCGAATGCAGAGCTACATAAATATGCATCAAGCAGATATGCATGAAGAAGACAAAGAAATGCATTTACTTGAGACTAACATGGTACTCACCAGACGAACTTCAGAAAAAAATAAGGTTATTTCAGAGGATTACTACACAAACAATTCTGAGAAGAACGAACCATTTTCGAAGGAGAAGACGAAGGCAAGAAGAAAAGAAGATGAACGAAAATGGACGTCAAGATTACCCGGAAGAAGAAAAGGAATGTTAGCCTGTCTGTAGAAAAACTTTGAGAATATAAAGAACGCATTGGATACCAAAATTCACAGTTATACCTTGTATTAATAAAGAAACCCGCAATTTCCAGTGTAACGAACAAAGTCTTTGCGAAATTCCTACATTTATTTGAAGGACCATTTAAGATTAACCGTTCATTCAGAAATAATGCATACGAAATTCACGACTTAAATGGAAACAGTAAAGGAGTACATAACAGTGCAAACATCAAGTTATATTTCAAAGAATAGGAAAGGGGCAAACCATCTCAAGTGATGACGAGTCAAAGAAGTACAGATTGAAGCCACTTACAGCATGAATAAACAAATTGTTCCAAAGAAAGGAGTAATAATGCAAGAAGAGAACTCATAAAGAATAGTTAAAAGTCCCATTATAAAAAGGAAGACGAATATAATAAATATATAGCAAGCCATATATTTCTTTCAACGTAGGGGAAGTTAATGTGCCGTTTCACAATTCTTTATAAGAGCTAGAGCAACCAAGATGGAGTCTCTGCGGTCAAAATCTCGAATAAAATACATTTAACGTCAGTACGGGCCAAATTATAAGTCTTTTCGTCAGTCGGTTACAGTAATAGCCGCGTTTAGAAGGCGCAGAAAAAAATGACAGATGGACATTATTTGAAACCATTATTCAAGAAAAAAGATGCTCATCTTTTACTATCTAATCTGACTTCGGTGTATTAACAGGACGCGAAACTCAATTTTAAAGGCATTATTCAGCGGAGCGATATATTGGAGATTTGGAAACGAAGATTAGTTCCCAACTACACTCTATTTGGCAGAGATCAAGATTTAAACGCCGCGGGAGATTTAATACGAGAAACAATAAGAGATAAGATATACTACTGTGGAACTACGTCACGCAGTGACGCAAGCCCTTGATGAAATTTGCCCGACACCGGTTAACATTGAAAGACACTTACCGAACAGTAATTGAAGGCATTTAGGCTGATAAAAGACGGCGGAAAGAAATTTATTTTCGAATCAGAATATACTGAATATAAGTCTTAGACAATTCTGGACTAGTTATTGATCTAACTGTTTTCCAGTAAAAACCTGTACAATCTGAGCAACGCAAGAGCTATAGTACTTGAAAAAATGTCAGCAATGAGTCAAACATTCTATCATTGTTCTGTTCCATACGCACGAGTCTTCATCATGGGTCTGTAAGGAAGCAAGGCGATGCTGCTTGGATCCTGACGAGGCGAGACGATGTTGGCTATCCCGGATGACCAGTGAGCGATGATGAGAAGCCACGATGTACCCAACCACTGGTGGAGGAACCAGATGACCAGCTCATAGTCTCAGATGACCGGAGAGGAGGAAACGCCGAGACCATCTTGAGCAAAGTTAAGTCCAATGTCCAAGTCGTTTTCGTAAGTAAGAAGATATTGTTTTCTTTATTTTGCTTTGTAATATTTATTGGTGCGAACACAGTGCGTAAACAAACATCTAGCTAAATTGATTGGAAGTAGGTATTCATCTGTACGAAACGTCAATTCCATTTGTAGGCGTGGTCACCAAGTGATGTTCGTTCGTAATGTTTTCCAGAGATATGCGTGAAGAGATCGCTAAGATTATTATTATTATTATCAGTGATGTGTAAAGAATGAAGTAGGCATTTATATCTGCGTGTCATAAACTTAAGCAACGTCAAATTGTACGAGATCATGCATAGGATTTGTGTTATGAAGGAATGGTAGTAGACTATTCCAAGTTACGTTAAATTTGGCACTATGACTGTAGCAAATAAAGTAGGCATTTTTGTAATGTCGCGGCACGTTCATGTGCAAGCCAAGGTAATGAATTACGTGATAAAGTGATAGTGTGGTTATATGAAATAAGAGTAATAATTATCGCGTCATGAATATGATATAGAGTTGTTGATGATGTATAATGGTACTAGTTATTGTTTCTTCGAGAGAGAGTCATAGTTGCATGAAATAAGGTCTCGTGACTTCAAATGTTATAATGGAGAAGATCACTGATTTCTCGCCAATTCCACGCAATGATTCTAAGCCTACGCATTTTATCTAGCTCAGAACATGATCTCAGGATGTCGAGTGCAATGTTTCTTTATCCATATTAAGTTACTTGGAGAAGCAAATGTTTACTCTGGATAGTTTGGAGCCTTCACTGATCCGCTTAGGAAGATCTCGAGAACTCACTGAATAATTACACTTCAGTATGAATTTCAATCTATAGGCCGATCGCTGGTGACCTAGGGTTTCGAAGGAGAATCAATTTCTTTTAGCTGGAGATATTGTCATCCGATTAAGTAGATTTTCCGTTGGTAGCATGTGTTATTATAACCTTGTAGAACCAGTGTGATGACGTTTCTTGCCATTTCGTACGCACGTAGTTTATGTCAATAAGATAAGGTCATATTACCTTAAATTCATGAATTAAATCTTGTGAAGATGTTACTTATTGGATGATTACGACTTACAATGGACGTAGCTTAGCTCATGATGTGTAACATAAGGAAATATGAGTGTCTAAAAAGCAACTAAATAGGCAGAGAGCAGTATTTAAGACGTAAAACGTATATGTGTGTACTTGTCAGAATAACGCAAGAAGAGTTTAGAATATCCTCATTGATAGTCTTAAAGCTACGGACAGTCAATCAGTCAGTTGAATATTAAGTACTGTGATAGTTTTTTTTAGAATAAATATCAAGTGTTAGTTAACATAGTCTGATGCGATGTCCAAGGACGGTTGACTTAAACAAATAGAACTCCATTTCTTGACTGAATAATGGCTCAGAAATTCCACATGTGTTTCTTTATTTCTCAAAATAATACAACTAGAAGGACTATAAATAATTGTTGATAGGAGTTTTCTTTTCTTTTCTGTGGATGCATCCTATATTTTTAATGTAAATAATTTTCATGTTTTATTTTCTTGCCAAGAAGGCACGTGTAAATACTATTAGCTGTATCCCATTCAACTTATTTATTCATCACCCAACTCGCTAGGTGAATTGAAAGAGAAGGATAGGGCAGTTTATTTTTAAGAATCTTCCCACATGTGTCATGTCATTTACAATATTAATTGATGATTTCGGAGATGAATGAGTATTAAGAAAGGAAGCTATTTAAGCCGAAAGGACATTCAATCACTTAGGGAGAAGTGAAAAGACGTGATTTTTCCAACGTTATCGACGGATATGGATTACTAGGTCGACGATGAGTCAGTCAATACTAAGGTTACTTCATTAGTAAAATTTTGAACTAATTGCTTGAATATTTGATTTAATATTTAAATAAATTTTGAATGGTGAAACCTAAAAACTCTTTCTCTGTGTTCTTAGCATAAGGTTTAGTTGTAAGATTGTAGTAGTAACGATCGACGACGATTTTCTTAAGAATTAATGAGAATGGTACCTAGCTAAATACGAGTAAGAGACGTCTTTCTGCGTTAGTTAGGGAATACCGTTGTTTGACCTGGTTGTTTTTCCGTTGCGGAACTCACACCCATAGAACTCAGTCACCCGATTTATTGAAGTTAGAGCTAGTCTGGATCTCTTGTGTCCTTGCCTGGACGCGGGAACGGCGCAATACGTTAGGGCAGATCTGATGACCATGTTCTAAAAATTCACGTTCAGCGTTAAATGGGGATCTCTTGTGCACAAGACACCTGTCAGCAATCGCCATTTCATCCAGTCAACATTGATGCTGTGACCAACATCGTCGTCGATTGCGGTAATGGATCATCGAATGCTGTAAATTATGACACACCGTGCCATGATTTTGATTCTTTATAAAATCCTCTCTTAACACCGTAGGAGATAATTATGTACGATAGTGCTACGTTGACTGGCCACGGGGTGGCGTGCCAGATGTGACCGTGCCGCATGCGACCCGTGCCACTAGCGACCGCATAATCTGTAACCGTGCCGGATGCGACCGGCGTTGACAAGCAAATTGTCATTTAATAAGCTTCGTCATCACCCAAGATAAGGTAAGCTAAATCAGAACCAGAAAAAGTTAGAGAAAAGGCCAAAATTGAGAACAGTGCTTGCGGCGTAGGGAATGAAATTGTCTTTGTTCTGTTCAACTACTAAACCGCAAACTGTGTACAACATCAATGCACACTGAATTAGTCATCGGGAAATACAACCTATACAGCTCTTTACGGAGAACAATTCGAACGATTACATGAAAGACTCACAAATGATAATGAATGAGTACGTTTCTTACGTAAGTTTAAATGAAACATACATTACTTCATACACACACGCGCGCGCGCGTAATATCTAAACCCAATTCAAGAACTCGTTGAAATGTGTCAGTGTAATGTAAAATTTGGAATGCCATAAACCGAGGTATTCCTTCCCCAAAGAAAACAGAGATGGGTCATAAATATGCATAACGCAAGAGATATTTCAAGGACAAAATCCTAAAAAAAAATTTGGGGGAAATGTACAAACAGATAATCTTCTGCTCAATACTATAATAACACAAGTTCGGTTATATTTTAACAAGGATTATTTGTTTTACAGTTAACTGATCTGTAACATAATTATTATTTCGTCCAAAGACACTCGAACCGGCTAACCACGGCGTCAGACCTTTATTTTACAAATGACTAAGTTAGTAACTGATAAGCAATATGCCACTTGGTGACAGCCCTAAATGCAGATCAATTGTGATCGATGGGTCGCATGCGGCACGATGCTTAACTACTCGGTCGCTAGTGGCACGATAATGACCGGGTCGCATCCGGCACGTAACCGGCCACGGACAGTGAGGTGATAGTCCTGCTACGAGTGCATGGTCCGAATTGACACATCCGGTGTCATAATGGCTCTAATCTATAAACTGAAAACGATCTGGCCTTGCTGGATTTACAGTGTTCCAGTCTTGTTCAATGTTTGTGTTATGAGGTTGGTCACCCTCCATTGATCTAACGAGAAACCTGCCCCACTTCGAGGTCGGGGAAGAACAATGCTCTTGACATCATTATAGTAGAAGCACCACAAATCATCTAGTTCACGTGCGATTACCTGCTAATGGAAATCTTTATCCACAGGATGCAAAACAGGCCTCACGAAAATAATCTGTGTTGAAGATGGAGGTGATTGGAGTTGTTTTCCACAAAGTCATTATCAGCAGAGTTCACAATGCGAACTTTTAACTTCCACTGCCAACAGCGAATGGAGAACAATTCTCTACACTTACCACGGAATCAAAAGTCGGCTCCTCTGCTATAGAAAACCATTCAGGACATACGTATCATATTTTTTTTTGCTATGGGCTTTACGTCGCACCGACACAGATAGGTCTTATGACGACGATGGGGTAGGAAATGCCTAGGAGTTGGAAGGAAGCGGCCGTGGCCTTAATTAAGGTACAGCCCCAGCATTTGCCTGGTGTGAAAATGGGAAACCACGAAAAACCATTTTCAGGGCTGCCGATAGTGATTCGAACCCACTATCTCCCGGATGCAAGCTCACAGCCGCGCGCCTCTACGCGCACGGCCAACTAGCCCGGTCGTATTATTTTTATAACACGTCATTTAATACGTATTCTATCATTCTGACGAACTGGTTATTTTCCATTTGCTTAACTCACTGCCAAGGAAACAACGAATTTCCTTGTATATGGTTAATGGAAATAGTATTTCTCTGTAGCAGTCATATATATTGAGCCATCTAATGATGAATGAGGGTACTTACTCACAGTGAAATTTAATTCAAAACTTCCAGGCGTTATTATTCATTACAATAGTCCTATGTTGCTTCCGAGGAAGTCGAGTAAGGGTTTTGAAAAATGTCAAGTTTTCCAATAGGCCTAGTCTGCCTTGTATCACATAGCTTACTAACATAACTCTTCATACTAATTATAAACCAACGTCTTAAAATAGGTGTTCAATACTTGTCATTTCATCCAGTCTAGTAAAATGGTTATTTACTATACATAGTCCTCATCAGTATTATAATTATTGGCAGGTTATCATTTACAAATTTCCTAGGCTCACATAGCGTCCTAATGTATGGTACCAAGTTGTGTCTCTCCTCTACGCCAAAGGCAAGGAACTGATTCGGGGGGTGATAAGGAATATAAAAAGCAACTATAAATTTTATACTGAACTGTTTCTTGCTAAGACACGCTCGAGAAACTGTCAGTCCATAATCAAGTTCATAACATACACAATATAGAGTAAGTGTGAATGGTAGGTGTGTACCAGAAATTATCGTACTGCAATCTACGAGCAGACTGTTAACTGCGTCTCGTGTAACAAAGTTTACACTCGGCAGGGTGATAAACAAGGTCGAGCAGTGTGGCGGTAGCTTCTGCAGTAGTCAACGCAGGGTAGAACTTTTTCGCTTGCAAGAGGCAACAGCAACAAATTTGATTAACTGCCAAACAGTAGTAGTGCCGTGAACTGTACCTCTTGGCTTACTATCCCCATAATCATCACCCCCCAATTTCTTTCCTGCGTTTTTGTCATAGATGAGACGCTCGCGCGGTATACTGTACAGTTCTTAAGTTCGTATAATTGAGTAAGGAAATATAAAATGCCGTGTGTCAGACCGTATCACACTTGAATTAACATTTGAAATGCACGTGGACTAAAGACCAGAATGTTAACCATTCATGCATGGCACCGGACAGCTAAGTAATGATTCTCTACGAGTGTATGACAAACCGCAGCAAACTAGTTTTAACTCGCCTTGCTGCTTAAATGAAATGACCTCAATACATGATAGTGTATAGGTTTTTGGGCTTATTCCTTGTCAAGAACATACGGTGAAATCCTTAACGTTCCGCAGAGAACTGTGCTCTGCGTCCTCAGAAGAAATCTCGATTGTCCACGAGAAAGGCTTCTTAAACAACGACCACTTTGAATTTGGACGTTATAATAGAAGTGGAAATGGAACGTTTATTCGCCACCAGATGGCCCCCAGGACGTGGCACAACGCTAGCGTTCGAAGCGGAAGCTGACCGAACCATCACAATCAGACTAAACAGTTCACATAACTTCACGAGTTTACTTTACTTTATATAACTTGTTTGCGTAACATATGAAAGGTGTAAGATATAGATATAAGCCTGCAATTAAACATCTGGCGACGAGGAACGTACGAATTTGGAAAACACCGAGACGAATAATTCGTCTATAAGTACGGGCCGTGAAAGCATTGATGGCAACGTCAATACAATTAAGAATTGAAATATTTTTAATATTTTCTTTTTCTTTCAATAAACGATTTACATTTTTCAATTGGTGACGTCCATGATATAGAAGCGATAACAACTGAAGTGTTATATCTGACTTTACTACTGTTTGTGAGGGTAAATAATTTATTTCAATGGAAAATTTTCCACTACATTTTAAACAATGTTTCAGCTGCTGACGATGATAAATATGCCACAATTCATTTAATGTAAAAAGCATTACTGGAAGCATTATCAATGAGAAACTTGAGGTAGTTTTTCCTTACGAGACAGTGAAATTGGGGAACAAATACCTATGATTACCATGTTCAGATTAAAGAATTCCCTCGTTTATTTGCCCATTTTTATGTTAGTTTGAACCGAAAATTCTAGCCTGCACAAACTTGTGGTTAAAATATTTGAGAGTATTTAACTACTACTTACATCATCATTTTGAAAAACCTTTCTTCGTAAACATCAAGAGCATAAGAATAAGTAGTCCACAATATTTCACTTGAAGTCCGACTGAGATTCCGTTAACGAGTCTCCCGTATAGTCATGCCAAATCTAAAGCTAGAATGCCGCACAATTCACTACAAAGGAATCCAGAAATATAAAAAAACGTCGGCAAACATTGCTTTGAAGTAATGTGATAGTTCAAAAATTATAACAAATCTCTGGGAATAGGGAGGACAAAGAAAAAATATACTTGTTCAATTGTCGAGTAAAGTACAATCCTTTCTGGTTCGTTGTACACGACTCTTGTCTTTAGTGCGGGCTGATGAGCTCCACTGCACTCAAAACAAAACCCATCTGCTCTGAGAAAATAATGGGATAATTATGGAGGAATGGTCTCCCTTGCCAACAGAACCAGTTGAATACGACTCCTGAGCTATTATTTTACCCCCTAGGATCTCCGTCTGAAGTTAATGACAAACAGTGCCAATTTTCTTCAGTTATAACTTCAAACAGCACAGTGCTGTTTCATAAAGGATTACTGCGTGCGCATATTACCTACATTTCCTATCAGCCTTTATGACTATTTATTCCAATTATATACTAATTTAATCGTCATTCGATTTAAATACACAACTAGGTTCGATTAACCTCCATCAGCTGTATTGTTGATATGATCCAATTAATAATTTATTTGAATGTATGAATAATAATGTACGAATGATCTGAAATTATTACGCATATAGTTAGGCATATAATAGTATACTGTTTCATTTTTACCCATGAGTTCGTTGGTCTTTGAAGAAAGCTCAATTAAGGTGTTCTTCATTTTCAGTTCATAACTTAATTTGTAAAAGCGTTCGTGAACTTCTGTAATACAATATTTTTTTTAAACAATCTGTATACGCAATAACAAGAAGGGAGAGGAGGAAGAGAATATGAAACTGATACAGACGCAGAAGGACGGTAGAATGTTCACATACAGGAATAATAAAATTTAAAGAGACGCTAAATTCAGACACTACATCACAGTGATGAAAATCTGGTATTTACATGCTAATGAAAGCGTATGACTCTGGGATGGTTACGTAGTTATATTTCCACTGAAAAGAAATATCACCAGCAAAACCAACACCACTCGAACAGTTAAAATGTGACTTAGAGGTGATTGAGATGTGCGGGGAATTTTGAGACATCCTTCATAACATAAAGAGCACAAACTGTGCATGGACAGTATAGGTCTCGGGGAGGAAAAGATTGCATCCGAAAAACGAATGGCTGATGGAACAAATAAGTAAATGAAGACTAAATTTATCTGAACATACATTTAGAGTGGACGAAAATCTGCCAACAAAACAGATATTTCAAATACTAGACAAGAGAGTTAAATTTTCGGATAAATAATTCGTCAAAAATGATATCGATAATGTTGGATTAAACTGTGAAGGAATATTAAACCGAATAAAATTCATAATACTGTATGGACTCCCGTGCAGAAGAAAAGAGAACAGTCGATAAACGGAGAAAAGAACTGACTCTGGCGGAGAACGAAAGCAGCGATATTGTGTTGCAAACGTTTTCCAAAGATTAGTGAGTTGCGTGACGTGGTCTCTAATGACCCTCAGTGATTAAGAAACATGATTTTCTTCTAAACAAAATTCATCGTATGATCAACCTTATGATATGTTTGATGTAACAACTCGAGTGATCACGTAGCGCGGTTAGACGCGGATTCACGTTAAGTCGTTGATTACTTGATTCAAAAAGAATATTTTCCTTCCATTGTTTCACCTGGTAACTCTTAAAAATCGTTCTGGTAGGTGAGATCCGAGTGGCTTGACACTGACCAATGTATGTAGGATTTTCAAAATGAAAAGTAGCATCCCCGTGGTTCGGATTCTATGTACAAATGATCCCGTAGCCAGGGACACCCAAAACTAATGGCAAGGTGTGACGGGGAAGGGGGGAGGGGCCAGGAATTCCAGGGTCTGGGGTGTAAATGGATTTATTGTATTTTTCGAAGACGAGTAAGGGGAAATCCGGCTGAAAGTATTCCCATAATTTGCTTGGTGTACTACAGACACGATACGCGTAAATAAACTATTTTAAATCAAAATTCCGAAAAACACAACCGGCGGTCATGTAACGCACAACATAGTCACTGTCAAATACCTCGGATTTTTAGGTGGTAATAGGTTAGAATGCAAAGTAATTTGTTTTGTAGGATGTGTCATGCAATCCGTTGTACCATAATGTAGGAAGAGTAGACTAAATTCAAGGAGTTCTATAGGCAGTACCCCTAATATATATGCAAATCTCATAACGTTACCGTTGTACAGTGTAGGGTATACTTGTGACTGGCTTAAGTAAGTTTGCATTCTAACCTATCAGTACCTAATAATCCGGACTCTAGCTCATAAGCTACTGACTCCATGATAGTAGCCCTATTTTATTTATAAGAGCCACATTTTTATTTTATTTTTTTACGGTGTTCCGCTCCGATGTTAGTATATATTTCACAGTAATGTAAAATGGCCAAACACTTGAACGACGCTTAATGAGTCCTTCAGGCGACGTTTAATTATCGTGCGAGAGCCAAAGCGCGCGAATTATTACAAGCATTCCTCACTAAGTATGGTAATGAAATGGGGATGGGACGTGACATATTGTCACCGCTAGAGTGGCCTTACGCTCATATCAGCGATCAAACACCACCCGAAAGGACTTTCAAAGGCCAGCGTCAGAAGCATGAGGAGGTGCGTTAGTGTAGTTTTGCACTGGCTGTATTAAAACACTGCGTGTGTTCCTCCATATTGGCGGTTTCCTTTAAATTATCACTTTGAAAGTAATGTACAAGATGTTAGGGCATTGAGTGTGTAAAATAAAAACAGAGAATTCTTTCCATGCTAAATGGAAACTCTGTTTATTTGTAATAACTTTGACATTATAATAAACTATGTTGAATAATAATTTTACCTGATGATCATGTTGTTGTTGTTTGATGATGATGATGATGATGTTATTTGCTTTACGTCCCACTAACTACTTTTTAAGGTCTTCGGAGACGCCGAGGTGCCGGAATTTAGTCCCGCAGGAGTTCTTTAACGTGCCAGTAAATCTACCGACACGGGGCTGTCGTATTTGAGCACCTTCAAATACCACCGGACTGAGCCAGGATCGAACCTGCTGTTGTTGTTTAAAGAGGCCTAACACCTAGGTCATTGGCCCCTAATGGTACGAAATGTGATGACAATTTAAAAGTCCAAAATCCTCCAATGACCAGGATTCAAAACGTGAGGACGAGGAATGAATTTAAAACAAACAGTAGATCCGACCCGCAATGCCACACGTACCCAGAAACTAACGTTAAACAATAGTATTACTGATCAAGGGACTGCTTCTTAAGCATAATACTGAATCAAAGATGCTTGTAGTCTAAAGGGGTCCAAAATCCAAGTCATCGGCCCCTCATAATGGTACTTATCGCTAGGAAAGTAGAGCAATGGTATTTGTCATTTTGCGGTACTAATAAAAAATAGCGTAGATTCGCGGTATTCCACACATTATGGTATTACCCACAAGTATTGTACGTCGCACATGTATCACAGACCTGCGGCGCTATTTACAGGCAACGCAAACCTATTTTGTTCATCACGTAAGTGTACTAACCACAGGGACTCGTACTATCCCGTGGTGTTCCTCACATTGTGGGTACTAATCATAGGCAAGGCAGAACCATGGTGTCGCTCACCCATGGTGTCGTTCATACAGTGGTACTAATCACAGCTACTGTAAAAGCCGAAAGCACACTCTGTCGCTACTAATCACAAACCTATTACGTACCTAACATAGTGGTACTATGCGCAAGTGAAAGCGACCCATGGTGTTCCCCGCGTGGTGGTACTAATTCCAAGTAGTCTCATGGTTCTAAGTCGATCATCTCTTGGTCGCATCTTTCAGTCGCCTCTTACGACTGTTAGGGGATACCGCGGGTGTATTCTTCGTCTGTGTCCCCCACCCACAGGGGGTAATAATTTTACCTATCATACTCCGAATATGCATTTGATGTTTGGCCTATGAAGGCCATGCGTGCAGTATTTAAACAAATAGTGCGAGAGCATACATCTATAGATCTCTGTAGGGAAAATTATTATATGATGAAGTTCGAGCATCTTTAATTTTTAACTCATTAAACTTTGAAAACACGTAATCCAATAAGCTCTGCAAACTACTTGGAGATTGTGTTTGAAACGGTTTCATATGGCAGTAATGTACCAGAGTCCGACAAATATCGAGCGATTACAGCACTTGAGTGTGAAGTTACGTTGGATATTTAAGAGGATAACAGCTGAGTTTGGCGTTGGAGTACTTAACTTCACGAGAGAATAATTCAAATAGTCTTGGTGTTGAAAGTTTACATGCCAGTATGATGTGGTTCAGGTCAGCTTTTCCCTAAAGTCTTCTGAGCAGTGAGGGTTGTCCAAGACCGTTTTTTGTGGAGCTGGGTTTGTTAACATGGATGACTTAAGACGCGTTCTAAGATGATGGGTGTCTTCCTTTTAACTTCAAATACTTAAAATAGGCTTATTTTTGAACGGTAAGTTGACCATTCCCTATAGGACCTGTAGGCCATTTGCTTGATTGTGTGAAGTAGATATAAATGTTGAAGCTGTATGTTGATACATTGTTCACTTGTGGCTTCTTCCAACAGTTGTTCTACGGCCTCATTCATCGTCATACTGGCATGGCCTTTGATTCACAGGAGGTGGATTTCTTGAGTTACTTTCTGGCCGGTCTGGAGCATAACTAGGACATGCGTATATCGATAAGTCCCAACGTGTATGTTGAAGAATTTATAGGACTCATTGGAAGTCAAGAAGGATAAGGTTCTTGCTAAAGTGACCAACTCTGTACCCAATGTGTGAAGGAGTAGCTAAACTTCTCGCTGTAGTGATAGGCACCTCTTGAGGTAAGACGAATTTTCCTCACACTTGAGATGAAGTACAGAATAATTCATAAACTAGGCTTGCTGAAGTCTTGGACTCGTTATAGATACGAACAAAATGTGATCTAGTGGTATTGGTGTTATGCAATCACTGCTGATAATAAAGCACTGAACGAAGAGTACGGGGCGTGAAGACCGTGAATGAATGCTATAATTGAATGTTCTGTTTCATTTCATGCTTTAAATGTTTCCTTTACAATACTGTGTGCTTTTTTATGGTGATGTTTAAAGTTCCTATTCGTATGATACTGTAATGTTAGAAATATTATCATATTATTTCATTAAATTCTGTTCGTATTATGATTATTATGTGATTTATATATTTCTGTAGGTTTGATTGACGTTAATTTCAAAATAAATTGATCTTTCCAAACTTCATTTAGTTCGCCGATTGGCACAGAAGTTACGACTTATCGCTAGACTGACCTTCAACAAGTATTTAAACTTTGCATTCGTACCTTTAAAGTGCTAATGTAATACATAATATTTTTGTTGTCAACATCGATTATTCTTCAACCAATATAAAGCCAAAGCATGCCTCACAGGAATAATATTTTCCCCGGCTTTTGACATGTAACACACACGTTGCATTGAAATTTGTTTGAAAATTGGTTCAATTAGTGTATAGAGACAATGTCGAATTAGACACATAATACTTGAAGGAAATGACGTAAATATACAATTTTCAATGCCTCCTGGTTCCCATCTGGGCCTTTTATTTTACGTTTATATTCTATGCATTAGGAGCTGTGGCAACTTCCACCTATTTAGGACTCTAGTCAGTGTTCCTTGGAATTCTAATTTCTCGATTATTTCATATTTTTATATCTTAACTCTTTTTTTGACTCTTTTCTCTCTGCGTTTTCTAATCCAGCTCGAACACGCTGAAGTTGATTAGTAGAAGGGTCACTTGCTTAAAAAAAACACTAATAAGAGAAGCTAGCTCGGTGGATTATCAGAGTTAGTGGACAGAGCGTCATCCATATCTTTCTCCCCAAATACCGGGGTACAAATGTTCTTTAAGTCTGTAATTATTTCACGGACTTCTTTTTCGTCAGGGGGTAATGAGTTTTACTTCCGTTGCTTTGAATACTCTTTTGTCTACTTATTTTTAGGTTTTTCGCAGTTCAAAAATGTTTCAAAGTATGTAGCTAATATCACACAATTATCATTCTTTTTCACAGCCAATTTTCCATCTTCCCTTCGAAATCCAATGGTAGATGGTTGATATCCATTTATGTGCTCTTTAAATGTTCTATAAAAGGCTCTAGTATTGTACTTCTTAAATTCCGTGTCAATATTTCAGATTTCTTAAGATATTTTGATTCTTTTTGGCTTGCCGGAGGGTCTTTGCTGTCGGCTTGTGTACCTATTTGTATGTCTCAAATTTATCTTCTGTCTTATCTGCGTACCATGCTTTATAGGATGCAGCTCTCGTATCAATTGCTACATCACAGTCTGTAGTCCACCATCGGTGTCTGCAGTGGTGCAATATCCTTAGCTATATTAGCCATATTCTCCCGAATATCCTCGCAAGTCTACATTTTCTTCTCCTGCATACGTCTTTGAAAGTCGTTTCTCCTTTCTTGAAGTTTTTCGTGGTTTACTTTTTTGACAAATTCGGAGAGAGTCTTTTCCTGTTTAGCGGCAACGGCGTGAATTTTATGCGGGTCAAGGAGTGATCAGAGTCAAGATTGGCTCCTTTCCGTACTACCACATTGATAATTTCTTTAGTGTTTCCCCTTGAAATTGCAACATGGTCCAGTTGAGATTCACCTAGGTCTTTTCGTGGAGCGCACCACGTTTCTCTTCTTCCTTGGCAGTGTTTTGACGTAAGTGGACATTAATTTAAGATCAAAAGTCTCACATAAGTCAATAAGTCTCTTCCCATTCGTAATTGTGAGACAATATTACTGATTTAAAACCCCTTTCCCAAAGAACGTTTCTGAACAGGCTATTCAGCTGTGGAAATTAGTGTCTTTTAACTCAGTGACATGAGTGGTTTCTCACGTACTGTCGGTAATTGTGGAATTACTCGTTTCTCATTATGTATTTTTCCGGCCTGTAGACAGGAAAGATCTATTTCAAAACTCCATACATATATTTGTTAATTTAACGTGAATACATTTGCACGGTCCCTGATGTGTGCCGCGCTCTTGTTCCAGCGAGGTAAGAGGTTTTCTTGTCCAATCAGTGTACGGCTGGCTAGTGACAACAAACAAGAAGCTATGATGCAAACCAGTTCTTTAGTGGAGTTAATGGCGAGTGGACGCGCTTGGATATCTACCAATATGTTGGCGTCTGGGTGGAATTTTGATCCCGGAGAAAGTCTACTGTAGTGGGTTTTAGACCCTTAAACTATTTCTTTACTTTTTGGTGATATCGTCCTGTTAACATTTCCTTTATTTATTTAATGTGACTTGCGAGATAACTGCTGTGAGTATCCTCGACCTGAATTATTATTGTTAAGCCTTTGGATGTACACAAGATGCAGCATAAACTTCATCCTCAGTGATATTAAGAATATATTGCGTTTCAAAAGTTCTCCGTACAACTTAAATCTACTTCTTGTTCTTGGGAAATCTACTACCTCCATACGGCACCTACTGTAGGTTTAACTCTTAAAATAGCTAATACACTAGCGGCAAACCAAGTGCAAATCAGTGACGGGGTATCCCAATCAGACTGGATAGATCAGACCATCGGAGCCCTTTATTGTTCAATGCGCTGACCCAGGATCTCCCTACAAAAATCAAAGAGGGAGCACAAAATGTAAGCAAAAACATATATGCGGATGATATGGCACTAGCCGCTGATAACAGAAAAGATTTGCAAAACGGAATGGAGCTTGTCACGCAATGGGCGGATGACAACGAGCTAAGGATGAATCTAAAGAAGACAGAATTAATGGTATTCAGGAGAGGAGGACGCTTATCGAAAGGTTTAATTAATTTCGTGTGGCTATTTCTAGCCGAGTGCAGCCCTTGTAAGGCAGACCCTCGGATGAGGGTGGGCGGCATCTGCTATGTGAGGTAGCTGCGTGTAATTGTGGTGGAAGATAGTGTTAAGTGTGGTGTGTGAGTTGCAGGGATGTTGGGGACAGCACAAACACCCAGCCCCCGGGCGATTGGAATTAACCAATGAAGGTTAAAATCCCCGACCCGGCCGGGAATCGAATCCGGGACCCTCTGAACCGAAGGCCTGTACGCTGACCATTCAGCCAACGAGTCGGACTATCGAAAGGTGAGTACATTGTATGTGGGGGACACACATTAACAGCGAAAAACCAGTTCACGTATCTAGGGATCACACTACAAGTCTCCGGGACGACCTTCTCAGTACACATAAAGAAGAGATTAGCTGCTGCACTTAGAAGCATAAGTGAAATCAAACATCTGCAAAGAATGTCGCTGGAGACGGCCATGAAACTTTTCCAAGTCAAAGTGCTACCAACGCTCACATACGGATTAGAATATGGGAGTACCTATCATGTAAACAGCTACGAGAACTGGAAAGCATGAAACCGAGATACCTCAAGAGGGTCCTAGGGGTATCTAAATACACCCGATCCCGGTACGTATATGTTTCAGCACAGGAAACCTTCTTGCTAGAGGATTTAAGAGTGCAAATGCCTCTACAGCAAACTCCGGCAAACGAGGAGCTGTTACGAGAACTAGGAGAGGAAAGGGACTCGATCGAGGAAAGCTTTTACAGTACAGACGCACTGGTAAATAAGGATTGGATGAAAGAGGAATATGAGTTGAGACATTTGGTGACACGCTTTGCAATACACGGCTTTCATCACCGTATCTGTGCCAAGAAGTCCTACCACCGGGCCAGCCAGGAGTGTGTATGTGTAATGTGCAAAGAACAGTGTGATACATATCACGTAATGAAGTGCAAGAAGAGAACAGTCTCTCTGAAGCAATTTTGCTCTGAACAAAGTGCTCCTTGAGTGAATTGTAGTTTACTTGATGTAATATGTAAATTTTGCACATTGTGCGCAATAAAATTCATTATTAATTCTTAAAATAACGATAATGTGGACTTAAGAAAAGGGTCTCTAAAAATTCAAAAAATTTAGTGTTTGTAAAAGCAAATACAGTAGAGACAATACGTGACACTCAGCGAGATATCGACGGACAGCTATTAGAGCTCTCTCTGGCGGGTAGACATGAGAACTACTGATTCTGTCATATGAGCACGTGTATTTGTGTGTGAAGTTTTTGGTGATATTTATGCGTTTTCAGTGAATTGGCATAATTAAACAGTAGCGTGTGTCATTCCTTGATATCTCCTCTCAACATGAGGGGAAAGGTATGTGCTGTGTTTGGCTGCAGTAACTATGAAGTAGAGAAGAATGCGCGGTCTTTCTTTCGCGACCCTCGTGACAAGAAAATGTAAGTAATATTGTGTTTGCATATATATTCTTCCAGTGACCAAGAGATTTTTATAGTACTTCATAATCTTCTGACCTGCTCGACCCATATTTCAACTGGCTTAAAATATAATACGCATATTTTATTGTATAGTGCAGCAGTTAACCTTCGATACCGATGTGTTGTTGTAGGTGTGATCTGTGGATTTTGAAATGTCACAGAAGTGATTTAGATAAGGTGTACAAGAAAGAAGGGACGTTACGCTTATATAAGAATTATAAGGTCTGTTCAGATCATTTCCAGGCCACTGACTTTAAAAATCCTCGACTATACAGCCAAGGTATGTTACATTTTTACTCTAATTGTACGTAAATGTTCCCCAAAGCATCACTATCGACAACATTTTCATACTTTCTTTCATCTATCCCTCTTCTCAGATTAAAGCCGGGATTTTATAGATTTTTCTGTTAGTAGGCTTCATGTTAAGAGGAAAATTGTCCAGCTTTTAAATATTAATTCATTGCATCATATGTGTAAGGAATGAGCCGGTATTTTTATTGACATGTGTCTTAATGTAATGATACAATGTTTTTAAAATCAGAAAAAAGACAAATCTAACCGTAAAAGTTCAGGAAGGAATGCTAAAGCAAAAAAGTAATGCATAAATGAAAGATCAACCCATTTCACAGCAGTCCGTTTCACATCTTGTTTATATGTCTAGTTTCACTCTTTAAATAATAACTTTTTAAATAATTCTTCATTCATTTATCCAGAATTGCTTTAGCAACTTCGAAGTTAATATCTCAAGAATACTTTCTTTCTAGACGTAATTTATTTATCCATTTTCGTACATGCATTTCCATTGATATTTGAATTTAGCGCGACGTTTCAGGTCAAGTCACTAGGAGCGCCACCGTCGAATTGTCTCCCATTTTAACAAGGCTAAATCCGTAAGTGTCGCGTATTGTCTCTACTGTATTTGGTAAAAGTATTGTGTAAATTTGATGGTATCGTTATTCACCCGTGAATAGGCCTAGTCGGAGTATCTAAAATATCACTAATTAGCCTTTTGTAGCTTTAAACTACATGGGATGAGCATGGGCATGAAATTCTAATTTGTTTTAAATTTGTTGGTCCTTAAATTTTCTCTTTAATATTTCATTTTCCCTGGTAATCTTATCAGTTAGTGTGGGTTGTTTTCCTTTTGTTTAATTTATGCTTGAACCTTTGTTACGGTTCTACGCCGGGATTGGCCGTTTACTTGTGTTGTTGTTGTTGCCATGGAAATGTAAAGTGAGATTATTATTATGATGTCTTCTTTGGGATGTGGGCGTGGTACGGCTGGTGTAATGTTTGTTGTGTAACTTTTTCTTGTGTCAACTATTGCTTCTGGGAAGTTTTTGTTGTGCATCGTCTCGCATATTAACTTATTTTCTGGTTATTTTGGGTTTCCTGTTCTGAGGAAAGTATTTATGTTACCGAAATTAATTTTATTGGACTGGATTTTCATGCCGATGTGAGATCCTACTAACACAAGACTCAAACTTAAGGTGTTATCTCAATGTTACAATTTTATTTTTGGTCTTTGGTTTAATTTAATCTAGGAAAGTGGATCCGCAATTCAAGTTTTAACTTAGTAGTTTTGTTAATTTCAAATCTAATTTTCTGGTTTTTAAATTTTTCTCTCAGGATGGTGTCCTTTTGGTTTTTCCAATGTGACCTTTTCTGTTGGGTTAGTATTTCAAGTTGATTGAAGATTTAAATTAATATTATTTGTAATTTTAAACTCTAATTTATTCCTTTTTTTATTTTTCTCTAAGGACTGTGTCCTTTTTTTATTTTGACCTTTCTGTTAAATTAAAATTTCCATTCATTTGAAGACTTGAATTTTGTTTCTTAGTCTAGCCTATCAGATTCTGTAATTGTCTGAATCAAACGTATTAATATCAGTAAAACGTGTCTCTTGCACTGCTAGTATTAGGATATTCTGATTTTCCATTTCATCCAAAGTCCGTTTTAATTTTCCCTTCCGAAGTCGAGTCTGTATGTGGATAGTTGTAAAATAGTGATGTTTCTTTGTCCTTAGATTTTGTTTTAGGTTAGTCGTGCTAGTCGTTAGTACGTCATCCGTTTGGCTACCACACGGCTCCGACTCCATCTTGCATGCCGGTACAAGCTCCCCAGAATCCGATGGCTTGTTTGCGCCACCTGATGCGACGGTGGATTTCCATTGCTGGGTACCACCTGGTGTAGTTTTCCTTGAATGTATTTCCATCATGTATAGTGTTACCTCATGGTAATGCTCGGTGTGACAGATTACTCTGTTCGTGGTTATAACTACGGTTGTTAGCCGTAGAGCCAGTTCTTCCGCCCTCTCAGCCGTTGGGAAATATCCTCTTTTGCCATCGAGACCGTTGAATGCAGTCCTTTTTGCCTCAGTTGATCCGCAGGTGTATATTTTGCTAAGCCTTATTCACACCTGTCCTGCATATCTACAGGAACATCCCCTATCAGCCATACGGGGACGCGCCGTGTCGGGGTTGAGGCCCCGCCCCAGTGTCTTCCGTGAAGTTATGCCAAACACTTACTCAGTTCAGTGCCTGACCCCCATCCAGTGCCTTGGGGTCTACCTGAGACTTGTTCTCACACAAAACTGTCGCTTCGGTGACATCAATCATTACGATGGAATGCGAAAGCACAAGAAGAAACCCACGTAGGTGGCAAATGCAGCGCATCAGTGCGGTCTCATTAAGAGGAAATAATAATAATAATAATAATAATAATAATAATAATAATAATAATAATAATAATAATAATAATAATAATAATAATAATAATAATAATTTGTGTAATTCTCTCTGTGGTTTGGTTTATGAGATCTGCTACATCATGATTATGGCGACGACTGCTGTTTAAATTGGGCCCAACATCTAGGCCATCAGCCTTATACTACATGATTATGTGTGTGTGTGCGCGCGTGCGTGCGTGCGAACGTGCGTGTGTGCGTTTGCGCCACCTGATGGGACGGTGGATTTCCATTGCTTGGTACTACCTGGTGTAGTTTTCCTTGAATGTGTTTCCATCATGCATAGTGTTACCTCATGGTATTGGGCGTGAGCACGCGCTGATACTCTTTCTAAGGTTGTACCAAAGTTTTCGTGGATGTGATGACAATACGGATGCAGATTTGTAACTGGATATGGAACTGAAGCATCCATAGGCTAAACGTTACGTTCCAAATCGAAAAACGCTTAGAATTATTTAAATCGCATATTTGTGCAAAGCTGCCGACCCCGCGGTGTAGGGGTAGCGTGCCTGCCCTTTACCTGGAGGCTCCGGGTTCGATTTCCGGCCAGGTCAGGGATTTTACCTGCATCTGAGGGTTGGTTCTAGGTCCACTCAGCCTACGTGATTACAATTGAGGAGCTATCTGACGGTGAGATGGCGGCCCCGGTCTAGAAAGCCAAGAATAACGGCCGAGAGGATCCGTCGTGCTGACCACATGACACCTCGTAATCTGTAGACCTTCGGGCTGAGTAGCCGTCGCTTGGTGGTCCATGGCCCTTCGGGGCTTTTGCGCCAAGGGATTTGGCTTTTTATTTGTGTAAAGTTAGACCTACAAAATTCCCTGTTTATCAAATTTATTTCCATTAAGAAAATAGTTTCAGGGCTTAAATTTTCTTTCAATATTTGGGATAAGCTGTGAAAACAAGGTTAAAAATAAAGGGCCAGTAAAACGCGTACAGAATATAGCCTATACCAATAAATAACAACAGAAATGATTGTACAATCTGTGGTTTATGCAACTGTTCGACAAGCAAACTACTAGCACCATCCATAAAATTTATGCTTAATTACATGTAGAGTAAAATAAATGGCCCTATATCAATGTGTTCGTATTTCTGGCTGCAAATGTTTCAAACAAAAATAGGAGAGTACTCTACACGGTATGTCAACGTTTCAAATAGAATTATTCGAGCGAAAATTTTAAACCGCAAGCTTTCACCATAATGCGTTCATGAAACATGACGTCAGGACTTACGACTGTGTTTCATTCGTAAACAATACAAAGCTAAATCAGGAGGGAAGAACTTCATCCGCAGCTTCTAGAACAAAACATATTATCATCGTACCTCTTAATGCTGGCCTACAATGACCCAGTCTGCCATTAGAGACAAATATGTGGTCTGATTCGGTGTAATTAACTTTCGTGTAATTAATACTGGTTAATGTAAGTGGTTTGAGAGATAGCAGCTTGCATATAGAGCCATGAAGTGTGCCTTATAACAAATATTGCTTTAGATGATGGTGATGTTGATCACAGCTGTACGGCATTGGGGTATTTTATTCATAAGTAATAAGCATGAAAGTAGAGATAATGATGATTAGACTCAGTTTTTCATTATTTTACGATAAAATATGTTAAAGTAAGGGACGCCACAGAGTTAGTTGCAAATTGAGGATTATGGAGCGTTTAATTAATTCACAGAGGCTTGCAGACTAAACGCTGAATAGCGTCTACAATGAGCGTGTCTGTATTCACTGTACGAGTGATAATTATAAAGATAATATTAATAATCGTATACAACGTCAGTACTAATCCCTCTTCACAAAACCGAGCTCGATAGCTGCAGTCCCTTATGTGCGGCCAGTATCCAGTATTCGGGAGATAGTGAGTTCGATCCCCACTGTCGGCAGTCCTGAAGATAGTTTTCCGTGATTTCCCATTTTCACACCAGGCAAATGCCGGGACTGTACCTTAATTAAGGCCACGACCGCTTCCTTCCAATTCCTAGGCCTTTCCTATCCCATCCTCGCCATAAGATATATCTGAGTCGGTGCGACGTAAAGCAAATAGCAATATATTATAATAACCTCTTCACAAAAAAGGGGTCTATAAGGGATTGTTCCAATTATCGTACTATCACATTAATATCCCATGCAAGCAACGTTCTGCTCTACATAATAAATCAACGCCTAAAACCATTCCTGCAACCTCAGATATCCGCAGAACAAGCAGGCTTTGTTGCAGGTAAAGGAACACGAGAGTCTATCCTGAACATGAAACAGATAATTGAGAAATGTCGCGAGTTTTGGGTCCCTACCTTTATTTGCTTCCTGGACTACAAAAAGGCCTTTGATTGTGTTATGTAGGACAAGTTGTGGCAGGTGCCAAAGGAATTTGGGGTTCCACTGCATTTAATATCGTTACTGAAAAGCCTGTATAAAAACCACGCAGCAACCATAAAAGTGGATGGTGATCTCTCAGGCATTTTCAATGTAACAAATGGAGTAAGGCAAGGTTGTATATTATCACCTCAACTCTACAACATCTATGTAGAGTGTGTCATCAAAAGAGCTCTGTGGCTGGAATGGTGGAATCTCGACTGGTGGAAGAAAAATTAATAACCTGTTCTTTGTAGATGACACTTCCCTCATCGCTGGTAGTGAAGAGGTACTTCATGACCTGCTTACAAGGGTGAAGAACACTAGTCTTCAGTATGGTCTAGAGAAAAAACATCAAAAAGACCAAACTAATGGTAGTTGATCGGCAAGGTCAAATCCGACTTACGGGATGCCTAAAGAACCTGGATATAGTTAAGGAATTTGTATACTTGGGGTCTGTTATCAATGACACGGGAAGCTGTGATAAAGAGGTAAACAAAAATTATTGTCTTAGGTCGTGCTGCAATGGTTAAACTTACTAAGATCTGGCAGAACCGGGTAATATCAAAAGCCACGAAGATGCGCTTGGTAGAATCACTAGTGTTCTCCGTCTTTTTGTACGGCTGTGAGACCTGGACTGTGAATGCTAAGGACAAAAAGCACATTGATGCCTTTGAGATGTGGTGTTGGCGGAGTATGCTATGTGTACTCTGTACCTTGAACAGAAAGAAGAACTAATGTTTCCATTCTGGACGAACTCTACATCAAGAAACGCCTATCTTCCCGTGTGAGTGAACGTTACATCCAGTTCCTTGGCCACATTTTAAGACAAGACGGAGAGAACTTGGAAAAGGCAATTTTACAAGGCAAAACTGAAGGCAGTAGACCACGAAGAAGAACAGCAAGCAGATGGATAGATCACTGGTCTACCACGTCAGATCACATTAACCACTTCAGATCATATTAGCGAAATGTGAAAACCGCTCGGGATAGAGACATCTTGTCAAGGTTGCAACGCGGAAATGATGGAGTTATGAGGTCACGACGCTCAGTAATGAGCACAACGACTAATGATGATACACTCAGGTAGTGAGTAGCAGACCCTTTTAATTGGTGGCTTCCACGTGATCTGTTTACCGAATTCGGCACCCCAGTTGCTGTCTAGCAAAGAAAGCGGAATTCTATTTGACAATTCCTATGGCTGTGTGAACTTGCCTCTACTGTATATTACTTTCCCCAAATGCTTTGGTTGCAGGACTATTTTGTTGCATGTAGGGAGGATCCTCCAGCATTAGTTAATGTTCATTGAGTGTGTTCCTACTGTATTTCATATTCATAGAGCGTCGATAAAGCGATCATGAGCGTATTATTGTTATATCAGAAAACAAGTATGATTGTAGGCCTAATTTGTCTGGAGAAGTTATGAAAAATCCTAGATCTTACCACACGCCCTGGAAGGGAAGATAAAATTATCATGCTCTATCTAAATTCGAGGGAACCATTTTGATGAACTCTGGCACCCAATGACGGATTTCAGTAAATTATTTCCTTTCATTCGATTTCAAGATTAAGTAGAATCAAGGAAATTACAATTGACACCCAGTGTGGTGAGTAGTTTATAATTATAGTACATAGTAGTAATTTTACAAATGGTGCCCAATCAGGGGGTATAAGTATCATAATTATATTACTATGAATATACCTCAGATATTCAGTTAAAAACAAGCCTATGCTAGTTTTCCAAAAATTAATCTTTAATAATATTGCTCATGGATATGCATGTATTTTTTGAACTTGCGCGTGTTTTATCTGTTAAAAAGCAATGTAGGCGTTCATGGACAAATGGTTAGACCTACAATCAAATACATTTCAGTACGTGAACTTAAAATTCAGCTCTCTACGAAGAAGGCGATATGCATTTTCTTTGCAACGGCAATGTTTTTCCTTATAATTCGGTTTTTCATACGATAAAACACGCGTTCCAGAGCACCCACAGGCCAAGCGCTGTTCAGGAAGGTATTTTTCCGATACTTGGTAGGTCCAGCTAATGCAGACTGGACACCAGAATGTGCGACGATTGCTGCTTAAAAATTATACGTCTAAGAAGGGTACCAACAGAAGTCAGTAACATCGCTTACTATATCGGTCGTTCAATGACGAGTACATTTTGCCAGTTGGGAATAATAACAAATGTACCAGGGGTACACCTTCCCCGCCTATTTAAACTGTGCGCCTTCACTACGGCCATCTATGCAAACAGACTTGGACTTGTAAACTCCCAAAGAATTTCGTCTTCTGCAGTTAGATAAGTCTACCATCGATTTGTTAGACCACTCACCTGGACTGAACACTAACTACTTGATAGAGTAATGTTTATTTTAGGAGTTGGTAATCCTTTTTATGTGGATTTTTTAATGTACCGAAGTTGACAACACTTCAGTTGGTCCCTCCTCGTTTTCACCCTATCTGTCAGAGGCTTGTAAATATGTAAATATGTGTGCAGGAACCCAGCCTATCAGCAAAGTGTTCTGGAAGCTCCCCTTACGAAACCGTTAAACCAGGACACTTTAGGGCCGTCTTGTCTGAATTGATCCAGTGCTTGGGAGTTTGACTTGACGGAAGCCTAGGAGGCTAGGATGCGGCCTGCTTGAAGAACATCCAGCAATACAACGTAAAGGCAAAATTTACCTAAACATGTGATAGCACCTGCGAGTAGTCTGAGGGGAGGGGTCCAGCCGCTTTTCTTTTAATGTAATTATGTAAACTGGTGGTTTAAATGTAGGATTATCGGCGAAGTCAGAGGACTCTGTTTCTATTCCCTACGGGGATATATGTAATGTAAGGGAACAAAGAGTGATGACCCTCTGTCGTTTCCCATTCAACCTTGCATTGGGTGACTAAAGTTTTCAATCTCAAAATTTTGTAAATCTTGTCTCGGCTTTAAATGTCCCTCCTTTAGTCACCCCTTGTAGTATAGGATTAGGCTCTGTATCGCTGGGCTGTAAGCCCACATAGGTTTTTAGCAATTTCTGTAAGGAGTGCAGGCGTTTAACCTCTTTGTCTTTTGTTTGTGGCCGTCTAAGTGCATCCGTTTATTTTTACTATGTAGGCCATGTAGTATGGGCACATATGCCCCTGTTCACTCGGTATTATCTTTAGGATAACTGTTTCTTGGCCTTGGTTCCCTTTGCGAACAGTGATTCATCTTATTGTGGAGTAAGTGATAAGCCCACCATGGGGCATCTGTAAACGAACACTTTGAGGTGGGGTCAACCGATGTGTTGCCTAGTGTAACCTAAGTGTATGAAAGGAAACTCACGGCCTCTGGGAGGCTAGACTATGGTATTTTGGAGCTCAGACTCCTGTGTAATGTACTTGCTAGGAGCAACTTTTGCTCTAGTAAAATATTGGATGGTCCGGAGCAATTATGCGCCTCTCTATGTAAATTAACAACCTTGTAATTATCGCTACTGTCTGTACCTGACGTTCGGATTCTAAGTCCTCGATATTGTTAGAGCTGACGAGCTCATTAATAACCTGTTCTGTAGTTTGTTATTCATTCACATTTTATATCTCTCAATTTTACAAAAGGAAGGAAATAACATTTTCAAATTTGTTATGTTAAATGCTGCTCTAAGTAATTCCTTGTCCCGCATTCAACCCAGGTACTTCCTAATCCTCTGTGAGCCACGGAATCTCCGTAATAATAATAATAATAATAATAATAATAATAATAATAATAATAATAATAATAATAAAAAGGAGTACTTAATTTTTGACGTGCAATCAGAAAAAACACCAAATTAATATTCACTTTTTCTTGTAAGTAAACAGCACATGCATGGAAGAGATAAACCATTACAGGTCCTTATTATATTTTTAATGTCCTATTTTGTGTATACAGTTAGCATACATTTAGCCAGCTTGCTTGAGATATACATTTATCTTAGCCCTCAAGGTGTTCTACACAAGCAGCCGCGTGGATTAAGGCTGGCTAATAAATTCCCGCCGCTGTAACCGGGATGTCTTAATTCAAACCGTCTACATGAACGTTCTTCTGTGGTTTATACGCACTACACGAAGTACTGCACTGTCACACTGAATTCCACAACTTGGTCTCATTTTGATGATATTTACCACATTGTATCCGAACCTCGCTGCCGATGACAAACATTAGGCCCCAAAAAATAAGTCTTCTTCATCGCCATTTTCGTCGTCGTATTTCCATCTAGCAAAGCCATCTTCATACATGTTATGAAGACACTTGCTAGTCTACTGTTCGTAATCTCGGCAATAAAAGCTTTGGCCCCATTTCTGGTTAGAACTAAATGAACCTCCGAGCCATATGTCTTCCCACAAACAGTCTGTTTTTTTAATGTTTCTACTTCCTCAACGGTGATCGAACCCATGTTCCTCAATGTGACTCAAAAGACCTTGACCATCTCTGCTAGGTAGCCCCTACCGTTTCTGCTTGGCTTCTGAATTCAACAAATCTGAAATGTACAATCAATAATAGAGTGAATACTTTTTGTTTTTGCTATCTGATATTCTCTGAAATAATGTTATTGATTAATATACGAGGGTGAGTCAATAAATAAGTCGCAAAACTGAATTGAGACAGAAATAATGAAAGTAACTTTCTGACATTTATTTCACTTTTCCACATATCCACCCTGTACATTCGGGCACTTATCCCATCTCTTTACAAGTCCTTGAAAGCCAGCAGCAAATAAGTCCTTCAGTTGCTGTCGCAGCCAACGTGTAACCTCATAAATTATGGTATCATCTGTATCAAAATGACTGCCACCCAAATGATTTTTAGGGGCCCAAACCGATGAAAAGCAATCGTCACACGCCGGTCATTACTGATGAGTTGATCCACACGCTACAATGTGTTTGCAGTTAACACCTCCGCAGGACGACCAGGACGCTCCCCATCTCTGATGCTTTTCCTTCCATGGTCAAACTTCTGGATCCAACTGAACACAGCTTTCCGTGAGAAACAGTTTTCACCATAGACGGGATGCATTTCGCGATGCACTTCTGTGGACAGTCCGTACACACTATGCCTGCAGAACTTCCACACGACACATGTACGATTGTGATCCGTTCACAAATCTACAAAAAAAAAAAGATAGTAGCCATGACTTTTGCCCCAATCCTTGTGTATATGTTGTCCGTTGGCGCCATCTAGGACCACGTTAAGTCTTGTTACATTTGGCAGCTAGCTTCGCCTACTTTTGAGCCCAGAATTCTCTCATTCTCTGTCAGTGGGCCAGCTTGCGTTCCTCTGACCGGGTGGTAACTTGTCTTCTTTTCGGTTGCTTGTCTCGATTTATCCCATTCGTCAATACCTTTTTTTTTTTGGAAGAGATCTCTATTGAAGGAGTTTTCGGGTTTTATATGCAGCATTTGGAGTTTATAAACCAGCGCACTGTAGTTTTGGGTTTGGAGTAAAAAAAGTGAAGGATCTGTTTAGTCAGCCTGTTTCCGTCCATTCATTTGAGATGACCGTAATATCGTGCTCGCCTCTTACGGAATGTTTCTGTAATTTTCTCTGTTTTACTGTACACTGATTTGTTGGACTTTTTATAATGGGTTACATTCTTGTAATTAGATCCCATGATACTTCTGAAGATTTTGCGCTCTTTTTTCTCCAGTTCTACGAAGAGTCCTTTGTTAGAATTTAGGGATAGGGTTTCGGCTGCATGCATAACTACTGGCTTCAGAACAGTTTCATAATGGTGTAGTTTAGTATTTTGGGACCGGCATATTTGCTGTAGATTGAGCGCGACGTTTGATAGGCTATTTCAAATTTGGGTACTCGTTCCTTAAGGTTTTCTTTGTCCAGTCCATTTTACAATATGATCTCATCCAGATACGTATTTTCTTCTACTCGGTTGATCTTCCCGAACTTTGTTTGGAGGTTTTCTGTGTCATCGTTGATGTTAGTCATTACTTAGTTTTTCCAAAAGATATCTGCAAGCCAGATTGTTCAGCTATTTCTTTTAGAAGGTCGATTTGCATCCTAGCAGTTTCTACATGGTTTGACAGAATGGCGATGTTATCAGCAAACGTTAGAGAGTCGATCATGATTCCCTTATTTGTTCCAATTGTCAGATTACTATAATCAGCTTCTAAGATTTTTTTCCGCCAGGTACTAATGATCTTTACTACGAGCACGCAGTTGAAAAGTATCGGAGAGAGCTCATCCCCTTGCCCGACTCCTGTTTTCACCTCGAAAGAAACTGATAGGCATCCTAGGAACTTTGCTTTGGATTTTGTGTCAGTCAGGGCGGCTCTAATTAAGGGCAGAAGTACATGAATAGAGCGAAAATTTCGAACAATATTTTTCACTTATTTTGAAAAGCGCGCCTTCCTGAACAAGAATATGTGTGATTTTTATGCATTTTTTAATTTGATTTCACAAGAAAATTAAGAATAATGTGAACCCTTGTGTTTGTCATGCGCCAATTTTCAAACTCCACTATTGACATACTAAGTCAATCAATCAAAATTTCTTTACTAATTGCACGAGGATCTTGTGAGATGGCTCATTTCAGAAGTTTGTACGTCCCACGTGTCGTGAACAAAATACTACACACGGACGCTGTGAAAGAAAGGTGTTTGTTTTTGTTATTACATGAGGTAAACATACTCCGAAGTTGTGAATTGTAACTCTTAGAACGTCTCTCGTAGAATGTGTGGTATTTAAAACATATAAATATGCCACGAATTAAGAATTTCAATAAGAAACAACACCATAAAGGCAACAGGTACACGAAAAGTACACTGAATTTTAGTTCGAGTCCAGAGCAAGACAATAATTCATCTTCTACCTCCACAAATACAATAGACAAATACAATGACCTGTGTCTAGAAAGTTTGGATTCATGATGTGGCTTTCAGAAAGAAAACGCGAGAGGTTAATTACCAACGCAAGTACTCCCTTCCATTGGCTGTTTTGAATGCCATAAAACCTGTGTATAAGGGACTTAGTGATGACACCCTGTTGTCTAAGTGTTTAAATGGCGGCACGCAGAATGTCAAATAAAATTTTAATCACTGTATCTGGCGACGCATTCCAAAAACTGAATTTGCAGGCTTTAGAACCCTTCAAAAAGGTGTATTGGATGCGGTGATATGCTTCAATGAGGGCATGATGTCAAGAAAATACGTTCTTGAAAACATGGGTATCAAGCCTGGGGCAAACGTGTTGAAGGCGATGAGGGGCTTTGACAGTGACCGTGTGATAATATCCCAAAAAGCAAGTGCAGAATCCACTAAGGAAGGTAGAATTCAAAAAAGAAACAGAAAAGGAAGAGAGAAGATGAGGAGAGCCAGCAGCAAGAAGAATATGGCCCTGGAATGTTCTGAGACAGGTGTGAGTGAAGCACAAACTTTTCACATTTAGGTGCACATTGCTCCTAAGCTATTCTATCTAGAGATATGAAATGTTTTATAAGCCTTTCTTTGTTGCTAAAAGTTATAATATTTTAAAATTAAATTTTAATTTATAACTGAAGACATACATTTTTATCAAATGTTAAATCCTAGGGTTTCAAGACATTCATGCATTTTTGAATGTGTGGTGATAATTTGGAAGCATTGGTACCAATACTTCAGTACTAATTTGTACCAACATGATGACATGTTTCAATAAGACCTTGAAAAAATCTCATATTCAAAAAAATCCTAATGAGAAACTAGAAGTCTAAAGACTATAAATAGCAAACCATTAGAATCAGAAGGGCTTTGACTTGACATGGTAAAATAGGTGCATTTCTATCATTCTTGTCATAATAGATATTTTGAGAAATGTTATGGTAAGTTTCAGCGTTATTTCAGTGGGCGCTCACGTACTTCTGCCCTTAATGCCAGCAGTTTCAGGTCAACCCCGAATTCGTTGAGGATGTTTAGCGGAACATCGCGGTCTATCGAATCGTAGGCCTTCTTAAAGTCAACAAAGACTGGCACGTGCTGTTTGGACCTGACATTACAATGCCTGATGATCGTTTTGAGGATGTGGATCTGTTCAGCAGTTGGACGATCCTCCTTGAAGCCACCTTGGTATTCGCCTATTTGATGCTCGACTTGGGCTTCTAAACGCTCCAGGATAGCAAGTGAGAGAATTTTGTACATTGCCGGTAGCAGGGAAGTAGTTGTTGAAGTTTTTCATGCTGCCTTTTTTTTTGTGTAACGGTTGGATCAATGCCATTTTCCACTCTTGGGGTAGGATTTCTTCTTTCCAAATCTCTCTCTCTATATATATAAAATAAGAGTTTTGTCTGTACATTGCTAAGAATTTGAAAATAATGGTATTTCTGTATCGGTCATGTCTATAGCAACAAGGAAATGCACTTTTTACTTTTCCGTAATTTCCGTCCGTCTGTCTGTCTGTCTGTCTGTCTGTCTGTCTGTCTGTCTGTCTGTCTGTCTGTCTGTCTGTACACGCATCACGAGAAAACGGCTGAAGAGAATTTAATGAAAATAGGTATGTGAAGTCGGGGGATGAGCCACTACAATCTAGGCTATAAATCATTTTACTCACGCTGGGTAAATTGGTAGTTTAGGGGAAGGCCTAAAATTTAATTCTCAAATATTTATATTATTAGTGGTCCTATCGACAAATACTACATAACAAGAGTTATATAGAATTAAATTTCCGATCATTTATGTCATACATTGTTACCGTACCGGCTTTGATAATACAGATATTCATGAATTTGTATTTTTGTTGCCAAGTCCATATCAACGCCGAGCCACGAGAAAATGGGTTAACAGTATTTAATGAAAGTCGGTATATAGAGTCGGAGAATAAGAAACTACAGTCTAAGTTATAAACAATTTTATTCGTCCTGTATGGAATCGTAGTTTAGGGGAAGGCGCCTAAAATTTAATTTTTAAATACCTATGTTATTGGTCCTATCGAAAAGTACTACATTACAAAAGTTATAGAGATACCATTTCGGACCATTTATGTTTTATTTAATTTTACCGTACCGACTATGATGAGAGTGGTATTTCAGAGTCGAAAGAAAACGAATAATGTGAAGGCCTACAATATTAATCAACAATAACATTACAGTGACCATTGTTTGTGGTGATATTCTTTGTCTCTTATGCTGCCGCTAAAATCCGATAGATGGGATTACTGCTGCGTACCGAGTATAACAGCCTGGCTGAATATTGGCGGGAAATAGCCGGGGAGTTCGAAAACTTTCTTCTTTAGCATGTCATTCCTCTGGTTCATACATTTTCTGATACCGTACTCCTGGTACGTAACTCACTGGTTCATCATAGTATTCCAGCTGTTCGATCCCTACTCTGACGCGCAGTTTTGAATGAGCAGTGTGCACTCTTCTCACTTAGTAGCAGTAGTAGTAGTAGTATGACCTGGCCTAGAATTACAATGTAGTCATATTCCAAATTATAGCACCACAATTCACTAAGTAACTCAAAATTCAACCCTGAAAAGAGCCGTTTCTTTAAAAAAAATGCTCCTTCCTCTTCACTTTTACTAAATTCTACATTCGTTCAAAATTAGCAGTGAAAAGGGGGATTCCCCTCTGGCTTGGAGGAGAATATTGCCTCCATGTCAGATAGATTTTTCCGCCGCCAGTGTAGTGAATTGAGATTTTCCGACTCATCGGATACTCCTAGGAAACAGATTAGTAAAAGGGCATAGTTTCTGCCCTGGGACTCTTCGCTACTGGAACCCCCCCCCACTCCGAAGAAAAGACCAAGCGTGTTCACGGATCACGGCTGTCTGCGGCCTGGTCATTCCAGCTCTGGAACTTTGGACTGTTTGATCGGTAGCGAAGTACTGTTCGTTAAAAGTGAGAAAATGCGTGGTTTTTCATTTGATCGAGCATTTCATGTGAAATTATTGCTTTTACTTGCGCCATTTCTACTGACGTCATTGTAATGACCTATGTTCATGTCAGTTGGGAAAAGCACAAAGACTATCTTTCTGAGAATGTAAAAAGGCAGGTGAAGAGTGAGTGTCTGCCATTATAATGCAATACCCCAACCTGTTTGTGACTGATGGTAGGCAAGCGGGCTTACCATTACAATGAAAACTCCCTTAACGCAGTCTTCATATGAGAAAAGACGTTTGGCGATTTCTCTGTCGCATTTCCAGGGTAACGGTAAGAGCTATGCAATTTAATACAGTTTTGCTCACAACGTGTACTCTACCTAACCTACAATTCTGTATACATTGTAGAATTCCGTAGCGAAGCACGGGTACATCAGCTAGTGTATTCTATTTGTTTCTACAAGATTTCAACTGCTTCTTCAGGGGCATGTTTCCAAAGTTCTGCAATGACAGTCTTCTCCAGGCGCTTTGTTGTTTCTGAGTCGGGCAATATGACGCTTGATTTCGTCTTTGTCGGATGGTCTCGATTGTGGGTATCTGAGCCTAAATTAGGCTGTTTTGGTGTTAATAAAGTAACAGTCGGTCGGTCGAGCCTTTTCCTGGAACTCCGTGATATTTTTCCGAGTTTATCATTGTCAAAGCAAATGATATTTTTACGGGTCTAGCTGGAGTTTGCAGGGACCGGTTTAAATTTTATTATAGACATGTAGTGGTCTGAGGCCACGTTCACACCTTTTTGAACCTTAACATTCATAATCTCAGGACTGTTTTTCCGAGCGATTGCGACGTGATCTGTTTGGAACTCTCCGATGGTTGGGATAGGAAATCGCCATGTTGTCCGGTTTCTGGGAAGATGGCGGAAGTGGGTTGACTTGATCTGCAAGTTATGGTTTTCGCAAATGGAGACCAATCCCTTACCATTTTGGTTGGTTCTTTTGTGGTCAGGATAGTTTCCAATTATTTTCTTGTACTTTGGTTCTCGGCCAAGTTGGGCATTGGAATCTTCCATAAGAAGTTTCACATAGTGTTTGGGAATTTTGGTGAGCTTTTCATTCAATCGGTCCCAGAAGTTATCCACATCCTCCGTATCAGATGTGTTCTGATCATTTGTGGGGGCATGTGTGTTAAATAGGCTGTATGCCTTGTTGGCGCCTTGATTGTTAATATGGATAATCTGTCATTATTATTATTATTATTATTATTATTATTATTATTATTATTATTATTATTATTATTATTATTATTATTATTATTTCCTCTTCGTATTATTAGTATTACCACTCCTATTCCTTTACCAAATTGTAACCTGATCTTAGTGTATCTGTCCCTAGAATTTACTTTTCGTAGGATTGCAATAGTAAGGTGAAGTAGGGGACGCTGGCGCAGGGGCCGATGTGCAAGATGGTGGCCGTGTACAAATACCTCTGATGCCCTGAGGCAAAAGGATGACGCCAGGCTATTATTTTCATAACTGTATGTGTTTGGGGGAGTTCCCGCTCAGCCTCGTCTTCCTAACTGGCTGCCCTTCTAAACCTTAGACCTTAGTGGAGTGATGTAATAACCGTGGCATTTTCTTTCTTCTGTAGGTTGGGGGGGGGGGGGCTGGTGTAATACTCCTTCAAAATAGGCGACTAGAGTGAGATGTTAGTCACTTTCGCCTTAGGAGCGTGGTTTGGCGGCTATAGGACTCGTAGCTGAATTTAACATTATCTCTGAATAGGGAAACGAATCCTTAGCCCACCAAGCGACCGCTGCTCAGCCAGAAGGCCTGCAGATTACGAGGTGTTGTGTGGTCAACACGATGAACCCTCTCGACCGATACTTTTGGCTTTCTAGACCGGGGCCGCCATCTCACCGTCAGATAGCTCTTCGAGAAATTCTAATCACTTACTCTGAGTAGACCTCGAACCAGCCCTCAGGGTCCAGGTAAAATCCCTGTCCTGGCCGCGAATCGAACCCAGGGCCTCAGGGTAAGAGGCAGGCATGCTACTCCTACACCACGAGGCCGGCTTAGAATTTCCTCTAAGTACATCAATATGTGACTAACTAATATGAAACGCACCGGGCGAGTTGGCCGTGCGTGTAGAGGCGCGCGGCTGTGAGCTTGCATACGGGAGATAGTAGGTTCGAATCCCACTATCGGCAGTCCTGAAAATGGTTTTCCGTGGTTTCCCATTTTCACATCAGGCAAATGTTGGGGCTGTATCTTAATTAAGGCCATGGCCGCTTCCTTCAAACACCTAGGCCTTTCCTATCCCATCGTCGCCATAAGACCTATCTGTGTCGGTGCGACGTAAAGCCCCTAGCAAAAAAAATATGAAACGCAAGACTCCTGGAACCCACGAAAAATTTACGGCAATGAGGACAAGGCGCTTTGTTTACGCATCTTGACACATTACTAACGCTACTTGTATACTTAACAAGTTCTACTGAAGCAATTTCATAGTCCTTCATGTTAAAACCGTTCTGAAAAATGTTATACTATCGAAAAGCAAATTTAGTCCCACTTTCATCAAACAACGCAAATTTATTAATAATTTGGCCATGAATTCTCATAAATAATGTGCATGTGCACCACGTAGAAAATGTATATATATATTTTTGCCTTACGTCGCACCGACACAGGTATGTCTTATGGTGACGATGGGATAGGAAAGGCCTAGGAATTGGAAGGAAGTGGCCGTGACCTTAATTAAGGTACAGCCTCGGCATTTGCCTGGTGTGAAAATGGGAAACCACGGAAATCCACCTTCAGGGCTGCCGACGGTGGGGCTCGAACCCACTATCTCCCGATTACTGGATACTGGCCGCACTTAAGCGACTGCAGCTATCGAGCTCGGTACGTAGAAAATTAATAGTCATGAGATTGTAATAAAGAAGTTACCAGATTAATTCAGGAAATCAAATTCTCTTTATGATGTTCTCATGGTCTTGAAATTCGGCACGGTGTGTGCTTGAAGTTATTCTGACACAGCGCTATTCGTGTGCTAAAGGAAAAACAAAATAGCGTGTCTTGGATTGTACAAGAGATGATTGTGACGGTACTATGTACGAAATCTAATAACATTCATCAATTCGAGTTCTTGCCAACTAGCTGATTCTGTTTTGTTTTGTATTTCTCTTCTCATAGGAGCGTGGCTTTGTAGATGATAATCTTCCAAGTATATGACCAATGTAAAAGGAAGGTTAAAAAAAATACTGCACTTCAAGACTCGAAACAATTAGAAAAAATAAACAGAATTCTCGTCACTTATTGGCACAGGTAACGTAGATAACACCAGTACATATGAAAAACTCACGTATACAGCAAGAAATGTAGTTAAATGACTCTATGAGAACAACTATTGGTTAAGTATATTGTGTGCCAGAGTGATAATAATAATGGCTTATGGCCTCCGGAGAGGCCTGGTGCAGGTCTTTTTCTATTAGACGGCCTATTAGGTCTGTGAAGATGAGGGCCCTGCCTAGGATGATTTCTAATGTTGAATATACAACACACATCCAGCCCCCGAGCCATTGGAATTAACCAATTAAGGTTAAAATCGCCGACCCGTCCGGGAATCGAACCCAGGAACCTCTCAACCGAAGGCCAGTACGCTGACCATTCAGCCAACGAGTCGGGTTGCCAGAGTGGTGATATCATATGGCATGGCATGTTCACCGCGGTGTTTCATTTTCAGTAATAGTTTTGACGTTTCACTTGGCCTGTATAATGTAGTAAACTGCATTACTGAAAAAGAAACCAAACAGGTGTCTTTACGCCTGTGTCTGTTATTGTACACATTTTGTTCGGTATCTTTTCATGAAGTCCGCCTCTGTGGTGTAGTGGTTAGCGTGATTAGCTGCTACCCCCGGAGGTCCGGGTTCGATTCCCGGCTCTGCCACGAAATTTGAAAAGTGGTATGAGGGCTGGAACGGGGTCCACTCAGCCTCGGGAGGTCAACTGATTAGAGGTGGGTTCGATTCCCACATCAGCCATCCTCGAAGTGGCTTTCCGTGGTTTCCCACTTCTCCTCCAGGCGAATGCCGGGATGGTACCTAACATAAGGCCACGGCCGCTTCCTTCCCTCTTCCTTGCCTATCCCTTCCAATATTGCCATCCCTCCACAAGGCCACTGTTCAGCATAGCAGGTGAGGCCGCCTGGGCGAGGTACTGGTCATTCTCCCAGTTGTATCCCCGACCAAGAGTCTGAAGCTCCAGGACACTGTCCTTGAGGCGGTAGAGGTGGGATCCCTCACTGTGTCCGAGGGAAAAGCCGACCCTGGAGGGTAAACAGATGGTGATGATGATGATGACTTTTCAAATTTCGTGGCAGAGCCGGGAATCGAACTCGGGCCTCCGGGGGTGGCAGCTAATCACGCTAACCACTACACCACAGAGGCGGACTAACGTAATCATAAGTAAAAAAATTCAATAAAAACCCAACTCGTTGATTCTTGAGCTTCCGTTTCCTTTTTCCTACATGCCAAAGTTACTTTTTTTTTTGTGCCGAGCTGAGTAGTTCGGACGGTAGAGCGCTAAGCCTTCTGAGCCCAACTTGGCAGGTTCGATCTTGGGTCAGTCCGTTAGTATTTAAAGGTGCTCAAACACGTCAGTCTCGTCGTGGTAGATTTACTGGCACGTAAAAGAACTCCTGCGGGACACAATTCCAACAACACGGCGTCTCCGAAAACCGAACAAGTAGTTAGTGGGACGTAAAAGCAATAATATTATTATTCTTACTTCAAGATATTCAATTTCTAATTCTTTTTTTACGGTGAACGAGGGATCAGAAATATAAAGAGAAAAACGTTATATTGGCGCTTTACATAGCAACTGCAGTTAACAACTACCTACGTGCTCAAATTTTCCTGTGTGAATGCTTGGGTATTATCTACGCTGGTGTTCTAATAATACGAAGTTTCAGACCTGGAATGACCCAGCCCTAGACAGCGGTGGACATTTCTCTGTCGTTCAGAGTTTAGTTTTCACACTCCCCAATCTATCAGCGTGGAATTTGCTATTCCGTCATTTTCAGCGTCCCATAGCAGGGATCGAATATCTGGAATACTATAATGAACCAGTGTGTCACGTACCAGTATCTATGAGAACATGTATGAATAAGAGGAATGGCATGTTAAGAAAAAGGAACTCCCAAGCTATTTCCCGCCTGTATACTGGCAGGCTGTTCTACTCGGGTAGGTAACTCCCTTAAATCACGCGGAACGCAGCAATAATTTCGTCTAGCGGAGATGAGTGATAGCTGAAGAGACAAATGATGAAGATTATTGCTTAAAAGAACCTAAAATCTAGGTCATGGGCCCGGAAGAAACAAATCACATCATAACAAATCATAGTCAATGAAATTAAATATTTTGTTTCGTGTGTGTGAAATAACTCATAATACACAACACTTGCATGGGACTTGAACTATTGAACCCTCGAGCACTGTAAACTCTCACACATCCTACCACCCGCTTACCATGTGTCCTACTGTCACACTTGACCTACGGTGCCCACTTCCCAGCCTATACAGTACCGTGCTCCCGGTCTGTGCGTCCACCTCCTGTTTTAAATTACCTGTTCTGCGTTTCTGTATTCATTTTTCGGATTTATTCCAGGTACCCATAATGAATTAATAGTGGCGCTCACGATTCCTGCTGACTTCAAGCCCGTAAACACACATCTCGTTATACACTATTACCCCGATTTAGGGAGAGGGACCCATGTCTTTCAGAATTGTAGTAAATGTGAAGGAATGCATACAACTAGATCCCAAGGGATTGGTGGATCACCCGCTATAGAGGATGGCTGCCTAGTTTTACTTTCTCTTAAATCAATAATCGCAACCACCACCACCACCCGTTGCAATAACAGCGGACAATTACGAGTAATATATCCGTTTATAATGTCAGTCTAATCTGATTTCTTTTTGATTTTGAACGTGAATAACAGATTCAACAGAGCTACGAAAATAAATTCAATCCCTAATTACGAAGACATTTTATCTTCTTCTCCTCATTCTACTACTTCTTGTGCTCCTCCTCCACCTCTTCCCCGACCTATTCTCAAATTTGGGTCGGTCCTTTGCATGGATTTAGCTCAGCTCTACGGACGGATGTCGTTCTTGACGCCAACCATACCTGGAGGGATGTACTCACTACCACGTGTTTCTGTGGTGGTGTGTGATGTGATGTGTTGAATGTAAAAGAAATGAAATGTCGTATGGCTTTTAGTGCCGGGTTCGGCTCGCCAGGTGCAGGTCTTTCTATTTAACACCCGTAGGCGACCTGTGCGTCGTGATGAGGATGAAATGATGATGATGACAACACATACACCCACCCCCCGTACCGTAGGAATTAATCAATTAAGGTTAAAATCCCCGACCCGGCCGGGAATCGAACCCGAGACCCTCTGAAATGAAGGCCACTACGCTGACCGTTCATCCAACGAGTCGGACAATGTAAAGGTAGTTGTGTATTAAGAAAGAAGGCAAACATCTAGTTCCCGAACCAGAGGAATTAACCAGACGACGTTACAATACATGACCCGGTCAGTAATCGAACCAGGGCCCCTCTGAACCAAAGGACACTACGCTAAACTTTGAGTCAAGGAGCCAGGCCATGAATATATTATGTCAAAATCCGGATATTTCGAAGTCCCAGATCTGTGTAGAATGTTGAATCAATGGCTGAAAGAAATATAATCATGCGCAGCTACGACGGTTACAACGTCTAGTCATAGATATTGCAAGATCTACACTAAAATCTCCCTCATATTTTAGAAAACCACTCTTTTTGATGTAATAATATAATGCACTCTCGTTACTTTGTCCAAGCTTCAATGATAACTGAGATTGTTGAATTAATTTAATATACGATAAATCATCACTTGTGATGGTACTCTTTGTACGCAAGGCAGCCGGCATTTTGTGTATATGAATAATTAAAAATAAAACAAAAGTATGAATTATGTATTTCGAAAATAAATATTCACGAACGGGTATATGTTGTTCTGAAGTGTATTCAGTAGGGCTGACTGGCTCAGATGGTTAAGGCGCTGGCCTTCTAACCCCAACTTGGCAGGTTCGATCCTGGCTCAGTCCGGTGGTATTTGAAGGTACTCAAATACGACAGCCTCGTGTCGGTAGATTTACTGGCACGCAAGAGAACTCCTGCGGGACTAAATTCCGGCACCTCGGCGTCTCGGAAGACCGTAAAAGTAGTTAGTGGGACGTAAAGCAAATAACATTATTATTACTTAGTGTATTCAGGTTACAATATATTCTAAGCTGTACAGCAATTGCATTACGACGTAATAAGTATGCAGCAAGAACTGCCTGACGTGACCTCTTGGCACAAGAAGCCACAGATATAGGAATAATAAACCGTTTTAATTTAATAATATATCCATGCAATTGCTTTTTAATACCGGACAGCAGCCTGGACTGCGCAAGCAATTAGGGACCATAATAGAAATAAGTATTTCAGGAAGCTGTTACATGGGCATTTTTCTAATGAAGGACGGAATATTAAATTTGCATTGCGAAATTAAGTCGGACATTCTTTTGTAATGAGGCTGAATTCTTTGCGCTAGGGATGAAAAACGGACCACTGTTGTTTTAGACATAATAGGAAAATGCTTTGTAAGTGACAGCTTGAGTGCTCGGAGAGAATGGGAGGCGCTCTGTAGAAAAGTAAACGACACCATAATGAACAGCCTCAGGCAGAGAAAATGACTCTAGTTCACAAATTATCATCTTCTCTTGCATATATTCAAATGCAGTGACATTCAAGGTTTGTTTCTAAAAAAAAAAAAAAAAAAACTGGTTGGTGGACTTAGTGATTAATGTACTTAATTTGGATTTTCTGCTGATATGAAGGCCCGTTATCTTTTTGAAACACTTTCTATACTGCTTGTGGATCACGTGCACTGTTCTTACTGGTACGAGGTTCCTCTTTTTTATCTGTATTCGCCGATCTATTTGGCTATATTCTTTTTTGTTTTTACTATTGGCTTTACGTCGCACCGACTTGGATAGGTCTTATGACGAAGATGGGATAGGAAAGGGATATGAGTGCGCTTTAATTAAGGACCATTTAATTAAGCATTTTCCAGGTGTGAAAATGGGCAACTACGGAAAACTATCTTGAGAGCTGCCGACAGTGAGGTTCGAACCCACTATCACCCGAATGTAAGCTCATGGATGCACGCCCATAACCTCACGGCTAACTTGCTCGGTGGTTATGTTATCTTTAAAACTCGAGGGTATTAGGCTGTGAGTATAATAATAATTTCGTGCGGCTATTTTTAGCCGAGTGCAGCCCTTGTAAGGCAGACCCTCCGATGAGGGTGGGCGGCATCTGCCATGTGTAGGTGACTGCGTGTTATTGTGGTGGAAGATAGTGTTGTGTGTGGTGTGTGAGTTGCAGGGATGTTGGGGCCAGCACAAACACCCAGCCCCCGGGCCAGTGGAATTAACCAATGAAGGTTAAAATCCCCGACCCGGCCGGGAATCGAACCCTGGACCCTCTGAACCGAAGGCCAGTACGCTGACCATTCAGCCAACGAGTCGGACATGCAGGCTGTGAGTGAAAAATATATTTTCATGTTCACTGCTATCGGTCTTTCATCCCATTCAGATCTGGATTTTTCCAACAAATAGAAATGATCCTCACCGAGTGACCTGGCACGGAATGGTTTCAGCGAAGCAAGAGTGGATCACTCGCATGTATCGGTACTTCTCAGGTAATATTTAGAGAGTGAAATGAATGGTGTGTTAGACGGTATTGAAGTATAAGCGAACATTTACAAGGAATAACTCCGTTTATAATATCAGTGCAATCTAATCTGATTTGATTTCGAGTTTGAGATGAGTAATCGATCGAACAGTGGCTATGATGAAGGTACACTACCTGGTCTGAATATGGGAAAATTTGGAAAATCATCTTCATGGCTGCCGACGGTGGAGTTTGAACCTACCATCTCCCGAATGGCAAGCTCATAGCTACATGGTTCGCACCGCACAGACTATTCTCTCAGTATTGAGTTCCTTTATTCTTGTAAATTATGGCAGGGTTCTTACTCTATAACCTGTTGTCGACGTTCCGTAAGTCGAGTTTCAATAGAAAATGTTCAGGTTTTCATTTTTATACGTTTTCTCACGTATAATTAATTTGAAAAACATACAACCGAGATTTCGTTGTACTTTAATTATATTATTCCCTGAATGTATAAATACTGTAAGTTCTTTTTTGACTTAGAATACGCCTATTGTTTCGTTCCGCTTAGGGGCCCGTCTGGAAAAATCCTTGTGTCCCAAAAAAGTGTGTATCACACTTCCTTCATTAATTTCAAAATATAAAAGCTAGAAAAAAATAAACGACTTGAAAACAATAACGCTCAAAACTTGTTTATTTCCTTTTATTCCTAAGTAGAACACAGGGCCTCGACAAAATTTCTCTAGCTTGTTCTATTTGCCGCCAATGCTTTCACCTCCCTCCATGTCTTATTGACTCCAGCTATCTCCTTGTCTATGGTTCTCTTCCAGGTAAATTCAGCTCAGTGCCTACCTTGTGATACTTTCTTGCGGTCTTCCAGGGTGAGCCCAATCAATCTTCATTTTCTTCTCATTATATGCTGCAACCATAAAGGTGGATGGTGATCTCTCAAGCATTATCAATGTGACAAATGGAGTAACGCAAGGTTATATATTATCACCTCAACTGTACAACATCTATGCAGAGTGTGTCATCAAAAGAGCTCTCAGTGGCTGGAATGGTGGAATCTCGATTGGTGCCAGAAAAATTAATAATCTGCGCTTTGCATATGATACTCCCCTCATCGCTGGTAGTGAAGAGGAACTTTATGACCTGCTTACAAGGGTGAAGAACACTAGTCCTAAGTATGGCTTAGAGATAAACCTCAAAAAGTCCAAACTAATGGTAGTTGATCGGCAAGGTCAAATCCTACTTACGGGATGCTTAAAGGACCTGGATATAGTTAAGGAATTTGTATACTTGGGGTCTGTCATTAATGACACGGAAAGCTGTGATAAAGCGATAAAAGGACGTATTGTCAGGTCATGCTGCAAGGTTAAACTTACTAAGATCTGGTAGAACCGGTCAATATCAATAGCCACGAAGATGCGCTTGGTAGAATCACTAGTATTCTCCGTCTTTTTGTACGTCTGTGAGACCAGGACCGTGAATGCTAAAGGCAAAAAAACCGCATAGATGCCTTTGATATGTGGTGTTGGCGGAGAATGCTACGTGTACCCTGGACAGAAAGAATAACTAACGTTTCCATTCTGGACGAACTCTGCGTCAAGAACCGCCTATCTTCCCGTGAGAGTGTTATCTCCAGTTCCATGGCCACATTTTAAGACGAGACGGAACATGTTGGAAAAGGTCATTTTGCAAGGCAAAATCGAAGGCAGTAGAACACGAGGAAGAACAGCAAGTATATGGGAAGATCAGGCGAAGATCACTGTCTACCACTTCAGATCATATTAAACAAATGTGAAAACCGCTCGGGATGGAGGCATCTCGTCAAGGCTGCAACACGGAAATGATAGAGTTATGAGGTCATGACGCTCAGTAATGAGCACAGCGGATAATGATGATGAATGATATATTGCTGTATGGGGCTTTGACTTATGAACTCCCAGATGTCTTTATTTTAGATGGTCTTTGGTCACCTTATTTTCATAACATACCTCACACAACGATTTATAAAGGTCTGTGCCCTATGGTAATCTCTTTGGTCACTTTCCTGGTCTTTCTTCCACACACAGATTTAATATCTGAGCTGAATATTCTCATGTAGCTTTTGTTTTTAAGCGAATGTAAGGAGATCTTTATATTGGTCGTAACTTTGCAAAAGCTGCTTTGGCTTTATTTATACGACTCAACACTTTACTAAAAGTACCTCCATACTGGCTGACCACGCTTCCTAAGTAAGGCTCAAAGATTCTGTTCAAGGTCAGATAGCGCAGTAGTAAGCGGCGTGTTCATGAACAATTTTGTGGGGAAATAGGAGGTCAGAGCGTGCTATAAAACTAGCGTAACTGGGGACTGCAATGTGATACCGCACGTAGTGCAAGATGGCATTTGTTTCGTCTACGCGAGATATATCGGCATTTTATGTCAGAGTACTTGGCTAGCTGCATGAAAATTGTGAAATATTTGGGAATTTTGTGAAAATTTTCTAAATGTTTCAATATCATAATTTAAAGAGCGCGCAAGCTTACCGCAAACGAAGCGAAAGAGTGAGTCAAAGACAACCGAATAAACTCAATAGCATATATCCGAGACTGGGCGTAAGAAAATCTTCAGTTAAACGTCAAACAGGCAAGATGACCGAGGGCCACGAGCTGCAACCGAGTATATACTCCCATCTAGTCTAGGAGACGAAGTTCGAAAACACAGAACGAGATGTAATCGAGTCAGTGGAGACTGGAAATAGGTGTGATTTTAGTATACTCGCAGGAGAAGAGTCTTGTGAACAAAATCTCTCTGAACCTCAACTCAGTGCATTCACTTCTTTTTAATACCAATTCAACATACCTAGGACATATTCTACCTCCAAAGATCTGTGGCCCTTTCTGCGACAGAGACCCCGCCTATTTTGTTTATTTTACATTTTTTCTTATGCTAACATATAAAATTTTCTGGTACGATAGAGAATGAGATGGTATTGTGGGTAACCTTTTGACTTGCGTCTGGTGTGAAAACGCGAAACCATTGAAATCATCTTTACGGCTGTCAACATTCGGTTCGTGCTTGTCATCTTCCGAATGCCACCTTGGAGCCATGTAGCCAACTCCCTCAGTACATTCCACATGTTGACTGACCTGCTTCCATACAGTTCACCAGAGTAAGTTCAGATACCCGACTTCCTTTTCTTACAATCCCGAGATTTCTCGAAGAGAAATCCTGTTAAAGTATGGAAATTCGAACGGACGAGGAAACTGACACAAATCGCTCAAAGGCAGCCTTTCTAAATCAAATACAAGCAGATCAAATGATCAAAGACGTGGATCTACTTTTCAATCACTCTCCGAAGGCGATATCTGTCCAGAGAAGGAGAATAACATATAAATGGTAGAGTGGATATATAACTTTTCGAGAACACACAAGGTAAGAAAAATATATTCCAACGCGGTTACTCCAATAAATTCTCTTTTCTTGTGACGGAAGCAAGATAAGTATCTGGCTCAAAACTGAAATAGAAGTAAACATGTTCAATTACTTTATCTCATACGCATGAATTTCTGCACTCAAAATATACATTATAAATCTAACCAGTATTCTTCTTCGTATAATAATAATAATAATAATAATAATAATAATAATAATAATAATAATAATAATAATAATAATAATAATAATTGTACCGGTTGGTACACCTCTACGCCGCACAATTGAATTTTCCGCCTTAAAGTACTCCTCTACAGCTGAAACTCTGAACTTTGAATTAATTCAACCGTTTATCGGAAGATGTCACTGTGTTAATTTCGAATTGTTTTTGTTTACTGTTATCAAGAAGTGTGGACATTCTCTCACAGATGTCTCTACCAAAAACTATGATCATGCACCGTGGTGCGAAGTGATGGAACTTTTCTTGAAGTTATTTTCTACTCATAAGTTTTCCTATAACTAAATTTCGTTCTTTCATTTGTGGGTTGGCAATACAAATCTTTTCTTTCCGCCAGTTTTGAAGTTAGCCAATGAATAATTTCTGTCATTAATTTTCAGCCAATTATATCTATCTTCCCCAATTTTTGATGTGTAAATTTTAGTTAGCCGATAAACGCATGTGGGTGTGTCTTAATTATTCATGAAAGGTCTCGAATCTTCCCCGAGAGTATAAAAACTGATGATTTTCCACTCGTACAACATCTTTTTTAGTGTATGGAAGTATAGCAGGAGGCGGGAAGCGCCTCTTTCATCCGCCAGCAACTCTTCTACAAGGTAATGGCCTTTTAACATCTTTATTTCTTGCTAGCTCAGCAGTTTAACCCTCGGGGAATGTCCGAAACTTTTCCAATGTAACCTACCTTTCGAAAAATGTAACTTAGTGCCGGCTTATGTAAAAGTTTCTTATTACTTCTACTGTAAATCGGGGATAGAGAGTGCTTTACCCTCTCGAGCTCCCCTTCATTTTGAGTTGAGGTGACTACGTTTTCATAACCGAGTCCCTACTCTTAATATATTAAAGTTTTCTCATACGAGTCACCTCTCTAGTTTGGGAATAGCCCCTGTGTCATCGGACCTGTGCGCCTTAGGTTTTATAAGGTTTCATGTAGGAGTGCAAACAACGCCTCCATTCATCTTAGTATTTTTGGGCCATTTAATTAACCTATTTTCTTTTAAGGCCCTCTAGGCTGGGTACGAGATACCCCTGTTTAATCCTTGTAAGTTGCGCCTCTATGGCGAGTGATTGTAAAGCATTGTATTGCCTTTAATAGGCTTGAAAGATTGAGAGCGGGTCAGCTCTCTCTGGTATTTTGAAAGGTGCCTCTAGCAGGTTTGACATTACTTGGTGGGAGCAAGTGCTCCATGTAATTAAGGGTTTTCTGCCGTTTGGTAAATTGTGGTTGTGAGCTGAGAGCTCCGGAATTATTGATCTTGGGGCTCGTAGCCCAGAATTTGTAAAGATCCCTTAACTTGTGCTTTCGTTTGTAAAGTTATATTTGTACCTGATTTTTCATTGTTATTTTACCTAGTGAAAATTTGTTAAATCTTGTTGTCTATTGAAAATATAACCTTTAATCAAATTTTAATTTATTTTTCGGACTTGTAGTTAGACCCATTCCAGCCTGCACCTTCTTTCACCTCTGTATTCCACGGATAACTCCGTAACAATAATATATTATTATTATTATTATTATTATTATTATTATTATTATTATTATTATTATTATTATTATTATTATTATTATTATACAATAGAACGGGTAGAGGGGGAATGCAGTTCAAGATAAGATGAGAAGAATGGGCCTAGTATGTCAACTGTCGGAGGAATACTACATCAGGAAGACATGGGGCTAAATTAAAACATCAAGACACTAGTCGTGAAACGTGAAAGCCTGTACGCAAAAGAATCGTTGAACGTGACTGAGGAAGGAGGGATGAAGATATGATGGATTCTTTGGAAATGCCTGGGCCCGAACATAAAAACTGGTTAGCGGAAACTCAAATCTACCGCTGTTAAGACACCCTATAATTGTATAAAAGGATAGAAGTGGTTAAACTGACGAGGAAGATAAAAGTACAGTGGGTACTTAATGAAGATGGACAGGAATCGGCCGACAAAATTCATCCTTGAGACAACTGAAAGCAGAGTTAAAATGGTTTCGGGAAGTGACAATTGACTTGGCCAAGAATGGAGTGATAAAATAATATTATGAATAAAACAGTCTGCTTTATTATTCTATTTTCAGGATGACTCAATAAATGTACACTCACATACACACACAATTATATTCAACTATGAATGGCCACACTTACTAATTAAATGCTATCGATTTACAAGTCTCTGTTCCTCATAACACAGCAAGTGGTCAGGCCCGTTGCTGTTTCCTGGGGACGGCTAATCCTTAATTTCACTCCCCCAAGTCCAGTCACCTCCTACAGCAGCTCTGTGTAGACCGCTGGATTTCAGCACAGGGCTACGGGCTACACAACATACGATGACCATTCCTACGTTCGACTCCAGAGACAGTCCAGTGAATCACATAGTCACATGCAGTGTATAATTAAACAACAACAGTTTAACAGTATTCAACAGCAGGGCGATACTCACAACAGCGCACATTGACACAGGTCAATTTACACTCTCACTTATGATAGTGGCTTCCCTTGCTGACTCACGGCGATCCTCAGCACACACGCACACACACACACACACACACACACACACACACACACACACACACACACACACACACACACACACACATACACAGTATTCTCAGGTAATACTCGGTTACGTCTCAAAACTTACGGGCTAAAATTAGTACCAAATCGTATCAAAACTCACGACTACAAACTAGTAGCTAAATCAACTTTCTAATGACTAATGAGTCTCACAATTCTCGACTCCGGACAGCAGGTGCTTGCGATGACAGTAGGAAGGATGATGTGCGCGTTGACTTACGCACCAGGCCTCTCCGGAGGCCACACGCCTTTACAGTATTATAAATGTATGTCAAAGGGAAAAAAATACATTATTTTAGCTTTATGAACACCGCAAAAATAACTTTTTCCTTATTTTTCTTGTTTTATGACTGCATAGGATCACTTTATTCAGTCCATCGTTCAGGTCTCTTTGAAGGGATTGTTCAGACTTTGCGGTCCTCTCAGTACTTCTTCAGACGCTCCGATATTTCGTGCCCTTTCCTCGGTTGAAAATGTGCGTGTTGTTGGTTTGTTTCGCGTAAGGGTAAAGCGGAGGTTTGTTTTCTTCAGTTTTGAATTCAGTTTTATATGTGGTGTCTTCTGTTGTAAGGCCTATTTCCTTCAAATCCTCTCTTACTTATCTGATTCATTCACATCCTGTTGTGGCATTTTTTGAGAAGAGATTGTGTTGTACTAGTTGTTTCAGAAGTCTCGAATCCTGCATTCTCATGATATGACCAATGAATCTCAGTCTCTCTTACGCATAGTATCTGTACTTTGTACACGACTTCGTTAGGTATTATCCGGTATATTTCTGGTATATTTTGTTGATGCAGGTCCTTCCAATCCTCCTTTCAATTTTATTATATTGATAGACATTTCTTTCTGTAGATGTCCCATGTTAATTTTTGTGCTTTAGCTAATCTATTTGTTCTTGTCTGTATTGAGGTTTTTTTTCTTTTAGGTTATGTGTTATTACTTATCCAAGATATTAAAATTGAGTTACTGTTTTGATTATTAATATTTATGGTAACTTCTTTTAGGTGTGTTGATTTTTGGGGCATAATTTCTCTTTTTTGAGGCCAATTTTATTTTAAATATTTTGAAGTTCTGATATCTGGGTTTTTGCTTCTTTTATGTCAACTGCTAGTAATGCTAAATCGTCGGCAAATCCCAGGCAATTTGTTTTGATTTTTCGGCCAATCTTTATTTTTTGGGGGACATTTCTTAACTACTCCCCCATTACCATTTCTAGAACACAACTAAAGGATAGTGGTGAGAGCACATCTCCCTGCCGCAGTCCAGTTTTAATTTCAAATGACACTGATATTTCACCCCTAAACTTCACTTTTGATTTGGTGTTAGTGAGAGACAATTTTATTTTTATTCATTTGGGGTGTAGTCCAAGGTGTCTTAAAATTTTAAACAGGGATTCTCTGTGGATGCAATCGTAGTCTCTTGAAATCTACAAATGTTATCACCATATCTCTGTTTCTTCTCCTATTATTGTCAACTTAAGACATGATCTGATCAGGACGGCTCCTCCAGGGTCTGAAACCTCCTTGATATTAACCTAGTTCTTTCTCAAGTTGTCCTATTAAGGATGAATATTGAAAAGATTTTGTATGCTATGTCTAGGATTCCCCTGTGGTTATTAGGGTCGGTTTTGTCTGCTTTTCTTGTGCAGTGAGTGAGTGAGGGCCGTTGTCCAGTGTTCTGGTAGTTCTTCTTTAATCCAGATAGAGATAAGTTGTTGATGGAGGGTAACTTTTTCTGATCTTCCTGCCTATTTCCAGATTTCCGCAAAGGTCTGATCTTCTCCTGGTGCTTTGTAGTTTTTAATTTATTCAGTGCTTGGTAGACTTTCTTTATTGTGGGGGGGATTGATGTTCTCTGGTAGTGCTTTATTAGGGTGTTGAAGGAGTTCTGTAGGTTCCTCACAATTTAGAAGTTTGTTAAAATATTTAGCCAGAATTTCTGCATTGTCTTTATTGTTATGAGCCAGCTTACCATGTTCATCCTTCATCAGCAGGGTCACGGGTTCATATATTCGGAGGTGTTTTCTGAATGTTTTTAGTAGTCCTTTGATTGAGTTTTATTGAATTCTTCAATTAATTGCAGTGTGTCCATAAGATGCTGTCTTCTTATTCTTCTTAAGGCTCGAGTAGTTTCTTTTCTCTGGTTTACTAGATTTTGATAGGATATTTGTGATTTATGGGACTGATGACTTTTCTCCACTGTTTCATCACATTCGCTGTTCCACAATTGGTGCTCCTTACGTGGTTTAAATGGCGCCAGTGCTTCTGTAATTTGTTTAAGGTTGTGTAATACTGCTACTACTACCGCTACTACTACTACTAAGAAGAAGAATACACCTCTGTCACTTTCATTCACCAATCATTATTTTCTCCTGTGGGTTGGGGTGGCAGAATAACATCCACAGTGTCCCCTGTCAGTCGTAAGAGGTGACTAAAAGGGGCCCCAAGAGCTCTTAAATTATTCAAGAGAAGGCTAGAAAAACAACTGATAGGCAATGTCTTGGTGACCGCCCTAAATGCTTATGAGTGGTGATTGACTGATTGATTGATTGATTGATTGATTGATTGATTGATTGATTGATTGATTGATTGATTGATTGATTGATTGATTGATTGATTGATTGATTGATTGATTGCGTTGGTGATCGCGTGGCTCTTAGTTGAGCCTAAGCATTGCTTCCACTCACTTTTGGCAGGCTCCTTGATTTCATTTATCCTAACATACTTTTCTTAGCCAACTCTTGCTCTTTTGCGACCCTAACGGTATTAGGTTTCAAAGGCCTAGTGAGTCTTTCATTTTCACGCCCTTCGAGACCCTTGTCTTTCTTTGCCCGATACCTTCATTTTTTGAAGTGTGGTGCACCTTCCATTTTTCCCTCTGATTCGTACTGTATAAATAGAGGACGCCTGATCAGTTCTACTACATCTTAAAACAGTAATCACCACCACCTGTTCCTTCATTGTTTTCAATCCTTACTGATTTGTAGTGATCATTTCCACATTTTTTCTTGGCTGGGGAAAGAACCAGTATCAAAAAATATCATCATCACCTTCATCATCACCATTAGCGGTCTGGTGTCTTTTTGAAGTCATTTAACGTCAGAATTTCAGAGATAGCGACTAGTGACTTCGCCATATTTTTAGATAAAATTCTGACGAATTTTAATTTATGACTTGATCAATTTGGTGAGCCAAGTAGTCAATATTACATAGCATTGCGTTTCGTGTAATTGCGTGAGCGCGTGATGCAATATATTAATCTATACATTTTAGGTAACGGCATCTGAGAGTGCATGACTCATTCTTACGTGTGCATCAGGAGTTCATATTATTTTCGAAAAGCTTATCAGAGACCGTTCGTCCTACACGTTCACTTCCAGTAAGGGAATGCAGATAGGTAATTATAATTTCCCTGTGATGAGATAGATGACAACAATAGCATTACTTTCCATTCTATTATTTCGAGAACATTCACTGTTCGATTGCCCCATTCATTATAATTGAATTTCAAATGAATAAGCGAAAAATCATCGAACGGAAAATCGAATTACCAAAAATAATCGAATAGAAATAATAATCTAATAATCGATAAAATGAAATAATCGAATAAGCGATTATTTTGTATTTGATTTTGTCCATCCTTATTCCTATTGATTATTTAGCCGACTCACTTAAACCGAAGGATTTATCCCCGATGCATCCACTTATTCTAGGCGATGTAACCGAATGATATTTGAAACTCGTTCGATATCCTATTGAAGTTATTCGATTATTAAGAGTATTCGATTATCTCATCACTAGTAGAGTGGGAATTTATCCATTCAAAGAAGAATTGGCCCTCCTCGTGTGTTTTGAGACTGGCCCAGGTAAAGAAACCTACTCTTACGAATTCTCTTCTAGGAATTTGTAAATTTTTATACTCGTGAGTTTTGAGATTCGTGAGTTCTGAGACGACACGGTAATACACAGTCTTCCGTTCCCCACTCCGTCTTCAGTCCAGCCACTCTCTGGACACTCCGATACCAAACACAAGAGCTCCTTGTTCAGACCTCGGTGGGACACTAGCAACAGCCAACACCTCTGTCGCCTTTAGCCCAGCCACCGAACCCCAACACACTGAATCTCACACTGAGTCCACCACGGAGCCCAACACTGGCCCCGAGTCCAACACTCACACTGAGTTCAGCACTAGCTGACTGTTCGCGGCTAGCCTCCCTTTTTATAGCTCGGGCGATGTGCATCAGCTTATTCGCGATGTGGTCAGAGACGGAATATTCTCGTTGCATCTCCAAGAAGCTAACAGGTAAGCCAGCCGACGAGAATAATACACAATACAGGGATATGCCAGCCTTGCTTTCCAGGCCGGGTGGTGGCTCCCCTGTCGAATGACCCACTAGCCCCCTCCAAGAAGTATCGAAAGGAGCTACCACAGGCCTGGTACGTTACGATACGGTATAGTGGACAGAGATACATTTACACAACAAATCAAGGAGTTGATATGTTTTCAGAAGAGAACGAAGAAGCAAATAAGAAGGAAAGACGCTACACAGAGGAATAGAAGAAATAGACAGGAGAAAGAATGAAAAGACACCGGCAGAAAGTAAAGGAAACGACGGAGAAGCATAAAGTGAAGGCTGTCAAGCGTAGTCCGTAGACAGCCTAAAAAATAAGAGTAAGCAGATAATGAAATGTTGTATGGCTTTTAGTGCCGGGATATCCCAGGACGGGTTCGGCTCGCCAGGTGCAGGTCTTTCTATTTGACTCCCGTAGGCGACCTGCGCGTCGTGATGAGGATGAAATGATGATGAAGACAACACATACACCCAGCCCCCGTGCCGTAGGAATTAACCAATTAAGGTTAAAATCCCCGACCCGGCCGGGAATCGAACCCGGGATCCTCTGAACCGAAGGCCAGTACCCTGACCGTTCAGCCAACGAGTCGGACAGTAAGCAGATGAACAGGGATAAGAATAAGAATATTATTATTTCTATTATCCTACTGGTTTTACGTCCCACTAACTACTCTTACAATTTTCGGAGACGCCAAGGTGCTGCAATGTTGTCCATCAGGAGTTCTTTAAATGCTGGTAAATCTACCGACACGAAGCTGATGCATTTAAGCACCTCGAAGTCCCACCGGACTGAACCAGGATCGAACCTGCAGACTTGGTGGATACCTACTTGGCCAAGAATTATACACACAATACTCTTAGGGCTTACGACTTGTGGAACGACACAAACTGCAAGGATAACCTCACGATTAGCGAAGATTCCTTGTTTCACTTTTCCAAGTAAACCATCAACTACAACGGTAACTACTTGTGTAGGGGGTGATGATGATGATGATGATGGTGATGATGAGAAGGAGGAGGAGGAGGAGGATGAGCATCATGCAAGTAACACAAACTGAAGTGTTTATCATGATTTTAGTGGTGACAATCTTTATCTGAGAAGAAATTATAAAAATGCTCTATCTTCACCGTTCTAATAGTGGCGAAATGCCTGCATTCAATTTCTCATTTGTATTAATGACACGGTTCGCTCGGTCGCCACTCAATGGCTCGCTATACGCTGTTATTCACGGAGAACTAGTTCATGTACCTACAATTGCAGAAGTAATGCCTATCTAGTCGATATGAGTGGCAGCATAAAGGAAAGGGGAGATCTGAACAACAACAACAACTACTACTACTACTACTACTAAATTGTTTTCATTCCTCCCGTGAATGGAAGAATGTGATAGGGTTGGAGGCCGTGGCCTATACCAGGAATTGTCCCGGCATTCACCTTAGTGCAGGAGAATGGAAAACCACGGAAAACCATTCTCAAGACAGCTGACGGTGTGGACCAGCCCCTCTCCGTCTCCCGAATGCAGAGGCGTAGAGCCACTGTAGAGCCGCGGCCACCCCTCCTCTGCTCGGCAGTACGGCAGTATTATGTTACTTTCGACTAAGAGTTTTATGCGGGCTCCGCCAGCAATCTATCATGTTGTTCATTAGTATCCCCACTGATACACTTGAAACGTTTCGAGGTAATGAAATAATACATAAGAAATGTCATGGTCTATTTTTAATGACGAGTGACCTCCGAAGAGGTCTGGTGCAGGTCTTTCGAGTTAACGGCTAATTGGCTACCTGCGTGTCTATGAGGATGGGACCCTACCTATGATGAATTCTAATGCTGAAGTCGGCACACACACCCAGCCCCCGAGCCATTGGAATTAACCAACCAATAAAGGTTAAAATCCCCGACACGGCCGGTAATTAAACCCGGGACTTTATGGGCCAAAGGCCAGCACGCTAACTGTTTAGCCATGGAGCCGGACTAACTGTTGTGGTATAAGAGTATTATACCACCAAACATTCGAAAATACATCACAACAGACATTTAATTTCCGAGCGAGTTGGCCGTGCGGTTAGGGACGCTCAGCTGTAATTTTGCAGTCGGGAGATAGTGAGTTCAAACCCCACTGTCGGCAACCCTGAAAATGGTTTTCCATTTTCACGCCAGGAAAATGCTGGGGCGTAGCTTAATTAAGGCCTCGGTCGCTTCCTTCCCACTCCTAGCTCCTTCCTATCCCATCTGTGTCGGTGCGACGTAAAGCATTAATTCAGCGTCGTAGGATACGTAATGCCACGTATCCCTCTATTAGGAGCATAAATTTTAATATTCCTCTGCGTTCCAACCGTTGAGCAAGCTACATCAAATTGTCTGTGTGGGAAATAGGGAGTTTTCAAATTAATCCCTGCTACTTGCAGTGATCGTCCTTGAACACTATTTACAGTCATCACGAACGCTTAGTTACACTGATGTAGTACATAAACCAGCACCAGTGTCTACTACTAAACACGTAGTTACGATTTGCCCTAATGATGAATTCGAGGGGAAATATTGAGAGCAGACTTTACAATTGCTGCAGTCTGCGATTAAAACGAAGTATCTACAGCCTGGAATAAACAGTTAAGAAAATCTATATAAATAAATTTGTATGGGATCCGCTGTCTCTAATTTCGTTTGCTTTGCCAATTTTTCATATATTTATCCGTTTTAGATCAACCCAAAACCGAATTGGTGGTTTTTATTTCTCATGTCTGTCCGTTTGTCTGTTTGTCTGTTTCACCATCACGGCAAAACGGCTGGGTAGATCTCGATCAAACGTCATATTTAGTGAATACTCATCCCGGGGAAGGCTTTTATGTGCGTATAATTTTAAAATCTCTGAATAGATGGGGGTTTATAGGAAAAACAGAACGGTTTTCCTCCATTTTCTCTTATACTATTGATTTTCTCTAAACTCCATTGACCGTATGTGAAACGTCTCTTCATTACAAACATCCTTTGTAATGTTCATAATTTATCTTTCTCTTCAAATGACGGAGAAAATTACTATTTTCTGCGGGTAACATGCTCTACATTAAGTGACCGACAGACCGACAACGAACCTACAGGTTACCATGGCAACGTCTCTGACTGTTTGCCAGCAGGAAAGTAACGTATTGCCAGTTTCGTCATCATTCCTGTAAATTTGTGGTTGTTCCTTGGGTAGAAAGCAAGAGAGGCGTCAATCGGCCATTCTGCGGGATGCGCCTTGGTGTAAATTTTGGTACTGATCATTAGAGGCGAGTAGAGTTGGATAACAAACAAAAACTTATTATGATTTAATATTGATAAGTTCTACGGACTGTGGACGTTATAGGACATAACATGTGGTTTTCGTCCGGCTCGGCGATAGATGACTATCCGCGGTCTCAGTCTGTTTCATGATTCTGATGCCCCTATTCTGTCGAGTGCTCGTTCCTTCACGTCTTTATTACTCTGTTTGGTAGTCACCTTCGTGAATGAAATGTGCAGATGATCACGTGGTTATTCAGCAATACTGTATGTCCATGCCCATGAAGCTTGCTGTTGATGGATTTTGGAATAAACAGTGGAATAATAAATATCTCCGTTAGGACTGCCTTTATGAAAGAGGCGGTCTAGAGCTAAGATGTTCCAAATTAAACTTAAAGTAAGTTTTTTTGAGATATTTCTGAATAAAGTATTGAAAAATATAAACATGAAACCATTTCTACACCCCATTTAGCTCCCTTTCATCCTTTGAATATCGTCAAGTAAATCAGCTCAACATCTAGGGTAACAATTGTAAACGCTTGCCGAGTTTCATAAAAGTATGCCCTATCATGACACTCAAACAATCATACATATTATGGTGCATAAATTCATAGGTATATGCATATAGACCACAGTTAGCTGCGCGGTTCGAGTCACGTAGCTGTGAACTTGCATCACGAAGATGGTTCGAATTCCACAGTAGATAGCTCTGAAGGTGGTTTTCCTTGGTTTCGCACTTTCGCACCAGGATAATTGTATTTATAGAGAGGTGAGTCAGACAAATTGAAAATAACAAGATCTTTCTCTCGTAGCGGCCACTACGCAGGGTTGCAACATTCAAGTTCTCCCGTAGCCCGCTAGATAATATTTGTCAATCTGTGAAAATATCTAGTACATAATCAAACACTGATTCAGTATTTTGATTACTTCAAAGTAAATTATATTAAAAATGGTCACGGATGAATGATGTGTGGATGGCTACTCCGTTAAAGACAATTAAGGCACCAATTCACCGCCGATCTGTTAGTGCGACGTTAAACCTCTAGCAAAAATAAAACAATTTATTTGATCCTGAGACATGTACAGTATAATCAGGGATTTATAAACCGCTTACTGATTTCTTCTGACCATCTTTTGCACTTCACAACATAGAAATCTATCTTCTGAAAATTACGAAATGCCTAAGTGCAAACACGACGAAAAGGAAAACATCTTAGAGCTTTCCTGTACAAATTATACACCGAGGATTATCTGCACTTCATCCATATAAAACACAATTTAAAATCCAGTACTCGCTACGAATTGTTCTAAGGGCTACTTGTTAGTTTCTAAACATAACATTAGTTTAACGGACGATCAGCGACCTTGACCGTCATGCGCCGACCTCACAATTTGGCCCCAATTACTGCGATTTTGTGCTGCCTTGATCCGGGACTCGCGGACCCCGTGTTGTCGAAGGTCTTTCAGCAGTCCAACTCGCATCGCTTCTGGGTCTACCGAGTGGATGGATTCTTTCAGGTCTTTGGTCTGGATTTGGTCGGACATGCAAACCCCATACCCTGCCATTTGCAGCCTTCTACAGTAGCTTTTATTCTACATACGTGGTTCCATATATCAAACAATTCTTGGTACTTGCTGTGCCTCCATGCATTCTCATCTCACACAGGTTCAAAGATCTTTTCCAAGACACATTGCCCGATGATTATGAGTTCAGTTCCTCTTCCCCATTCCTTGAGCTCAGGATCTCTACTCCGTATATAATATTACAGGAAATTTTACGGCATGATATTCCTCGCGTTCGCACTTATTCGCTTAAGTGTGCATTGTCATTATCTGCTTACAGCTGTAGTATATTTCGGATACTTATACTTTAACCGCTGACTGATCTTCATAACATAAAAGAAGTACGCATATTTAATGGCGAAATATGAATTGAACTAATGTATTTTTAAGAGTAAGACAAGAAATATTTTTTTACGAGATAGCACAGTACGGGACATGGTACACAAATATGGACGCTTATTTTACTGTTATAAGAGTCAGAAAGTATAAATAAGCTAGTGATGGTTTACATTATGTATGTATGTATGTATGTATGTATGTATGTATGTATGTATGTATGTATGTATGTATGTATGTATGTATGTATTTATTTATTTATTTATTTATTTATTTATTTATTTATTTATTTATTTATTTATTTATTTATTTATTACCAAGTACTTTCTTGGCATAGGTAAGGCTCTTACACTAAATCAAGTTTAAACATCCACCTGCGTAGTGTAATCTACTGTGGGTGGTATCATTTGCTGTCCTTGTACGTCCCAGGTTCCATTCTAGGTACTGTCAGAAATTTAAAATTGGCAGGGACTAGTTTGTGGTCAAAATGGTACATGCAGCTTTGGGCTGTGCCTGAAAAGAGCTTGCCAACTCGGGATGAATAACACGAATATACATATTTTACAAGGTTGACAATTACATGAAACTAATACATTTTACAGTTATTTGGGAAATAACTTTCTAAACCAATCTACAAAACAATAATAATAATAATAATAATAATAATATTTGTTATATTGCTTTTTGAATTACGGGCCCGATGCCAGGCTCCGAAACTCGTCTGGTATGGAGTTACAGACCCACGTTACACGCAGTGTAAGGGTGTGTGCGGGAACGGCTTGGATGTTCCTGTAATGCGAGCAGGTGTTTAGATGATGGGACTCTGAGAACTTGGTAAAACCTCGTTCCTCGTAATTTCTTCAATGCTGCATATTAAACTATTCCTGTGGAAGTCAGACGACTGTCACAACTGTCTCCTAGTACCCAGCGATTGTGAATAGTAGCAACTTTTCAAGGAACTAGTTATCTACCTTATTAAATAGTTGAGAGAGTGACTTACAGCCATCTGTCACAGAGGAGTTGCCCTGTAGTATAAAGCAGAGAACAATCAGATAACGTCAAAACAAAACATGCCCTCAAGATATCATCTTAGTAGGAGTAAGCACGTGAAAGAAGTCTATAAAAAGTATGTTCTCTCCTAATTCTGAAAAAAAAAGGAGACAAGAAAATTGATGTAGTTAAGGAAGTATTCACGATAAGAGGAGGTAACGACCCTTATCTCCTTAAGGGGGAAGATTAATGTCAAAGCCTCTTTATCTAATCAGGATATCAGGTCAAACTATACTTGGAGTGTAATCATACGAAGAAAACTTTAATCAAACCACCATCTGCGACAGTGTGTACATCAAATCACAGTTTCCTCGTGAGACGTGTCTTATAATCACGCTGTCTCATTTGAGCCTGGTATTGTAGATACTAATTCGGCAAAATGATCCACACAGACCCATGGAATTTTCGCAATAATTATGTGGACTTCATGATAATATATTCACTAATTATTTGGAAAATGACTGACTTCTGTATTTACCTCCCTGTGGGTGGCTGCCATGGAATAAACCAAAGTATTCTCTACTTGTCGCAAGAGGTGACTAAAAAGGGAAATCCCCAGGAATTTTCTAATCGGGAGTTTTCGTTTGGTGACCAAGCGATCACCTAGAATCACTTTACCTGCCACTACCTGCCACCTCGTTTTCATTTTTCCCATCTGATCTCCCTTGTTTAACTCTTGTTCTCTTCCGATCCCGAGAGTATTAGGGTGGGAGAAATGACCACGTTTATTTTCTGAATCATGAATCACATTTTCATGAGAGTTAAGGAGAACCCAATTCACTGGTTGGCTTCTAAACTTCCAAAGTTAAAAGATAAATAGGCTTATGTCAATGTAATTATCGTCATTCATCGATTTCCGTGAGCATAAACCATAGGGAATATTAGATTACCACTTAGTTGAAAAAAATTCTACATGTGGTTGTACATAGAACTTTATTCATATTGAAACCGTTTAATACCACGTTAATAGACATGCCATGAAGCCCAGTAAGATATATGTGGCGTTTTCCGCATCATTTTATGAAGTATTTGGTTGCAACAGCATTTAAGGCCCTGTCCGAGATACGAACGACGCTGCGCGAGTTCGGAGGCAACAACCCTAATTACGCGTACAGAGAGGGAGAAGCTTTGAGTAAGTGCGACCTTGGTATTGCCTTCTCTATTGTGCAAGGGAGGCTGCCTGTATCAGAAGGCGTGGTTCACGTACAGTGTTTCAACTCAAGAACTGGATATTACCACCGGTTTCCCACCTATTTCTTGGATACCAGCCAACAAATTTCGCGGGATGCATAATAATACAAAGAAGAACATTTGCTTACAAGCCCAGGAAAAGTACATGAAAGGAATCAATAAACTCCGCATAATGTACCGTATTTAATAATGTAAAAATATGAGTTACTTCTCGACGCACTTGAGGTAGCTCGGTAGTGATGGATGCCAGATGTTTATGGTAGTGTTCGTAACACAGAGCGGGGAGTCCGCATTACCCCCACTACCATGCGCCAAAAAGTCAAAGAACGCTTTAGCAATTACTTAAACCTGCGATGCGATTTGGTTGAAAATAGATCAGTAGATAGATTGTGTAAAGAACTATGAATTGAATATACATCCGACTCTGGAAGTTGATTACTAGCGGAGCGGTTGCGTCGAAGTGGGAGGAGCATTTCCTCTCCAGGGCGAATTCCACCGGTCTGCTAAAAAAGGAGCCTTCCCCTGCCGGCCTATATTCATTCTATTCAGTCTATTGAGTCTATTCAACCTAGAAGTTCATTCTGTACTAGCCAGAAGCTTATGTGTTTCATAGTGCAGCCTAAGTGTTTCTTATGTAGAGCTATAGTTATTGTGTGATGGATGTGTGTGATACCGACATTAGCGAGGGAATACAAATAATATGATCTTCAGGCTAAATAAATGAATTTCATTTGACGACCAGGTTACGACATCTGCATATCGTCAGTGCGTAGTGAGATATTAAGCATAGAGAATTAATTATCACTGTGCCATAATTAGCTCATGTGCAGTTATTAGAATAAAGTAAATTCGTCAGATCAGCCAGAAATATGTACCATAAGTGAAGAGTGACGCTTAGTTAGGAATAGACACTTTAGCAAATATACCTATCTGAATAGAATGGAGCGCAAGTGGCTATCTTCAGAGACACTAATCGCTACTCGTGATAGTCCATCTCGAGTTTATGAGTGGTTACTACCATTGTCACATTACCTTGAAGACAGATAAATATTGCTTCTAATAACCCATATTCCATTTGTGTTCGTCTTGTATGTGAGTGCTCTTCGAACACAGGATCTACAGCTTCAGGTACGCGCCTTTGTGCCAGCAATATTCCTGAGTGGAGAAACACCGTGGGACTTTCGACGGCTTGAAGGTAGCAGTTTCCAGAACATCGTGGAGCCCGATGCACCCAGGACCTTCTACTAGCAAAATGGCAGTCATGGATAACTAAATCCATATGGGTATCACCAAATGACGACAGGTTACACATCCAAATGATAAGTACATTCCAATGAACTCTTACCGTGAAAATCCGTCCATGTCGCAGTAATATGTTAACTCAAATTTTGTAGATAAAATCAGTAAGATCCATTTTTATTTCCTGCCCAATGCATACATGTGCCTTTGCTGGCGGGACCTAGTGTTTACAGTGCACTATGTCTTCTGGTATGGGCTAGAGCAATTTTGTTACTTTCATTGATCTGTCTCAGCTTTATCCTTGGCTTTGACAAAATGAAAGTCAAGTGATACTAGTAATGCCATTCCTTCTCCAGCCTGTCCCTGCTATGGATGGTGTGAAAATATTGCTCATAGGGTCAGTTGGTGCATGCATTTCAGTGGGCTTGGCAGACTGATATGTAATAGCAACTTCTGGCTCGGTGAGGAAAGCAACGGGAAACTAATTTCCCTAGTACGCCTCTTCAGTGATGCCTAGGCCATCTATGACAGCTGATGGCAGATCTGTTGAGGATCCCACCAGCGGAATCGCTGACGGACTGAACATACATACAATGCATACATAACGAGATATACGAGTTTCAAAGGAGTATATTTTTTCTTATTAACTTTCTTTCCTATCTTCACTGTGTTTATGGGATAATCACGACATTTATCTCCGGGAATCTGCATGAACTAGTGTGTAACGCCCTATAGGTTGCTTGTCTATTTAGTAAAGCACTCGTAGATGAGGTGGATTTAAATAATTCGGCTAATTTCCACAATATTGCCAATTAAGTTCAGATGGTATGATCTTCTCAAGTTGCAAACGTTAATTTGTTCAGGTGCTTCGCAATGTATAATTTTGCATGACTATAGCCATTCACCTTTAGTTTAAGGATGCTGTTAAGTGAAGAAGGTACGATTGCTCGTGGTGCGAACAAATGACTTAGATAGATACGCGAATGTATGTAATAATACAATCCATATTGTTGAGGGTCATCTTCACACTATTAAAATATCTTTTAAAATATGTAATTTGTTTACATATGTTAGAAGATATCTGAATAGTGTGAACATTAAGTACCTGTGTTTCAAATTGAGGGCGATAGAAATAATATTTTAAAATGTGCAGGACGGGAGAAATGATGATAATAATAATTATAACAATAGAGAGGCCAGTACAATCGGACCCTGATAAAACAGACAGAGGAAAAATTAAAGAGGAATAACTCAAAGAATTATTATAGGGAATTCAAGAAGCAGACACGGTCCCCATTCTTCATCTCCGTGTACCTGATGAATGCACCAATTCCCTTGCATGGTACTTCCAAAAGCTCCTCGGCGAAGAAGAACCTGAAGAGAGACTCACATTCCACGAGCGCCCTGCTAGGAATACAGACACCATATCACTAACCATGGAAGAAATACAGGATATTATGACGATCCTCAGGAACATTCATATTTCTTTTGATAGTGGTTTAACGTTCCGCTAACACATCGAATGTTTTCGGTGACGGAATGATGGGAAGGGGCTGGAATTGGGAAGGTAGCGACCGTGCCCTTGATTAAAGGCATATCCCCAGTATATGCCTGGTGTGAAAATAGTAAACCACGGAAATCTATCTTCAGGGCTGTCGACAGGGAATTAGCACCCATCATCTCCTGAATGCAAGCTCACGGCTAAGTGACCCTATGCGCACGGGCAGCTTGCTCAGTACCTCAGGAACAACAAAGCCCCCAGTGACGAGGGTATAGTAGTGGAAATATGGTAACATGCAGATGAAAAATCTCTACAGAGAATCAATCAGATCCTACGGAACATGGGTAACAGAGTCCTTGCCAGAGAGATGGATCTTAGCTGTGCTCCATCCTGTACACGAGAAAGGTAATAAAACTGACATCTCTTTAATACTCTGTCACATACAAGATCCTCTCTAATGCTCTGTAAACTTGAGTCAACGGCCTACTAGACTCCAAACTGGGTGAATATCAGAGATAAAAAAATATCAAGACGATCCTTGCATACCTGAGTTGCGGCAGACATTCCTGGGTAGTCGCTTCATTTAATTTCCAGAAGGCATATCATTCAGTAGTTAGACAGACCCTTTTCCCCACCGTACGGGAAGTAGGATTAGATCAGAAGACCTCCAGACTAATCCAGGATACTCTGATCAACACCGCCTCCGAAGTAAAGTTCGAAGGTGAGCTCTCGAAAACTTCCCCGTTCAAACGGGAGTGAGATAAGTTGACGACATCTCTTGAGCTATGTACTACAGTAGATTATCAGGGAATGGAGTACCACGCTACCATAAAGAATTGGACCACAGAATGGATGTAGGGAGGAGAACTTCAACGTATCCTACCTAGCCTTTGCTGACGACCTTACCTTGTTTTCAACGACTTAGAGGAGGCTACTCATCAACTACAGTGACTTTATATCATAACGACTAAGACCGGCCTGAAGGGCAGTACATAAAAAAACGATTTCATGACTAATATTAAGGGATCTCATCAACAATCCCACTTGAAGTCACCATCATTCGTAACGTCCCTGCAGTCAGGAACATAGGAGTGCGGATAACAGCCAATGATAATGAAACACTGGCAACAGACAACAGATGTGTCAAATTGGAGAGGGTCAACTACTCCTGCATGAACATTTACACATCCATTTACCTTTCCAAGAGAAATATTTCAACTCAGTAATAAGACCATTCGAATATCTCGTAATGACCAGGAATGTCTCCCACTCAAGAAGATACAGCTCAACGAACGAAAAACAATTCCTATGGTCAACCAAAAGACTAGCCTTCTACAGACACTTGACTCTCAAGAACCCGTGCAGACTCACCAAAATATCTTCAGTACAACAGGTAGATGGATAGCCTCAAAGAGCAAACTGATTACTGGAGTGAAGTGGGCCTAGAACAATTAGAAATTCCACTACATGACATACATAACCGAATCCAATTCCGATGGATCACCATGCAGTGTGTCTTCCCATTGTCCCTTTTACAACCAAGAATAATAGAGGGACCACCAGACCGAAGTAGACAGAGGAGTGAAAGATGGCACACAGCCAGAATAAGAAATCATCATCATCAATCACCACTGATCTACACTTAGACCAGTTACCCAGGTGGCATATTCCCTTCCAGTTCTTTATCTAGACTTTTCTTAAATAATTTCAAAGTATTTTTTAATTTATCAAACACCTCCCTTGTCAAGTTATTCCACTCAAATGCATTCGTCTACTAAAGGCATTCCACGCAATCTCTCCACTGACAGCACATAACATACCGCTTAGTCGGGCAGCCCCTCTCCTTTTCCCATGTCTTTCCAGTCCAAACTTCTCAATATTTTAGTAACTTCTTTTATCGGAAACCACTCAAAACCAATCGTGCTGCGTTTCTTTGCATCCTTTCCAGTTCTTGAATCAAGTAGTCCTGGTGAGGGTCCCATGCGCTGAAACCATATTCTGATTGTGGTATTACCAGAGACGTATATTCCCTCGCCTTTACATCCTTACTACAACCCCTAAATACCATACCATATGAAGAGATCTCTAACCTTTATTCACAATCTGCAATGAAGATCTTTCCTTATAATAACACCTAGGTACTCACAATGATTTCTATAAGAATCTTTCACTCCATCGTTACAGTAATTTAAACTTAGAGGACTTTTCCTCTTCGTGAAACTCACAGCCTGATATTTCATCCCTTTTACCATCATACCATTGCCTGCCGTCCATCTCACAACATTGTCGAGGTCTTTTTGTAGTCTCACATAATCTTGTACCTCTACACTTAGTGTGGAATCATCTGCAAAAAGCCTTATCCTGATTCCACTTCTTTAATGATGATGATGCTAGTTGTTTTACGTCGCACCGACACAGATAGGTCTTACGGCGACTATGGGACAGGAAAGGGCTAGGAGTAGGAAGGAAGCGGCCGTGGCCTTAATTAAGGTACAGCCCCAGCATTTGCCTAGTGTGAAAATGGGAAACCACGGAAAACTATTTTCAGGGCTGCCGACAGTGGGGTTCGAACCTACTATCTCCCGAATACTGGATACTGGCCGCACTTAAGCGACTGCAGCTATCGAGCTCGGTGCTTCTTTACTCATACCATCTATATAGTCGAGACGAGCCCCATCCTAAGTATACCGAAACGAACAGAAGAAAAATTGGTAAACAATCTAGTCAAAATATAACATAAAAGAAGGCAATTTATCGCCATTCCATGAATCTCCAAACGAAGAAAATTCCTCCTACTCGATGTCGCCTTTTACCTGCCGGAAAGCATTACGGCATGATAATTTAACAAGCTGAGACGCTCACGTAAAAATAACAAGGATAAAAATCGTTCTTTCATGTAACTGAATTAGGAGTATATCTATCATTCTCTTCAGTGCGCTGGAAAATATCGATAAAATTAGATCGAATGTATCAGCGAACAATACAGTAAATTATACGTAGCTAGAACTTGGATGCAGACAGGTGGTTCAATAACAACAAAATGAAGTCGATTAAGTTAACAACGCGATAGGCGTGGTGTAGTTGTCGAATTGCACTCGGGAGATGACGGGTTCTTACCTCCACGGTTGGCATCATTGAGGATGATTTTAGAGTTTTCCCATTTCCAAACCAAACAAATACGTATGATGTAAACTAATGTTTATTTCTGTCCGCCTTTCCCTTCCCGAGTGCTTGTGCACCCCTAATGTGCACTGTATTTGAATGATAGGTCAATCGTACCCCACGCTATTTCACACAGTTGAGGCATACGTTTTTCTTACCGCAGACCGACCGGTTAAGTTCTGGCCTTCTAATCCAAATGTTGTGGTTTCATCCACAGCTGTTCAGTCCTGATTTGTTTGTCGCTTGGTTTACCAGCACGTGGACAAAATATTCGTTAAAAGCGTTGAAAAACGTGAAACGTATATAACGATTATTTATAATAATATCGAATTTATTCTACTTAAGTTCCATGGTACAACTCAAGTTGTAAAACACATTATATAGGTCTGCGAGACTATGACTACTTCCTGAGCCAGCTTAAGTGGCATCTTTTATTATTCTTTCTACGTTTATTTTATAGATAATTTGCTTTACTGTAGATAAGGCCAGTGGTATTTAGATATTCAGGGGTACTTAATAGTGAGAACTCGACGTCAGTGGCTAAAGTCTTCTTAAAATCGATAGCAGTTGAATGGTTGTTATAAAACATTATTGTTTAAAGTATAGTACCTTAAGAAAATTTCTCAAGATCCGCAAGTATACCCGTATTTCAAACATTTGTATCATTACCTCTGTAACGGCAGATCGAGTCTAGATTTCAGCGTTATATATTTATAACAGAGTTGAAAAGACACAATTTACAGTTACCTCCTTTAGATCTAGGCTCAGGTCACAGCATAATAGTAGGTGTTCCATCACCATGGGAGCAATTCATGCTCTCTCATTTCTAAATCTATCTGGCTCCATGGCTAAATGGTTAGCGTGCTGGCCTTTCGTCACAGGGGTCCTGGGTCCGATTCCCGGCAAGGTCGGGAATTTTAACCATCATTGCTTAATTTCGCTGGCACGGGGACTGGGTGTATGTGTTATCTTCATCATAATGCCCTCCTCATCACGACGCGCAGGTCGCCTACGGGAGTCAAATAGAAAGACCTGCACCTGGCGAGCCAAACATATCCTCGGACACTACCGGCACTAAAAGCCAAACGCCATTTCATTTCATTCCTACATCTGATTTGGAACCCGTGATCACAATGCTCATTTATGGTAGGATCCAGATCTGTGTATTCGAATGTCGTGACCCTCTCCGTTAGTTGGTTATTAACTTTGAGAACACCTGGGGGCATAGGTGTCTTATTTATGACCAAATTCCTTGGGTTTGTTATCATGCCCTTACGTAATGCTCTCGTAACACACTCGGTCACCAATACACTGGAGGTCTTCCAAGATCCTGGCCATTAATACAACGTCATCTGCTTACCAAATATTCATGATTGTTTCTTCATTTACCGTGATGTCGTGTTCGCCATTTTCAAGAGGTTCTTTGAAAGTTTGTTTATAGTGAAGGGTGAACAGGTTTAGAGAAAATGTGCAGGCGTGTTTCACACCTCAACTTATTAGAGCTAGCTTTGATATGCTGCCATTAACGTGAACTGTTGTTTCCTGATCCCAACAAACATTTCTAATATTTTCTCTCACTGTGCGTTGTTGTTTTTGTTATTGTGTTCAGAAACTTGGATATTACTCCAATGGCCGTGTTGACGGGCAGTTTGCGATATTCATTTTATTTTCTGTGCAGCATATTTTTTCGAAGAGTTATTCCTTGTCTCAGAAGCGAAGAACATTTTGCGAGTGAATATGTTCCTGTATACGGTATGATGACTGAATTTTATGTATTGTATAGTGTATGATTATGATGATTATGATGATGATGATGATGATGATATATAGGGAAAGAGTGAAATTTAGTGTTGGTGGAAAGCCTACTCATATCGATTAACAAAAACAAAGTGGCCTGCTCAAGGCTTAATGTCCCATCCAACGGATGATATTTGTTTTCGATTTGCCAGTGATTTAACAACGCACTAATTCAGATCAGATCTTCGGCGACGATATGACAGCGAAGAGCTCAGACTGGGAAAGAAGCAGCCGTGGCATTATTTACTGTCCCAGCATTTGCCTTCAGTGAAAATGAGAAAGCACGAAAAGTTATATTCAGAGCTGAGGATGTTGAGGTGCAAACCCACCACCCGACGGACGATTCACCGTGATATGCCCTTACTCCATATGAGCACAGAGGAGAAATTTTGGAATTGAACCCAGGATTTCGATGATTAGGAACTGTATACGACCACCTCCTACCCTGGCGGAGAACATTCAATGGTGATACTTCTTCTACCAACCGGGCTCAAACTGACCAAAAGCAATGAAATACCGTGAAAACTTTATGCATTAACGTTCCTGGCCACCATGCGGGTTTCTTGAAGCACTGACCATTGATCATGTAAATATCAATCTAGGATGTTAGTGTAATTCCCAAGCGTGTGTATTACGTAGACAAATTAGTTATACTCTACTGAACAATCAGACAAATACCTTGCATATTTTCCCACTACATAGTTATGTTCTACATGTTTACAAATGGACTTCAAGGAAAAGAGAATATATATACCAACTGGATTTAATATTAATGAACCGCTTTTCGCATGGGATGGAGCTTACTTCCGGCTAAAGTAACACAGCTGGCTATCTAGTTATGAAATTCAATTTTAGTTTGAATGAAGAAAACGCGGAGCTATTCTGAGAATTGAAGGACACATCTAGCGGTATTAATCTCCAGAAATACGTTGTACCAAGGGTTCAATAACCAGTCGTCTTTCCTCCTACTTGCCGTCTTGTTTGTCGTCTTTAAAGAGGATGTGCCGGCGCTCCGCTCGAATGAGCACTTCTGTCTTCTAGTTTAACGCTTCGCTGCTATAGAATGCGCTTAGCATTATGTACCCAGAAACGATTTAATTTTGTACCAATTAGATTTCATATGTACTTTATTATACTTCTCCGTATTTTTTTAATCACAATATGTGTGATTTTCAAGACGACAGGTATTAAGTCGGCATAATTTAATGGAAGCAACGGGACCCCTAATTAGCTCAGTGGCTTAGCTGGGTTATCAGTGAAAAGGATGAATTCATTCGTGATTTTGGTGATGGAAAGTATTAGATAGGTGGAAGACCTCTAAATTAATAATAAAATAATAATAATGATAATACTTGTTACGAGGTTTCTGTAGGTCACAGAGGGTTAAAATGCGCCTGGGTTGAATGACTGGACAAGGAATTAACTAGAGCAGAATTTAACACAACAAATGTGGAAATTTTATTTCTTTGCTTTTGTTAAAATTGAGAAATAGGAGATCTGAATGAATAACAAACAAATAGAACAGGTTACTAATGGGCTAGTCTGCTCTAACAATAACAGGGACTTAGAAGTCCGAAAATCAGGTGCAAAACTTGCGATAATTACCAGGCAGTTAATTTACATAGGAAACAGCATTATTGTTCTTGACAGGTACAGTATATTACTAGAGCACGATTTTCTCCAAGAATCTACACTACTCAGGAGTCTGATCTCCGAAATAGCGCATTATAGCCTCGCAGAGGCAGTCAGTTTCCTTTGGTATACAGAAATTACTATAGGAAACCCATCGGGTGATTTCACTTTAGTGTGTTCATCAATTACTCCATATTTACAATAAAATTAAGCACTGTTTCTAAAAGGAACCAAGACGCATAAACTGTTACCGAATAAACAGGGGACATAATTGCCCATACTACATGGCCTTAATGAAAAAAGAAAATGGTGTCACATAACCGGCCATAAACAAAATTCAAGGAGGCGAAACACCTCTACTCCTTATGGAAATAGTTATAAACCGTAAGTGGCTTATGGCCCCATGATACAGAGGCGAATCCTATGTTATAAGGTGTGTGACTAAAGGAGGAACATTTAAGGCCGAGACAAGATTTACGGAATTTCGAAGTTTCAAAATGTTTAGGGTCACCCAATGCAAGGTTGAATGGGAAACAACAGAGACTCGTCACTGTTTGTTCCCTTACATTACGTATATCCCAGTAGGGAATTGAACCAGAGTCCGCAGACCTCGCCGAAAAGTCTACATTAAAACCACCAGTTTACAAAATTACACTGAAAGGTTGAAACCTTCCCCTCAACTACCCGCAGGAGCTATCATATGTCTACGTAAATTTTGCCATTATCTGATGGCGCTGGATGTTCCTCACGCAGGCCTCGCCCCTGCCTCCCTTAAGGCGGGTACTTGCTAGGAGGCTGCAACTAGCAACGCAAAGGTTGCTGCAACCATTTTTCTTATAAGTACGCCTTGAGCTTCGTTGCTGCAACCGTTCGCACTGAGGTGCGCTGTGATCCATCTGGCTGTCGGTATTCCGGCGAACACAAAGCGGCGCGCAGTATTTTCGTTCTAGGCACATTTCGTAGTCAGGACGCCCAGAAGTCATGGAGTGGACTAAGGTATCCTATCTAAATTTAATAGAATTATATCACAATTCTACATTGTTATGGGACCCTTCAGATCTCAATTATTTCAAATTAAGAAATTAAAAGCTGATGCTTGGACGGAAATGAGTAAGTCTACGGGTTTAACTGATGAAATATGTAAGAAGAAAATGATCACTTTACTGACATTCTTCAGAAGAGAGAAAGCCAACATGAAAAAATATCAAGGAACGGGGAAAGCTAAGTTCTGTACATGTGTTAACACGAACATACGTGGCTTATATTTGATGTTTCTTTCCAATACGTCATACAGTAGATATGTTGAAGTATAAAAATATCTCAGTTATTTTACAATAAACAACATTTCTTTTACAGAACACCATAAATGTACCGCAGCTCATGCTAGGTTCCTACAATTAAGTGTCCACCTATATCGGTGTCGAGCGAATTAGGTGGTGTATGCATAGCACGAGAAGAACCGTGACGTAAAAAGTTATGCAAGTGAGCTATAGCCATTACCACACATTTGCTTCGTTTGGTTCAATGAGCATAGACTTTCTCAAAACTCCAAACACTGGCGCCATAATCCCAAAAACGTTCTCCACGACCCGTCGTGACCTACTGAGGTGGTAACTGAAAATTCTTTCCTTTGTAATTTTAGCGTAACCTTGCCCGGGGTATGGTTTCATGACATTTTCAAGTAAGGGAAATGCAGAATCACCAACCATAAAATAAGGCAATGCTTTTTTTTACGATCTTGAAAAGGTTCAGATACCGGCAGTTGAAGACTACCATTTCCAATCATTTCATAGAAACGACTGTTTTTAAACAAACCGCCGTCGGAGTTCCTTCCTTGGCAGCCAACGCCCACAAGTGAAATATTTTAATTCGCATCCACTACAGCAAACAATACTATACTGAACGTTCATTTGTAGTTATGGAACTCGGACCCACTACTAAAATATGCTTGGGTGAGTGTGTGCTTTCCGACCATTGCACCCACACAATGAGGGAAGTTCCTCAAACGACTGAAGTCTTTTGAAAATTTATTCTAATCTTGCGAGTTGCCTGCAATCTGGAAAGAAATATGTTAACGTAGCTCAGTTTTCCCCTCTTCTACTTCTTTTCTTATGCGAATATGTATTATAGGCCTTGTTACCGAGTTTTAGTGGTAGTTATGCGTGAAAGAAGGTGCGGGCGTGAACGGGTCTCAAACTACGGAATCAAAGTTAATGTAAAATTTAACAAGGTTATATTTTCTTTTCAAAAACAAAGAAATAACAAGCATGGCAGGTACAAAGTAGCAAATCAAAAGGGTAGTTACAATATTTACAGAATTTGGGCTTCGCGCCCTGACTTTACACTGCTTGGGCAATCAGCTCAGTTTTACCCCAAACACAAGATTCAACAGAGGGGCAGAAAACCCCATTCATGCCTAGGAGCCCTTGCTCCAAATTACGCTGAAAAGCCTCCACGAGGCGTACAACACTCAATTTTCAAAAGAGCCACTCGCTCTCAAATTTAAGCCTCTCCCAGGCCACACCAAACTCCACCTTCAAGTTGTCCTCAACGGACATAAACACAGGGGTAAAATACCCAATCTACTGAGGTCTATTAAATGAAAAGCAGGTTAATTAAATGACCTCTAAAATAACAATTTGAGAGGAGGCGAACTTGCACTCCTAATACACTTTGATTAAGACCTACTTGGCACTAGGCCGTTAATACCAGGGCTAATCCCATACTAAAGAGGTGACTTAAGAAGAGAACAATTTGTTTTACGTTATCGAAGAATAGGTTGAGAAAAATAAGTTCACCTCAAAACAATATGAGTGGGAGCTCGAGAGGGTTAGCACTCTCTATCCCAGTATGTAGCTTTAAAAGAGAATAAATGAAAAGAGTAGTTACATTTAGGAAACGGTTACATGGTGGAAAGCTTAGAACCCGCCCCGAGAGTTAAACTGCTGAGCTAGCAAAGAAAGAAGTTATTAATCGGCCATTACCTTGTTGTTGACCGCTGCCGAGGAAAGAGGCGCTTCCCGCCTCCTGCTATGTACTTAATACACTGAAAGATGGAACAGAAGTGGCCCGGAGACCCTAAAATCAGCAGTTTATATCCTCTCGCAGAAGTTTCTAGGCGTTAGGGGAATGAAAACACCCTCCCGCACATTCTTTATTGGCTAGGGTACAGAAACATATCCAAGTAGGGGGAAGATACATCGGATTGGTCGAGAAAAAACTCAAAGAAATTCGGGATTGGATAAATCTAAAACAAGGGGAAAAAGAGGGGTATACAGCCAACTTAAACAATAACAGAAAGAAATTTAGCAAAGAACAAACATTTGAAATAAAAATTTCTCCAACAAAATAGTTCTTTGACTTCGCACTAGGTTGCACTATTGTTGATCTTCAGTAGTGTCCTCTAGAAGAGAAAGTTCACACTTCTTACTTCAAGCAAAACAAAAACACATCAAAAATGACACAGTTCAAAAACTCAAAATTTTCCACGTGGTGACATCTTTTGAGAAGGTAGCGAATTAATAGCGTATATAAAGTTCAGACTTCCTCCAGCAGAGGAGTTTCAACAGGCGCAAATTTTAAATTAGCGGCGTGGAGGTGTACCGCCCGGTACAGACCTCCCCCCCCCAAAAGTTCCTCCAGGGGTGACACATAAAATTGTTTGAAAACAAGGTCCAAGTTTGATGTAGATATGGAGATTAATTGCCAAAAAAAAATTATAAGACTTTCTTAATTTGGTTTGATTCAGTTTCAAAATTTTGTTGTTGCAGGTGAAGTACAGTCTTTATGTTTGTAGAAGTTGAGTTCTGAAGATAAACTTTTAATACTTAAAAGTGATGAAAATTTTTGCAATGTCCACCAAATATTGCTGTTGAATTCCCAAGTGTAGTCAATGCTTATAGTAACTGTTCATGTAGTTGATGTTGATGAAGTTGGATGGCCAGACCGGCCGTTGCAGCTTGCGTCCAAAGGAGGCCGCTCGGACCCCTCAAGTACCCTGAGATACCGCTCACCCGCACTATGAGGGGAGCAGTGGTGTTGAAACACGCCGCGCCCGCGGTGAAGGAATACAGGCTGCGGGCAAGTAGCAGGTCGTGCGCCGCACATCCGCCTTGGCCGGGAGGAGAGCTCCGGCTCGCCGTGCACATGTCGTCCTCGCTGGGGCCGAGGGGGCCCGTCCTCGAACCCAGTCGCGGCACAGCGCCGCGCGGCTGCGGGGGCACTGAAACATTAAAGCTAGGCGGCAGAATTGTGTTGGACCATCATCTTTTTGAGGGCACAGGCTTGGTGAAGAGGTTGAGGGGTCAGCGGCGTGCAGTTGTCCATGGCATTTAATGCAATCAAGCCACAGTGTATATTGGAGCAGGAGACGGGAACGTGGTAATGGCCGAGGCAAGGACAGGATGGCAGTTTAACAAATCGGGGGAGGTTTCACACAAATGCTTACATATAAAACAAAATATTATAGAAGGGGCAGAATGCCTTAAAAGTGAAACTCAAAAAAAAATATAACCTTCATATTCCTTTCAAAATAATATGAAGCAAGTTAACACAGAAATTACACCGGTTTCACCTGGGACAGGTGAACTCTAAATATCCTCTCGGTGGCTGGATTACTTAACAATAAGGTAACCGGCGTAAGGAAATCCAGAATAATGCATGGCCCATGGAATCTGGGGGCAAGCTTGCCCGCGGGAACAAAGTTCTTGACCATCACCTGGTCACCTACCTTCAAAGTGGTGGGTCTCCGTCCACGATCATACCTTTCCCTAACCTTTTCATGAGATACCTTAAGATTGGCTTTAGCCTTCTTCCAAAGATCTTTAATGTTATCCGGATCTATTGTCTCGGGTAGAATGTCACTCAGAGACCAGAGGTTAGAGAGCGGCGAGTTGGGAACAAACTTGAACATCAAAGAAGCTGGAGTAAATTTATGTGATTCATGAACCGCCGAATTCAAAGCAAAAGCTAACCAATGCAGGGACGTGTCCCACCTGGAATGATCATCATGATGATAGGCAATAAGCGCGGACCTGAGATTACGATTAACCCGTTCAGCCAGAGATGGTTGAGGGTAATAAGCAGAAGTAGTTACATGAGAGATGGATAAGTCAAAACAGAATTTACGAAAAAGATTTGATGTAAACGCCTTAGCATTATCGGACACAATATATTGGCACGGACCAAAAGAAGCAAAAATAGAATTTAGGCAAGTAATGGTGGACTGAGCGGTAGCCAGCTTAGTCGGAAATAACCAGGAAAATCTTGTAAAACCATCTACACATACAAAGATGAATTTGTTGGCATTTCCCTTCGACTGGGGGAAGGGTCCTACATAATCAATATACAGGCGTTCCATGGGGCGCGACGCTTGCTGAGAAGACAAGAGGCCTACCTTGGTGGACATGGTCGGTTTACTAAGCAAACAGGATTTACAAGCCTTTACTAGTTCACGGATTTCACCGTCCATACCTTTCCAGATGAACATTTCACGAATCTTTTCACGAGTTTTAAATATTCCCAGATGCCCCCCCAATGGGGTCTCATGATAGTATTTGAAGATCATAGGCACAAGGACAGCTGGAACGACAACCTTCATCATCTTGTCATGCCTCGAAGGGCAACATAAAACACCATTCCTCAGAACATAAGGGACGACATGTTCCCCAGAAGAAAGGGTTTCCATTATCGGAGCCAGCGTCGGATCTTCATGTTGGTATTTCTCGATATCCCTAAAGAGCATGGGGGCATCCGTTAAGATGGCATTAACATCAGATAGTATGGACTCGGGAGGTGATGAACTGTCGACCGGTTCTTGGGTCTCGACGTCGTTTGAAAACATACGGCTGAGTCCATCAGCGACAATATTTTCGGTACCTCTGATATGTCTAACATCAAACTGGAAGGCAGAAATACGGATGGCCCAACGGGCTATACGACCAGTACGACGCGGCCTACCTAAGACCCAGCTTAAGGCTTGATTATCTGTCTCCAGGTCGAATTTAACATGTTCCAGATAGAGACGGAACTTCTCTAAGGCGAATAAGACTGCCAAACCTTCGAGCTCATAGATGGAATACTTGGCTTCTTGAGCCGACAAGGTCCTAGGTGCATAGGCGATGGGTCGCCTCCCTAGTTCAGTCTCTTGAAGAAGGACTGCCGCTACTGCTGACGACGACGCGTCGGTTTGGACGATGAATTTCTTCGAGAAATCAGGCATAGCAAGTACAGGGGCATTACAAAGAGCTAATTTAAGGTCTTCGAAAGCGGCTTGTTGAGAAGGTCCCCACTCGAATTTGATGCCTTTCCTACGAAGAAGGTTTAAGGGGGCCGCTCTATTAGCGAAGTTAGGAATAAACTTCCTGAAGAAATTCACCATACCAATAAACCTGGCGATGCCTTTGATGTCCTTGGGAGGTTTATATTATCACGGATGGCCTGTGTTCTAGAATGATCGACGGCTACACCATCAGGTGACACAATATGCCCTAGGAAAGACATAGAGGGCTTAGCAAAGGCAACCTTGGACAACTTAACAGTTAACCCAGCTTTACGAAGGCGATCGAGAACTTCTCGCAGATGATCTAGATGCTCTTCAAAAGTCTCTGAAAATACGACGACATCATCCAAGTAGTGATATAAGTACTCAAATTTGATGTCGGAGAAGACCCTATCTAGCAGCCTAGTGAGTACAGCTGCTTCCGTGGGGAGCCCGAAAGGCACGCGGTTGTATTCATATAAATTCCAGTCCGTGGCAAACGCTGTAAGATGTTTAGACTCTTCGGCAAGGGGAATTTGATTATAGGCCTGATTCAAGTCCAAGATAGTAAAGAACTTGGCCTTACGAAACCATGAAAAACAAGAATGAAGGTCGGGAAGGGGCACAGATTGTAACACCACCTTCCGATTGAGAGCCCTGTAATCAATGACAGGCCTGAAGCCTCCTTGGGGTTTCGGAACTAGAAAAATAGGCGAAGAATACGCCGACTTAGAGGGCCTAATAATACCATCCTTCAACATCTGATCGATAATTTCTTTCAGAGCCTTCATTTTAGGTGGAGATAGCCTATACGGTGGAAAACGGACAGGAATCGAATCCGTGACCTCAATTTTGTATTCTATCAGGTCAGTAACACCAAGAGTATCAGAGAACACCTCGGGAAACGACTGACACAATTTGCGAATACTATCAGCCTGCTCCTCAGGTAGATGTCTAAGGTCTAACAACATCTCATCCTGGGTAGGCGAAATAGAAGAACATAATGCAGAATTACACTTTAGTAAAGGGATGTTACAATTAGAGGCAAATTTGAAAGTGCAAGACCTATTCTGAAGATCGAGCACAAGACCAGTGTGAGAAATAAAGTCCGCTCCCAATATAATGGGGCAAGACAAGTGCTTGGCCACAAACAATTTAACTTTCCATGTGAATTTAAAAATACGAATTTTGACATATAAGGAACCGAGAATTTCTAATGGAGAGGAATTAGCCGAAACGTATTGGATCGCCGACAAACAATAGTTAGGAAGCTTACAAACAGATTTCAATTTTGAATACCAATCAGCCGAAATAATAGAACAAACACTACCTGAATCTAAGAGAGCTGTTATAGGCTCGTTATTTAACTCAATTTTGAGAAAGGGGACCGGTGCGGGGGTATCCGCCGCAATCCTAAGACACTCTTTGGGACCTTCAAAAGATGAATTTGAAAATTGCTCGTTTCCTGAATTTACAACCTGTTTACCAGGGGCTGAGTCTCGGGAAGATGGATTAGTCGACTCAGCCGAAGCCACTAGTCACTTTTTATTATTGGCATAGGTAGAATTTGCACCAGAAGTTGAGCAGGAGGGGGTGCTATTCGAGTTTGGGCAATTCTTGGCGATATGTGAGAAAGCCCCACATTTAAAACAGCCTTGTGCTGAACCAGCTCCATTATTTGCCCTACTAGTTTTGACCAATGGACATTTATTGCGAAGATGGTCAGGCGACCCGCAAGCATAACATTTACGGGGTGTGACTGGTCGGCGAGGTGGAGGCCGAGTATTACAAAACGAAGGAGGGGATTCTTTTGCCACACGCAAGGAATCGGCGTACCTAACTCCTTCCGCTGAGACGGCCAACGCTTCAAGTTCAGAGAAAGTTTGCGGGCACGCCGCGAAACACAAGTATGACCTATAAGATGGTGAAATACCTTCCACAATAGCTTGTACAATTTGATCCTCAGGGAAGTGAAGAGCAAACACCCTAGTATAAAACTTAATGTCCTGTATGAAATCAGCCAAGTTCTCATCCAAGCGCTGTACACGATAATAGTACTTCTGAATAAGGGAGGACCTGGCCCTAGCCGGGATGAAGTTAGCTAGCAAGTGGGCATGGAAATCCTCAATAGATGATTGCTCGGCAATGGCTCTTACGATTTTATCTGAGAGGATACCAATAGCATACGGATAGATAATTTGCAAAATTTGACATGGAGAAAGAGAAAACACAAGTGCATGATCCTGAAATTCAACCAGAAATCTTAAAAATGAAATTACTTCACTGGTGGTATTAACCGAAAACTTAGAGATACCTCTGAGCAACATTGCCAATGGATGAGGCAAGCTGCTAAACCCGGGTGACATAGTAGGTAAAGGTTTCAATGGCAAGGAAGTTAATTCCGATCGGATGTTACTCAACGATGCACGGCGTTCAGATTCGTTGTCCAATGGGGCAGAGATAGTTTGAGCAGCAACGGTTATCCTATTAACTTCTCCCTTATGAGGCTTTTCCTCGCTACCTACATTCACTGTGGTGGGTAGATCGCTTTTGGGAGGTACCTCCCCTGTTAACAATTGAGTGACCTTGCTAGATAATTCAGACATATTTTCAAGCAGCGTACTAGCTTCCTTCTTCTGAACGTCATTCAACTTTAGAGACAACAGATCGTTAACTCTATTTGAAAAGTGATATAGCCTAGCTTGCACACGCTTAATTTGATTGGGAGAAGGATCATTTTCATCAAAAAAACTAACTACAGAAGCTAGCCCAGTAATATTCTCCGTGATCGTGGAAAGAGAGTCGTCAATTTCTTTCTCTCCCAAATTGGGGATGGAAATGGGCAAATCTAGGGACTCTCTAAGCTTGTTTGTATCTACTGCAACCGTGCCTCCAGATTGCACATTTCTAATAGTCAATTCGTAGATCAACTCCTCCTTGCGCAAATAGTTAAGATGGAGAACATCGCGAGGGCCGGGCATGATGACAGAACAATTTTGAAAAAGTCAAAAAAAAAAATCCAGCAACTGAGAAAATTGTTAGAGTTCGGAACAAAACAATGTTTAGCCGTCAAAAGGGGCTAAATTGAGACCCATTCAACCACGCTCTGCTACCACTTGTTACGGAGTTTTAGTGGTAGTTATGCGTGAAAGAAGGTGCGGGCGTGAACGGGTCTCAAACTACGGAATCAAAGTTAATGTAAAATTTAACAAGGTTATATTTTCTTTTCAAAAACAAAGAAATAACAAGCATGGCAGGTACAAAGTAGCAAATCAAAAGGGTAGTTACAATATTTACAGAATTTGGGCTTCGCGCCCTGACTTTACACTGCTTGGGCAATCAGCTCAGTTTTACCCCAAACACAAGATTCAACAGAGGGGCAGAAAACCCCATTCATGCCTAGGAGCCCTTGCTCCAAATTACGCTGAAAAGCCTCCACGAGGCGTACAACACTCAATTTTCAAAAGAGCCACTCGCTCTCAAATTTAAGCCTCTCCCAGGCCACACCAAACTCCTCAACGGACATAAACACAGGGGTAAAATGCCCAATCTACTGAGGTCTATTAAATGAAAAGCAGGTTAATTAAATGACCTCTAAAATAACAATTTGAGAGGAGGCGAACTTGCACTCCTAATACACTTTGATTAAGACCTACTTGGCACTAGGCCGTTAATACCAGGGCTAATCCCATACTAAAGAGGTGACTTAAGAAGAGAACAATTTGTTTTACGTTATCGAAGAATAGGTTGAGAAAAATAAGTTCACCTCAAAACAATATGAGTGGGAGCTCGAGAGGGTTAGCACTCTCTATCCCAGTATGTAGCTTTAAAAGAGAATAAATGAAAAGAGTAGTTACATTTAGGAAACGGTTACATGGTGGACAGCTTAGAACCCGCCCCGAGAGTTAAACTGCTGAGCTAGCAAAGAAAGAAGTTATTAATCGGCCATTACCTTGTTGTTGACCGCTGCCGAGGAAAGAGGCGCTTCCCGCCTCCTGCTATGTACTTAATACACTGAAAGATGGAACAGAAGTGGCCCGGAGACCCTAAAATCAGCAGTTTATATCCTCTCGCAGAAGTTTCTAGGCGTTAGGGGAATGAAAACACCCTCCCGCACATTCTTTATTGGCTAGGGTACAGAAACATATCCAAGTAGGGGGAAGATACATCGGATTGGTCGAGAAAAAACTCAAAGAAATTCGGGATTGGATAAATCTAAAACAAGGGGAAAAAGAGGGGTATACAGCCAACTTAAACAATAACAGAAAGAAATTTAGCAAAGAACAAACATTTGAAATAAAAATTTCTCCAACAAAATAGTTCTTTGACTTCGCACTAGGTTGCACTATTGTTGATCTTCAGTAGTGTCCTCTAGAAGAGAAAGTTCACACTTCTTACTTCAAGCAAAACAAAAACACATCAAAAATGACACAGTTCAAAAACTCAAAATTTTCCACGTGGTGACATCTTTTGAGAAGGTAGCGAATTAATAGCGTATATAAAGTTCAGACTTCCTCCAGCAGAGGAGTTTCAACAGGCGCAAATTTTAAATTAGCGGCGTGGAGGTGTACCGCCCGGTACAGGCCTAATTATTATAACCAAATGATCGATGTCATTTCCATATTGATCTGTGTAAAACTTGAAAAATATTGTTTTCTTTTGTTTTGTATGATTTAATTTAAGGAAGAAGTACAAGTTTAAAAAAACTCGAAATGGTGGTCATTTATCCCGTGGGGACAATGTTATTTTACCGGCATTTCAGGTTCGAACTATTCGAAGGTTCGTATAAATTCTGCCAAAAGTCATTCTCAAGTCATATATCCATAAAAGAGTACACCAGTCTATTCATGCTTGGTGCCATAGCTAACCCATCTGCAAGTACTGGAGAGCATAGGAAATGCCTAGTGGTCCTAGAGAAGGGAAAATGCTGATATTCACCTCCCCGTGGTAGAGAGTGGCGACGTTTTCTGGAGCAGCACGAGGCTAACGGATGCAGGGACCAAAAATCTCCCGGGATAAGGAGATCCCTTTTTTTAAAATCAAGAATCAACAACCTCCTCAGAAGTTGGATAAGCGGATAAAAGAAAGGGCACTCACTTGCCCGTGGATGAGAAATTATCCCAAAAGGTGGATGAGCTACTGGTTGGCCAACGGCATGAGGATGCAGAAAGCAACGAGGAACTACTGCATTAAAGATCTTCGGATATCCTCTAGAAGACATCATGGCTGTGTTTAAAACAAATATTTCCGGAGATAGTCACCCATTCGGATCTCCGGTTGAGAAGATTTCTTTCAGTGAGAGTACTAAGATTATGTACATGGACTGTACGGACATTGGCGCAAGCAAGAAAAGTCAACAATGCAATCCAGGAAATGAAAAGAATGTGGATTAAATCATGGTACTGTAGTTGGACCTCAGTTGACATTTCTCGATCGACCACAGAACAGGTTCTAACACACGCTCAAATTGAACATTTAACTACACATTCATTCTAATATGAGTGAGGACAAATTATGTACAGGTCAAATAATAATAACTAGCAGTTTCCCGCTGGCTCCGCCCGCAGTGTACAAAGTATGGTGTTGTTCTTTAGTATCCTCACGGATGTATTTGCAAAGTTTCGAGTTAATGAAATAAAGCACATGATCTGATGTGGTAATGGAATGTAATATTATGTCAACAACACACTTGAAAATACATCACACAAAGAAATTGAATTAAACGTTCCTTGGAACAACACTTCGCGCCGAACTGTTAAAAAGTCCTTCAAAGATCTTCGTCATGGAGACAAAAGTACTCATAACTTTTCTGAGAATCTACCAATTTAAGTAGTTATTATCTCAAAAGAAAGCACTTTTTTAGACCAAAACGGACCTCAATTAGAACTAAAGATAGTAATGCTTCAATGAGGAAGAAATGTTGAAGAAATGATGCGTCAAATTGAATGTGCACTCATAACTTTCCTCAGAATCAACCAATTTGAATAATTAAGAGCTGAAATGAAAGAGCTTGATCCACTGAGTGGTCTTAGGCCAAAACGAACTCGGTACCTCAATTAGAGCCAAAGATATGATTGCTTCAAAGAGACAAAAATTTGAAAAAGTCAAATAATTTGAGGAAGGCGGAAGTTAAGTGATTTGTAGTACCTGATGACAAATCTGTGCATGCATACCTTTCAGTTAAAAAAAGAATGAAGGAAATCGATCGGATAGAATGACCGGACTAACTGACTTTAGTTTTCTTCAATTTGTTAATATATAGATAATAATAATAATAATAATAATAATAATAATAATAATAATAATAATAATAATAATAATAATAATAATAATAATAATAATAATAATAATCCTTTCGGAATGGTGGAATTTGACAACGAATCGCGGCTCTTATAACGTGTCAGTAAATCTATGGACATATATTTTTGCAGTCAACCAACTCCACTAGAATTCTACCCCACAACCTTTAGTAGAGGAGTCAGTACTTTAAACAGACTTCAAGGGCAAGTTAGTAGTTGCGTCATTTGTGATGGGAGCTAATGAATGAGGTCAGAATATCTGGGTTGCAGCTTAAACATACAACAGTTCTATCAAAAAGTAATATAAATTCATTCTCGTAAATGTTACAATCTGACAGGAGTAGAAAATAATGATAGAATGCCATAATGCCAGCAAGGACAAGAAAAACCAAACGTATACATTGCACTGTTATAATATTACACTTGGAGTGACAACTGCGAGCAGCTTTTATGAAGGTAAGATACGCGAAGACAGACACTGCATTGTCAGTCTGAGACGTAAGGTAAACAAACGGCGTGAAGTGAACATTGTAGTATGTTACTGTGACGACAAGGTACGGTATGCTCGTGAACATCACTGAAACTGGTGCAGATGAAGATATCAATTCATTTTGTAACATATCTTCTCCATTTATAGAGACCGTAACGCCATCTGCTTGATGTAAGTTCTTGTACAGAGTGGCAGAGGTATAACAGAATTATCTCTTGCATTGAAGTAAATAATGAATTTATTTTTTCTGTGGCGAGAGAAATCAGGGAGAAATTCCGTTTAGTTTACAGTTAAACATTTTCACTTGCGTTTAATAATGGCCAAATCCTCAGAATCATAGTGCAGTTGGATACTTATTAGAAGGAAGGGGCAAAGTATCAAATGTATAAATTTAACTGTACGATAGTGATGATAATTAATGACGTATGGCTTCTGAACAGGCCCGGTGGAGGTCCTTCGAGTCCATGCCTATAAAGCTCCATGGCACAATAGCCCTGAGGGGCCATGGACTTCCAAGCGACCGTTGTTCAACCCGAAAGCCTGCAGATAGCTCCTCATTAGTAATCACGTAGATTGAGTGAACCCCGAACCAGCCCTCAGATCCAAGTAAATATCCCTCACCTGCCCGGGAATCGAACACTGGCTCTCCAGTTAAGAGGCAAGCATGATACCTCTACACCCTGGGGCCGAGTTATTGATTTGATTTGATTTGATTTGATTTGATTTGATTTGATTTGATTTGATTTGATTTGATTTGATTTGATTTGATTTGATTTGATTTGATTTGATTTGATTTGATTTGATTTGATTTGATTTGATTTGATTTGATTTGATTTGATTTGATTTGATTTGATTTGATTTGATTTGATTTGATTTGATTTGATTTGATTTGATTTGATTTGATTTGATTTGATTTGATTTGATTTGATTTGATTTGATTTGATTTGATTTGATTTGATTTGATTTGATTTGATTTGATTTGATTTGATTTGATTTGATTTGATTTGATTTGATTTGATTTGATTTGATTTGATTTGATTTGATTTGATTTGATTTGATTTGATTTGATTTGATTTGATTTGATTTGATTTGATTTGATTTGATTTGATTTGATTTGATTTGATTTGATTTGATTTGATTTGATTTGATTATTATCAACACAGTTAATACTTCTCCAATTACAGATGCTAAAAGGTAAGACAGGGAATCGATCTGACAACAACTGTAATGGATTTATTTTTTAAGATTAAATCAAAGGAAAAAATGATAACCTTTGATCGATCTTTAAAAACAAACTATGTTAAAGTTAAAATTAACACATTGGGAATAAACAAAAGTAACAATTTACGAAAGGTGCAAAGTCCTGTTATCATATATTACACTTATTATTCGAAGCTGTGTAAATAAAATGATTTACGTCACTTTTTGGCCAAACAGGGAATCACGGCCTTCAAACCGTTCTTTTATTTTTATCTACCGACATGGAACGTATATAGGAGCTAGCTCTTAACATTGCTGATCGTAGGTCCTTTATTTGTTTCCCTATTTTCAGAACTTTTACCTTAAAGATGATCTCAATCAGACTGTATAATTCTTTCGTATGGGCATTAACTTATGCTAATACATTCTTGTCAGTCAAAAATGATGCTGACAGATTTGGAAATCTTAAGATATTTGTACTGATAACCTTATCTTGAAAAAATGTAATTTTAAAGTTTCCAACATCAGTTCAGGTACTGGAAGGAAATCAAAATAAATGAATCGCAAATTGCATATATCACGGATTGTGGACATACCACCAATCCACTATTTTAGTAGACTCAATAACTTGCTATAGTCTTCTGTGGACCTAGCACCGATGATACGTAATTCTCACTGGCACTTCGAGGCTTTTAGGCGAAAAATCTAAAATTTGACACTCAGCACCTTTCTACTGAAATTGTGAAATTTATTGCATACTAGCTGCTGAATCTGTCGTTGACAGGAGGTAAGTGGCAGCCAAAGAGACAGAGCACATCTCAAAATTGACAACAGTCAGTGTAACATTATTTTTATCAGTTTTATGCGCTTAGAACATTGTAGTCCATCGCATTCAGTTTTCTTCCAGCTAAGTGATATAAGGGCATCTGACATCATCTGCGAGTATTTTTTTTTGTCTCTCTTCTCTCATGACTAATCATACTCTTCATTTTTATACTACTTCCTCCTCCTCCTCCTCTTATTCTTCTCCTTACAAAACACGAGTACCTTAATGTTTATATCTTTATCAAAGTTTCAGTGAAGTTACTGTAATGGTAAAATTTTAGTAGGTCCAATAATTCAGTGAGAGCCAGTAAAATTTCCTGCATCTTATGAACTACAATAATAATAATAATAATAATAATAATAATAATAATAATAATAATAATAATAATAATAATAATAATAATAATAATAATAATAATATTTCCGCGAAGTACCAACTGCAGCCAAGATAAAGGAACATACCGGCTTAAAAGGATTGTGAGCAGCGAGTGACAATAGTTGCAGGCCTTTCTTGTGTTTCTTCATCTTCTTCATCATGTTTTTTCAATTCGAAATTGATGTGCAGCGATACTTCTTTTCCTATTTTCTTGCTCTTTACTAGTCCTTTCATTCACATGTAGGATTTGGCACATAATCATCAATGCTTCGCTTAATGAACTGCAGTCATTGCCTGCCTCTTCCTAGTTTTCACTCCACCCACAAAACGCCTCCCTAGAAAGGACAAGACCTTAAAGAGCCCAAACCACAGATTTATAATGTGGCTTTAGACAGACAATATAACGGAGATACAAAACGTCAAAGTATTGCGAAGAGCAAACAGACTCTGATCATTACCTTTCATTTGTCAAAACTAATTTTCAACTCCTGAGGAGAATAGAAAAACATCAAGGAGGTCTAGATCACCCAGGTTCAACACTCTGCGACTAAGTGATGAAAACTGAGCCTTTCGGCATACATTCAGAAAGAATACACACAAAGAAGTTTGGCCAGTCCTACAGAAAGCTCTTTTAGAAGCCGCCCACGAAACTATCCCCAACGTCCAACAAAGGCAAGCACCCTTGGTGGAAAAGAGTGCGACTGGGCCATAGAGGAAACGCATAGATCCTGGATCAGGTGGAACCAGCACAAGAAAGAAGCCAAGTATGAGGCCTTCATCATGCAAAGAAAAGCAACAGGAAACACAATACGCAGTACGCAGAGCCAAGAGAAATTATTTACGAACCCTGATGCAACAAGCAGAAGACGACTTCCAGAGAAATAACTCTAGAGACCTGTAAAGGGATTCAATAAACAGGCGACCCAGTGTACTGGCCCTTGCTTACTTCTTCGTGGGCAGGACGAGAAGATTCGGCTGAACAACAGGACTGCACCAATATTCTTGCTGATTACTTCCAGAAGCTCTTCAATACAGAAGAACCTCGTGAAAGACTAATCTTCCATAAGCCTTCAACCAGGAACCCCGATTCTCAACCACCCGACAGGAAAGAAATAGAAGATATAATCAAGAACCTAAAGATTGCCAGGGCCTCAGATGAAGATGGTATAGGGGCAGAGATGTGGAAATACGCAGACGAACAGTCCCTTCAGAGCACCCACGAGATATTAAAAGATATGTGGACAACATAGACCTTACCGGAAGCATGGACATCAGCTGTGATACACCCACTCCACAAGAAGGGAAGTAAGACAGACCTCAGTAATTTATGAGGTATCCTCTTATTACAGGTCATCTACGAGATTATTTTTGCAGCTCCCTTAGCTAGAGTCGCCACCCAATTCGACTCTCAGTTAGGCCAAGTTCCGGGCTAATAGATCTTGCCCAGAACAGATACAAAATCTCAAGACCATCCTTATCTGGAAAGTCGAAGAGGATATCCCTGGGTGGTTGTGTTAGCAGATTTCCAGAAAGCATCCGACTGGGTGGGCAGGGAGTCCCGTTTCATCACCCTTCGGGAACTTAGCCTTGATGAGAAGACCTTAAAATTAGTCCAGACCACCTTGAAGGACACCACTTCTAAGATCAAATTCAGAGGTGAACTACCTGGGAGCTTCACCATCGGGACAAGGATCAGGCAAGGAGATGGACTCTCTTGCAATCTCTGAAGAAGAGCATAAGAGAATGGACGGCAACATTACCACCAGGAGAAGGACATAAGCTGGGGTAGAAGAAACAAAATATTAATGTCTCATGCCTAGCCTTTGCCGACGACCTTACCACACTACCCACTACCCACCACCTGCAAAGCCTTCATTCTGTAGCGGCTAGGGCTGGCTTGAAAATCAACATCAGGAAGACTGAATTCATGACCAATATCAAGGAAGTTTCCTCCACAATACCACTAGAAGACACCACTATCAGAAAGCTGCCGGCGGTGAAGGGCCTAGGAGAGTGGATCTCTGCAAGCCAGAGTGAGAACCTAGCCATAGACACCAGGTACACCAAGTCTGAGAGGTCCTATCAATCCTGCAGAAGCATCTACGCATCAAAGTACCTCTCCAAGAACGTCAAACTCAAGCACTATAATGCGGTAGCCTCCATATGTTCTCTATGCCTCTGAATGTCTCGAGGTGACCAGGAAAGGCCCCCTCAGAAAACTAGAACTCAAAGAAAGGAAGATCCTAAGGAGAATACTGGGACCTTTTAGAGAAGAGGGAGGCACCTACAGAATTCGGCACAACAATTACAGACCCCAGAAAGACATCTTTATTGGCATAAGAAAAAGGCGCCTGGCCTTCTATGGTCACCTAAACCACATGAACCCCTGCAGACTTACCAAAACGATCTTCGATGTGGCAGGTAGAGGGATGACATCAAGGAACAAGCGGATTTCTTCGGTCAGGACGGATCTGAAACAACTGGGGATCCCACATGAGTTCATACAAAGCCGTCTACAGTTTCGGCAAGCCATCCAGCGGAGAATTTTTTCAACGTCACTTACGAGCACTAAGAACACAGGAAGCAGGAGACCTATGTGGACGGAGAAAGGAAAGCTGGCTCACAGCCAAAAAATGATGGAATTCTGGAAGAGCAAAAAATAGAAGGCCCACGTGACGAGAAGAAGACCTCAGCAGGCCCAAACGACAAAGAAAAGAAGAAGAATAATTTGGATTACTACCACTCATTACTCTCTCGCAAGTTCCAGTGATCCGGAACTAGGGGATGGGAGTATTTTATATCATCACTGGTGATAAAATATTTGAAATTAAAAATCAGGACCCCCTGGTTTGGATTTCATGAAAAACGTAGGTCTGAGGCTTATAATAACAATATTGACAGAAATTTAAAATTCCAAGCTCTCTCCCCGTCATTTTACTTAAAGTATCAGGTTCCTGTAATCATTAATATTACTTCAGCAAGGTCTGTTTTAAAGAAACAGATTTCGGACTTCAATAAATTTTCTCTGGAATAATGTACTGACAACTGATAAATGGAGTATCATTATATAGACTTCCTCTCAGCCTAATATGCATCTCCTGTATGATGCAGAACGATGTTTTTTGAAACACTATAATGTAGAGAGAAAGAGAGAGAGAGAGAGAGAGAGAGAAAGAGAGATAAGTTTCTCATTTCCTTTGACCGGACATTATCTCCTCGACACCCTTCACTTGTATCTTATATCCTCCTCTAACTACCAGCCTGCGATGTCGATGGGGGAGAATGGATGACCCACTCCCTGTCCACTCGCAGAAAGGAAGAAAACAACCCAATACAAGAATTGCAAGGGAAAGAACACCGATGGCAGGCATCCGTTACATCGAATCACGGAAATTTTTATCATGATAGAATTACAATAATGAATCACTGATTAAGACAAATATTTTTTATGTATAAAGAAAATTAAACATCAGATACGTCTACCAAACAAGGTGCCATACCGTGATGAAAATAAAACAAGACCAAGTGTGTTCACTTCCTTCTATAGATGAATTGTATTTAAAATCAATGGACAACTCGGAATATATCATCCAGTAGAATTTAAATTTCAAGTGTATCCTTCCTCAACTATTCCAGAAGCACTTGGATTATCCATTGACTTTTCTAATAACTTGTAAGCTTCACTTATTCCAACAAATCGGACTTCCGAAGGGGCCCCATACGAGAAACAACAATTTCCCTTTCTGCTTTATTCGAAACTTACGCTCTTATTTCTCAGTTTGTGTTCAGTTGTTAATCTGAATGAACACACATTCGACTTATGTATTTTAATGGGGCAATGTTAGGGCCGAAATAATAAAAAGATACCAAATATAAACAGTGATTTTCTAAACTAAATTAAATTAAATTCTAGCAACCATAATTCAGTCATGGAGAACCTCTTTACCCACTTCTTAAACGTACATTCCTTATTTTTCATTTTATTAATACTCTTCTCAAATTCTGAAGTTACAGTAAGTAATAGGCTCCGTAACAGTTTTAAGACTTCATTGACAGTAGTGATATTTTTTCGGAGGTTTTTGATGTTCTCAGACAGCTTTTTTGAGTTTACTTAACCATTCCATTTTTGTAAAATGCACACACTTGTCTCTTTGATTCTCTGTGGTGTCATTTTAAATTTTTTAATTACATTCCCAACTGAATAACCAAGATATGATAAGCAGACGAGGGGGACGAACATGTGAGAAAAGTCAAATCAGAATTTGTTGTGCTTATTAAAAAAAACCAGGGATGTTAAATTAGTTTTATTATCATTAAGTTAATACAAGAATTGTTTCAAAAAATTCAAAAACTAGCAATATTAAAATCAGTAAACATACTGAAAATCACAATGAAGAGTTCCAAAATAAACATTTCTAGAAATGGCGAAGTTAAGGAAAGAGAGTGACCGAAATGTCGCCACTAGTTTTTTTAGAAAATTTGTGGCTAACTAAATACTTGAAATGACCAGATCTAGCCAAATAGGGGCTAAACTGGCAAACCTACGTATAAAAAAGATCTGTAGTTTTGCAAACGTGAGCGTTACAAAATCACAGAAGTTTTACCATTTGTAGACAATACTGGTCACGACGCTGTCCAGTGTGTCATTGTAAAGGGTAAGAACCAATGTGCCTAGCAATTAGTCTCTGACCGCACTGCGATGTCATCGGGTGATGTTATAGTGCCACCGTCTTGAACCGCCAAGTCGCGTGGCTAATAATTAGTGGAGCTATAAACTCCAGCGTGGTAGCAAGTCTTGTAAGAAGTAGTTTGAATTTTCTCGGTGAGTTCCACAAGCATGCAGTGAAAAAGAAACCATATTGTACGAAGACGTTAAAAATTACTTCACATGTGTCACCACATATGAACAATAAATGGTTCCAGAATAATCGAAATCGCTTGCAGACTACCAATCTGTGTATAGTAGTATGAAACTGAGCCTGTTTTTGTGTTTGTTTGTTTGTTTGTTTGTTTGTTTGTTTCTTTGTTTGTTTGTTTGTTTGTTTGTTTGTTGGAGTTATTGAGCATTTTCACCACTAGCATTTTTACACGTTTTAACACGTTTTATGAATGCTTAATTTGATCACAGACAAAGAAAATAGCTAAACTAGAAGACACTCCAATAGCAAAAAATTACTCGGAAAAGCTGGGAGATCTGCATAAAAAGGGATACAATTCACCACCGAAATGCCAAGCCAGGCTGCTGCCAGGAGGATCCTATACCAGCATAGGAGTAGAGCACAAGGCAGCCGGAAGAAACTAGAAACTCAGGAGGAATCGTATTTGACAAAGAGTTTTAAAAAATCACAGATGGAAACTGTTTTCTTTCAAAAGGTGGAATAATTACTATTCTGAGCAGTGGAAAAAAGGAAGAGAGACCTTACAGATATATCATAATTTTTTGATGAACGGAATATTTAAAAAAAGCAAACAGCTCTGCCAAAATTCAGTTCACTCTGAATTTGGGAGCAGCTACGAAGAGAACAACATACATCCGACCGTGTTTGCTTTGTTGCCGAGAAAAAAGATACTTCGGGAAGTCTCTTTTGGGACATCTTAAAAGTCTGTATGACAGTGCGAATAATTTTCCTGATAATTTCTAAGTAATGTTTATTAATTTTCACTCAGGTATACTCTTATTTTTTGCTTCTAGTTGGGCGACCCTCGACAGTGGTATGGGAGAATGGTGATATATAAAGTGCCTTGAGACCACAAAGCCGTTAACCTGACCGTAACCTAACTGGCTCCTGCCCGCAATTAATGGACGGAAGGAACAAAGATCAATACGTCGGTGATTCTCGCAAGAGAAAATCACTTATAAACCCGTGATTGTGGGGATTCTGGTGCCAGGTATCAAACCTACTGTGTTATATTAACAGAACTATCCGTTTCAACACCTTGGGTATAATATAGGCTACTGTAGTTTAATATCGACAATATCCGCGGATAACCATTCGAGGATGCAGGTACGGGTGCGAAGGAAGGAAGTGCGGATTCAAATCATATTTTGTACATCCGCGCGGGCGTCTAGTGCCAGAATGGAAGGCTAAGGTAGTTAATGTATTTGACGCTGCAGCAATCTCAGCTCTCTACTTCCGTAGTGAATGGCTGGTACTTCCACGTGAAGAAATGCCCATGGTGGAAGGTTAAAGAGCTCGGCTTAACAAGAGAATACCGAGAAAACGAGGAAATTCGTCATAACATTCAAGTGTGCCATCGTTGGCTTTCCTAAAACCTGAAGACATAATATATGGTTGGTCAGAGATTCAATATCAGGCTCCTGTCAACGTAAAGCTAAATGAGTTCTTGATTATATTTTCGATGGATGACTGGAAAACAAAGATATTAAATTTGGACATTCGATCTACATCCACAATCAAAGACGAAGTGCTTCGCAAGAAGGAAGAAGGGGAAAATTGAGCCTTCCCGTACATGAGAGATCAGTTAAATATTGATGCAAAGAGAAGCAAAACTGAATACCAAATACCAGAATATCGAGAACACAGTAAAGAGGAACGAAGATACAGGCAACATTACATCGTGTCTCAGAGCGATTTCTTTATTACAAAAGATGGAATAAAATCGAACTTGAAACGTATCCATGTCGTGTGACCTGATGCTTGATATGAGTGTGCTGTGTATTGTATAAATAAAATGTGAAAAAAAAAATATTCTTAGTAGGGCCTAAGTAATAATGAAGGTTTTAGAAACTGATCTTAAACACGCTTAATAATAGTTGAAAGGTATTTACTCCCACGCTGGTATCTTCACCTTGTCGCGATGTGGGAGCTTGCGTGCCTGAGTGATCCTGAGAGCTATGCCGGCGGGAGCATAAGCTACTGGTAGGGCCACCCAAGCCGGACAGGTCAAAGGTGATAGGCCAGGCTAAGAGGGATACCCTGATCCTCCAGATTGGGGGTTGATCATGGGGCTAACAACCCTATATCGGAAAAACAACACGTTACGAAACTCATAGACAAGAATAGCCGGACTGATGATAATGGTAAAATTGGGCTACAATTCTCAGAGAGGCCAAGCCCCTACAAAGGCTGTAGCGCCGAGGAGTAAGTAAGTAAGCAAGTAAGTAAAGCCTAGGAAAGGTGTGATGTGAATCGAAATAAATAAAAATGTACAGCCTATGTTTCAGCTAATCGACGGAGAGAGGAATGAAGCCCTAACTTCATAAATTCCATAAGGGACTAATGAAGGTCAGGTAAATGACGTAAGAGTAGTGGGACAATGTGTGAGCAGATATTTCACTCAGCGGAACTAATACACCTCACCAGCTTTTAATCACTTGTTTCGCGTTTTGAAACGCAAAGATAGTCTATTTATGCAATTTATATGTTAAATTTTTTACGTCGCACCAACACGATGGGATAGGAAAGGATTAGGAGTGGTAAGGATGCGACCGCGGCCTTAATTCAGGTACAGCCCCTGCATTTTCCTGGTGTATAAATGGGAAACAACGAAAAATCCCCAGGTTTCCTACTGTAAGGCTCGAACCCACCATCTCCCGAATGCAAGCTCACAGCTACGTGTCCCAAACCGCGCACGCACTCGCTCGATAATTTCTAACCGAGCTCAATAGCTGCAGTCGCTTAAGTGCGGCCAGTATCCAGTAATCAGGAGATAGTGGGTTCGCACCCCACTGTCGGCAGCCCTGAAGATGGTTTTCCGTGGTTTCCCATTTTCACACCAGGCAAATGCTGGGGATGTACCTTAATTAAGCCCACGGCCGCTTCCTTCCAATTCCTAGGCCTTTCCTATCTCATCCTGACCATAAGACATATCTGTGTCGGTGGGACGTAAAGCAAATAGCAAAAGACAAAAAAAGGAGATAATTTCTTTTATTTATAGATGGCGGTAGACCGAATAACATTGAAGCAATGCATGTGTAGACATTTTTAGTTCACAAATTCATCAATTCCTTGACGTAATTCATTTTTTCTCCACTTAACCGTTAAATTAACAACACATTCATCCAAAATTTCCGATTACGTACATTGATTTTCTTGGTTGGATTCCTCAAATAAACAGATATTGATTAGGTACGCCTAAATTTTACATTTCACTGGCTTCATTTTCCACACTATGTGGTATGTGCATTAAACGATTGAGTCTTTTAGGTGGAGTTACAGTACATCGTTCAGTTTAGGCGATGTATTGGATGAAGCGATGGAAACTCTGCATAATATCTCGCAATATTTCAGTTACACAGGCACCATGGTTCATTTTCTTTAATAGTCACTTGATCTTCTCAACTAACGGTATTATAATAATAATCTTATGGCCTCAGCCACCGTATGCAGACATTTCAATTTGACGCCATCTGGCTGTCTGCTCGTTAATTTCGACGTTCCGTTTTACTCTAGGCCCACCTGATGGCAGACCGAGCAAACCGAAACTCTCTTGGGCGTCTATGGCTGAGATTTAATTAATGTTGTCGTGTAAACACCAAATGTGTCACCAGAGATCTTTTACACGCAGACATCGTACGACATAGAGTGTCGAATGGACTTTTTTTCGCCCGTCAAATATCCGACTACCTCGGCCGGGTTTCAACCCGCTATCTTGGAATCCGGAGGCCGACACTCTACCACTGATCCACAGAGGCAGCTACTAACGGTACTGTAGTGCTTCAGAAACTATGCTACATCACTTTATTTCTGCTGAGAAATCAGAACAACATTTCTGATAGAAGTTACGATTTCATTCACTAAGACCGACCAGTTGCTGACTGCATTATGATCAAGGGCTTTGATTCCATTTTTGTAGAACTGTGAAACTGTCGTTGTCTTAGACTTCATGGTTCCATTTTTCCCATCAAATCATACAATTGGTGTTAATATTTCACGATATTATCGTGATGCTGGTTCTTTCACTGCACAGAAGTAAGAAGAACAATTTGATATATTCTGCATAATGTAGTCCTTATGTGTCTGTTGCAATAATTTATATTTATAACTTTTACTGTCTTGTAGCATTAAATTGCTTGTTACGAGCCGGGTATATGTAGTGTTTACTCTGCATCGAATTCCCCCTCGTTACAGTTGAGAATCGTCCATGCTTCAGGCAAATACACTGGACACTGTCATTTCTCTCACGATGACTTTTTTCAAATGAGAACAAGCTATATTATGCTCATTTGACGGTTAGTTGTTCAACAGATGTTGCTGTGTCAACCAGCGTAAGGAGAGACCTTTGCCCAACCGATTCTAAGGGATCTTCAATTGTATGTTGTATGTACATAGGCCTATAATCCCGTGCCGAAATAACTTACCCCAGGGATTACTGAAATGAAAAGTACACTAATAGATTTTAGTATAATGCACATACTGTATTATCTGGTTTACATCAAGTGGTTTGGGCATCTGGTGCCACAACGTTGCACCAAAATTAAATGATAAAATTATGTGATAATTTCCCGTGGAGATTTTCTTTACCTGTTCCTCTATCGGGCGCGTCCCAAGTGCGGGATAGGAGGCTCGCCGGACTTGTCTGGCAGTAAGCATCCACTATTACAGCCTATCCTTTCAATTACCTCAGTATTATCAACAATTTCCCATGGTTTAACCAGGACTACATCTAGGAAGTTACTGAGACGAGACGAGTTGGTGCTTGTAATACTTGTGTAAATCCACCCCTCCCAAATTAACTTATTTGGCAGTTTCTATCCATTGGCTTCATTTACAGCTCCATTCCATTCACTTTAGGCATGTTTAGATCTCTCCCAATTATTACCATATCATTATTATTTCTTTTATGTTTATAATCTATTAGTTTTTCAAATATGCCCATGTCTCCTTCCTCTCTTCCAGACCTAAATGTTTCTATTTTGCTGTGCATATCCTCTTCGACTATGTTCAACCAACGTGATTATTGGTGACTTAGTCTTTTTTTCCACTGACCATCCCAAGCTACAATGTCTTTTCCACACAATCTGGATATATAATTTATTATTCTCCTTCTTGAAGATTACCGTTACAGCTTCAATTCATCGAACCAGAGCGGTGATGTTAATAAGAAGTGTTTCAGGATTTTGCGTGAATGTAAACCAGTAATAATGCTCATGCAAGCTGTGATGTTTGGGGTCAAAGTTCGGATATCACCCTGATTCCAGCTAATTAATGGTTTGGTTTTGAAACAAGTGTGGTAATTTATTGTACCTATTAGGAGTTGATTTAGACTAAGATACACTTTTACTTTACCACTCGACGTGAGTCATTTAACTAAAAGAACATTCTTTTCGCAAGTATTCATCTTTCTGAGAAGTTATATTCTTATCTTTATGAAGAATTGCGATATACAGATATATATATTTAGAACATTACGTACTTCGTTGAGAATCAGAACTTGCCTCTTGCTCTGTGTACATCTTCTGAACGTAGGATTCCAGTACGAAGGGAACATCTTCTATCTCCCGTTGTCTTTCCATTAAGAGGGTGAAGGAAGTACAAAGGAGTCTCATCTTATTACTGCACGTTATGTTTCAAATTAAATTACCAGCCCGTCTTCCGTCCCCGAAGAAATATCTGCTCCTTCCAATAAAAGGCAGCAATAAAATTACGCTGTGGTAGAACGAACGTCCTGAACTCTCCATTTAACGATAATGCAAGACGTTCTGTATATTTTACCACTGAATTTTATCCTCTTCTGTAACATTCATTCCAGCATGCTTTGCTTCAAAGCCGGATGTCATAAATCGTCTCATCAAGGAATCTCTCATGAATGTTTTGTGCTTAACTTCACAAATATCTTGAACAGAATTGCAACTCAGTTAACAAAGTTTGCAGATCAATTTCGATTATGATACGAATTACTATTAAGTTATAATTATTTCCTTGGCAAAAAGAATTCTCTAATAAATGACAGAATCACTATTTTTAAAGTATTACAAATTACGGAGAAAATATATAATTAAAATTAAGACGTAATTACTTTTTCAATTTAGACATTTTTAGTTTCCCTGCTTTTAAGTTCGTCTGCTCAACTGGCAGTTTAATATCTAACTAGGATATAGGTCAGATAAACTCATAACAGTACAGAATGCCAAATAAATGTTGGGTTCCAAGGCAGACACATTTTCAAAGATATAGGAATTAAAAATGTAAATAAAAGTAAAAATTAATATTCTCAGCTCGTGTCCGAAAATTCATGAAACGATTTTCAACAGTAGATCTTATCTCACCCGCACATATAGGGGCTCCTTTTTGGGATATGATCAATTAATTATTTCTCAGTTGAAACCAACAGAAGTATTAAATGAGAAATGCACCACATATCAGATGAAAATAATCAATGTGTCGCTAGAGTAGGCTAATTCTCGTTCTTGTTGTACACTGACTGACAGAGCAAATGCAACACCATGAAGGAGTGGTTCGATAGGGATGAAAGTTGGGGAAAAAACAGAGACGGCACGGACGAATAATTGATGTTTATTTCAAACCGATATGCAGGTTACACAATGCGCACGGCATCGACTCAGTAGGATGTAGGACCACCGCGAGCGGCGATGCACGCAGAAACACGTCGAGGTACAGAGTCAATAAGAGTGCGGATGGTGTCCTGAGGGATGGTTCTCCATTCTCTGTCAACCATTTGCCACAGTTGGTCGTCCGTACGAGGCTGGGGCAGAGTTTGCAAACGGCGTCCAATGAGATCCCACACGTGTTCGATTGGTGAGAAATCCGGAGAGTACGCTGGCCACGGAAGTATCTGTACACCTCGTAGAACCTGTTGGGAGATGCGAGCAGTGTGTGGGCGGGCATTATCCTGCTGAAACAGAGCATTGGGCAGTCCCTGAAGGTACGGGAGTGCCACCGGCCGCAGCACATGCTGCACGTAGCGGTGGGCATTTAACGTGCCTTGAATACGCACTAGAGGTGACGTGGAATCATACGCAATAGCGCCCCAAACCATGATGCCGCGTTGTCTAGCGGTAGGGCGCTCCACAGTTACTGCCGGATTTGACCTTTCTCCACGCCGACGCCACACTCGTCTGCGGTGACTATCACTGACAGTACAGAAGCGTGACTCATCGGAGAACACGACGTTCCGCCATTCCCTCATCCAAGTCGCTCTAGCCCGGCACCATGCCAGGCGTGCACGTCTATGCTGTGGAGTCAATGGTAGTCTTCTGAGCGGACGCCGGGAGTGCAGGCCTCCTTCAACCAATCGACGGGAAATTGTTCTGGTCGATATTGGAACAGCCAGGGTGTCTTGCACATGCTGAAGAATGGCGGTTGACGTGGCGTGCGGGGCTGCCACCGCTTGGCGGCGGATGCGCCGATCCTCGCGTGCTGACGTCACTCGGGCTGCGCCTGGACCCCTCGCACGTGCCACATGTTCCTGCGCCAACTATCTTCGCCACAGGCGCTGCACCGTGGACACATCCCTATGGGTATGGGCTGCGATTTGACGAAGCGACCAACCTGCCCTTCTCAGCCCGATCACCATACCCCTCGTAAAGTCGTCTGTCTGCTGGAAATGCCTCCGTTGACGGCGGCCTGGCATTCTTAGCTATACACGTGTCCTGTGGCACACGAAAACACGTTCTACAATGACTGTCGGCTGAGAAATCACGGTACGAAGTGGGCCATTCGCCAACGCCGTGTCCCATTTATCGTTCGCTACGTGCGCAGCACAGCGGCGCATTTCACATCATGAGCATACCTCAGTGACGTCAGTCTACCCTGCAATTGGCATGAAGTTCTGACCACTCCTTCTTGGTGTTGCATTTGCTCTGTCAGTCAGTGTACATTTCACGACACACACACCAGGGCCTATAAGCGTTTCAGTCTTTGGAAACGATAAACACACAAACTCATACAAGATTTCGGCGGCGATGATAAAGGGACTTGAAAAGGAATGGCCTTACCCTGATACTTGCCTGGTGTTTAAATGGAATCCACTGAAAACGTTCTTCAGTGCTGGTGATAGTGTGATTCGGACCAGTGATTTTACAGCCACATGGCACGTACTTCAAAGTCAAATTATCGGTACTAGGAAAATTATTGTGGCTTCATACTAATGACTGTCTTATAACAGAAATAAAAGCAAGTCTCCAGGCTTAATTAACTGTTATTATCGCAGTCATAACACTTCCAAAAAATCAGTGGCTTGACTTAGAGATTGGAGTCGCACTTCTGTCACTTGACGGTTTTGTTGCCCAGGAGTACATTTAACACATATCGAGTACGTAATTATGTGTATCATACAACTTGTAAGTGAGTTAACTTGTGTTTTAACTTCAAAAACTTCTGCGCACTTAACATAAATGCAGAACCGTTAGTTAGATGTACTACGAGTTACCAATGAAGGCATACTATGGGTGTAATAGAAGATGACCGCACTCATATTTCTTTATAAGGTATGAATCAATTATGGTATTAAAAACACATACACAATCTTGTTTTCAAACTGATGAATCAAAAATCACCACACGATGTTTCTCAGAATACCATAAAGAATATCATTAATCTATTAAATCTTGATATAATCCATTTTCCATTTTCTCAGCAGGGGCATATTTGAACAATACAATTCCCTCCATTCATGATACTATTTATCATTACCTGGGTATTGATAAAATAATGTATTCCAACTCAAAACATCTGGACCTTGTACATAGCAAACATACAAAGCTGAAGAATGTTACTCATTCATTAAGCAAATTATAACATTACAATTTATTATAAATTGTAGAATGAATTAAATTTTGTACGAGTATAATCAAATAAAGTAATAGCTAATATAAAATATCGTACCATTACAAACGGATAGGGAACGAAAGGGAAATCAACAACGTCATGTTGTAAGGAGCAATATGACTCTCGTCTCTTCTGACTCTTTGTCCTCATAGCTGAGGAATCATGATCCTGTGACATTAAACTCTTAACTAACCCTCTCCATTTCGACCGACAGTCTGCTTCTCTAATACAGGTCTGAAAAGATATTCCGGTGAAGAATTTAATCTGGCCCGAACATATAATTGGCGATCTATCTCTGGTCCGTTTTCCATCTACATTCCCTTGGACAACTAGTTTCTCAAGACTATTTCCGTCGCGGCGAATCGCATTCCCAAAGTACTGTATTGTAACATGCGACGTCGGAAAATTGTGGATAGTTCATTTAAACTGGAAATGTTAGTTCTCCTGGCTGTCCATGGAATACGGAGCATACACCGCCAGCACCACATTTCTGAAATATCTATACGATTTACATCTGATGCCTTTATTGTTCAAGATCAATATCGTAGAGAAAAATGCTGAACACCAGCAATGGAATGAGTAGTACCTTTGTAAGTTTTGTTATCTGTTGTGATTATTTATGGAGAATATTGCGTGCAGAGGAGTCAGAAGAAAATAAGAGGAAGTCCCGTTGTATTGTGTATTTTTAAACGACACTATTGTTGTATGAATATTCATTGTTATTCAATACTTTTGCATTTATTCCTACCATTTGTTGAAATACTGTTTGTTAGATTTCTTCCATAGGATTGTACTGTAGTTGTGTTAAGCATGTAATATTAGTAGCCTTAATGAAAATTGATCAATTCATTTTCACATCCAATATTGACACTGAAGAAAACCAACTATTATATTCATAATCAACATCACTAAATTCATCAATGCACAAAAAATAAGATAAACAAAAACTTTGTCAAATTTCATTACTTAATGTAACGTTATAATGTTAAACTGTGGATCGTGAAATAATTTAATAACGAGCGAGATGGCCACGCCGTTAGGTCGTGTAGCTGTGAGCTTGTATTCAGAAGACGGTGGTTTCGAATCCCACCGTTCGCTGCCCTGAAGATAGTTTTCCGCGGTTTTCCACTTTCACATCAGGCAAATGCTGGAACTCTACCTTAAGACGAGAGCTGCTACATTCCAGTCCTAGCCCTTCCCCGCGCTTAAGTTGCCTATAAACTTCGATGTGTTAGTGTGACGATGTGTTAGTGCGACGTTAAATCACTACCAAGGCAACGCAAATCATTTAATTCCTGCAGGATGAGCGCTGTAGGAAGAAAGCAGTTTACTGAAAATATCATTTAAAAGACTTGTTTGTAACAAGCCAACGATGGCTGCTGCTACGGTTGAGGTACTAATTGAATACCTCTGAATGGTGCAGTTTCTACCATTTAAGTTTATGGCTATGATGAGCGTGCTACAGGCGATAAAAGCTGTATCCAGCCGACACAGACGCTATATTCAGTTCCGGAAGTGCCATCCGAGAATGTTACACGCCGTCACTGCACGTTACACCCTCACCTTCTTCATGGCTCGTTTAAGAATTCAGAACGCGATGAGATTTAGCTGCGTTCTCTGCACCATTTGCGATCGATCTTGGATCTTGAACGCCTCTTTTTTTCTTGTGTAGTCCACACACGCGCTTTCCAAACTCGTCAACACGTCCGTCCCCAGGGTTCCAATTTGAAGCGCTGTTCAACACGGCCGTCTTTTTCCTCGCCTGCCAATTCTGTTTTGAATGTTATTTCCTGCTACAAGATTTCCTCACTGCTTGTGAAATTTACCTATTTGTGATATACCTCACGCCCGTATATTCTCTATATTTTGAAGTAATGGAGATGGATGTCAGAATACATTTCACGAATATCCATCTCATCCACACGCTCATTTTGTTCAAGCTGTCACTTCCAATACCAGATATTTGAAGCATGTGGAAGCTTTAGTTCTATATTTAATTAAAAAATCAGATATACTGCAGTAGTATAATGTATTGGTTGTAATTACACTATAAAGCGGAATGCTGCTTCCAATTTTCGTTCTACTCTTTTACCCGAACTGATCCTTTAAGTAAATGTACCTTCCTCCGTAGCCAAGCATGGTAATTAATGCCCGATGGAAATTTAGAGATCAAATCCAGGCGCTTACAGCAGTTATCATGACGGTGGTTGATCTCCGGCTACTACTCGCAAAACATCACCAGAAAAATAATGCTGGGATAGTTCTCAATTCTCAGAAATACGGCACCTACAACAACAATGTAGACGAACATTTCAATAGATTCCCATGGACCCCGAATTAATACAGGCTATCAGATAATGTATACATTAATATGGTATACAGATGGTATACTGAAATGTATTCCAAGCCACCAAGGCCGTACCCACGGGTGGGTTAGGGGGTTCAAAGCCCCCGCAATGAACTTAACAAATGTGAACAGCACATGAAGGTTCTCAAAACTTCAGTGCATTAAATTAAAACTATTATGAAATCAAGGATTAAAAAAACAAACAAACCCCATGGCACTGCAGCCCTTGAAGGACCCTGGCCTACCAAGCGACCGCTGCTCAGCCCGAAAGCCTGCAGATTATGAGATGTCGCGTGGTCAGCACGACGAATCCTCTCGGCCGTTATTCTTGGCTTTCGAGATCGGGGCCGCTATCTCACCGTCAGATAGCTCCTCAATTCTAATCACGTAGGCTGAGGAGACCTCAAACCAGCCCTCAGATCCAGGTAAAAAACCCTGACCTGGCTGGGAATCGAACCCGAGGCCTCCGAGTAAAAGGCAGGCACACTACCCCTACACCACGGGACCGGCTGAAATCAAGGATTAGGAAAAATAAATGCATTTAACCTGTAAAACTCTACCGTCATTATGTTTTCCTGAGGGTATAGGTAACAAATTTACTGAAAAATGAACTGAAAATTTAAATGTTGGTGAGATTTGTATATTTTTTACTTTTTACGTAATAGGTTTTGTGCTATCAATTCAATAATTTGCACTCCAGATCAAGTTATTCCAGTCTGAAATGTTTCACTTGGTCCTTTTATTATTTTCTTCTTCTTCACTTCGAATCACCCATCTTCGGGCTACTTCAGATCAATCACTTCTTAGACGCTTGTGCTCCTTTTCTTCCCCCAGTTATAACTGATCTCCTCCTCCTTTCCTCCTCTGATATCTGAATCGGTTTTCTGGTGTTGATCTTAACCTTGAACCTCTTAGCTTCGTCTTTGGTAACGGTCTTGGCTGTACCATTCTTTAACATGAGTTCGGTAATCTTATGATCTCTCAGATCCCTTTCCACTTCCTTAACCCGTTTGGGTTTAGCCTTCTTTTGTAAAAGAAGTCAAAGATCTGTTTAGTTAATCTGTCAGGATTCATTCGGAATATGTGTCCTCATTTTCCTCATGGTATCCGAGGGTCTCACCGACTTTACGTAGAGGGATTCGAATCTATAAAATACTTTGTTTGTTATTTTGGAATTTGGGACCCATGATCTTCCACAAAATTTTCCTCTCCTTGATTTCCAATTTCTCCATTTTCCTGTTCTTCCCCATGACTAGTGTCTCTGCTGCATAGAGTGTTTCCCGCTTAATTACTGTGTTATAATGCCTTATTTTGGTGTTCCAAGACAGGGCTTTGTTATTGTATGTGTTTTTGATTTTCCGGAAAGCTAGTTGCATTTTGGTACTTCTCGCTTCCATTGCTTTCCCTTCAAGGTTGTTCCATTCAACCCATTCCCCTAGGTACTTGAAACTCTTCACCACCTCTATTTTTGAGCTCCTACTTCAATTCTCTTAGGAGTGTCAAGTATATTCGTCATGATCTTCGTCTTTTCGAAATAAATCTTAAGTCCTATCTTCGCCGCCTGCACTTGTAATTCGGAGATTTGTTATTTTGCTTCCTCCCACGTTTCTGCGAACAGTGCCAAGTCGGCAGCAAATGCCAAACAATCGTGATTCCTTTGTTTTCTGTTCCAAGTCTTATTCCCCTTCTCGTTCTTGCATTCCATTCACTCACAACATTTTCAAGTGCACAGTTAAACAACAGGGGGTAGAGACCACCCCCTTGCCGGACCCCTGTTCTGATCTCAAAAGGTTCTAGTAGTTCGCCCATGAATCTGACATTAGAGGACGTATTCGTGAGCGTCTCCTTGATGATGCTAAAAGTTTTCCCGTCAAAGCCAAACTCCTCCAAAATAATGAACAACGAAGTTCTGTCTATGGAATCGTAAGCTTTTTGGAAGTCTACAAAAGTCACTATATACGGTTTCGCGCTCTGCTTCTGGTATGCTAAAATGTTTCTGAGGTTTATGATCTGTTCATAGCAAGATCTTCCTTTCCTTTTGTTTTTTTTTTTTATTTTTTTTTTTTTGCTAGTTGCTTTACGTCGCACCGACACAGATAGATCTTATGGCGACGATGGGGCAAGAAAGGAGTGGGAAGGAAGCGGCTGTGGCCTTAATTAAGGTACAGCCCAAGCATTTTCCTGGTGTGAAAATGGGAAAACATGGAAAAGTATCTTCAGGGCTGCCGGATGTGAGCTCAAAGCTGCACGGTCCTAACCGCACGGCCAACTCTCCCGGTCTCTTCCTTTCCTAAACCCTGCTTGATACTCCCCAAGTTGGCGATCCAACTGAGGTTCAGATCTTTGCAGTAATGCTCTGGACAGTATCTTGCATCTCATATCCACCAGTGAAATTCCGATTTCAAACCTTCTTTATGAAGAGGGTGTATCAGGGCGATTTTCCATTCGTCTGAAATAACCTCATTCTTCCACATCTCTTCAAAAAGTTTTTGTAGTGAGACAATTGCATTTTTTCTTGCATACTTCCATAACTCAGCTGTTATCTGATTTTGTCCCGCTGCCTTGAATTTTGCATATGAGTCGGTATTGCCTGGATCTCGCTTATAGATGGAGGTTTAGAGTCAGGTGTGGGGGATGACTTCTGTGCACTATAGAACGCCATCTTTTGGCGTGGTTCTTCGCAATTTAGAAGTTCCTTGAAATATTCCGCTAGTATCTTACAGTTGCCCCTATTACTCTACGCCATGTTCCCTTTTTTTGTCCTGAAGTTGGAGAGTTGGGTGGTCATATCTGTTTAGCTCCTACCCGAAGGCCAGATAACAGTTTCTCATGTTGTTTTTAGCACAGCCATCATTTATCTTCCTGAGTAGTTGGTCTGCTTGTTCCTTCTTAATTTTCTTGATCCCCTTGGGCACATCTTCCTAGTTTTCACAAAGTGTTATTTTGCCAGATGTGCCATGCCTCCTTCCTCAGATCAAGTAGTCTTTCACACTCTTCGTTCCACAATTCGTCCTGTAACAGGTGGAAGCTGCTCTGCCTTTGTTATAAGACTCTTATAATTGGTATAGAGTAAATACTGAAAATAGAAAACTATATTGTATTAATACTAAAGTGTTGAATTACCTATATAACTGAATGGTTACAAGCCTAGAAATTATGATATACTTTTTGTCTTCAGTTTTTGACACATTTGTTATCAGACCTTGTAGATCATTTTTTGGATATACTTAAGAGATGCTCCTACTTTCCTGGCCTTTTCCCGAGTTATCTGGGATCAAAACTAATGTAGATTAATCCCTGTTTAACGGATGCCCTTTCTGACGCCAATTCTAGATGGGTGGGTGTATTCGCTATTGCGTGCTTCTGTGGTGGTTAGTAGTATGATGATGTGTTTTGTGTCGGTGAAGACGTGCATCAGGACGATCACTAACACGCAGTATTCCAGCTCAAGTCCCAATAGTTGTAGCCGATACGTGCTTATACACAAAAATTAATTATTTTTAAATAATTCGCGGTGGTCACTAACAAAATTCACAAGTTTGAATGTTCATTAGAATAATGTAGCCTGGAAAACAGTTACCTGAGTCAATCGATTTATACAAGGCCAGTCCCTCATAATAGATCAAACTCTTTCTGTGAACGCATGTGATGGAAGTATATCTTAAATGAATCCATAAGGTTCGTGTGGTATTGAATCAGAAGCACGGAAATAAACGCTCGCAAAGGGAACCTATAGAATTAGGAAAACTGTTACAAAACAGAGCCACAGAAATTGGAGGAAAATCTCAAAAGATGTGGGACATCTATTCTCTAGCATACACATTTTACTTATTTTTGTTATCCCCACCTAAAAGGTCATATTTTCTGTAAATAACAGGAGAAATGGAGCGCAGTTAGTCCAAAATCGTATTCGGATATTACAAGACACACCGTAGTATCAATCAATCAATCAATCAATCAATCAATCAATCAATCAATCAATGGTTAACGTTTAGGGCTATCGCCCACATGGCAGATTCCCTATCATTTGTTTACCTAGCCATTTATTAAAAGCTTTTAAAGAAGTTAGATATTTATCGAACACTTTCCTTGATACATTATTCCAATCCCTAACTCCTCGTCCTACAAATTAATATTTGACACAATTTTTCCCCTTTCATTCCAACTTTAACTTCATATTATGATCGTTCCTACGTTCTAACGCTCCACTGAAGTTTATTCGTCTACTAATGCCACTCCACGCCATCTGTTCAGTGACAGCTCGGAACATACCACTTAGACAGACATCGCGTTTCCTCACTCCCAAGTGTTTCGAGCCCAAAGATTTCAACCCTTTCGTAACATCACTGCTTTGTCGGAAATCACTCAGAACAAATCGTGCTGCTTTCCTTTGGCTCTTTTCCAATTTTCGTATCCAATAGCTCTGGTGAGAGAGTCCCATACTCTAATTGGGGTATAACAGAGACGCAGGCTATTTGCCATCTCCTTTACATCTATATATATAAAAGCAAGTCGGTCTGGAGCGATGCATATAAAAATATTTAAAAATGAAAATAGACGTGAATTAATGAGGCATTTCTAGAAATCTGAGAAATTTGAAACTTGGTACGGGAGAAGCTGATGACCGCAGGATACATAGAAAAATAGAAAATTCTCAAAATTCCCTGAAGGGGGCACGCTGGGGGGCCTCAAATTTTGGGCTCAGCAAAAGAACGCAGTCGTATAATTTATCCAAAGCGGCAAACTATAGGTTTCGTGGGCTAAAATTTTTTTTAGGAATTTCCTCATTTTTATCCCCTGTCCCCCCAAATCAAGATGGCGGCACAACCTGCCAGGCGACGTAGAAAGTTGAAATTTGGAGAAATTATAGCTTTTAGTCCCTAACATGCGTAAGAATTCAAAGATGTTCAAATTTTTAACTTTTCACCCCCAAAGATATCGAAATACGGAGGAAATTTTAATGACTGTTCAGACATTCCTCTTCAGGTATTTGTTGGCTAAACGGTAAGTCATATCACAAAACGGATGGGACAATTTCAGTTCAATTTGGAGTGATCTACAACTTTGGTCATATGACTTTTTGTCGTATCTCTCTCCTTTATAGGTTAGATGTGGCCGTATTTCTGGATTGTTCGTAAATTTGGTGATTTTTACAAGTATATTTCATAGTTTGACACACTTATAGGAATGATAGGATCATCAAGTTAGGTACGCACATTGGCATGATCAAAGGCCATATGTGGACCAAATTTTATGATTCTATCTTATACATAATTATGCAAAAATTAATGTAAAGCGTTAAAAATGTGCCCAAATTTTACCCTATTCAATATTTTGAACTCAATTTGCCCCCTAAATATGGGAGATACGAGGAAATAGTTCAGAGACAAACATGTAGAGCGATGAAAGAGGCGTCTGATGGCGTAAACTGTTTTTTAACCTCATGCACTGTTTAGGAGTTGTGAATCTCGAAGTGGAGGTTTGCACTTTTAAACGTGCTCATGTTTATCCGTTTTAATGAATGTTCAGACATTCTTTTGAGGTATTTGTTGGCTAAGCGGTAAGTCATATCACGAAACGGGTGGCACAATCTCGGTTCAATTTGATGTGATCTACAACTTTGGTCCTATGACCTTTTGTCTTATGTCTCTAACTTATACGTTAAATTGGGCTCTCTTTCTGGATTGTACTTAAATTTTGCACCTTGTCACGTATAATTGATGGTTTGAATCACTTATAGGAAAGATAGGATCATCAAATTCTACAAGAATATTGGCCCACCCAGTAGCCAAACGTGTGCCAAATCGAATGTTTTAAGCTGTCACATAAGTATCTGAAAAGTAATTCAATATGTGAAATATTACGCCAATTTCACCCTATTCAACTTTTCTAAAACAATCTTACCTTTAAATAGATGAGATTCTTGAACATATCATAGGACCAGGCATTTAGATCGCTAAATGTGCCCAGAGGCGTCTTATCGTACAATCCGTTTTTCGATATGTTGTCCCGTTCAGCAGCAGTTATTCTGTAAATGAAGGTAAACATCCATATACTTCCGTATGACGATCTATATTCATTCATTGAACTCGATTTGTAGTGATCTAGGAAGGATTTGTCTGCCATTGTTATTAAATACTTTGCAAATCGATAGTGACTGTCAGAAGGAGGGTTTAAGAATGGGGTCGTCCTATAACTCCTGTGCACCACTGTAATGAATAATTCCCTTCTCGATTCGACTAGCAGAAGACAAGGGAGCGTGCAATTTGTTTCAAAACTCTTTTACCCGATTCTGTTTGTCAGTAGGCAAGGATGTATCCCATTATAAACAAATTTACTAATCTAAAATGTGACTGATATTAGGCATAGTGACCTGCTAATATAATGGAAACTCACCAACTCTGTGTGACTGGCAGTAAGCTGACTGGCATTAGAAAATGCGTCAGCCATTATAATGATAAGAACACAACTCAGTTTTGACAGGCAGTTCCTCAACTGTAATCTATCTGAAAGTAAGAAATGAGGTCTGCTATTGTAATGAAACCTCCCCAAATCGATTTTGGCCGCGCACTAGGCAATGGGGCCTGCCATTAAATGAAAATTACCAACTTCTTTGTGAATTGCAGTATACAAGCGGATTTGCCGTTATTATCGCAATTCCGCAAGTAGCACTTTATATTGGAAACAACGTCTGTGGACTTCACAATGCTGTTTCTCAGATAACGCCAAGAGACATGCAATATAACAAATCTTATTGACTTCATGTACAGTAATTTACTTCGATATCTGTATACAATGTAGAGAAGTGTAGAGATGCACAGGTACATTTGCTAATCTTTACCAAAACCCTCTTAACCTTGTGAAGTTATTTGTAACGATTGTTTACAACCTCGTCAACGTGATTTTACCAATGAAGATAATTCCTTGTATTAACACGTGGGCACTTACAGTGATCCCCGTCAAGACAGTAATTAAGCCTGACAGGATTCTCCTCTCTTAGCCTTTTGGTGAAACTTACAAGCTGACTTTTCACCCAGTTTACGACCTTTGTCTGCTGTCCATCTCGCAACACTGTCTAGGTATTTTTGTATTCGCTCACAAATTTACTGAGGTGAGAATCAGTACATTTTAGCTAGATAAAGGTTGTGTACATGTCTGTAATTTCTAATTGGTTATTAACGACGTGTTTTTGTGAACCTTTCATAAAGTACTTGCACCATGCAAATTGAGAGGGCACACCTCTTATCTCGTTCTTTAATTTACATACATATATTTTCTACACAATGCTTTATTAAAATGTTGTGCATATTAACGAGCGCTGTTGTTTGTGGGGAGAGCTGCTATTGGTTGATTTCCCAGGAGTGTGGTACGGAGATAGCATTACTCTGTTTCAGTCTACCGCAGCGTATAAAGTGAAACTCGTCCATGTGGAAATGGCGCATACTGTTCCCCTTACTGACCAAAGGCAAAAACAATTAAATTAGCAATGCTGTATTCATCCACTAATTATGAAACGAGATCGAGATGAATTTGGTATAATAAATAAAGTGGAGATTACACACACATTTAGCCAAAGCGGAAATCTCATTATGTCTGTTATTATCATTTTTACTATTATTATTATTATTATTATTATTATTATTATTATTATTATTATTATTATTATTATTATTATTCAGAAAACAGTGGTATTTAGACCTGGAAATGGCAACTTTTGGCACACAAAAAGTTTTTCACTTCAACTGTATTGATCTTTTTTTCACAATGCAATACTGTACATTTTCAAAAGTTTAATCAGATAGTCTTTCCAATTAATTACGCTTGCAAAGTAAGTATTTGCTTATCTTCCAGTGAATGTGCTTTATATTTGTTTTATATGATAAGTTATATTGTAATACACAGTTGTAATATTTCTCATTTATTTATAACTTTGTTCATTAAGATTTCGACAATTAATGTAAAATTAAAATATTGTCGCGGGTTATCTTGGTCCTAACTAAAATTACGACACATGGAGGTCACGTGTTTTACTATCAACTAAATATATGGGACTACTATTTACTATTTACAGTTAATCTCAAGATCACTTGTGATTCAGTTTTTCCAGTAGACACAGCTTTTTACCCAAGATCGTAAAACACACACTAATACATTTTTACTTGAGTGATCATAATGCACGCCGGCGCGTCTAACCTCTATTCTGCACATAGCTTTTCACAACGCAATGTCTTTCCTGAAAAGTTCACAATGGCAAGACTCATTGAATTCCATGTAGCCATCGGACGGACACACACTCGATGAATTACTCGTCACACATTCACAACCCTCTGCTTGCATTCACTCGCGACTGACGCACTCAAGGCCGACACCAGACTAACTGTCGTGCACCAGTTACGCGCTCTATGAAAACCTGCAGAAGATTCTAGTAGTTCCTAATTCAAGAAAATCCTGCGCCATTTTTAATCAGCTTCCAGCTTCTTTATCACGAGCCTCAACAATTCGCCGGCGATATTGTTTTTACTCGCTGTCCGTCCCGTCCACAATGCCGCTGCGCCGCGATTATTACCTCTCGCTGGCCGTCACCGCCACAATATATAATAGCATATGGACATTTTCCTGGGCCGCGAGTTTTTATAACTCAAATCTAAATAACATCATAAAATGTTCCTTTTTGAGAAATTTCTTTGTAGTAAATATTCCATTTACGGGCATTTTGTTGAAAATTAATTTTTTTGAACAATAGTTTCCCAGCTTTTTAACTGGCCCTCAGACCCAAATTCCATCATTTCTGAGCGCAATTTTTTCAAAGTTTATATACTACAACTTCGAATGTTCTAGAGACATGTTTGTTAGATACCTGCCCATCTGATAATACGTATCTACCAAAAAGATCAAGAACAAAATTTCACGTCGTTATTAATGTATAATTAATAGAGAATGAAGGTATTATTAAATATACTATTATTATTATTATTATTATTATTATTATTATTATTATTATTATTATTATTATTATTATTATTATTATTATTATTATTATTATTATTATTATTATTATTATTATTTAAAGGCTTCCAAGGTGAGCAAAGGTAGAACGGCGGATGGACAGAAGAGAGAAGACAGGTGGCCAGAGAAGAATGCAACGTTTTTGGGCTACAAAACAGGCTTCCAGAAATGCCTTATAGTTACCTGACATGGTCTCTAATGGCCCTCGATAATAATAATAATAATAATAATAATAATAATAATAATATTTTATTAATACAGTAAGATATGATCTATAGAATGCGCCCTGCCAGTGTATAGGAGTACTACAATCGGAAACAATTTCAGAAATTCAATAAAAATGAATTAATTCTAATTAATAAGTAAATCATTTTTTCCTTGCTTCTTAAAACATTTTGTGATTTGCAAGAGAAGTAGAAGTTTAGACGTTCTTTTGAAAGGATTGAACTTTCTTAGACAGGTTGTTCCAACACCTCAGCCTTCAGTTTTCATTCTACTTCACTGCACGTCTCTTGTTTCTCATTGAACTTTAACCTTTGCTTGTTAGAAGTTCGTACTCAAGATATTAATAATGCTGTGGGTAAAAGTACAGTTTCTTCCATAGCTTACAATTGACATGCACAGTATCTTTGACATAAAGCAGTACTAGATTCATATTAACTGCAAGCGCAGTCTTAAAAGTAAATCTCCTTGGAAGATTTATCAACGCAGAATTGTTTTCGATGGTAGTTCACAGCAATGTTACCAATCACTAACAGATTTTGAATTAACATCTTTCAAAATATTTTAACAGAAAATTTGCCTATACACTAATTCTGTTTTATTCAATATGCGAAATATTATTATCCTGAAAATCTTCACAATCCAAAATATGGTTGCCAGATTTCAGACAGGAGAAACGGTAACCCAAATATAGACACTAATTTGCGGTAACATAATGAATCAGCATATCAAAAATTGCATTAAAGGTAGGTTGGTTAACTTCTTCTTTTCCACATCGCGACAAACATCCAGTATATAATTCTTATAACGCTTGATAACACAAACACATTTACATAGGCTACTGTACAACCAACCTAATACGAGTATTTTTCACTTTTTCACATACAATATTTTATTATCAAAATTATTATTAAAAAATCCATCGTAACTGAAATAAGTAACTCATTTTTATTATATCAACTGTGTACCTGTTTCAGCTGTCCGCGAAGCCTGGAGGTAGCGTGCCTTCCACTAACCCGGAGGCCCAGGTTTCAATTCCCGGCCGAGTCAGGGATTTTGACCTGGACCTGAGGGTTAGTTCGAGATCCACTAGCTATCGGAAATATAGATGGTGACCCCGGTCTAGAAAACCAACATTAACGGTCGAGAGGATTCGTGGCATTGACCACGCGTCTCTTCATAACCTGCAGGCCTTCGGACTGAGCAGAGGTCACTTGGTAAGCCAAGGCCTGTCAGAGCTTTAGTGCTATGGGGTTTATTTGCTTTTTGTACACCAATTTCACTCATCCCCCCCCCCCAATTTGCATACTCATAATAGATCAAACTCTTTCTATGAACGCATTTGATGGAAGTATATCTTAAATGAATCATTAAGGTTCGTGTGGTATTGAAATGCAGTTCTTATGTGACATCCGTCAAAACTGCCGTCACATGCCAACGACGCCTTGGTACATGTTCCCCAAAGCATATACAGACGAAACTATGTCATAACGCAATAGACAGTCATAGATTCTTTAATTTGTTGTAAAATTTTCCTGTAATGGTTGCAGGTTGCCGAAGGGCAAAAAGTACGCGAAGAACTGTATATACTAGGTTGAATGGCTTAAGCATATTTTCTTTTTGTTGGTGGTTTAATGTCGCACTAACACATTGAAGGTTTTCGGGTACACAAGGATAGGAAAGAACTGGGATTGGGAAGGTAGTGGCCATGGCCACAGCTCTAGGTTTGGTTTAGGCCTACATGAAGTCGTTATGCCGCCTTCTCCGAAATCGAAACATTTGGCGTACGATTTACAGGGAAGAGAATGGGGAGGATTCCGTACCTCTTCGGCAAAAATCATACGTACCACAAACCTAGTTATTTAGGTGTATACCACTTCATACATTCTCGCATGGGATGGGGCTAAGTCAAACGACCTACAGACTCGCTGAAACTCATTTCAAGAAATTAATCCCAGTTAGTCTAGACTAGGCTAGAGCACTCTGTTCAATCGGTGTGTTTGAAAGGACAAAGCACTAAAAGGCGTTCGACACTGAATAGGTGATTCTACCGAACTGTCTGATCACAAAGAGAAGAAGCGAGTCTGGACAGGCCGAACAGCTCGGAAATTCGGAAGTTCGAGTCAGACACTGTTGCCACATGCATCGGTTGGTTCTCCGAAACTTGTACAGCCACTGCATGTAAAACTTGTAACGTTCACGCGTGAACCACAAACATGGTAACAACTCGCAGTTTGAGCACTCACTGAGTGGTTCAACAATTGAGTTGACTGGTTTGTTACAAGTTTGACTCATACTGCCCACTTTTCAAATATCGTTCATTTCGACTGAGAAGCATGAGCCTGGTTCGAGTTTGATCAGATGAGCCTGTCTCCTTGAAGCAGCCGGCTCGTTCTCCGAGCAAACGAGCTGGGTAGTCGAAGTGGAGATACAATGAGCTCAGACTCGCTCGTTGCATGACTGATATTCAAGCCATTGCTTGTTAATCAAATCTAATATTAATTTACGAGATAGGGAGAATTTGAAAGTCTTCAAGAATATTTGTCAGTACATAAACATAAATAACGAGTATAAAGCACGTTTTGGACAACAAAAGAAAGAATTTATCACGGTTATAGTTTCTTATTTGCAATTTGATTTACGTCGCAATGACACAGACAGGTCTTATGGCAACGATGGGATAGGAGACGTCTAGGAATGGGAAGGAAGCGACCGTGACCTTAATTAAGGTACAGCCTCAGCAAGTGCCTGCTGTGAAAACGGAAAACCACGGAAAAGCATTTTCAGGGCTGCCGACAGTGAGGTTCGAACCCACTATCTCCCGAATGCAAGCTGACAGCTATGCGATCGTAACCATGCGGCCATTTGCTCGATATGGTTACAGAAATACTAGTACCGAAAGTTGGCAAAATGAATATAAGAGAAAACTTCATTGCAGAGTATACACCGAAATGAAATAAAGAATTTACACAAGCAAACAGGAGAACTCCGTTCAAACTATCACACAATTTACAGCAAAAATATCTATCTTAAATCACATAATATGTAAAGTAATTTGACTTAAAGGAAAGGGAAACTCAAGAAAATATCTGAGAGCTATAAAAATCCTTAACAGGAGAAGACCTAACAACTTCATCCAATTTCCACTCAGGAACAGCCACACCAGGATCACATCAATAGGCAATGAATTCTAACTTCTCCACTAAAGCGAAACATATAGAACCGAGCTCGATAGCTGCAGTCGCTTAAGTGCGGCCAGTATCCAGTATCCGGGAGATAGTAGGTTCGAACCCCACTGTCGGCAGCCCTGAAGATGGTTTTCCGTGGTTTCCCATTTTCACACCAGGCAAATGCTGGGGCTGTACCTTAATTAAGGCCACGGCCACTTCCTTCCCACTCCTAGCCCTTCCCTGTCCCATCGTCGCCATAAGACCTATCTGTGTCGGTGCGACGTAAAGCAACTAGCAAAACATATAGTCTGCAATACAAACACAAGTAATCTGACAGAGATCCTAATTGACCCTAAAACTGAAATGGAACAAACCAATTCAGAGGATCATGATAAATTCAAACGTGAACTCAGCAGAACCATAACTCACATCACTGAAATATAAACTATGAGGCTACAGAGACCTGGCAATAAATTTGCAAACCCTCACATGAACTGACTGTAATACAAATCACAGCTATCTGAGTGAGGCCCTCGGCATGATTCCACAGAGTTATTATGTCCTCAACCCCTCAACAAAATTAAATTGTGTGTGTCCTGAACAAATTGGTGAGTCATTTCTTACTGACAATGACCTCCGACGTCCTTTAACAACCATTTGACAGACATCGTTGAAAGGAATATCGCCATTCTGCTGAACGACGTTAGGTTAATCTGTATTTCTTGAATATCAAAACCCCATGGAATAACCTTTTCATTATCTCCTCTTTATCTTTTTCCTACCACTTTCCCCACACCTGTGGGGTCGCGGGTGCGAACTGCGTCGAACATGTACATTTGGCCCTGTTTTAGGCTGGATGCCCTTTCTGACGCAACCCTATATGGAGGGATATAATCACAATTGCGTGTTTCTGTAGTGGTTGGTAGTGTAGCGTATTGTGTGAATATGAAGAGGAGTGTGTTGGGAAGCGATTAAAATCCTCGACCTGGCCGGGATTCGAACCTGGTACCCTCTGAACCGAAGGCCAGTACGCTGACCATTCAGCCAAAGAGCCGGATCTTTCCATTATCTCCCACAATGGGCAATTTGATACTGACTCAAATTAAACGATTCAACAATGACAACGGTCTTGAGGGGAGGGTGGAGAAATCAAACGATAGCTTTCCCTTTGACAGCTATAACTCGAAAACTGTGAACCAACTTTCTTTTCTTTTTTTTTTTTTTGCTAGGGGTTTTACGTCACACCGACACAGATAGGTCTTATGGCGACGATGGGATAGGAAAGGACAAGGAGTTGGAAAGAAGCGGCCGTGGCCTTAATTAAGGTACAGCCCCAGCATTTGCCTGGTGTGAAAATGGGAAACCACGGAAAACCATCTTCAGGGCTGCCGATAGTGGGATTCGAACCTACTATCTCCCGGATGCAAGCTCACAGCCGCGCGCATCTACGCGCATGGCCAACTCGCCCGGTGAACCAACTTTAGCCACCCAGAAAACCCTCCGAAAACTCTACAACAGGCAGTAAAAGAACTGATCGGTTGTATTGCTTACACGGCTGGCGACTTGTCAAATTACACGTTTATAAGTTGGTATTAGTGTTGAAGATACATGTTCGGGTCGATCGATCGTAACAGTTCTAGTCGATAGCACGTCGGCCACGCTCGATTATCCTCGGGCTACCTTTGCTGTTCCCTACACCTGCTTTGTATCACAGCGTTAGTGAGAGGCGCTTCTTCCGATTCGCCGTGAGATCTTCTCTGTCGATCCCGCATTTTGTAGATATGATCTTAGGACATGTTAGGTGTAGAGTGGCTGGCAGCGCTCGCACTCGCACAACACTCAGCGGGATTTTCCTTGTTTTTATAATCCACTCTATCAGTGAGCATGTTTCCTTAATTTTGATTTGTGTGAATCGGCCACTGTAACTTGGTGCTATGCTAATTTTCCACTAAAATTTGTTTATCTGCTCCCAATACCTACACCGGAACCTCTGATTAAATATCACAATATAACAAGTTTTCTTTAACAAACAAATGCGTTTATTGTGTCTAAACCTGACAACGCGCAAAATAACATCGCCTTCTCGAATTTAACTCTATACCCAAAATTGTACCCAGCCATCCACGCCACCCCCACCCATGTACGTGATACCTCCCATACCCAACACACCTACTCACGTAGTACTGGATATGTCCCACACGACGTTACCTTAATGAACGAAATTCATCAGTAACGTCCTATGGTAAGAAGGCTTAACACTTCTGTCGAATTTCGTTAGCCTGCACTCCGGCAGAATAAATTATCATGTAAAAAGCTAAATAAAATAGCAACATGGACAATATTTCACAGCAGAAGCACCAAATATAGTTCATACAAAAATATTTCCGGTCCTAAGTTATAGAATTCAGATCGTCTACTGTAGCAACATCTTAAAAATGTAGCGAATTGGAAGAAGGGGCAGTTACAATCTTGAAACGAACACTCTACTTATCACTAACACCACCATTAGTAAATGATCTTGTCAGAAATGTTTTCTTTGTAGAAGATTAACGAATCGAGCACTTGGTAACACCAGGCAAAGAATAGAATTTATATGGAAAAATACACTTCATCTAGTTGGGATTTCTCATTCACTGAAGCCATAGCATCAACTTCTTGAACTCTTGACCACTATAATCTAAGGTACATAACAAAAGGAACAGCCGTACACTGCAGTGTGGAACGCTTCCATTGGTACAAGTGATTAGACAAGAACGGTTACTAGGTTGAATCGTAATGCGTATCAGTTCTGTACTATTGTGCATCGTTATATCTGCCTGTAAAATAACATTTCTCCGTGTGAGCTATTATTACCTTAATTTTTGAAGCATTCAATATTTGAAGTATATTTTGGAGGCATGTAAACAAGCAAAAAAAAAAAAAAAAAAAAAAAAAAAAAAACCGGCGTACGCATCGCATTTCGAAGGTAAGGTGCTAGTTGACAATATATAAACTCTTCTTCCAAGCGAATGCCATTCATTCAGCAACCACCTGGTGGCAAGATGAGTAGCAACAGTGTTATGTGTAACCCGGCATGGCAAAGGTTACGGTAACGAGTCAGAAAGGTAAGAGTCAACTGATAGTAGATGATTCTACGTATTCTTTTCCCTTGAAGTTGTCCTGCGGAGAGATAATATGGAAAGGTAGGTCCTATTCTAAATGTCCGACCTGTGTATAAACAGTTTTAGACGATAATGAATAGTATGTTGGACGAATATTGCTGAAACGCAATCACCCCATGAACCAAACAAAATTCGAATGAGATGTGCCAGTGGGAACATTGAAATGGAAAGCGATAGAGAATATGTTCATCAGGCCGATGAAATTGTTGTAAACTGACAAATGTACCGAGTTAATGACTGACTGCTGGAGATGTTTCCTGCATTAAGGGAAATATGCACATTGCTAAGAGAAAATTACCATCACCCCTTCCCAAAACAAGAACTGCATCCAGAATCCCTGCGCCTAAATTTCTCCTCTCTTACCGCCTTCTTATATCCGTAACTCATATCTTCACAATTTAGTGACGGACATTTCATTTTCCGTCCGCCTCCGTAGCGTAAGCGTTAGTGTTATTAGAGGCTCGCTTCACGGTACTACAAGAAATGTAAGAATGGCAGAAGGGCTGGTATGTGGTTACAATGGTACATGCAGTTCACCTCCATTGGGGGTGTGGCTGAAAAAAGCTGCAACACAAACGAGTTTACTTTTTTAATTTCATTTTTCAATACATCCACTTGGTATTTACATATTTGTCCCATCCGTTTGTCCTCAGTCATAATCATATTTTCTATTATTTTCAACTTTCTTAACCGGTTTACTTTCTTCATTAATTACTCCGTATGTATGCGAGTATTAATCCCGAAATCTGGACTCTCTTTCCCTTGAGGAAAAATTCCAAGCTATTCAAATGTAGGCTATAACTTTTTGGCACCGGAAAATATCGAAATGTGGGGGCAATTATAATGAAGTTTGAAGACCTCTGTTTCAGGGCAACTGGTGGCTAAACGATAAGACGCATCACAGAGCAAATTACACAATCACAGTTCAATTTTTAGAGATCTTCAACTTTGGGCCTATGACTTTTTGTCGTATCTCTATTCTTTATACGTTAGATGATATTGCATTTCTCGATAATCGAATCTCTCCAACTCGATTTTGATTGTCATTAGGAAAAGAGGCCTTTACTTATAATGAAAACTCTACATCCCTATTTTGAATGACAGCTGGCAAGTGGGCGTGCCGTTATAGGAGGAACTCTCGAACTCGATTGTGAATGGCAATAGGTAATATGGCCTGCCATTATCATCAAAACTTCTCCAATGTCCACCTTATATCGGAAACAACGTATGGCGTCCTCTCTGTTTTGTTTCTCGGATAGCACTAAGAGACATGCCATTTAATATACTCACTGTTCGTACAGTAATTTACGTAGAAATATGTATACATGGTAGAATGCTGTAGCACAGCATGGGTACATTTGCTAGTTCATAATACTAGCGCAAATATAAGATACCTGGTGAGCAAAATAAACTAGCCTGGAAAATATTTACAATAGGACTGACGCGGGATTGGTTTTTATTAATGAACGTCACACAGGATGCTGGAAATGGCCTCACCTGAAGAAATGAATTACTGGGGATCCAAAATTCGTATCTCCACTTCACTCAGAAGAACTCTAGACGTTTTAACGCATGCACAACAGTAAATTTGTAAGGATACAGATGTAGGTCCTTTCTGATATTGTTTCGACACGACGACCTCTTAATTCCCACTTGCACAGATAAACGTCGTTGATATTTCGTCGGACTTCGTTCGAGGCTTTCCTTTGCTCGAGCAATGTTTTCAGGTGTTCGAACTATTTTCGGATTGTTACGGTTTTTATTCGCTATAGAGCCCATTTCACGCAATTTCGCCACTAATTTTGGCATTGCAGACTTTGCCGGAGGTCTTGCCAAAACACTTCCAGTCAACTCTTGAGCAAACATTTCCGCACAGGTTTTCCTCGAATCCTGCTTCGCTTAACACTCGACTGTGAACATGCGCTGTTTTATCGTTAGCACCCGGTCACTAAACACGTCCGCTCCTCTCACTCACTCACACGTAGGGATGTGCCACTCGATCGCCTGCTCGAGCAGGCTCGAGTGCTGACGTCACGAACTGGTGTGTCGGTCGAGCAAGATCCAGCAGCACAGAATTCCCTCGTGACGTAGGCTTGCATGCGCTCGAAGCAGGACATGCGTCTAGTCACTCGAGGCACACTTCCGTCTTCACTAATTCTCTTTGTTCTTCACATTCCGGCACTACATTGTAATAGAGTAATTAGCGATCATTCTACAGAAGTACGGACGTACCATAAGTCGTAGTGGACGCATCAGTTTATTAAACCCATATATTCCCAGAATTATCAAATGGAACCGAGTGCTCGACATGAAGATGAGCTCTGCATAGTGATAATATTTCTGTGGTTTACCTGTCGTTACTTGGCTGCTAGTCCGACTCGTTGGCTGAATGGTCAGCGTACTGGCCTTCGGTTAAGAGGGTCCCGGGTTCGATTCCCGGCCGGGTCGGGGATTTTAACCTTCATTGGTTAATTCCAATTACCCCGGGGATCGGTGCTTGTGCTGTCCCGAACATCCCTGCAACTCACATACCACGAATAACACTATTCTCCACTAGAATAACACGCAGTTACCTACACATGGCAGATGCCGCCCACCTTTATCGGAGGGGCTGCCTTACAAGGGCTGCACTCGGCTAAAAATAGCCACACGAAATTTAAAAAAAACTTGGTTGCTACTTACATTTCTGGTTCTTCTGATCATTCGATGTAACATTTTAATAACATATTATTATAGTTATAGTGTTATTTCTCCTACACGAAGACGTGTTTACTGTATATACAATACACCATTGGTATGACGGGACCTTCGATATTTTAATTTGTATACATTCAATTTATAATTATTTTCTGCCGTATATGCTAATTAGAAAAAGGGAACGCAGGTAGAATAGTAATAATAAAATTTGAACAGAACTGAAGTCCTGAGTCCGATAGGATATAAATGAACTTTCAGGATTTTTTAAATTACATCTCACAATCCGTAGATACTGCATGTTGCGAAAATACATCACTGGACACATCGAGTTGGTATTATGTTCTTGTAATTCTAGCGGATTTGTCATTAATAATTCAACATATTTCGATACAAACTTATTTTATTAGCACGAACATGCGGTATTTGACATCAAAGAGCAAAGAAGATTGCTACGCGACTGATTTAGTACAAGGATACAAGGCGGGCCATACTCGTACTCGAGTACTGCACGATCTACATCGAGCTGTGACGTAACCAGCTCGAGCTGCGCTCAAGCCCATCCCTACTCACACGTAATGTGGGAGATGCGCACACGCCGGCATACTGTGATATCAACCGTCTGGTGCATCAAAATCACGGTTTGCGGCATTGCCTGTGATGGTCATTTCCTTCTTATTCTTATAAATATTTTACGGACCAGTTTTATTTTGCCTACCCTGTAGGACAAGAGGGCTTTCAATGGCATGCTCTGAAGCAAATTGTATAGCCTACGTACAAGAAAGCTCACTATCTAAGGAGGTAATTCTGAAGAATGCGCTGTACATTCATTAAGTTGTCGCCAAGATTTATAACTGCGAGCTAGAGAATTTTAATACCTCGTTAGCGAAGGACGTTTCTCGCATGCTAAGCAAGAACATTAAAGCAAGATCAATCTGCTAAAGTAGAGAGGAGAATGAATTTGCAGTCGTTTTAGTCACAAACAACACCTAGCAGAATATCTACACATACATTGCAATACTCTTCAAACATCTCAGATTATAATTGAGCCACTGCATTCCTCCTCGTAGATATACAATATTCATTCTGTGGGCCGCACTGAGTAGCTCAGAGAGTTAGAGCACTGGCACTCTCAGCCCATGTTAGTGGGTTCAATCCTTACTCAGTCCAGTGGTATTTGAGGTGTTTACTACATTAGTCATTGTCAGCAGATTTACTAGCATGTAAAATAATTCCTGTAAGACAGAAGTCCGGTATTTCGGCGTCTCCGAAAAATCGTAAAAGTTGTCAGACATAAGAACAATAAATCTAATTAATAAACATTCTATGCTCATTTCATTAAGAGCTCCAAAAATTAAGAAAAAGCACTTTCAGATTTTCATCATAGAAATAAAGTTTGAATTTTCTGATTAAACTGCAGAATCAGTGGTTAAGAAACGTTGTACAAACAAGTTCTTGAAAATTATTTATTTCAATATAAATTCAGTTTTCACACTGTTCTCTTGAAGCCCCCGAATTTCCGAAACTAATTGACATAATGCTCTGGTTTTTGCGAATTTTCAAGGAGAGCTTCAGTCTATAAGACGGTAGCATTACCGTATTTAGTGTGTCTGCCTAAAGAGTGGTATTTGGTTTATAATTTGTTGATTCCTTCTAATCAATATTCATAAGAAAATATTTTCAGACGATTTCTAGTCATGACATTTTCCAATAAATAATATATCTGGTAGGATAAGTATAATATTATAATTTTCATCAGTGTTTTAAGATAATTTAACTGAGGTATTAACTAAAGTGGCCGGGCTGAGTGGCTCAGGCGGTTGAGGCGCTGGCCTTCTCACACCAACTTGGCCGGTTGGATCCTGGCTCAGTCCGGTGATATTTGAATGTGCTCATATACGTCAGTCTCATGTCGGTAAATTTAATGGAACGTTAAAGAACGTCCACGGGACAAAATTTCGGCACCTAGGCGTCTCCGAAAACAGTCAAAGGTACGTAATGAGGCGTAAAATCAATAACATTGTTAAACCAAAATGGCAGCAAAATCTCTCATAACTACCTGAATTAGAGTACTTTTATACATCATACTTTTTCTCGGAAATAAGCTAAATGAAAGGAAAGTAAAAAATCTTATTCATAACTTAAAGAACACTTCTAGTTCAATAAACTTACAATTAAGTACACATAGGCCAATAAATATTTCAAAATTCTTTCTACTGATGTTTCAAGGAGACTGGAACACAAATTTGGCAATCTATATATCAAGAAATTTGACTGAAAACAGCTTTGGCAAATCCGTCCGTTATACTGGACCGATTTGCTTCATGTTTGTTTTATTCTCTTCGGAATTACCTGCCGGTGAGTCATTAGAGAATGACAGGTCTCTAAGCTTAGATAACTTTCAGAATTCATAAAATGAAATCATTAAAAGATCACTCCGATAAGTGCAGGCGAAGTCATACCATAATCGCAATACATTCTCTACTTAGGAGGTTGCTAAATGACTAACACTTTCATTAATATTCTGACCTAATTATGTCATTTTCATCCTAAATAATGTCGTTGCATGAAAACATGTTTGATTACTACCTGTCAAGCCAGAGTATACACTTCCTTTGATCATGGAAGAATATTATTCTGTGGTATATACTCTTTGATTCTCTGACCTTCCGCAGTTCCTTAATGTACTCAACAGATGGCATAACTTTTCCTAATAACTTACACGCTCCTAATAGAAAACACTAATTTCAAACTAAGCCGAATAGCTAATGACAAAATAGGCTAAATTTCAAGTCTACTTGTTCCCAGTTTATGCATTTTTTAAATTCACAACAGGCTGTAGCGAATCTGTCAAGTAAAGAGGGTTTAATCTTAATGTATTTGACTAGTCCTCAACAATAATTAATGTTACACAAATGAAGCCGTTACAGGACGCACTTATCTGTGACGCTGTCTAACAATGACGCCCGGCGTCGGACATGCACTGCAGTCTCGGGAGATTCCAATCGCCTGCAGGCAATGGAAGCATCTGTTTGTTATCATGACAGGATCTTGACGACATCTGACGTGCTTGTTATCATGAAAAGAGCACCTTTCCTTTCAATACATGCAGCAAGCACGAGTACTTTTCCAAGAACAAAAAGTTACTCTATGTATTCCTACAATATTTTCTACTCGTTAACTCGTAGTAAAATACGTAGGATGTTGTATACGAATGCAAATGACAACTTCGAAGACAAAATGCATGCTATTAGACTATGTTCTGTTCTGTTCAACCACTCATATCCACCGGGGTTGTTTGGTGGTGGTTAGGCTGGTGGTAGCAGTGATGATTAGTGTTTGTTGTGGAAGTATAAACAGATAACTATCCCCTCTAAGCTCTGGTCTGACAATTGTAAGAATACTGGATTGTGCGCTGAAGTGTTCGTTTCTCCTAGAATCAGCTCTGTAGTTACACAGTGGAATTTTTTAAATTATAATGCAAACAGTGTATGGAGTAGACAGTCCATGATAAAATGAGGCCAAACATAAGTTTTCAACTTAATTCATGATATCCTCCCTAGTCAAATACAAGGAAATGCAATATAAAAACGACCGTGGGCATAAAATATTAATTAGTTTAGTTCTAGGTCTGTAAATATTGTCAACGAACATTGGAATAAATAACCTTGTTGAATGTATGAAATTTATGATAAAATAAAAATAAAAAAAATAAAAAATAAAAATAAAAATAAAAATAAAAATAAAAATAAAAATAAAAATAAAAATAAAAATAAAAATAAAAATAAAAATAAAAATAAAAATAAAAATAAAAATAAAAATAAAAATCTAATTCCTCACTTTGTATTTTATACAATTTCAATTGCAGTATGGAAAGTCCGCTGAATGAAGGCACTACCCCACGTGGTAAATCGAAAGAGAAATCCACCATTGCGTCACGCAATGCATTGGGACTAAAGGTTCTGGGGAGTCCCAACAACTGCAATCAGAAGGTTGAGTCGGAGCAACCTTCGAATCCTTCTAAAATAAAATTCAAAAAGGAATTATTTTTTGGCACTTTAAATGTAAATTCTCTACTCAGGACTGGTAAACAAAAAGAACTAGAAATACTTCTAGAGAAAAACAAAATTCAAATTTTGGCAGTTCAAAAAACTAGATTCCTAGATGAAAATGTAATAGACACTTGTAACTACAGGATCTTTAAAGGCAAACCAGCAATCAAAATTATGAAGGGGATGCCACTACTTGGTACAGCTTTCTACATTGATAAAAGTATAATAGGAAATGTAACAGAATTTAAATCCAACTCAGAAAGAATTTCTCTCCTATCAATTAAATGCAAAAACAAAACGTACACACTTGTTAATTGCCATGCACCAATAAATGAAGACAATAGGAAAAACCCTCAAAAAACAGAGGAATTCTGGGGTCGTTTGGAAAATGAAATATCCAAAATTCCGAAAATGAACACCACATTGCTATTAGGTGACTTCAATGCACAAATAGGTAGAGAAAAGAAATTTAGAAATGTAGTAGGACATTACCCAGCCCACAGAAGAACAAATACAAATGGTATTAGGCTAATCAGTTTGTGTCAAAGCTATCACCTGAAACTAATGTCAACCTTCTTCAGAAAACTCCCCAGAAAAGCTAAAACATGGATATCTCCAAACCCAATGTTAGGAGAATTTCAGTTAGATCACGTAGCTGTTTCAAAAAAAAAAAAAAATAGTACAAAAGAAATTATGAATGTGAAAGTAGTAAGGAATGGTGAATTTGATTCTGACCATTATCTCTCTAAAATTAAAGCCAAACTCCTACCTAATAAAGAACAAAGAAAGCCACGGAGGTTAATAAAATATAATGTAGACAGACTTACTATAACAAAAGAATCAATTAAAAACTACCAAGACGGAATTAAAGTGGCTAAACAAGGCAACTGGCAAGAAATATCCAAAGCAATTAATTATGCAGCACAGAAAACACTTGGGCCAATAAAAAATAAAAGGAAAATATGGTGGAGTGAAATATGTGAAGAAGCTTTAGCAGAGAGGGCTAAAACATGGAAAAAATGGAAATGCTCAAAGAAAATTGAAGATTTTGATCAGTTTAAACAACAAAGGAAGGAAACAGCAAGGATAATCAGAAGTACTAAACGAGCCTTTCAAAAGGAGAAACCTATAGAAATGGACAAAAACTTTATAAAAAATAACACCCGCGACTTTTATCAGACTTTTAAGAATGAATTAAAAGGGTACCAAACTACAAATGTTAGTTTCAAGGATGAAAACGGCAGAATTGGACTAAGCAATACTGAAAATTGTGAGATATTAGCAAGATATTTTGATCAACTTTTGAACTGTCCTGAACCAAGTCATAAATTAGAATTTCAAGATATTGATGAAAATTTGGAAGAAGACATACCGCCAACTATAGAAGAAATTGAAGAAGTAATTAAAACCCTCAAAAACAACAAAGCTAGCGGAGAAGATTCTATTACAGCGGAACTTTTGAAGTGGTCCTTGCCAAATATAGCAAATGAGCTACAATTACTCTTTGAAGAAATCTGGAAAACTGAAAAAATCCCTGAGGAATGGAAAGTAGCCTTGATACATCCACTCCACAAAAAAAGTAATAAACAGGACGTTAATAACTACAGAGGAATATCTTTGTTAGCAGTGGCATATAAAATATTTTCCAAGATTTTATTAAACAGGGTAGAAACAACACTAAACAATCATTTAGGTGAATATCAAGGTGGTTTCAGGAAAGGAAGTTCATGCTCAGAATAAATATTTAACCGTAAGTCAATAATTCGCCACAGGTTACTTAATTCAAAGGACATTGTAGTCATGTTTGTAGATTTCAAAAAGGCTTTTGATTCTGTTGACAGAGAAACTATATATAAAATAATTCGAGAATTTGGCATAAAGTCTAAACTGGTAAATCTAAACCGTGAAACACTTACAGACACAGTCTCTAAAGTGAAATTTCTGGGAGAGATATCACAGCCTTTCAAAATAAAAACTGGTGTACGACAAGGCGACGGACCATCCCAAATTCTTTTTAATTGTGTCCTAGAGAAAATAGTGAGAATTTGGAACGAAAAACTTATTGAACTCAACATTTCACCGATAAGGTTAGGAAGAGGAAACAAAAGGATCGAAATAAATTGTCTTGCATTTGCATATGACTTTGCAATACTTTCTGAAAATGTGACATCTGCTATAACCCTAGTAAATGTCTTGGAAAGAATCGCCAGTAGAACTGGCTATTTCTGCAGAAAAAACAAAATTTTTAACAAATATTTTGGATGCACCAAAATGTCTGAAAACAGATATTAGCCAAATAGAGAGGGTAAAAAAATTCAAATATCTAGGGGAAATAATCCAAGAAAATTGTTTAGAAAAATCTGCAGTAGAGGAGAGGGTACATAAAATGGAGAGAGCTTATGGTGTCACCAAAGATATCTATATAAATAAAATTGTTTCTGTTTGTCTGTTTGTCTGTCTGTTTGTCTGTTCCACCATCACGTCGAAACGGCTGGATAGATCTCAACCAAACTTCATATTTAGAGTATACTCACCCCGGGGAAGGTTTCGATATGCATATCATTTTAAAATCTTTGAAAAGACGGGGGTCTATAGGAAAACCACAACGGTCTTCCTCCATTTTCTCTTATACTATTATAGGCAAAATATCGAATTTGTCGTATAAGGACGAGACAAAGCTCAATTTAATCCTCTTGACGCAAAGAACAAAACTCGGTAAGCCCTACGGGCCCGAAAACCATGTTTTAAGGCCCTAAAACCAACCGTTACGGAGATATTGGCACCACACTACCCCTGCTCTAGGAATCGGATAAAGAAATGAACTGCCGTAACCATGGCAACGTCAGCTCCAGGATTCTAGAGCAGTGAGATTATGCATGTACGTTTGGGCATAGCTGTCAACCAAAATAGGTACAAATAAGACTTAATATCTGGGAAAAAAATATACTGTTGTGTAAGGCACTCATAGGACTCCTTTGGGCGGGGATGGAAAGGGGGTGAAGAACGAGTGTAAAAATCTTACTATATATAGAAATGGAAGTGTGTGTGTAAATGACACATCTCCAAGTAAACCACTGGAGCAATTTCAACCAAACTTGGTACACGAATCACTTACTATCGGGAGACGATCACTGTGGGGGGTAAGCCATCCCTAGCGCCCTTAAGGGAGAGGGTCAGGGGGGTGGTAGTTACAATAATAATCGAGAATAGTGTCGAATTCATAGTTTTCGGGGTCGCTGAGTTGAAAAGTGATACTCTAGAATTTTTTTAAAATCCAGCCCCCTTTTAGGTTGGGAGCAAAGGGTGGGGGGGTGGGGTGAGATATAGAAATAATTAAAAACAGTTTCGAATCCATAGATTTCAGGGTCTCTGAGATGAATAGTATTACTCCGGATTTTTTGCAAATCCAAGTGGGGAGCGAAGGGGGTGAGATATAAAATTAATCGAAAAACTACATATAAAAATATTATCTTCTTCTTCTTACTATATATAAAAATTGATGTATGTGTGTGCGTGGGTGTGTGGGTGTGGGTGTGTATATGACACATCTCCTCCTAAACCACTGGAGCAATTTCACCAAACGTGGTACACTTATCTATTAGTATCAGGAGACAAACCGCGTGAGGGTAAGACACCCCTAGCACCCTTTTGGCAGGGGGCGAGGGGAGTGGTATAAAAATAATCTTATAAATAAAGTTGTTCGTTTCTGTTTGTCTGTTTGTTTGTTTGTTTGTTTGTTTGTTTGTTTGTTTGTTTGTTTGTTTGTTTGTTTGTTTGTTTGTTTGTTTGTTTGTTTGTTTGTTTGTTTGTTTGTTTGTTTGTTTGTTTGTTTGTTTGTTTGTTTGTTTGTTTGTTTGGCTTAAGTGCGGCCAATATCCAGTATTCGGGAGATAGTAGGTTCGAACCCCACTGTCGGCAGCTCTGAAAATGGTTTTCCGTGGTTTCCCATTTTCACACCAGGCAAATGCTGGGGCTGTACCTTAATTAAGGCCACGGCCGATTCCTTCCAACTCCTATCCCTTCCCTATCCCATCGTCGCCATAAGACCTATCTGTGTCGGTGCGACGTAAAGCAACTAGCAAAATAAAAAGAATAAAAATGTTTGTTTGTTCCACCATCACGTCGAAAGGGCTGGATAGATCTCAACCAAACTTCATATTTAGAGTATACTCACCCCGGGGAAGGTTTCGATATGCATATCATTTTAAAATCTTTGAAAAGACGGGGGTCTATAGGAAAACCACAACGGTCTTCCTCCATTTTCTCTTATACTATTGATTTTCTGCAAACTCTGTGGACCGTATGTGAAAGGTCTCTTCATCACAAACAACTTTCGTTGTGTTCATAATTTACCTTACTCTTCAAATGACGGAGAAATTTACTATTTTCTGCCGATACCATGCTCGGCATTGAGGGACCGACAGAGCGATAACGAATATATGGGTTACCATGGCAACGTCTCTGACTGCTTGCCAGCAGGGAAGTAACGTATTGTCATTTTCCTCATCATTCCTTTAAATTCGTGGTTGTTCCTTGGGTAGAAAGCAAGAGAGTCGTCAATCGGCCATTCTGCGGGATATTGGCGGAATATCATTGGAGGTTATAACCGTCCTCGAATAGCATAAGTAATAACACAAATATTCATCTTCTTATCTGATTACCTAAGAATCCCTGCGCCTAAATTTCTCTCCGATTACCGCTTTCTTATATCCATAACTCACTCCGGCATAATTTATTGAGGAGCATTTGATTTTCCAATACATTCACTTGGTATTTATATATTTGTCGTCATCCGGATGTCCTCTGTTATAATCTATTTTCTATTAATTTCAACTTACTAAACTGTATTACTTTCTTCCTTAATTACCACGTATGTATGCGAGTGCTAATCCCGAATGCTGTACACTCTTTCCTTTGAGGAAATATTCTAAGCTATGCAAATGTATAACTTCTGGCCCAGGAAAATTCCGAAATATGGATGCAATTTTAACGGCGGTGCAGACCTTCGTTTCGGGGTAATTGGTGGCTAATCAGTAAGTCGTATCAAAAGTCACAAAGCAAATTGCGTTTCATTTTGGAGAGATCTACAACTTTAGTCCTGTGACTTTTCGTCGTATTTCTATCCCTAATACACTAAACACAAGTTGATTTTGTACTTTTACACGTATATGTTATCATTTGGCACACTTATAGGAAAGGTAGAATCATGACATTCGGCACGCACATTGACATGACCATTGGCAATGTTATAGCCAAATTTTATGATTCTAGCTGTCACATGAGAATCAAAAATATAAAGTAGCATTCAAAAACTGTACAAGATTTCACCCCATTCAATGACTCTAACTCAATCTAACCCATAAATAAAGGAGATACGAGAAGATGTCATAGGACCAACCATGTAGAGCACTGAAAGGGGCGTCTGATGGTGAAGTCCGTTTGTAGATACGTCGTACAGTTGCAAAGCAGTAACTATCGAAATAAAGGTCTACACTTCTAGAGTATGTCTGTACATTGACAATTTTGGCGAAATTTCCGTACAGTTATCCGTTTCAGGTGTAATAATGACCATCTGCATATATTCTGTTTTGGTGTCTGTCTGTTTGTTTGTTTGTCTGTTTGTCTAAAACTTGGAAACTACTGGATATATTTCCACCAAACTTGATATTTAGAATCCATCTGTCCTTTGGTAGGTTTTAGGGCAAGTATTGTTTCTGAATCCCTGAATTGACTGGGGGATTATACGAAACCGAAACCGTCATTTTGCAACCAAACTTAATGTAAATTTAGCTGCCGTAATGGAAATTCATTTCTAGGTCTTTTTCCTCATGTGCATCATTTCAATACGAGGATTAATAAGGGAGATATCATTAACGGACCGTTTTCCGGTACAAGTCCCACCGGACTTAACTCAAGAGCGGGTGCGTGTAAAGCGTATGTTTTACAACTTGAAAACTACTGAAGATATTTGAGTCAAACTTTATATTAACATCCACCTGTCCAACGGTAGGTGTTAATCGTCAATAACATTTCATGTTCCCGGAATGGACTGGCGGTTTATAGGGAACCGAAATGGTGATTTTACTCTTCCAGAATATATACAGTACAAGACCAACCTGACTGGAAATCGACCAAACATGATGGAATTCCATCTCTAAAACTTTTTTTCATGTGCATTTTTTCGACAGGAGGATTAATAAGGGAGATATCATAAACGGTCCGTTTTTCCGGTTAAGTCCAGCGGATATAGCCCAAAAGGTGTTGTACGTGGAGCAGGTTCCTTATTTATCTATGTAAATAAAATCGTAACTACTGTGTGCCTGTACATAGACTATTTTGTCGAAATTTTCGTACAGCTACACGCTTAAGGGGTAATAATGATCATCTGCATATTTTTTGGTTTAGTATCTTGAAAGTTCTACTTTTTACACTTCTCACTGAAAACCCAGATTGCGGCATAATCTGCCAGTCGAGAAAGAAAACTGAAATTTGGCAAAATTTTACGACTTAGCCTGTAACGGGCGGAAAACTTCCAAGAGCTTTAAATTTTTCCCTTTCTATCCCGAAGAATATCGAAATATGGAGGCAATTTTAATGATGGTGCAGACCTTCGGGAAGTATCATCACATAACGGATGGCACAATCCCCGTTCAATTTGGAGTGATCTACAACCTTGGTCGTACGACTTTTTGTCGTATTTATATCCATTTTACGTTTGACTTTTCTCTATTTCTCGATCTTAAGTAAAGTAGTACTTTTCACATACATAATTCATACCTTCCATCACTTAGAGGAAAGATAGAATCATCATACTCTACACGAAAATTGGTCCACCCAGTAGCCATATGTGAGCCAAATGCTATGTATGTAGCTGTCACTTAATTATCCGAAAAGCAATGCAATGTGAGATAATCTTACACAAATTTTACCCAAGTTTCTAACTCAATCTGACCTATGAATAGATGAGATATCATATGACCAGCAATTTAGGCCGCTAAATCCGGCGTCTTATGGTACAATCTTTTCTCGATATGATGTACCGTTTAGAAGCAGTTAATCTGTAAATGAAGGTCTGCAATATTGTAAACAAGCACATACTTTCGTATGTCGAACTATATATATTCACTGATGTCGATTTTGTAGCGATCGAGAAAGGGTGTGTCTGCTATTGTAATCAGTACTCCGCACACCGACTATGACTGGCAGTAGGAATGGAGTCCTTCTCCAATTCCTGTGTAACTGGCATTAATGAGGCAGGCCTACCATTGTAATGAATAATTCACTTCTCGATTTGACTTTCAGAAGGCAAGGGAGCATGCAGCATACAGTCTTTGGCTGTAGGCAAGCGTTCCCGCAGTTATAAACAGATGTACCCATCTAAAATGTGACTGGCATTATGCATACTGGCCTGCTATTTTGATGGAAACTCATCAACTTGGTGTGACTGGCAGGAAGCTGGCTGGCAGTTGGAAAAGGGGCCTATCATTATAATGATAACTGCACAACTCAATTTTGACTGGTTGTAGGGAAGTTTCCTGCCATTATAATAAAAACTCTTCAATTTGTAATATGTCTGGAGGTAGGAAAGGGGGCCTGCAATTGTAACGGAAACTCCCCAAATAGATTGTGACCGCGCAGTAGGCAATGGGGCCTGCAATTATAATGTAAACTTCCCAACTCGATTGTGAATCGCAGTAGGGAAGTGAGCCTGTCGTTATCATCACAAATCCGTAACAAGCACTTTACACTGGAAACAACGTATGGGGACCTCTGCATATTGTTTCTCGGATAACGCTAAGAGACATGCTATTTTAAAACAATCTTATTTACTGCATGTACAGTATTTACTTCAATATTCGTATACAATGCAGAATAGCGTAGCGAAGCACGGGTACATTTGCTAGTCTACAATAAAAGATGGCTATCCAAAAATTCAAAAATAAGCCATTACAACACAGTAGTGAAGCCAGAATGCCTATATGTAAGCGAATGTCGGGCATTAAACTATAATTTAGATAAACTAGAAATACTAGAAAGGCGAATCATGAGGAAAATATTAGGCCCACAAAACACAGCAGAAGGTTGGAAATTACGAAGTAATGCTGAAATATATAAAAAATTAGAAAATATATCAGATGTAATGAGGAAAAGGAGACTTATGTTTTTTGGACATTTGTATCGAATTCAGATATTTGTGGGGTAAGAAATCAACGACAAGCTGGGTCAATGAAGTAAGAAATGATTTAGAAAAAAAATATAACAATAAAAGAAATAAATAATAGAGAAGGCTTTCGGGAAAAAGTATTGAAAATAGAAGGTTCCAAGGCAGGAAAGTAAAAAAGACTGGTTCAAAGTGGTCTGAAGACAGAAAGAAGAAACATAGTGAGCAGATGAAAGCGTACTGGAAGAAAAGGAAAGAACAAAGAAGAAGAATTGAAATTGGCACGTGGTCCTCTGGTGGCCCATTCGAAAGAATAAAAATAAAAATTAAAATTAAAATTAAAATTAAAATTAAAATTAAAAATAAAAATAAAAATAAAAATAAAAATAAAAATAAAAATAAAAATAAAAATAAAAATAAAAATAAAAATAAAAATAAAAATAAAAATAAAAATTAAAATTAAAATTAAAATTAAAATTAAAATTAAAATTAAAATTAAAATTAAAATTAAAATTAAAATTAAAATAAAAATAAAAATAAAAATTAGAATAAGAATAAGAATAAGAATAAGAATAAAGATGCTACGCAGGTCAAGACGGTAAATATCTCATTTGTACATGCACAGCGATTATTAAATGAGTATAAGTCAATATATAAACAATCCCGTCTCTTAAACTGGCTAGAAATTTCCAAGTTTGGATCGAACGAGTTTCCATATTAACACAAGTTTGAAAGTAATCGTCCAAAATGCACATACTGAAGATATATATACTCATGTCAAAATTGCAGTCTTCCACAACATTTCCATGATGTTATCCTTATTTTTAAGATATGCTATTAGATTTTTAAGAAGTTCTGAATTTTTCTGTATGTTAATGCGTAGTTTTGCAGTGAGAAACATAATCTTCGATCAATATGGATCATAAATCAGGAAAACACTAATTCTCTGACAAGCAAAGCATGTGGAGAAATATAGTGGCAGGAACGACTCAGTTTCTCCTATTTGAATAAGACATTTAGCCCTTGTCTTCCCCTAGAGTAGCCTGATGGAGATGCCATGTTTCAACAGGACAATGCGCCAAGTCACCGCTCTGTGGTGGCACGCAGGTGATTGGCCTTCCAGATCCCCCGATCTTAATCCAATCGAGCATTAATGGGATGCTGTCGATGCTGGTGTACGCTCCATGAACCCCGCACCAATTACACAAGACCAATTGCACGTAGCAGTGCAAGATGCGTGGGTACAGACCCATCCAGAACGATTCCAACACCTTGTGGAGTCGATGCCTCGCCGTATTGATGCCATTTTGAGAGCGCCGAGGAGCAACTTGTTCTTAACATCACATTCAGTGTCTCCCCATGACTTTTGGCCACTCAGTGTATTATGGATCCACATTGTGGTTAATAAATTTGTTATTAAAGAGTCAAAAGGTGCGCTCATTGAACATTTAGTCCAAACAAATAATTACGTAAATTGGTTCAATAGAAACCGCAGACGTATTTTCCGAAGAAATGCCCTAGTGTTTTAAAGATAGATAGATAGATAGATAGATAGATAGATAGATAGATAGATAGATAGATAGATAGATAGATAGATAGATAGATTTTTTTGCTAGTTGCTTTACGTCGCACCGACACAGACGCGTCTCATAGCGACGATGGGACAGGAAAGGGCTAGGAGTGGGAAGGAAGCGGCCGTGGCCTTAATTAAGGTACATCCCCAGCATTTGCCTGGTGTGAAAATGGGAAAACACGGAAAACCATTTTAGGGCTGCCGACAGTGGGGTTCGAACCTACTATCTCACGAATACTGAGATAGATAGATAGATAGATAGATAGATGTTGTAACCAGGGTCACTGAATATAGCATATATAATTCACAGTAGAATGCTATTGCTTACAACCATCTTGCATCATGTATGGTCTAAACTGTGGAAAGCATAGTCTTTTGCTTTTTTGTTAGAAATTGTTTCATGTTTTCCCATTAATTTCTGGAGCAAACAGGCTGCTAATTGTAATGTATATTGAAATTCTACAAGTATTAACAAATACTTAGCAATTATCATCATTATATTCGAAGGTGTTATGGGTATATTTATTCCATGTTTTACCATTTCTCCGTAGCTGTAAATCTGATATATATTCTAAACTAGCTTAAAAAGCCGTTCTTCACACGGGGAGTGAAAATGGCACAGAACATAAGTGCAATAATCTCAGTTTGTACTGTACATGTACCACTTAGTGTGATATTAACGTAACATCGAGCAGCCGCGTCGCCGAGTTAACATGACCTACAGTTGTGGAAAACTATCTCATTCACGCTGGATATTACGAATACGTCGTAATGACAAAAAAGTTTTTATTTAAATTTTAAGTAACTTTTGTTCGATTTGTCTATATAAAGTTGACCGTCTTCAAATTATGAGAAAAAAGTAATTTGTAGGTTATTCGCAATTTTATGTCATAAAAAGAATGAAAGCTGTCATGACAAACAAATTTCAAAATTACGATAAATGTAAGTTTTGAATGAAACACTTCAAAATAAAGCAGTTCATTTTTAGTATAACAAGAGGAAACCGTATCTCAACTCTCTATGAGCCCCAATTCATTCCCTGAATATTTCAATGCCAATTAGCCCAGCACGTACATGAACACAACTGCGGCAAAACAAACAGTACTGAAATAACAAATATGCTCTGAATATCAAGATACGTCATTGTAACACGAATCTAATTGCGTCGCTACAACAAGCTGATGAACATAGGTTGTCGCAAAAGCACACAAAAATGGCTTGTAAATCGAGAACATTCCTAGGCGCTTCGTCTGAAAATGGATTCTTTCAACATGTCCTATATGTAGGCATCTGGTGGTAAAAGATCCAGATAGTGGGAAGGTTACGGTAATTCCTTTCCACGGGAAGTTAAGCGATCGCCAATTTTTTTGTTGCAGGAGGGCATGAGATTAACTCACGGTGTAAATTGTAATTCCTTGTTGCATTCGTTATCTTTGCAGTGGCAGGTTTCTGGCGAAATTCAATACTGTTTGGCAGGATTGCAGTACAGTTTGTCTTGCTGCATACTGTATATCTATGCCGAGTTTCATGAAGGTATGCTATGCTGTTTCTGTGTGCTCGAACACATACACTCAATACAAGAATACAGATAGAAATTGAACCATGGGAAGATTTTCTACTCCAATCAAGTGATAATTTTCAATCATGAACAGAAAGGACGTAATTTGTAATGCTGCAGACAGAGAACAACTCTGTTTGACTCCTAGGCCCAAAGTGGGAAGCACGAATATATCTGTCACAAGTCAGCACCATGTTGGGAATGATAGAGGAGTAAACATCGCCTTAAGATGCGACGTTCATCTGGCCTGGGTGATACAACCTTATGAGCGCTTTAGTCTCGGTTACGTGGATATCGTGGAGTAGATGAATCTACCGTACGGCAAAGAAGGCGAAAGAAACAGTCCTCATTTGAAAGGTTAGTACACAGTGGTGTTGGGTGGCAGCAGCTTTATCACCAAATTTATTCAGTGCAGCGTCCTTTACGCAATCAGGCGAAAAATTACTGAAGCCTTTCAAAGAAATAGCTGATCCAGATAAAGGATGAAAACCAAGACAAGGAGTATGAGTAAACGTAATGGGAAAGGGAAACTTTTTCTCAATAAAAATATATCGATATTTCCTTTATTTTAATGTATTATTGTTTTTAAAGTGATTTGTGAGACGTGGCGTTGCAGTATTTCAGTTATAGCCATGTTTCTGAAATAAAATGTGGTCCCTCTCCTACTTCAGTCTGCCAAGTTTGTTTGTGATTTCAAAATTCGCACTTTCCGGTGTGTAGTATATTCCATATAGGTAACTGAAAATTTGCGCTGCATGTGAGTCTTTACAGGTTAGTCCAAAACATGTGGATAGTACACCAAAAAACACCACCTCGTGTAGGACGCGGCTAGACTAAGTCAATTTCTTTTGCAAGATGCTATACGTCGCACCGACACAGATAGGTCTTTTGGCGACGATGGGACAGGAAAAGCCTAGAAGTTCGAAGGAAGCGGCCGTGGCCTTAATTAAGGTACAGCCCCAGCATTTGCCTGGCGTGAAAATGGGAAACCACGGAAAACCATCTTCAGGGCTGCCGACAGTGGGGTTCGAACCTACTATCTCCCGAATACTGGATACTGGCCGCACTTAAGCGACTGCAGCTATCGAGCTCGGTTGGACTAAGTCGGCTGAAGACAACTGTGAAAGGAAAAATGATGTAAAATACAGTAAATTTTAAAGGAAAGTTGACTGATACTGTGATAGTCCATATTCAGAACTATTATGACCTAGAAATTAGGCCAAATACCGGCAACGTTGAAGCTGTACGGGCTGTGTATTTCATCATTGCTTTTACGCATGAGGATTCCCAGCAGGAATTTGTGACCTTAAGGTGAAAACAACTGGTGCAAATATGATAGGAAAGAATTACTGGAGAGATGTATGCTGTACAATCATTTGTTTGTCAAACCCTTGCCCCGTTTCCCTACGGGGTCGGGTATGAGGTGAGATGAATCTGTCGTGGAGGGTTTTTATGACCGGATGCCTTTTCTGACGCCAACCTCATCAGAGGAGTTAATGTGATGAAATAATGACTTGATATATGATAGTAGGGAGAGGGTTAAGCCCGGTGTCGGCACATAGCCTACTCCTGTCGAATAGCACCAAGGGGTCTGCTTAAGACTTAACGTCCGCATCCGACGGACGAATCGCCATCAACAGCGTCATATGCCCTTACTCCATATGGGCACTGCGGAGCGGTTTGGAATTTAATCCAGGCTTTTGGCACGCAATCTAGTGATTATAAATTTTATACCACCCCCTCCCCTACCCTGCCAGCCAACATTCTGATGGTGAAATTTTTTTCGACCTACGGGACTCGAACCGGCTAACCTCGGTGTCAGACCGTTTAGACTTCAGCGATCATGGCCACCAGGCGGGCTGATATAACCACACTTTACTAGGTTTCATAATGAAAGAAGTTTAACTCATCTTTGGAGAATTTACTGTTGTACTCCTGAAGAAACGTCATGGTAGAGCCCAAAATCCTAATCATTGTTCCAACAGCGTAATGTGGACCCATCTATTTACGACAGTGTTTGTGGGCGATTCACTTCATTTTGTGGCATCATTTGTCCAGGGTGATATAACCAAATATCACTTTCTTGAGATGCTGGACTTGAGGCTGGTTTTCAGACATTGTGTTTCATGATAGCCTTAAGGGATAAATTTGGTTTTTCTAAAAAAACACCGGTTAATTCTGAAAGTAGCTTAGCCAAAAAAGGCACTACAGGCTAAGACGGGAACAATAAGAAGGCTGTAGGATCCTTTCGGAGATAAAGAAGAGGATGCAAACTGTGATGACGGCATGATTTAACTTCAAAGTAAGTTTTTGCAACTTGTTTATATTTAGGGAACATTTTCCCAACCTCTACCATATACATACAGGCAAGAACATTTTAGGAGCTGTTCATTCAGGTACTTTACATGTACTGAAACAACAGAATGTTGACTGATTAAATTAAGAACATTTTAGAGATGAAAATGGGCTACAAGAATTTGAACAAAATATTATGTAGAAGAAAATTTATACAGTATTTGAATAGTAGTTCCTCTGATAAGTGGTTGTTTCAGGATTGGTAAAATATGTGTATGCATTACGTGTGAAACATCATCCGTCTAGCTCAATTAATTTCTGAGGAAATGTTTATTGTAGTGCATGCTATTTTATGTTGTGGATACAGGCAATTATGTTTACAACAGAAATTAAAACCTTTTAGGCGATTATAATGTTTCGTCATAATAGTCTCTATAGGTTTTCTACTTTTGTATTACAACAGAACTGTTGAACACATAAATATGTCGTTCTATAAGAGCTGCATCTACTTGATGCGTTTTCTTTTCCTCTACCTCTGTGTTCTTCTATGCATTAGACTGTGCATGCACATGCAGTGTACTGTGGGGATTTCAGGATGACAGTACAGTCTTACCTGGTGCTCTCACAATGGCAAAATGCCGTTTACGGAACTTCGGGTCAAAAGAGACTGTGAACTCACCTGCAACAAAAAAAGAGAACAGATTTTTTAATACATAGCTCTGGAGCTTGTTAAAACAAGTCATGCGAATGGATGTTCTCCAACAGAACCCCCCCCCCTCCCCCCCACTGATCTCTGTTCGAGCGATACAAGGGAAGTTTGTTCAATTTACTAAGAGCAGGTTGTTCAAACAACATGAATTGCGGGCATAAACACTAGGGGATTCAACATTTCAAGAATGAGAATACATTTACATCACTTAATCGGATTACAATCTGGAGTTACGGGTGTCTGAAAAGGAATGTTTTTAAATTTTGTAAGGGAAGCGTAGTGATACGCAAGCGCCATATCTCCTACTTGATATTGGCATATTTTGTTTAGTTCCAGCTAAATTACTATGATGGTTGTTGCTTTAAGTGGATCCATGATATACCTATTACTTCGTACACCGAAGTAAGTGTTCATTTAGAAGCTCCTGCCTAGCTCGTCTCGGTTCATTTCCTGTCCCTGCTACGATTTCTTTCTTTTTTTTTCTTTGCTATTTGCTTTACGTCGCACCGGCACAGATGGGGCTTATCGCGACACGATGGTACGAATCTAAAGCGGAGTTTACACGAGGACAGTATGCAAGACAGTGAACAGTTCCCTTGCGCAGGACAAGACAATATCAAGTCTTTCGCTTTCCATAGTCAAAATGGATCCACAACGCCGTGATCTTGAAGGAACATTAAGAAAATTGATTCATATCTTATACGAAGAGGTGTTAGATATAGTTGAACACGTTATAACTAAAAATAAGAAGAGACTGTGGTTACGGAAATGGTTGTCACGCAGATCTTCATTAGGATCGTCTGTTTTATTACCGGTATTAAAAGAATTAGAAGAAGAAGATTCTCAAGAATATAAAATGTGCATGAGGATGTCAACTGAATGTTTTGAAGACCTTCTGAGGAAGGTCTCACCGATGATTCAACGTAACGACACATTAATGAGCGAAGCAATACCCGCCAGAGAAAAACTACAAATTATGGATTCTAACATACTTATCAACAGGACAACAAGAGCGTTGGTGGGGGGCGGGGAAGACATTGTCCCGATAGATAGGAAGCGAGGCTAACTCGTAAGGCAGTAGCTTATTCACTGTCCTGTCCTCGGCTAGTTCGTTCAAACGAGGACAATATTGTCTTGGCCCACTGTATTGTCCCGTGTACTGTCCTCGTGTAAACTCTGTGTGTGACTGTCTTCATTGATTGGAACCGACAGCATTCGGCATGAGTCAATACGGTTGACGGGATTGTATTTCATTGGTGCCTCGATTCTGCTCAAAAGAAATGCCGGAATGGTATCTCAGCTGTTGCCTATACATACCAGTAAAGACACTACTACAGCTCGAGTGCTTATTGGAAAGACTGCACACACTCATAATGTAGATCTACATAGGACAGTTGACAAAAACACAACATGCCTTTTATATAGGGCGCAAAATTATGAATACTATTAAATTGATTACCAATAGATATAAGGGACAGTTGACGAGTAATTGTCTTTGCAGTATAAGTAGGACCCAGAGATATTGATTGCTAATATATGTAATCCTTACACATCAGCTTTAAATACCAATAGCATATAATTATCACTTCCTCCTCTTCTTTTATTATTATTATTATTATTATTATTATTATTATTATTATTATTATTATTATTATTATTATTATTATTATTATTCTAAGAGGTTTAACATTGTTATCGTCCTCTACCGATGAAAATGATTACGAGAGATAATAAAGTTCACATGAAACAAGGAAAGCCGGGTTGAGTGGTTCAGACGGTTGAGGCGCTGGCCTTCTGGCCCCAACTTAGCAGGTTCGATCCTAGCTCAGCCCGGCGGTATTCGAAGGTACTCAAATACGTCAGTCTCTTGTCGGTAGATTTACTGGTTAGTGAAAAAACTCGTGCGGGACTAAATTCCGGCACCTCTCCGAAAACCGTATTTATTGTATCTGTCAAGGAGTTAAACCAGCAGCTACTCTATTTCCTACTTGCTCCTTAATTTTCTTATCTGTCATTAACGAGCTTGTTATTTACTTTCCCAGGTACGTAGTTTCAAGTAGCCTACTTGTTCTACTTCCTCAATCCGACACCAGTGTACATAATACAGCGAATTAAACTGCTGTCAAGTAGTTTGTTTCCTTAGACGAGGTCTTCAAGTTACAATTTCTGCAGTATTTACTAGAATCGTAACACGGTCAATGCAAGTCACCCACTTAAACATTGAATACATAGTTAAATGATGATGATGATGATGATGATGATGATGATTGTTGTTTTAAGAGGCCTAACATCGGGGTCATCGGCCCCTGATGGTACGAAATGAGACGAAATGCAATGACAAATTAAAAATACAAAATTCTGCACTGACCAGAATTCAAAACGTGAGGACGAAAAATGAACGGATGGATATGAAGTTAAAACAATCAGTGGAGCCGACCCGCAATGCCTCAGTCTCAGGAAATGACGGAGAACAATAGTAATACTGACCAAGGGACTGCTTCTAGAGGTCAATACTGAATTGATGATGCTTGCAAGCTAAAGGGGTCATCGACCTCTCATAATGGTACTTATCGCTTGGAAAGAAGAACCATGGTATTGGATATGGTGCGGTACTAATCAACAGTATCGTAGACTCGCGGTATTCCACACATTATGGTACTACTCATAGGTAATGAAATTCGCACAGGTAATACAAACCTATGGTGTTTCACACATAGCGGCGCCATTTATAGGCAACGCAAACCTATGGTTTTCATCACATACGTGTACTAACCACAGGGACTCGTACTATCCCGTGATGTTCCTTATGTAGTGGGTACTAATCATAGGCAAGCCAGAACCCTGGTGTCGCTCATATAGTGCTACTAATCACAGGTACCGTAAAAGCCTGACCGCACGGTGCTCCTGATTGCTACTCATCACAAACCTATTTGGTACCTAACATAGTGGTAGTACGCGCAAGTAATAACGACCCATGGTGTTCCTCGCCTGGTGGTACTAATCACAAGTAGTTTCATGGTTCTAATCCAATCATCCCATGGTCACCCCTTTTAGTCGCCTCTAACGACAGGCAGGGGATACCGTGGGTTTATTATTCGTCTGCCTCCCCCACCCACAGGGGGTGTGTGTTTGGTCCGCGAAAGGTATTTTATTTCCCTCAAGTCCGCCGGCAAGCCGGTTAGGACCCCGCTATCCGCCACCTGGGACGCGCCACGTGGGAGTATCACCTCTCCCCCTGCTACGCCTGCGTAGCAGGTTCGTGGACATAGTTAAATAGTTGCACATAAAAAAATATTTCGTTTGAAAATCACATAAACAATATTACATTGATATTCACTCAAAATTCTTGACAGTTTTGGCCATGCAGCCAGAATTGTTGGCATGCTATTAATATATGTTAGTGCACTTAGGGTCAGCTCTGCAAAAAATACCTCCCGATTCCGGTAAAGATCCGCTTTCGCTGCTGGATGGTAGTACAACCGAGACGTTGAAATGCTAAGAAGGCTACCTCATTGGCACCAATTCAGAGAGTCCGCAACACGGTAGGTAAAGTTGTCCAATGATTTGTATACATAATATGTCAAAAAGAATGACCTGATATCGAATACGTAAATACATTGCTGGCCATCTCCAAACGCGTCTGAGCGTTGCCTGAGTGATTTGTGAGTGTCTATTGTAATATAACGCGTCCTAGCCGTGATTATATTCTTAGCTCATCAAAGCCAGAAGGAAATGTCGGAACATAACAAAGACCTCTGATATATGTTTGTAAAAAAATGTCGCAGATCGTGGGGACCAGAATTATTATAGAGCCACATCCTCTAATGCTTCGTTAAATTTTCGGTAGAGCGGTCGAACGCGCGGTCTACCATATTTTTCGACTCTGCCTACCAAATTTGAGACAACAAAATGCCTTCTATCGCCTAGACGTAATCTCCTCAAAGACTAAGCGTGGGTCTGAACGAGCGCTCGCAGTGATCTAATGAAATTGGCTCTGACCTCCATCAGTAGCTGTCATGAAACTGTTGGCCATGGCCTTTACAAGTTACTAGTTTCAGTTGTGTGGGTTTCGTGATTGCGGAGATACGCTGTTCTAAATTTCGGCAATTCTTTTTGAAAAACATAGAACATAGAACGTTTTGGCGACGGAGGATGGGACAAAGGTAATGGTCGTGACCTTAATTAATGTAAATAACCAGAATTTGCCTTTTTTTGCTCGTGGCTTTACCTCGCACCGGCACAGATACTGTAGGTCTTACGGCGACGATGGGACAGGAAAGGCCTAGGAGTTGGAAGGAAGCGATCGTGGCCTTAATTAAGGTACAGCCCCAGCATTTGTCTGGTGTTAAAATGGGAAACCATGGAAAACCATCTTCAGCGCTGCCGACGACGGGACTCGAACTCTCTATCTCCGGAATTAAAGCTCATAGTTGCACGACCCAAATCGTGGAGCCAATTCGGTTTGTAATAAAAGTATTATTCACAAGGATCAGTTGATGGAGGTTTGCAAAGTAGAGTCTTTCAGTTGTCACGCTCTATTCCCCGGTATTTCCAGCCGACCTGGAATCATACCTGGGACCTACAACGCGAAAGTCGGTATGCTCACAAGTCACCCAATGAGACCGGACGCTTTCACTGAAATACCATGAGCGAACATTTAATGAACAATGTAATTCACCACCGAAACATAAACAAAAATGGAATTCGGAAATAAATAAGTGGAACAGGAATTTATCATTAAAAGTAAACATACTGAAATTAAATAATTGGACTGTAATTTTGTTACTGGGAATTCAGTTGATTGTAATGAGATTCATAGGTAACAACGCCCGCTTCCGATTAACATACTTGAACATCATTTCACCGACTGTTTCATATTCATTTTGTAAAAGTGGATGGAGATTTCCAGCATTGCTCATTGAACAATACGTTTTATTATTATCAGTTATATCACAATATAGTAAACATACCAGTGCAACGGAATGACTGATCAATTAGCATTTCGGCGAGAGGAGAACGATATCAAGGTAAATTAAAACAAGTGGTGCAATACCTTTCACTAGATCAATTGCATTGAATTGATTTGCAATAGGGTAATAATAATAATAATAATAATAATAATAATAATAATAATAATAATAATAATAATAATAATAATAATAATAATTGTACCAGGCGGTACACCTCCACGCCGCTAATTCAAATATTGCGCCAGTTGAAACTTCTCTACTGGAGAAACTTGGAACTTTAACCACTGTACTCATTCAAAGGTTTCTTGGAAGATGTCACTACTGTAAATTTTGAAGTGTTCTGAACTATGTCTATTTCGATTTGTGTTTGTTTGCTCCTTAGCAAGAAGTGTGGACATGCTCTTCTAGATGTCACTACATAAAAACTATAACTGTGCACCCTGGTGCGAAGTGAACGAACTGTTTTTAAAGAAATTTTGTATCCCTAAGTTTGTTCTTTGTTAAATTTCTTTCTTTCATTTTTTGGGTTGGCAATATTGATCTCTTCTTCCGCCAGTTTTGAATTCTACCAATCACTAATTTTCTAAAATAATTTTCAGCCAATCATGTATATCTTCTCCAATGTTGTATGTAATTATTGCGTCCACCAATAAACAGTGTGGGTGTGGCGTTTTCCTTTCATGAAAGGTCTAGAAGTTTCCTTGTGGGTATATGAACTGCTGATTTTCTTGTCTCGGGGCCACTTCATCGACAACTTGCTTAGTGTGTGATTATGTAGCAGGGGGCGGGAAGCGCCTCTTTCTTCGGGCAGCAGTTCATCTACAAGGTAATGGCCATTTAATAACTTCATTTCTCGCTAGCTCAGCAGTTTAACCCGCGGGGCAGGTTCGAAACCTTTCTCATGTAACCTACCTTTAAAATGTAAAAGACATTTGGTAAAAAATCCGTCTCTTTAAGTACAATTGGGATAGAGAGTGCCAAACCCTCTCGAGCTCCCTCTCCTATTGTTTTGAGGTGACTTTGTTTTCACAACCGTTTTCTTCTTTCTTAATGCAATAAAGGTTTCTTATACAAGTCACCTCCTTAGTATGGGATTAGCCCTTGTGTATGCGGCCTAGTGCCAAGTAGGTTTTAACAGTGTATTAGGAGTGTAAGTTACGCCTCCACTCAATTTGGTATTTTGGGCCATGTAATTAACCTGTTTCTTTACTGAATAGGCCCAGTAGGTTGGGTATTTATTACCCCTGTTCTTTGTGTGCCTTGACGGCAGATTGCAGTGGAGTTTGTTGTAGCCTTTGATAGGCTTGAACTTCGAGAGCGGGTTGCTCTTTCTTAAATTTGGTTTCTGCGTGCCTCGGGGAGGCTTAAAATGGTAATTGGGAGCCAGGGTTCCTTGGCATGATTGGGGTTTTCTGCCCCTTTGTTTGAACTTGGAACATAGGTAAAGTGTGGCTCATAGCCCAAGGATTGTGAGTGTGAGGCTCGAAGCCCAATTCTCGTAACGAACTGTAATTGTACATTCTTAATTTGTTGATCTGCTACTTGGTACCTGTTATACTTTGTTATTTGTGGATTTTGAAAAGAAAATATAACCTTTGTTAAAGTTTTAAATTAACTTTAATTTTGTAGTTGAGACCTATTCCAGCCCGCACCTTCTTTCACCTCTGGTGTTCCACAGATACCTCGGATCAATAATAATAATAATAATAATAATAATAATAATAATAATAATAATAATAATAATAATAATAATAATAATAATAATAATAATAATAATAATAATAATAATTTCATCCGAATGTTGGGTGAATGGTCAGCGTTGAGGCCTTCGATTCAGAGGGTCCTGGGTTCGATTACCGGCCGGTTCGGGGATTTTAATCTCGTGTTATTAATTTTTCTTGTTGTGTTTGTCTGAACACTCTCTTCTTCATATTAAGACAACACACTACACTACCAACCACCACACGAATACGCAATGGTGATGACGTCGCTCGTTGTAGGGTTGGTGTCAGGAAGGGCATCCAGCCGTAAAAGAGTGGGAAATCCACATGTACATCACAGTTCGCACCCTCGACCCCACAGGTGTGGGAAAAGAGGTCGAAAAGGAATAATAATAATAATAATAATAATAATAATAATAATAATAATAATAATTTCGTGTGGTTATAGCTAGCTGGTGCAGCCCTTGTAACGCAAGCCCTCTTACGTGGGTGTGCGGCATCTGTCGTGTACGGGGAACTACGTGTTAATGTAGTGGATGAGTGGATGATAGTGTTTGTGTGGTGTGTCAGGTCCAGGACTGATGTGTACAGCAGAAACACTCAGTCCCAAGGGTAAGGGAATTCAACGTTTACGATTCAAATCCCTCGACCCGGCTAGGAATCAAAACCATAGCCTCGTGAACCGGGACTTTAGAAGATGAATACTCAGCCAGGGAGACGTTATAGAGAAAGCACTAACAAATATAGAAGATTACCACAACCAGATATTACCCATTCATATACAGAATTCTTTGGGACGGATGGTAGTGACGGCATTAGTGGGATTCAGGGAGGAAGAGGTCATAAAGTAAAACTGGGCAGTCCGACCCCGCGGTGTAGGGAGCTACGCGTGCGCCTGTCACCCGGCGGCCCCGGATTTGATTCCAGGCAGGGTCAGGGGTTTTTAATTGTAAATAATAATAATAATATCCCTGGCCTGGAGACTGAGTTCCTTTTCTCACATTCAACACTCTACACTTCCGCAATTACACTTACGCGCAGGTTCTTATCATATGGTGAAAGTAGTGGCAAAAGACCTGAAGAGGTCGACGCCACGAAGAAGAACCATCCTCTCTTAACACTAATCAGAGGAAAGCAGGGAGGAAGTCTGAAGCTCCGAAGAATGAGGGTACCGGCAAATGAAAGCGAAAGGTCACAAGAACACCCCCTAGGTCTCACATACCTAATACCACCGGGGTTAAAAGAAGACAGGAATTGACCACGAGAGGTAGGATAGCAAAAATAAAGTGAGGAGCCTAGCACAAGTACGTGGAAGCAATTTTACACAACTAGGGGACCCTCAAGTTCTTTGCCCCTGAGGTTACACATTTAGTCGCCTGTTATGACAGGAAACCTTGAACAGATTAGCAGGCGTACTACTATTAGTACTACTACTACTGTGTTTCTGTATTTCTAAACCTTGTAGTAATAAATAGATTTTATTTAACGTCCCTAGAATTACTACTAATTTTAAGACACGCCAGGAGTCAAACCATGATGAAATTGGATTTCAAAAGGACAAATTTGAGCAAGTATTCATTTGTAGGAAGAGGATTTTAATAATTCATCAAGGGAAATATTCGATAAATTTCCCAGTTCTTTGAAATATTTAAGAAAAGACTAGATAAACAACTGATAGGGAATCTGTCTCCTGGGGAACATTCCTAAATGGAGATCAACGATGATTGATTTCATTGATTGAATATTGTCCTTCAGAGATCTTTATCGCGCTGGAAGGCGTAGTGGTCACAGACCTCGGCTAGAATCCAACCTGCTAACGTGGGAACAGATTGACAATGACAAACTAACTGCGCCTCTAAGATTGGCCTATTAAAACTTATCTTTTTCCCCTGCGGTTTACCGTCGTACCAACAACTCAGGTCTTACGATGACGATGATGGAATAAGACAGGCTAGGGTTGGCAAGGAAGCGGCCGTGGCCTTAATTATACAGGGTGTAACAAAAATGTACGGCAAAATTTGCAGGACACATTCCTTATACATATGTGAAGAAACTAACTCATTAATCATGGGAAACACAGAAGAACAGAACGTACCAGAGAAACACATACAACTCTTTCTCACAGGAGATGTTCAAAATGCCCTCCGTGAGATTTAATACATGCTAGCCAAGATCGTACTGATCAATGGAACAGTTGATGTTACCTGTAAACAAGCAGTGACATAAGTCGCATGGCAACCGGGACATGTAAAACAAAACACTGGCATTGTACCTGCGACAATAACACTTACCAGACGTAACTAAGAGTGCATGTTTCCCTTGATTTATGAGTTGGAGAAAGTGAGGTGTAACATGGAAACAAAGCGTTTCCCAACTCATGTTCATATGACATAATATCTTCGTCTATGTGTGAGGAATGTGTCCTGCAATTTTTGCCGTACATTTTTGTTACATCCCGTGTACTACCCCAGTGTTTGTTTCGTGTAAAAGTAGGAGACCATGGAATGCTATCTTCAGGACTGCCGATAGTGGAGTTTGAACAAATCATCTCTCGAATGCAATCTCAAAGCTACGGAGCCCAAAACGCGCTCAGCGCCCATCAAACGTGATGTCATGACCATGGGTTAATTAATGGGTGATCGACAATGGGTGTTGATTTAGTAACTGTTTTACTCTGTCAGACGTAATAGGTGTAAAATTCAGTTTTAAATTCTTACTTGTTCTTACGATGAGATTATTATAACATAATATATTGCAGTGTCGTGTGGTTATCTTCTAGGTCAGTGATCTGCGAAGCCTTTATATTGCGTCCCTCTCCTGTGGAACAAAAAATTGCTTGCAACTTCTTTATTCAACCTTCCTTCCTTCCTTCCTTCCTTCCTTCCTTCCTTCCTTCCTTCCTTCCTTCCTTCCTTCCTTCCTTCCTTCACACAAATGGTCATTTGAAAACAAAAACTTGACTCACGAGATATTTTGTTTGGATACATACTTTTAAGTATAATAATGCTATTTGCTTTACGTCCCGCTAACTACTTTTACGGTCTTCGGAGACGCCGAGGTGCCGGAATTTAGTCCCGCAGGAGTTCTTTTACGTGCCCGTAAATCTACCGACACGAGGCTGTCGTATTTGAGCACCTTCAAATACCACCGGACTGAGCCAGGATCGAACTTGCCAAGTTGGGGTTAGAAGGCCAGCGCCTTAGCCGTCTGAGCCACTCAGCCCGGCTTATATACTTTTAAGTACCGGTAATAGTAATAATAATAACATTAATAATTTAAAGAATATAAACCTAAAAATGGTCATAAAACGCGCAGATAAAGAGCTAATTCAGAATTACGCTTACATTAAAACTAAATAATGTCTCTAAAGCATACCATAATACAACAGTTTTCTGCAAAATAATTCCAAACTTCTATCACTTAAAAGTACCAAAGATTTAATGTTACAACTAATTCGAAAATATGAATAGTTGCATGTACAGTACACTGCTTGTAAGTTTAACAGGTTTCGAACTGTCGTTGAATAAAATATCGAACGCTGTGGACGTTCCAGCTTATTCGCAGGCATGTTGGTAAAGCCTGGTTTCAGACAGACGTCTTGTGTTTTATTCTCAACATTAGTGATAAGAGCAGAAGCACATATGGAAGCTGATTACTTGGATTAAACTCGCATTTTGTTCTCTATTTATTCAGCACGTTTGAGAGAAAGTAGGTACTCAACGAATCACATTCATTGGACCACATTTTACCACTGTGAACCAGCCAATTATCCATGATAATGAAGTTACGTGTGACACAAAGAACGGTTAACTACACTCACTCAGCACGCGCAATAATCCATCCGCACTGTACTCTGTTTTCTGCCGTTGCACTGACGGATAGATTGAGAAAGAATTGCCAGCCTGGGTTCATTGTACTGATTATCTCAGAATAGAAATAAACGTTCACAAAAGATATAAAAATTTACAACATTTTAAGAAACTTCAATCATCGTAGCTGCATCGCCTTGAATATTTCTCCACGCCACCCATTTTGCGAAACACTATTCTAAGTCTAAACAGCTCCTTTTGACCTTTTTTTTACAAGTTACTTTACGTCGCACCGACACAGATAGGTCTTATGGCGATAATGGGATAGTCAAGGGCTAGGAGTGGGGAAGAAAGCGGATGTGTCCTTCATTAAGGTGTAAAAAGTGGAAACCAAAGAAAAAATTAACTTCAGGGTTGCCAGCAGTGGGATCGAACCTACGATCTCCCTAATGCAAGCTCACAGCTGCGCGCCCCTAACCGCTTGGCCAACTCGTTCGGTCTTTTAATTTCTTACATTTATTGGCGATCTTCTGAATTCCCCTTAATTATTCTCGATAATATTCATAAATAATGATATCGTTCCGACGACAGCTAGTTCACATTATGGGTAGATTCCAAGTGGCCCTATACAGTACTTATCAAGCAGAAGAGCGACTCTGTCCCTTTCACAGGTACGAGACTTGCTCAAAGCACTATGAACCGAGAACTTCTGCATACTTGAGCAGTAATCTTGTTAGTGAATGTTTAACCCAATAACGATTAAGGGGAAACATAATGGAGAAATTACAGCATAAAATCTACAAAGCTCAAAACTAACAAAGCAACGACCAATATAAATAATGGAGGGGTACTGGTAATAAAACTACGCTATTCGTTTCAGTATGAGTATAACATGTAATTGATAATGCGAGACTGGACCTTTGCTCGAGAAATATTATTATTTATTCGTATTTATATCTGAATGTTCACTTTATGCTATCATTCACGCCTGGATTCTGTCACCATAATCTTCTGGATATGTTGAGTGTACTGCTGAGGGACAGAGTATCATATCCAAGTTGCAACACCAACTGAGGAGGATTCAAAGATCTTGGACGAGGGTGATAATAAATAAAGCAGTGAAAATGAAATGGCGTATGGCTTTTAGTGCCGGGAGATCTCAGGACGGGCTCGGCTCACCAGGTGCAGGTTTTCTGATTTGACTCCCGTAGGCGACCTGCACGTTGTGATGAGGATGAAATGATGATGAAGACAACACTTACACCCAGCCCCCGTGCCAGAGAAATTAACCAATGATGGTTAAATTCCCGACCCTGCCGGGAATCGAACCCGGGACCCCTGTGACCAAAGGCCAGCACGCTAACCATTTAGCCATGGAGCCGGACAATAAAGCATTAATGGCTTTATGCCGCCCGTCTCCCTCCTCCCGCTTAACCACATTTGCTGTTTTCATAGATGCCCAAAATGGGTGAAATTTCGTTCCAATCAATCCCATACATGTTCGACAAGGGGATCTTTATCTATCGAACAGCCACGATATCTGACTCGTTGTGTTCAATTCCACAGCATGTCTATTGTCCTGCTAGAAGCGTTAGTCACAGTGGCCAAGTAAAAAGGGGACAGGTTGATTTTAATGACCTGCAGCACACGCGTGGCTGTCAGTATTTTGTGCTCGAAAACTGAAAGGTACGTGTTCTTATACCAAAATTTCTGTGTTTTCCTCAGATGGGTACAAGATACCAATTGCCTCTACCCGGGTCTACTTCGGATCAGTCCAAATCTGCCAAATAATAATAAAATATAAATTGAACATTTTTAACAAAAATATTGGTAAGTGAACTGGAAAATCTTACGAAACCATGCTGAAACATGAACTGGATAATATTACCAAACATAAATGATATGTCAAACAGACGGTTTGTCATACAACACTGTCAAATGAAGTGGACAATTTTACCACGCAGTATGTTCTGGTCTATTTTACCAAACAGTATTGAAATGTGAGCTGGACAGCTTTACATACAAAGCACTGGTAAATAAACTGCTAAACTATTATGTGAATTGGATTTTTAGCAAACAGTACTGACGTATCAACTGCACAATTTTACCAAACAATAATGAATGTGAACTAAACCATTTTATCAAATAAATACTGAAAATGAACTGGAAAATGTTATCGAACTAGTTTACAAAACTACTGAAATTTGAAATGAACAATTTTATCAAGCAATATCCATAGTCCATGTAAACAAGACGATTTCACGTAACAATACTGAAATGTGAAGGGAAAAACTATAGCGAACAATGCCAATTTTACTGAAGGAAAACTATAGCAAGCAATGCCAATTTTACTGAAATGTGAACTAAACCATTTTATCGAATACTACAAATGGGTGAAATGGACAGATTTTCCCAACAAGTTTTGGAAAGTGAACCACCCATGTTCCCCAAAATAGTACTAAAATATGAATGGACGCAATATTTTTCTAAACGATATTGTAATTTGAATTGAAAATTTTACCGAACAATGTCGAAATATGAACTGGAGAATTTTACCGAACAATGGTGAAATGTGACCCGAAATATTCTTTCCAATAATGTTAATTTCGAATTACACAATTTCACAAAACAATGCTAGAAAGTTAACGGATGCAACTTGGATAGTTTTATCATCCTAAATTAATTTAGAGGAAATCGTATAGTTCGCCACATAATTATAATTTGAGAAGTAACAAATTTATCTAATCTGGATTAATTCTCGGAAAGCAAATAGGTTGTAAAATGGAAGCTTCTTCACGATGCTGAAAGACCTCCAACTAAAAATATAAATCTTGGTTAGTTCAGGGCTACTTTGAGAAAGCCTGTGTGGGAACCAACAGGTGTTACTAGAAGTGGCATAATTGAGCGAGTTTTCGCCCACGTTCCAAGTTCTGTCCACCTGTTGAAACTGGACCTCCTTGAAATATCTTCCTTTTTCTTTCAGGACACTTCCCAGGTGCTTAACTTATCTTCACCAAGGAACGAGTTCATTCATAACTGGATCTCATTAGCAAAGAGAACTTCGCTATCTTGACATTTAATCACCATCTCTGACATAAAATTTCAGTAGAAGAGATTTTCTCTCACAAAATATATTGTTATCAAATAGAAGCCTCAAAGGAGAAGTGTAATATCACAACGAAGCAATCCTCAGAATATAACTGATCGATAGTCAGCTTATAGGTGCACTTCATTCACAGAAAATCAGAATAATAATGTTATTAATGAACAATCAAGCTCAGTCTGTTGAGGCACGGCCAGTTATTGTTGCTAGCTCTAGCCTATACTTGGGAGACAGGTAGGTGGTTCAAATACCCCGTCGGCCACGCTCGAAATGGTTTTTCGCGGTTTCCCATTTCAGCTGTAAGCAAATGACGTGTTGGTACCTTTCTCAAGGACACGGCCAATTCCTTCCCATTCCCAGCCCGTACAATTACACGTACAACCACAGCAAATACTCTTACACAGCGATAGATATAGCTCACCCTCAAGGGATGCATCGGGAAAAGCAGCCACAGAACTACCGATAAATCCTGGAACATCCCTCGCTTGGAAAGCCATACACTCCAAAATTATTATTATTATTATTATTATTATTATTATTATTATTTAGACGGTAGAACTGCTGGCCTCATGATATCAAGATGGTGGGTTCGATCCCGGCTCAGTCCAGTGGTATTTGAAGGTGCTCTGATAGTGCACAGTGTTCCAAAATCAATGTGCCCTCACAAGGCGAAAGGTGTGATGTGAACTTTTACAAATTCTATTAATTTTAGTGTGTTATTTGTTTTATTTTATCACAGTTGCTTTGTTTCATATACTTGTATTTCATTCTCTGCCGCAGCACTGATTAAATAATATGATGTTTGTTTATTCTTTACTATATGTCGCAAATTTTTATATATTCTAAGAAATTAAACGTAAATTATTTGCTCTCAGTTGTTATATCATAGTTTTACTTATCGGTATATTTTAATTTTTCACTTCTACCTCTGCGCTATAAGGCTTCTTTGTATTCTTCCTAAATGTTCTGTTTACGTGCTTTGCCCAAAACTGAAGGGATAAGGAAAACAGTAACTATCCATTTTTATTTTGTTACGTTGTTTTGGTACATTTTCCTGTTTGTTAGTGTTTCTTTAACTTTAATATTTTCTTCCTGTAGCGATTCACCGACCCACTGCTGTCTTCCCTTTTAATATTATGTAGGCCTATCTCCCGTCTACCGAACTCGAGAGCTGCAGTCGCTTAAGTGCGGCCAGTATCCAGTATTCGGGAGATAGTGGGTTCGAACCCCACTGTCGGCAGCGCTGAAGATGGTTTTCCGTAGTTTCCCCACTTTCACACCAGGGAAATGCTGGGACTGTCCTTTGTTGTTTATTCTGCTGCTCCCTTCCCACTCCTAACGCTTTCCCGTCCCATCGTCGCCATAAGACCTATCTGTGTCGGTGCGACGTAAAGCCACCAGCAAAAGAAAATTTTCTGGAAGGACCAATACCTTGTACAGGGTATGTCGTCGACGAGAGCAAGTTTGTGAGCCCGAACAAAAGAATCAGAACTTAATGCACCGCCTGCATAGTGTTAAGTATTCATCTTACGATGTGATGATAAAACATGTCCAGTCCCAGAGTATCGTTTGTAGTGAAAAAACCGAGCTCGATAGCTGCAGTCGCTTAAGTGCGGCCAGTATCCAGTAATCGGGAGATAGTGGGTTCGAATCCCACTGTCGGCAGCCCTGAAGATGGTTTTCCGTGGTTTCCCATTTTCACACCAGGCAAATGCTGGGGCAGTACCTTAATTAAGGCCACGGCCGCTTTCTTCCCATTCCTGGGCCTTCCTTGTCCCATCGTCGCCTAAAGACCTATCTGTGTCGGTGCGACGTAAAGCAAATAGCAAAAAAAAAAATGTAGTGAAAAATTCTGTAATACTGCTATGGTTACCAGTAAACTGAAACGATACTTGTAAACAAAATACTCTTCTCCGTCAAGTAAAATGTCGAATATTTGGGTCGGTTTTTTGGACTGAACATAAAACAAAGAACATTCATGACTGCAACAGTACAGTATGTGTTAGGGAAAAGTACACAAAGATAAGCTGTAAGGTAGCTGCTGATGTTGTAAATGCCCCAAAAGCCACATACGATAGCTGAAATGTTACTAATGCCTGCTTGTAAAGAGATTGTGAAAATAGTCCTGAGTACAGGAGCTAGTGGTGAAATCCCCCCCCCCCACTCTCTCTCTCTCTCTCTCTGATGCAATCCGTCGCCAAGTTATTGACACGTACAGTGATATTAAATATAATATGAAGGAGAAAATCAACAGCAGTCGAACATGTACTCCAAAATGAATTAAATGGCACTAAAAGCTAATGGCGGTCGGCTAGTAGGTGCGATATGTGCCCCTCACATCCATATTAATATTGCATAGAACGTGTGTGAATCGGTTTGAATATGTGGAAGATGTTCCGGGAACAACTCAACCAATTTCAGTAATTATTTCACCTTTAGAAAACTGACTTCTTCCGTATTATTATAGGATATACATGTATAGTTAGTCAGTTAGTGTATGCGAGCTTATGCGTAAATTGGGAATGTTTTTAGGAAAGTAGAGCAAGTCGGAAGAAACTGTGCCTCGGGAACCCTTAAAAGTTTTTTTTTTTTACGTCGCACCGACACAGATAGGTTTTATGGCGACGATGGGACAGGAAAGGCCTAAGAAAGGGAAGGAAGCGGTCTTGGCCTTATTTAAGGTATAGCCCCAGCATTTGCCTGGTGTGAAAAAAGGGAAACCAAGGAAAACCATCTTCAGGGCTCCCGACGGTGGGGTTCGAACCCACTATCTCCCGGATGCAAGCTCACAGCTGCGCGACACTAACCGCACGGCCAACTCGCCCGGTACCCTTTAACGTAAATACGCTCCTGTTTAATTAATCTTTTTAATGATAGGAGCCCCGTCAAGTATTGTAACAATTCAATTTCCTGAATTTTCTTCCCAGGAAATGACTGTATTCTATATTTTGTCGCATAGTTTATCGCATAAAATACAGTACAAAATAGCCTTTAAAGAACAAAACAGTGCATATACATGATCTAGAATTAATTTTCCCTTAAAAATGTTTATATTCATCGTCTTCGTTACTCTAACGTTTTGGAGAACGTTTCGAAATTGTGGCCAAGGGCACTCACTAGTTTAGCGCGCAGATTGAAGAATTGTACGTAGAAAGTATGATATGATATAGTCCACAACACGTCGCATTACGAGCCATCACAGAAGCATGCAATAGTAAATACATCCCAGAGTCAGAACTGCATCCGGCCATAATACTGTTCCAAATTCACACAAAGTTCAGACTACGAGAAAGTTTGGAAAATGTCAGGAAGAGAAAAGAGTTTTACGTGGAATATGAACAACAAAACATGATTTTCGTTTAAAATATCCAACTTCCTATAACCGGGATTTCAGCCATACCCGCATCTGTTGACGTTGTCACTCGTGTCTCATGCCCCTTCTATTGAATACATGTTTATTGATGTTAAGGGATTCTACCTGATCCAACTAGAAGAAGAAGAAGAAGAAGAAGAGGGAAAGGAGGAGGAGAAGAAGAAGAAGAATCGTGCGTGGCCTCGGAAGAGGCCTGGTGCATTTCCTCCGAGTTGACGCCGTATAGGCGACCGGCGCGTCTGTAAGGATCGTGCTCTACCTATGAAGAATTGTAAAATGAGGACGGCACACACACACACACACACACACACACACACACACACACACACGCACGCACGCACACACACACACACACACACACTCAGCCCCCGAGCCGTTGGAATTAACCAATGAAGTTTAAAATCCCCGACCTGGTCTGGAATCAAACCCGGAACCCTCTGGACCAAAGACCAGCCCGCTAATTATTTAGCCATGGAGCCGGACTCTGATCTAACTGAAAGTTACTGATCAGTAACTGTGTAGCCACGAAATGAAATGCTTGATAAAATGTCTGATGAAATAAAGCCTAATATTTGTTTCCATTCGATAGGGAACGTAAGTAGTGCATTAGCTTAATTCTATCCCAAGGTAAAATTTACTTCTGCTTCTCCCCAATGTCGAAACCTAAACTCCTTCCTCCTCGACAAGTTATCATTCTAGCGCTAAGCTAGGAGCAAGACGGTATTGCTGCAGTGACGTCACATTGTCAGACAGAGAGAAGTCATGGATGTTTCTAAGTTATATCTACAATTCTTGATGTCTAGTTCCTTACAGTTATACAGTCTTGAAGATGTTAAGTATATTTCCAGTGTATACACCATTGTACAATATTTATGTTTAGATAGCAAGTACGGTGTTTAAATTATAGCAACCATGCCTGCTTCACAGCTGGGGATATTCGACTCACAACTTGTAAACAAATCCAGTGCACTTGTCAGTGTGCCACTCTTCTATGCACTCTGCATTAATTATTACCTTTTTTTTTTGCGTCGCACTGACACAGATACGTCTTATGGCGATGATGAAATAGGAATGGGCTAGACGTTGGAAGGAATCGGCCGTGGCCTTCAATAAGGTACAGCCCCTGCATGTGCTCCATAGAATGTCTCGTCATACGCAGATCGCATCAAAATCACCACTTTGATGCAACAGAACAATGAGACAAGTTGTCGTTGCCAACATTGTTCAAGTGAATCGAAGATGTTGCGAATCCAAGACAGCCATTCAGCAACAGATCGACATCGCGCGCGCCGTCCACGCAAAACAACACCAGATCAAGTCCGGTATCTGCACATAGATACACCACACGCACAGCTATTACTCTGCGATGTGAACTTCCAGAGGTCACAGGAGTTACTTCAAATGCCCTACCTGTGCGCAAAAGGTTCCATTATGGGGGACTGTGTTCAAGAAGACCGCAAAGAACACCTCAACTTCGTCGACATCACAGGGTTTCACGTTCAATGGATACGAGATCAGTCGTCTACAATGCATAATTCTCAGCAAAACTTCACCAATAATTTGGGAATTGAGCACTATTCTAGACAGATATCATACTCGGCCGCCGTACACCAGTGGTTTAAATTCAAGGAAACATGACGGTCGCAGTGTACGAACACGATATTCTCTGACCCATAATAAGTGGTTTTGCAGAGACTGTGGAAGATTGGTTTAATGTACAGGACGATGATTCTTGTCTACATTGTACAGCAGCAGTGAATGGGACGTTGGAACCGCAGAATGGACTGGCCAGCGTCTTTCCCGGACATGAACCGTATAGAACAGGGCCTCTCAAACGCCCAAAATCTCACGCGTGCAAACTGAGGCGCAGAGGTCTTGTGTACAGTGCATCGGTCCCTCTCGGCTCGGACTAACGCTTCGTCTCTGGGCTACTCGGCTAAGCTCGGCTTAACTCGGCTCGGATTTGAAGTGCTACGGAGCAAGGTGAGGAAGAGGGAGACAGCGGAGCGAGGGAGACAGGCGTGGGGAAAGAGAGATACAGTGCTATTGCTCCACATCAAGGAGTAGGGGTCTGCATTCTGGTCAACCAAGCGAAGTCGTCTTTTACACCGTGCACAGCGCAATGCACTGGTGTATGAACCCTGAGAGGCCCTGGTATAGAACATGCGTCAAAAGTTTTCAAACCGTCAACATTCACCGCTAACTATTGAGGCTGAAAAAGGTGCTGCATCAAGGAGTGGGACCGGTTGCCTCAAAAACATGGTAAACATGAACCTAGACTTACCCAAATTGACAGCAATGCGTACGGTACATAAACGAGGCATAGACGGTATTCTCCACCCCTCCTTCCCTCCGCTGCATCTCCCGCTCCAACTGCAGAATCTGTCGTCGAACAACTTCAGTTGCCTTTATATCTCTCTGACAGTCGCATGTCAGCCTTGCGTATCCGCTTGTTTTATAACATTTGTGAGTTTTAATCATTACGTACGCGCTGTAATCGCATTTTGTTTACGTTTTCTCTATTTTACCTCTCCTTCTTACAGACCATACTACAAAGTCCATGCCAACCTGGCAGCATAAACATCAATTACCTGAGGGGATCGTCTTGACAACTTGGTTTCACACCATTTTATAGTATTTTATATATCATCCCATTTGAATTCGATAAGACCTGGCAAGTTGGCCGTGCGGTTAGGGGCGTGCGGCTGTGAGCTTGCATCCGGGAGATAGTGGGTTCGAATCCCACATCGCAACAGTGCTCAGAGCTCGACATTTTATCCACATAGACATCGTCCTACTGTGCTTATATTGTGACGACAATATGGGATTTAATTCCATGCCACTATTCATCAATGTTTAATGCGTCATATTGTATATGCCACGGTTTTAGCTTTCATAGCGGTGGCCCTCTGTCTCATTGGGTCCTATTGTAATATGCAAATTTTAATCTATTTAGCTGAAGAAGAGAATGAGCATATTCTCGAAACATGTACTAGATATAATGTAAATGTTAAATGTAAATAAATGTTTAATACATTGTATTGACTGGGTGGATTATCCATCTGTGTGTTTAATGTCGGTACTGGATCTTAATTTGACCCAATTTTACCACGGATGCTCTTTCTTACGCCTACCCTATGTCGATGGATGAAATAACTATTGCGTGATTCTGTGGTTGTTGGTAGTGAGTATGATGATGAAGGTAAGAGTATTAAAACGAATACAAACACTCAGTTTGGGGAAATTAGGGATTTTTCTAGTAAATAATTTTCTCTCTTTATTCCACATTATTTTATTCGATCTACCTGTGATTTAATACATTACTTCATTATTCATTTCTGAGGTAAATAATATTATTTCGTTATGAGTTTTTACTGTACAAAGGCTCACTCCCACCCTGTGGGATGGAATCGAATCCAAGATAATTTGTTTTTAACATGTGCTAAAATGGGAAATAGATTGTCGGTCACCACGAGTCGAATCAAATCGAAACCAACCGAATAGGATTCTCTGACAAGAACATTTTTTGATTAGTGGAGTGGAATCGAACAGATTATCAAAATCCATGCAACTTCATACATGATCGGAATGTTACGTACCGCCATTTGGCGACAAATGTGTTATCAGCAGGGAAGTTAGCTATTTCTTACGAGGGCGAATCAAAAAGTAAGTTATACTTCCAGGTTATGGCTATTTATGAAACCACCTACACACAGACAATACTGCTATTATAACATACAATATAAGTTCACTTTTCCACATAGTCCCCAAGAGACTGTAAACAATTCTTGGAACGTTCAACCAACTTTTCGATTCCGGATGCGTAGAAATCACCGTCAGCGCTCTGTAACCACCTGGAGACAGCTGCTTTCACCTCCAGCGCTATGTAACCACCTGGAGACAGCTGCTTTCACCTCCAGCGCTCTGTAACCACCTGGAGACAGCTGCTTTCACCTCCAGCGCTCTGTAACCACCTGGAGACAGCTGCTTTCACCTCCAGCGCTATGTAACCACCTGGAGACAGCTGCTTTCACCTCCAGCGCTCTGTAACCACCTGGAGACAGCTGCTTTCACCTCCAGCGCTATGTAACCACCTGGAGACAGCTGCTTTCACCTCCAGCGCTCTGTAACCACCTGGAGACAGCTGCTTTCACCTCCAGCGCTATGTAACCATCTGGAGACAGCTGCTTTCACCTCCAGCGCTCTGTAACCACCTGGAAACAGCTGCTTTCACCTCCAGCGCTATGTAACCACCTGGAGACAGCTGCTTTCACCTCCAGCGCTATGTAACCACCTGGAGACAGCTGCTTTCACCTCCAGCGCTCTGTAACCACCTGGAGACAGCTGCTTTCACCTCCAGCGCTATGTAACCACCTGGAGACAGCTGCTTTCGCCTCCAGCGCTATGTAACCACCTGCAGACAGCTGCTTTCACCTCCAGCGCTATGTAACCACCTGGAGACAGCTGCTTTCACCACCAGCGCTATGTAACCACCTGGAGACAGCTGCTTTCACCTCCAGCGCTCTGTAACCACCTGGAGACAGCTGCTTTCACCTCCAGCGCTCTGTAACCACCTGGAGACAGCTGCTTTCACCTCCAGCGCTCTGTAACCACCTGGAGACAGCTGCTTTCACCTCCAGCGCTCTGTAACCACCTGGAGACAGCTGCTTTCACCTCGAGCGCTATGTAACCACCTGGAGACAGCTGCTTTCACCTCCAGCGCTCTGTAACCACCTGGAGACAGCTGCTTTCACCTCCAGCGCTCTGTAACCACCTGAAGACAGCTGCTTTCACCTCCAGCGCTCTGTAACCACCTGGAGACAGCTGCTTTCACCTCCAGCGCTCTGTAACCACCTGGAGACAGCTGCTTTCACCTCCAGCGCTCTGTAACCACCTGGAGACAGCTGCTCTCACCTCCAGCGCTCTGTAACCACCTGGAGAAAGCTGCTTTCACCTCCAGCGCTATGTAACCACCTGGAGACAGCTGCTTTCACCTCCAGCGCTATGTAACCACCTGGAGACAGCTGCTTTCACCTCCAGCGCTCTGTAACCACCTGGAGACAGCTGCTTTCACCTCCAGCGCTCTGTAACCACCTGGAGACAGCTGCTTTCACCTCCAGCGCTCTGTAACCACCTGGAGACAGCTGCTTTCACCTCCAGCGCTATGTAACCACCTGGAGACAGCTGCTTTCACCTCCAGCGCTATGTAACCACCTGGAGACAGCTGCTTTCACCTCCAGCGCTATGTAACCACCTGGAGACAGCTGCTTTCACCTCCAGCGCTCTGTAACCACCTGGAGACAGCTGCTTTCACCTCCAGCGCTATGTAACCATCTGGAGACAGCTGCTTTCACCTCCAGCGCTCTGTAACCACCTGGAGACAGCTGCTTTCACCTCCAGCGCTATGTAACCACCTGGAGACAGCTGCTTTCACCTCCAGCGCTATGTAACCACCTGGAGACAGCTGCTTTCACCTCCAGCGCTCTGTAACCACCTGGAGACAGCTGCTTTCACCTCCAGCGCTATGTAACCACCTGGAGACAGCTGCTTTCGCCTCCAGCGCTATGTAACCACCTGCAGACAGCTGCTTTCACCTCCAGCGCTATGTAACCACCTGGAGACAGCTGCTTTCACCACCAGCGCTATGTAACCACTTGGAAACAGCTGCTTTCACCTCCAGCGCTCTGTAACCACCTGGAGACAGCTGCTTTCACCTCCAGCGCTCTGTAACCACCTGGAGACAGCTGCTTTCACCTCCAGCGCTCTGTAACCACCTGGAGACAGCTGCTTTCACCTCCAGCGCTCTGTAACCACCTGGAGACAGCTGCTTTCACCTCGAGCGCTATGTAACCACCTGGAGACAGCTGCTTTCACCTCCAGCGCTCTGTAACCACCTGGAGACAGCTGCTTTCACCTCCAGCGCTCTGTAACCACCTGAAGACAGCTGCTTTCACCTCCAGCGCTCTGTAACCACCTGGAGACAGCTGCTTTCACCTCCAGCGCTCTGTAACCACCTGGAGACAGCTGCTTTCACCTCCAGCGCTCTGTAACCACCTGGAGACAGCTGCTCTCACCTCCAGCGCTCTGTAACCACCTGGAGAAAGCTGCTTTCACCTCCAGCGCTATGTAACCACCTGGAGACAGCTGCTTTCACCTCCAGCGCTATGTAACCACCTGGAGACAGCTGCTTTCACCTCCAGCGCTGTGTAACCACCTGGAGACAGCTGCTTTCACCTCCAGCGCTATGTAACCACCTGAAGACAGCTGCTTTCACCTCCAGCGCTCTGTAACCACCTGGAGACAGCTGCTTTCACCTCCAGCGCTCTGTAACCACCTGGAGACAGCTGCTTTCACCTCCAGCGCTATGTAACCACCTGGAGACAGCTGCTTTCACCTCCAGCGCTATGTAACCACCTGGAGACAGCTGCTTTCACCTCCAGCGCTCTGTAACCACCTGGAGACAGCTGCTCTCACCTCGTCATCGTATGAGAATCGTCGTCCTCCGAGATCCTTTTTCAGCTTACCGAACACATGATAATCGCATGGACACCTCAGCACACAACACTTCACACGGCCCGCCAAACAATCGAACTGCTGCAGCGATTCGAGTGGGAGGTATGGCAACATCCATACAGTCTAGGAAAAAGGATCTCGGAGGACGAAGATTCCGAAACGATGAGGATGTGAAAGCAACTGTCTCCAGATGGTTACATAGAGCTGGATGTGATTTATACACATCCGGAATCGAAATGTTGGTTGACCGTTCCTAGAAATTTTTAGTCTCTTGAGGACTACGTGCAAAAGTGAACTTCCATTGTATGTTGTCATAGCCGTGTTGCCTGTGTGTAGGTGGTTTCATATATGACCATAACATGGAAGTGTAACTTACTTTTTGATTCGCCATCGTGCGTAGTATTGGGATGTTTTTATTTCGAGATAGTTGATCGCTTTTTGAATATTGTATATCCAAATAAATTATTAATCAGGTTCAGAAATGTAATTGGGTGTATGGCAGTGTTCTCAAATATTACAGCAACAATAACATACGAGACAATGCCAGGGTGGCAATTAGCAAGGAAGCAAAAATCAACCGAGGTAGAATATTCAATTTCATGGTATATTATATCCACATATTTTATAATAACTATTCTTAACCTCACCACAAAATCACTTTATCACGTCGGATTCCGCGAACATCTTGGAGCGTAACGTTATGCGTTTTTAATATTTACTAGGGGCCGATGACCTTCGATGTTAGGCCCTTTAAAACAACAAGCATCATCATCATCATCATCATCATATAATATTCACAATTAATAATGGCGTAAGTAAACACGGGCGTAGACTCCTCCAGGCTCTACTAATTTCACGCACCCACAATCTTCTCGGATTTCTTTTTCTCTCACTAACTTTATTTTCTGGCTCCTCACACAAAAGTGCTCGCGCTATCAAAACGTTCATACCGTGCTTTATGTTCCTCGCGTACTGTCCCGTTTGATTCGATTCCGATAGATGTGAGCGGCGGAGTGGAAATGTCGATAGTTCGGTTCCATTCGATCAAGTGGGAGAGAGCCTTAAGTACAATGCAACAAAATTGACGCAACAATCGTGGCGTGGCATACAGGAAACTGAACAGAATTGTAAATACGAAGCAACTTTTAAAACTCGAATATGATATGCCGACAAAACGGCTATCAGACTGTCTCACAGCTGCACCACGAGTTCAGTTCATATTACGTCAGCCTCGTTGGAGAGTAAGTACAATAAGTTTGTTAATATGTGTTACAAGATATCCGTGGTTCACAGAGGTGTAGGAAGCGCCTGGGGTGAATGGGTGGACAGTGAAAAGATCAGAGCGTAAGTAAAAGCACTCAATTCTGAAATTATATTTCTTTCCTTTTTCCCTGAGTTTAAATTTGATAGATAATCTGAATAAGTAAAAAAAAAAAATAACAGTTAAAGATGAGCTCGTTAGCTCCCACAGTAACAAAGACTTAATATTAAAAATCAGGTACAATAGAGAAAATTATTGACACAATAACTTGCAAGGGTTGAGCAATCTACCTCAAAACAGGTACACTTTTACATGGGCATGTTTGCTCTAATCACTTATATTCTAGGAGACTGCGCTCCAAAAGTTACTACAGCCCAGCCTCTCAGGGGCACAAGTTTCTGACACAATTACACCTTATAAACTTCGAAACCTGTATTTACTATCGTTTCTGCTCGACAGTCTGCTACACACTCGTCTCTAAATAATGGCAATTTAAACAATGAGTGTCCATTCTAAATAGCCTTAATATACAAAATAAAAGGTTTAAGACCATCGGCCATGAACGAAAGTGTAGGAGGCGAAACACTTGCACTCCATTTTGAAAGACACTTAAAATTCTACATGGGCTTATGGCCCGAAGTTTGCAGAGGCTACGCTTATACTACAGCGGGGTGAGTAGATGCGAAATATTAAGTACCAAAGCAGTGTGAAGAATTTAAAGGTTTACAAAATCTTAGTCACCCCTTACCAGGTTGAAGGGGAATTAACAGAGCGTGAAAACTCTTTATTCCCTAAATTAGATGTTTCCCAGTAGGGATTTGAACACAGTCTATGTACTTGTCGAAAATTTTCATTTAAACAGAGACTTTGGGACTTTACATTAATAAAAGCAGTTAGAAACCTTCCCTTCAAGTTATCTTCCTGGAGCCAGCACACGTTAAGAGCTGTCTGCCATTACCTTGATTGTTTTGGCCTTTCGACAACGGTAAGGCTTCCCCTGCCTCCTAAAATACGCCGTAAACACACACACACACACATACACACACTAGACCGGAGCGACGAATATGACAATACGGCCCTAAATCGCCCCGCTTATAGTATCTCATAGGGATAAGTTCCAGTACTCTCCCTTGAGCTAGGCAGAATACCTGTACACACCCCCAATTTTAATTGGCTATAGAAATATACACAAACATTCCTGATTGGTTAATAACTTAAGGAAGTAGGAAGCCGTAGGGGTACTGACAACTGTAACATATAACCTAGAAAAAGGTCTATAAAACTTAAGGTTTACAGACATAGAAAATTGAAACTTCCTTTAAAGGGTAATTGTCCGTAACCCCGCTTGAGGGGGCATATAGGCTGATAGTAGACACATCTAATTGTTAAAAGTCGAAGTATCTTGTAATACATTGTTTAGGTTTCACAGCCCAGATGGCTTTCTAGAAGACGCGCAGTTCAACGGGACGGAGAAGGTGTACCCCCGGAACAGACACCCACCCCTAAGGTTTTACTACAGACTAAACAGATTTGAAATCTTGCATCTGAGAGCTCTTGAAATTTTGGAAACGTTGGAAAGTATCTTGATGGAGAGTCTATTCTAATTGTCTCTTGAAAAAAAGGAATGTTGAGGTAGTTTGCGAAGTAGTAGAAGCCCGGTCAGTTATACTCAAGGTTGACGGCGAGAGCGGCCGCCACTGCTGATGTTAGTATGGAGTCTCCCGGACCCCCGAATAACCCTCAGATACCTTTTCTCCGGTACCTTGAGAGGAACAGCCAAGGCTATGGCTACCATGGGTCGAGTAGCGTAGTTCCGCTCAGTGATAGAGTGGGCGGTTGGGGTTCAGTTTCCAAGCTATTCCCAAAGATGACAGTCCCCAAGTCGGCCGATAAGAAGGAGACATGGTCGGAGCGAGGCGGGCCCATATCCCGCGCCGGCATCCCTCGCCAGTTGTCACGACGTAGCCTCAGGTGAAAATAGGGCACTGTAACTAGTTGAATTTATGGGTGACACTAACTTGTTTATAGACAGTGTTGCATACGGAGCTGTTAAGTGTGGCGGCTTGCAGGACGAGTGCACAAAATTTGTGGCTCAGGTTTGGACGCAGAAGCGGTAATGGCAGGAAGAATAGGAAATTATTGAAGGGAAGGTTTTCAAAAAATGATTTTAATCCGAAAATAATAACTCAAATACCTACAACTTTTTACGACCAGCAGGGGTAGGAAACATTATTTAATCTTGCTCAACCCAAAAATAAAATAATAAGATGTTTTAAGGAAAGAAATATAATTAAATTAGCAATGCCATCACTTGGTGGCCTATAATAAAAGCAACAGTGTAAGCACGGATTTTACTTGAGACAGATGAACACGAAAAATACTTTCTGTGTAAGGGTTGCTCACCAAGAGGGTGACTGGAATTAGAAAATGTAACATGATACAAGGTCCATGAAAACTAGGGGCAAGCTTGCCTGCTGTAACTAAATTTTTAACCGGGACTTTATCTCCGCCCTTTAAATTGGTGGGTCTCCCACCACGATCATATCTGTCTTCCACTTTCTCATGAGAGGCTTTAAGATTATATTTTTATCTTTCTCCACACATCCTTGATATTATCTGGGTCTATTGACTCTGCTAAAAGCTCATGGATTGACCAAAAATTGGACAATGGGGTGTTGGGAACAAACTTAAACATAAGAGACGCCGGAGAAAACTTGTGTGACCGTGAACGGCTGAGTTAAAGGCTAATGATAACCAATTCAATGAAGTGTCCCAACGAAAATGATCTTTGTGGTGGAAAGCAATCAGGGCAGATCGAAGATTACGATTAACCCGCTCAGGTAGTGATGTCTGTGGGTAGTATGCTGACGTCGTGACATGTGAGATGGATAAATCAAAACAGAATTTACGAAATAAATTAGAGATGAACGCCTTAGTGTTATCAGAAATAATATATTGACAAGCTCCAAAAGTTGCAAAAATAGTATTGATGCCAGAAATAGTGGACTAAGCGGTGGCAAACCTAGTCAGAAAGAGCCATGATAACCGTGTGATACCATTCACACACACAAACACACACACACACACACGAGTATGAATGTATTACCATTCCATTTAAATTGAGGGGAAAAAGCCCGACATAATCTATGTACAATCGCTCCATAGGGCGAGATACTTGACGTGATAACAATAGCCCTACCTTAGTGGACAACGTGGGCTTGAAAACAAGATTTACGTGCTTTCACAAATTCCCTAATCTCACCGTCCATACTCTTCCAGATAAATTCTCTTATCTTCTTTCTGATTTTGAAGATGCCAGATATTTCCCTAATGGGGTCTCATGGTAATACTTGAAAATCATAGGCTCTAGAACAGCTGGAACAACAACTTCCTTATTTTGATCGTGCCTCGAAGTGCAGCATAGAGCCCTATTCCTTAAATCATAAGAGACAACATGTTCCCCGAAGAGAGGGTTTACATAATAGGAGCCAGCACCGGATCTTCACGTTGATGTTTCGCTATATCATGAAATTGCATCGGGGCGTCAGTCAAAATATCATTTATAATAGGAGGTATGGAAATAGAATCTGAAGGACTTTCCTCCGGGTCAACAGAATCGACATCACCGGAAAACATTCGGCTTAATCCACCGGCGACCACATTCTCGGATCACCTAGTGTGCTGCACGTCAAACTGAAACGCCGAAATTCGAATAGCCCAACGGGCGATTCACCCAGTACGACGGGGCCTAGCCAAAACACAGTTCAGAGCCTGATTGTCGGTCTCGAATTGAAATTTAACATATTCAAGATAAAGGCGGAATTTTCCAAAGCATATAGGACGGCCAGTCCTTCTAACTCTCATATAGAGTTTTTGGCTTTTTGAGATAAGGTTCTAGACGCATAGACAATTGGCCGCCTTCCAAGAACAGATTCCTGAAGAAGAACTGCAGCGACAGCAGATGACGAGGCGTCTGTCTGCACAATGAATTTCTTGGAGATATCTGGCATTGCCAAGACTGGGGCGTTACAGAGAGCTAATTTCAAATCCCTGAACACAGTCTGGTGTGACGGCTCACATTCAAGCATGACACCATTTCTACAGAAGTGGTTTAGGGGTGCAGCGACATTAGCAAAGTTGGGGATGATTTTCCTAATGAAATTCACCATGCCAATGAATCTAGCAACCACATTAACGTTCTTGGGAGGCTTAAAGTTATGAATTGTATACGTTCTAGAATGATCGACTGAAACTCCTTTGTGTGATATAATAATATGCACTAAGAAGGACGTAGATGGTATAGCAAACGATACCTTTGACAACTTGACTGTCAATCGAGCCTTACGAAGGCGATTTAGAGCTTCCTCTAGATGAGCTAAGTGTTCTTCAAAGGTCTAAGAGAGAATAACAACATCATCTAGATAATGGTATAGATATTCGAATTTAATGACGGAGAAGACCCTATCTAGCGGCCTAGTAAGCACAGCCGCGCCAGTGGGGAGCATAAAAGGCACGCGGTTGTATTCATATATGTTCCAGTCGGTAGTGACAGCCGTCAGGTGTTTCGATTCTTCTGCCAGAGGTATATAATTATATCCTCGGTTAATATCTAGGATGGTGAAGAAATTAGACTTACGAAACGAGGGAAAACATGAATGCAAGTCAGGAAGGGGTACTGATTGTAATACAATGACTTAATGCTCTGTAATAATTTTCTGGCCTAAAACCGCCTTGAGGTTTCAGCACCAGAAAAAATGGGTGAGGAATACGCTGACTTTGAAGATCGAATGATAATATCTTTCAACATTTGATCTATGATTTCCTTGAGGGCCTCCATTTTAGGCGAATATAGCCTATATGGAGGAAACTTTACAGGAAACGGATCCGTCACCTCGACCTTGTAATCATTGAAATCAGTCACCCCAAGATTTTCTGAAAACACATCGGGAAATGACTGACAAAACTTCCGAATGCAATCAGCCTGATCGTCAGGTAGATGTCTAAGATTTAACGACGTCTCACTCTGGGTAGGCGAAATCGTAGAAGACGATGCAGAAATACATTTTAAAAGGGGTACATGGAAATGAATTTGAATGTGCAGGATTTACTTTGAAGACCGGAATATGACATAAAATCTGCCTCTAATATCACTTTGCATGACAAGTTTTTAGCAACAAGTAACGTAAAATTCCATGTTAATTTAGAGATACGAAATTTAGCCTAAATAAATTCCAAATTTCTACAGAAGAAGAATTCGCCGAAACACATTTAACAGAAGAAGAAATATATTCAGAAAAACTACAAAAAACTTTTAATTTGAAATACCATTCTCCTGAATATAAAATGGCCATGACCGGTTCCGTATTTATTTCAAATATGAGGAAGGGCACAAATCCTTGATTCTCGGATGTAATTTTGAGGCATTATTCAGGACCTTGAAAAGATGTTTTAGAGGGTATTCCCTCCTTCGAAAATTCTATGCGCGAATTGAACTGTTCTGAGCCTTGAGAAGCTGATAGTGGTGACTCAGCCGTGTACGCTAGTCATTTTCTATTGCTTATATTAGCGGAGGTAGAACCAGAATTAGCGCAATACGGTGAACTATTAGATGAAATATAGCTTTTAGCGAGGTGTGAGAACGACCGGAATTTGAAACAGTCCTGAGAAGACCCGGCTCCATTCCTAGGTACATTAGTTTTCATCAGTGGACACTTATTCCTAACATGGTCCGCCGATACACACGCATAACATTTGCGGGGAGAGAAGGTTCGGCGAGGTGGTGGCCGAGAACTATTAGAAGGATGGTTAGAAGACGGTGGAAGTTCTCTAGCGACTCGCAGAGTATTTGCATATCTTACTCCTTCTGCGGACACGGCCATAGCCTCAAGTTCAGCGAACGTTTGGGGACGGGAAACAAAATATAAATATGATCTCTAAGATGGAGAAATCCCTTTAGTAATTGTCTGTACTATTTGACGTACGGATTAATGCAAGGCAAACACTCTGGTTTAGAGCTAGAGCTTCCTAGCTCTGCTAGATTTTCGTCTAGCCTTTGGACTCGGAAGTAATCTTTTTGAGCTAAAGATGAAAAAGCTCTTGCAAGGATAAAATTTGCTAACAGATGAGCATGAAAAGTTTCGATTGAACTATTTTCCACTATGGCCTTGACTATCTTATCTGAGAGGACATCAAGAGAGTAGAGGTAAATAATCTGTAAGATTTGTGAATGCGAGAGGGTAAACACTAAGGCATGGTCCTGAAATTCTACAAGAAAGCTTAGTATTGCTATCACTTCATTAGTAGAATTAACAGAAAACTTCGAAATCCCCATAAGAAACATGGCTATAAAGCCTAATGATATGACCGGAAAGGGTGCCGGAGGTTGAGGAGTTTCGAAAGCTGCGTTACTGATGAAGAAAAGGAGGAAGATGTGGATTTTTAATGGTGATTACGACTTGTTCGGATGAGGCAGAAGCTTGTGGTGGCTCAATCGATTCTCCAATATCAGAAGACTTATTAGGGTCCTCTTCTGCATGGACATCAAATGGGACAGCTTAGTCACACTTTCCACTCGCAGAGCCGGACAACATTTGACTAACTTTATTCGAGAACTCAGAAATATGTTGGGACAGGGAGTTAGCCATACTAGAATGTTCATCGTTGAGTTTCAGAGACAATAAGACTCCCAGTCTATTAGGGGTTATTCTGCCCGAAGGGAGGTCCGAACCTCCGCAGAGGTGTTCCTGAGCCGGAGTTTACGTACGGTAGGGTGGCCAGTTCCTTTCCGCTCCTCCATTCCCTTACCCCCACCAACAGCGCGTGGCAACCCATCCAACTCCTGACCACGCCCAATGTTGCTTAACTTCGGAGATCTCACGGGATCCGGTGTTTCAACACGGCTACGGCCGTTGGCCCCAGACTATTATAAAAATGAAATAATCTGGCTTGAAAACGTTTAAGTTGGTTACCGGAGGGTTCACCTCCTTCAAAGAAATTGAGAACAGAAGCAAGTTCAGTAATACAAGCGGTGATTGTGGAAAGAGCATCACCAAATCCTTTCTCTCCATACACCCGTATACTAATGGGTAACTCCAAACAATCTTTAAGTCTAGATGCGTCAGTTGCAACGGCGCCACCAGACTGAACCTTTATAATTGATAGTTCAAAAATAAGTTCTTCCTTGCGCAAATACCAAGGAGCAAGAACTTCTCTAGCACCAGACATAGGCCTAATAAATGATTATTTTGATAAAATTTGGAAAAATCAAAAAAACAGAAACATTTCTAGTGTTCAATTTCAACTTTTAACAAAAGCCGTCAAAAGAGGCTTTGTCCAGACACATTCAACCACGCTTTGCTGCCAACTCTTACGGGATTTCCGTGGCTCACAGTAGTGTAAGGAGCGCCTGGGGTGAATGGGTGGACATTGAAAAGATCAGAGCATAAGTTAACTCTGAAATTTTATTTCTTTCCTTTTTTCCTGAGTTTACAATTTGATAGGTAATCTGATAAGCAACAACAATAACAGTTAAAGATGAGTCGTTAGCTCCCACAATAACCATGACAAAGTCAAAAATCAGGTACAATAGAGAAAATTATACAATAGCGTGCCAGCCCAGTGGTGTAGGGGCAGCGTTCCTGCCTATTAACCGGAGGCCCCGGGTTCGATTCCTGGCCAGATCAGGGATTTTTATCTGGATATGAGGGCTGGTTCGAGGTCCACTCCGCCTATGTGATTACAACTGATGAGCTATCTGACGGTGAGATAGCGGCCTCGGGTTAGAAAGCCGAGAATAACGGCCGAGAGGATACGTCGTGCTGACTGCACGACACCTCATAATCTTCAGAACATCGGGCTGAGCAGCAGTCGCTTAGTAGGCCATAGTCCTTCGGGGCCGTCATGCTATGGGCTTTGGGTTTGGTGTGGTTTGTACTGACACAATCACTTGCAAGGGTTAAGCAATCTAGCTCAAAACAGGCACACTTTTACAACAGCATGTTTGCTCCACTCATTTACATTCTTGGAGACTGCGCTCCAAAAGTTACTACAGTCCAGCCTCTCAGGGGCACAAGTTTCTAAATTTCTAAGTTTCTGAATTAGCCAAGTGTAGGGTTTTGGAATAAAATGAAGAGTTCAAAAATGTTCCCTCCTTATCTTACTCAGACACCAGAGCGGAACGAATTTCTTCAATAGTTTATATCAAAAGCAAAAAAGGAAACAGATTGCCATCTGTTCTAATGCGTGTGAAATTACACATGAAATATATGAAACATCTGTGTTATATCTACTCTGTTACTGAGGAATAATGTTAAAATTATTTTTGAAAACATATATCGTCATTGCGGCCGCAAAAGTCGCTATGTCAAATATTTTAGCTTAGAAATTGGGCCGGTAAGGTTTTGTCATTTAAGGTTCGATATTGTGCAAATATTGTCAAGGAATTCCCGCTCATGACATATGTATTGCGGGTCAGTACTTATCGAAAAATATTATCACATTGAACCCTTGACTTACCGTTCCATCGTTGGTCCGCCACAGCTGCTACAGTAGAACAATATTGAACTCTTAAATCTTGGGGTCGTTGCAGGAATGTTTCGGTCACGATCTTAACCAAACGATGGGGTTCAGAAGAGAGCCTAAATACTTGAAATGAGGAGCAAATATGTGCTTACTAACTTTTATTAAATTCTTCATGGCACAAAAAATATTTATATAAATACTTGATCAACAATTAATTATTAATTATGAAATGTTTCAACGCAGTCACATTGCATAGCGTCTATATTTTCTTTTACAATATCGAAGAATTTGCTTCGGTGATACTAAGAATATCATAAATTAGTGGACGGCGAAACTGAAAAAGTGAAAAGAAAACCTGAAAAATCGGGCACCTATTAATCCAAACGATAACTGAGAATGAATCCACACGATCCGTGGAAAATCTGACCTTCAGCAATTAGAACGCCTGATTTACTCCCAATTAAGGTTATCCACCAGTCGAATACCCTTTCGGATACGAAACACCCGCCGAATGGACCCTTAATCGAAACAAACTGACTATCAGTTCCTTTGGATAGGTTGCGAAATATTATTGGAAAGCATGGTGTTCATTACAAGTTAACAGCAGCATTCACAATTGAAACGAAATTCCACCATGTATTTGCCATTTCATGACACCCTTAAGTGATAAAATAAACCAGATGCTAAACGTGCATCACCCAAACAGCTGTTCAGAAGGAACCAACAACAACACGATCCGCGAGGATCTTACGTTACGTCGTTCTGAAGGAACAAAACTGCGAAATGCAGGAAACACTTATTCATCACGCATTTAGAAGAAATGCCAAACACTGAAGTTAATAAAAAAGTGGTAAATCACTTGAAAAATATTATTATAAAACCGACTTTCAGGTTATGAATGGTTACGTTACGCTTAATAAAATTACAAGTCCACAAGGAAAAAAATACACAAATTACAGAATTCTTTCCTACTTAACAATGACTACCATCACAGATCCATCTACTTATTGTTTGTCCCAACACACTACCTACAAGTTATCAATTGATCGAACTCAACTACGTATTAAAATGAAAGAACGACAAAGATCGAAAATAAAATATATTACAGGCTGACGAATCGAATCCATATTTGTAACTCAAGTTTCGCACTAATACGTTGAGTGTCAACATGCACACTGCCAAAGCAAAAATGGACATCATAACAAAACAATTAGGTCCGTCAAATAAAATACCTAAGTTATTTGAACTCAAACACGCATGGTGAACTACGGCAAAATATTCAATCACCGTTAGCTCAGTATCGAATATTGGACAACCCTCATTGTGCACGCCGTCAGTGATTCTATAACCTTCCAGCTGTTAAGGGCTGCGGGCAAGTTTGGCTTCGTTATTACCGATCTAACACTCTTCACATTTCGTATTTTACTGCAGACCCTACCATCGCCCAGGTCACTTCGCAAAAACATCTAATCTAAGACTTGAGTATGTACAGCTGACCTCCCAGACCTATCGTCGGGCCTACTTGACATCTGTACACCCGAATACTAACCTCTATGTACACGTACCTTCCTAATTCTATCGTTGAGCGTGAACTAGGACGTCTCATCATCAGTATACTCCTAGGATAACATGTGACGTCCTAAGTCTATTGTCGGGCGGAAACTGGGTCGTATAAGCTTCCCCTAGCATATCAGGCGAAATCGTAATGTCAAACAAACTCTGATATCTTTAGCTGCAAATCTGGTCGAAACGAATAACACACAACGAAACAACTCTAGCCACAGAACGAACGCAAGTTGAAAAATGCAATAAGTTTCTATCTTGTTATAAGAAAACATGAACTTGAAAATAAATATCGCGCGGCGAACAATGCACAATTCAAACACGATCTCAGCATGCGCAATGAAGTTTAGGAAAGAATAATATCTTCCAACACACGTCTAACACTTAGTGGATGTCGTCAAAAATAATAATCATCACCACCGCAGAGAAACATACTATAATTTTAGGGTGAGGCCCTCCAATAGCCTACCGTCATTTTTCAAACATTCATATCCATGACTATCCAGTGAAATGAAATTCAATGAATTTATACAGTCAAACATATCGCTTTAACGTCCAATATCTCATTTCACAAATGCTCCGATTTATTGATAAATTACCGCCTTGTAATTTATGAAATTTACTAGTTGGAAACTCGTCATTACAGTCAAACAACACCAACCATGTATTCACAATGCTCTTTTATCCTTGAGGTCATATTATTCTAATATTCATTACTGACTTTACGTAACTAGTCACTTGAAATTTTACTACCAAGAGTTACCATCTTTACCAAAATCGTTTTTCACTTGGGATCTTATTTGACATTTACTGTGCTTCACACAATAATTATCTCGGACCGACCTTCTGCAGGTTCCAGCTTTCGGATTGTTAGCGGAATATACTACAACCTGCCACACAAATCTCACATTTAATATACAGCCTGTCTCAAAAATCCTTCCTCGGCAAATGTAGCCTGTCTCAAAAATTCATTCTCCTCGCCTTCTCATGGCGGTATTACGTAAATTCCAGGCTCCCTTTTGCCTTCAACATTTCTACCACTCTCATCTCCACATATGTAAATTCTTCGCTCTCAATCCATTTTTCTTATATTTCAAGACCTTTTTCAAATCTCAATTCTCTGGTGAAAAACAACAACTTTTATTAAAATATACCTTTTTATATTTACTGTTACTACAACTTTCGGACCTCGAGAATTCAACAACACACCGTGAATTTCCATATTATCGACATGCACGATGTCACAAAATTTTACTTCCCATGAATAAAACATAACTTTATCGGATTTTACTGGAAACTTTCTAAATGCCCGCAATCCTTGTAGAACATACTTGTTAAATCCACTTTTAACATAGGAAAATTTTATCCCCCGGTAAACATTATTATTATTATTATTATTATTATTATTATTATTATTATTATTATTATTATTATTATTGTACCGGGCGGTACACCTCCACGCCGCTAATTTAAAATGTGCGCCAGTTGAAACTCCTCTGCTGGAGGAAGTCTGAACTTTATTCACGGTATTAATTTTCTACTTTCTCAGAAGATGTCACTACCTGTAAATTTTGGAGTTTTAGAACTGTGTCATTTTTGATGTGGTTTTGTTTTGCTTGAAGTAAGAAGTGTGAACTTTCTCTTCTAGAGGACACTACTGAAGAACTACAATAGTGCACCCTAGTGCGAAGAAAAAGAACTGTTCTTTGGAGAAAATTTTATTTCAAAAGTTTGTTCTTTGTTAAATTTCTTTCAGTCATTGGTTAAGTTGGCAATATTACCCCTTTCTTTCCCCTTGTTTTAAATCTAGCCAATCCCGAATTTCTGAAATTAATTTTCCACCCATAATGTGTTTCTTCTTCATCTTGTGTAGGGGTTTCTCTTTATTCTCCAATAAAGTGATTGTGGGCGGGTGTTCTCATTCCCCTAACGCCTAGAACCTTCCGCGAGGGTATATAAACTGCTGATTTTAGGGTCTCTGCGCCACTTCTGTTCCATCTTTCAGTGTGTAAAGTACATAGCAGGGGGCGGGAAGCGCCTCTTTCTTCGGCAGCGGTCAACAACAAGGTAATGGCCAATTAATAACTTCTTTCTTTGCTAGCTCAGCAGTTTAACTCTCGGGGCGGGTCCGAAGCTTTTTCCATTATGTAACCTTCCTTAAAATGTAAAGAAACTTGTATCTATTTCATCTTTTAAACTGCATATCGGGATAGAGAGTGCTTAACCCTCTCGAGCTCCCAATCATATTGTTTTGAGGTGAACTTATTTTTCTCAACCTATTCTTCGTTAATATAATGTAAATTGTTCTTTTCTGAAGTCACCTCTGTAGTATGGGATTAGCCCTTGCATTAACGGCCTAGTGCCAAGTAGGTTTTAAATAAAGTGTATTAGGAGTGCGGAGAGCCTCCTTTCAAGTTGGTACTTTAGAGGCCATATAATTAACCTTTTCTCACTTAATAGGCCTCAGTAGATTGGGTATTTTACCCCTGGGTTTATGTCCGTTGAGGACAGCTTGAAGGTGGAGTTTGGTGTGGCCTGGGAGAGGCTTAAAGTTGAGAGCGAGTAGGTTTTTTTTTGAAAACTGAGTGTTGTATGCCTCGAGGAGGCTTTACTGTGTAATTTGGAGCAAGTGCTCCAGGGTTTGATTGGGGTCTTCTGCCCCGTTGTTGAAATTTGTATATCGTAAAGTTGGGCTAGTTGCTCAAGAATTGTGTTTTCAGGGCTCGAAGCCCAAATCCTGTAAATACTGTAATTGTACTTTGTTGCCTTGCTACTCCGTACCTGCCATTCTTGTTATTTCTGAATTTTGGAAAGAAAATATAACCTTGTTAAATTTTACATTAACTTTAATTCCGTAGTTGGAGACCTATTCACACCCGCACCTTCTTTCACCTCTACCTACCACGGAAATCTCCGTAACAAGTGGTAGCAGAGCGTGGTTGAATGGGTCTCATTTTAACCCCTTTTGACGGCTAAATATTGTTCTGTTCCGAACTCTAACCATTTTCTCAGTTGCTGGAATTTTTGAGGTTTTCAAAATTGTTCTGTCATCATGCCCGGCCCTCGCGACGTTCTCCATCTTGGGTATTTGCGCAAGGAGGAGTTAATCTATGAATTAACTATTAGAAATGTGCAATCTGGAGGCACAGTTGCAGTAGACACAAACAAGCTTAGAGAGTCCCTTGATTTGCCCATTTCCATCCCCACTTTGGGAGAGAAAGAAATTGACGACTCTCTTTCCACGATCGTCGAGAATATTACGGGGCTAGCTTCTGTAGTTAGTTTTTTTGATGAAAATGATCCTTCTCCTAATCAAATTAAGCGTGTGCAAGCTAGGCTGTTTCATTTTTCAAATAGAGTTAACGATCTGTTGTCTCTAAAGTTGAATGACGTTCAGAAGAAGGAAGGTAGTACGCTGCCTGAAAATATTTCTGAATTATCTAGCAAGGTCACTCAATTGTTAACTGGGGAAGTTCCTCCCAAAACTGATCAACCCGCCACGATGAATGCTGGGAGCGAGGAAGAGCCTCCTAAGGGAGAAGTCAATAGGATAACCGTTGCTGTTCAAACTATCTCTGCCCCATTAGACAACGAGTCTGAACGTCGTAACTCATTGACTAATGTACGTTCTGAATTAACTTCTTTGCCACTTAAACCTTTACCGACTATGTCACCTGGGTTCAGTAGTTTGCCCCATCCATTGGCAATGTTGCTCAGGGGTATCTCTAAGTTTTCAGTTAATACCACCAGTGAAGTAATTTCATTTTTAAGATTTTTAGTTGAATTTCAGGATCATGCCCTTGTTTTTTCTCTTTCTCCGTGTCAAATTTTGCAAATAATTTATCCTTATGCAACTGGTATTCTCTCAGACAAAATAGTAAGAGCCATAGCCGAACAGTCATGTATTGAAGATTTTCATGCACATTTGCTTGCAAATTTTATTCCTGCTCGCGCGAGGTCATCTCTGATTCAGAAGTACTATTACCGTGTACAACGCTTGGATGAAAACTTGGCTGATTTCATACAGGACATTAAGTTTTATACTAGGGTGTTTGCTCTTCACTTCCCTGAGGATCAGATTGTACAAGCCATCGTGGAAGGTATTTCACCATCTTATAGATCATATTTGTGTTTCCCGGCGTGCCCACAAACCTTCTCTGAACTTGAAGCATTGCCGTCTCAGCGGAAGGAGTTAGATACGCCGATTCATTGCGTGTCGCGAAAGAACCCCCGCCTTCTTTTAGTAATAATCGGCCTCCACCTCGCCGACCAGTCACACCCCGTAAATGCTATGCTTGCGGGTCGCCCGACCACCTTCGGAACAAGTGCCCATTGCTCAAATCTAGTGTGACAAGGAATGGAGCTGGTTCATCACAAGGCTGTTTTAAATGTGGGGCTTTCTCACATATTGCCAAAAATTGTCCCAATTCGAATAGCACCCCCTCCTGCTCAACTTCTGGTGCAACTTCCAACAACAATATAAAGTGACTAGTGCCTTCGGCTGAGTCGATTAATCCATCTTCCCGAGACTCAGCCCCGGGTAAACAGATCGAAAAATCAGGGAAATTTCAATCTTCAAATCCATCCCTTGAATGCCCCAAGGAGTGTCTTAAGATTGCGGCGGATACCCCCGCACCGGTTCCTTTTCTTAAGATTGAGTTAAATAATGAACCTGTAACAGCTCTCTTAGATTCAGGCAGTGTTTGTTCGATTATTTCGGCTGAATGGTATTCTAAATTGAAATCTGTTTGTAAACTACCTGACTATGTCTCATCTCCTGTTCAATATGTTTCGGCTAATTCATCTCCATTAGAAATTCTAGGTTCCGTACAGGTCAAAATTCGTATTTTTAAATTTACATGGAAAACAAAACTGTTTGTGGCTAAGCATTTGTCTTGCCCCATCATACTGGGAGCGGACTTTATTTCTCACACTGGTCTTGTGCTCGATCTTCAGAGTAAGTCGTGCACATTCAAATTTGCGTTCAATTGTAAAATTCCCTTGTTAAAGTGTAATTCTGTATTATGCTCATCTATTTCGCCTACCCAGGATGAGATGTTGTTAGACCTTAGACATCTACCTGAGGAGCAGGCTGATAGTATTCGTAAATTATGTCAGTCATTTCCAGAGGTGTTCTCTGATACTCTTGGTGTTACTGACCTTATTGAATACAAAATTGAGGTCACGGATTCAATTCCTGTCCGTTTTCCACCTTATAGGCTATCTCCACCTAAAATGAAGGCTCTGAAAGAAATCATCGATCAGATGTTGAAGGACGGTATTATTAGGCCCTCTAAGTCGGCGTATTCGTCACCTATCTTTCTAGTCCCGAAACCCCAAGGAGGCTTCAGGCCTGTCATTGATTATAGGGCTCTCAATCGGAAGGTGGTGTTGCAATCTGTGCCCCTTCCAGACCTTCATTCTTGTTTTTCATGGTTTCGTAAGGCCAAGTTCTTTACTATCTTGGACTTGAATCAGGCCTATAATCAAATTCCCCTTGCCGAAGAGTCTAAACATCTTACTGCGTTTGCCACGGATTGGAATTTGTATGAATACAACCGCGTGCCTTTCGGGCTCCCCACGGGAGCAGCTGTACTCACTAGGCTACTAGATAGGGTCTTCTCCGACATCAAATTTGAGTACTTATACCACTACTTGGATGATGTCGTCGTATTTTCGGAAACTTTTGAAGAACATCTAGATCATCTGCGAGAAGTTCTCGATCGCCTTCGTAAGGCTGGGTTAACTGTCAAGTTGTCCAAGGTCGCCTTTGCTAAGCCCTCTATGTCATTCCTAGGGCATATTGTGTCACCTGATGGTGTAGCAGTCGATCATTCTAGAACACAGGCCATCCGTGATTTTAAACCTCCCAAGGACATTAAAGGTATCGCCAGGTTCATTGGTATGGTGAATTTCTTCAGGAAGTTTATTCCTAACTTCGCTAATAGAGCGGCGCCCTTGAACCTTCTTCGTAGGAAAGGCATCAAATTCGAGTGGGGTCCTTCTCAACAAGCCGCTTTTGAAGATCTGAAATTAGCTCTCTGTAATGCCCCTGTCCTTGCTATGCCTGATTTCTCAAAGAAATTCATCGTCCAAACGGACGCGTCGTCGTCAGCAGTAGCTGCAGTCCTTATTCAAGAGACTGAACTAGGGAGGCGACCCATCGCCTGTGCATCTAGGACTCTGTCGGCTCAAGAAGCAAAATACTCCATATATGAGCTCGAAGGTTTGGCAGTCTTATTCGCCTTAGAGAAGTTCCGTCTCTATCTGGAACATGTCAAATTCGACCTGGAGACAGATAATCAAGCCTTAAGCTGGGTCTTAGGTAGGCCGCGTCGTACTGGTCGTATAGCCCGTTGGGCTATCCGTATTTCTGCCTTCCAATTCGATGTCAGGCATATCCGAGGTACCGAAAATGTTGTCGCTGATGGACTCAGCCGTATGTTTTCCAACGACATTGAGAACCATGAACCGGTCGATAGTTCATCTCCTCCCGAGTCCATGTTATCTGATGTTAATGCCATCTTAACAGATGCCCCCATGCTTTTTAGGGATATCGAGAAATACCAACGTGAAGATCCGACGCTGGCTCCGATAATGGAAACCCTTTCTTCTGGGGAACACGTTGTCCCTTATGTTCTGAGGAATGGTGTTTTATGTTGCCCTTCGAGGCATGATAAGATGATGAAATTTGTCGTTCCAGCTGTTCTTGTACCTATGATCTTCAAGTACTATCAAGAGACCCCATTATGGGGGCATCTTGGAATCTTTAAAACTCGTGAAAAGATTCGTGAAAGGTTCATCTGGAAGGGTATGGACGGTGAAATCCGTGAACTAGTGAAGGCTTGCAAATCCTGTTTGCTTAGTAAACCCACTATGTCCACCAAGGTAGGCCTTCTGTCTTCGCATCAAGAGTCGCGCCCCATGGAACGCCTGTATATTGATTATGTAGGACCCTTCCCCCAGTCAAAGGGAAATGCTAACAAGTTCATCTTTGTGTGCGTAGATGGTTTTACAAGATTTTCCTGGTTATTTCCGACTAAGCTGGCTACCGCTCAGTCCACCATTACTTGCCTAAATTCTATTTTTGCTTCTTTTGGTCCGTGCCAATATGTTGTGTCTGATAATGCTAAGGCGTTCACATCAAACCTTTTTCGTAAATTCTGTTTTGACTTGTCTATCTCTCATGTAACTACTTCTGCTTATTACCCTCAACCATCGCTGGCTGTACGGGTTAACCGTAATCTCAGGTCCGCGCTTATTGCCTATCATCATGAAGATCATTCCAGGTGGGACACGTCCTTGCATTGGTTAGCTTTTGCTTTGAATTCGGCGGTTCATGAATCACATAAGTTTACTCCAGCCTCTTTGATGTTCAAGTTTGTTCCCAACACGCCGCTCTCTAACCTCTGGTCTCTGAGTGACATTCTACCCGAGACAATAGATCCGGACAACATCAAAGATCTTTGGAAGAAGGCTAAAGCCAATCTTAAAGTCTCTCATGAAAAGGTTAGGGAAAGGTATGATCGTGGACGGAGACCCACACCTTTGAAGGTAGGTGACCAAGTAATGGTCAAGAACTTTGTTCCCGCGGGCAAGCTTGCCCCCAGATTCCAGGGGCCGTGTGTCATTCTTGATTTCCTTACGCCGGTTACGTTGTTATTAAGTAATCCAGCCACCGAGAGGATATTTAGGGTTCACCTGTCACAGGTGAAACCAGTGTAAATTTTGTGTTAACCTGCTTCATATAATTTGAAAGGAATATGAAGGGTATATTTTTTTGAGTTTTCACTTTTAAGGCATTCTGTCCCTTCTATAATACTTTGTTTCATATGTAAGTTTTTGTAAACCCCTCCCGCACGGTTAAACTGCCATTCTGTCCTTACCACGGCCATTACCACGCTCCCGTCTCCTGCTATACACACTGTGGCTTGCTTATATTAAATGCCATGGATATCTGCACGCCGCTGGCCCCTCAACCTCTCCACAAAGTCTGTGCCCTCAAAAAGATGATGGTCCAACAATATTCTGCCGCCTAGCTTTAATGTTTCAGTGCCCCCGCAGCCGCGCGGCGCTGTGCCGCGACTGGGTTTGAGGATGGGCCCCCTCGACCCCAGCGAGGACGACATGTGCACGGCGAGCCGGAGCTCTCCTCCCCGCCAAGGCTGATGTGCGGCGCACGACCTGCTACTTGCCCGCAGCCTGTATATCTTCACCGCGGGCGCGGCGTGTTTCAACACCTCTGCTCCCCTCATGGTGCGGGCAAGCGGTATCTCAGGGTACTTGAGGGGTCCGAGCGGCCTCTCCTGGAGGCAAGCGGCAACGGCCGATCTGGCCATTCAACTTAGTCTACATCAATACATGGACATTCCAGTTCGACATTACTACCTCCTCTTGGATTTTTCTGCAATACCTGGTGGACTTAGACATTTTTTTTCCAACTTTAAAAACTAAAGTTTATCTTCTGAATTCAACTTCTACAAGCATAAAGACTTTACTTCACCTGCAACAACAAAAATTTTGAAACTGAATCAAACCATATTAAGAAAATCTTAAATATACTTCTGCAATTAATCTCCACATCTACATCAAAACTTGGACCTAGTTTTCAAACAAATTTCATGTGTCACCCCTGGAGGAACTTTTTTTTGGGGGGGGAGGTCTGTACCGGGCGGTACACCTCCACACCGCTAATTTAAAATGTGCGCCAGTTGAAACTCCTCTGCTGGAGGAAGTCTGAACTTTATTGACGGTATTAATTTTCTACTTTCTCAGAAGATGTCACTACCTGTAAATTTTGGAGTTTTAGAACTGTGTCATTTTTGATGTGTTTTTGTTTTGCTTGAAGTAAGAAGTGTGAACTTTCTCTTCTAGAGGACACTACTGAAGAACTACAATAGTGCACCCTAGTGCGAAGAAGAAGAACTGTTCTTTGGAGAAAATTTTATTTCAATAATTTGTTCTTTGTTAAATTTCTTTCAGTCATTGGTTAAGTTGGCAATATTACCCCTTTCTTTCCCCTTGTTTTAAATCTAGCCAATCCCGAATTTCTGAAATTAATTTTCCACCAATAATGTGTTTCTTCTTCATCTTGTGTAGGGGTTTCTCTTTATTCTCCAATAAAGTGATTGTGGGCGGGTGTTCTCATTCCCCTAACGCCTAGAACCTTCCGCGAGGGTATATAAACTGCTGATTTTAGGGTCTCTGCGCCACTTCTGTTCCATCTTTCAGTGTGTAAAGTACATAGCAGGGGGCGGGAAGCGCCTCTTTCTTCGGCAGCGGTCAACAACAAGGTAATGGCCAATTAATAACTTCTTTCTTTGCTAGCTCAGCAGTTTAACTCTCGGGGCGGGTCCGAAGCTTTTTCCATTATGTAACCTTCCTTAAAATGTAAAGAAACTTGTATCTATTTCATCTTTTAAACTGCATATCGGGATAGAGAGTGCTTAACCCTCTCGAGCTCCCAATCATATTGTTTTGAGGTGAACTTATTTTTCTCAACCTATTCTTCGTTAATATAATGTAAATTGTTCTTTTCTGAAGTCACCTCTGTAGTATGGGATTAGCCCTTGCATTAACGGCCTAGTGCCAAGTAGATTTTAAATAAAGTGTATTAGGAGTGCGGAGAGCCTCCTTTCAAGTTGGTATTTTAGAGGCCATATAATTAACCTTTTCTCACTTAATAGGCCTCAGTAGATTGGGTATTTTACCCCTGGGTTTATGTCCGTTGAGGACAGCTTGAAGGTGGAGTTTGGTGTGGCCTGGGAGAGGCTTAAAGTTGAGAGCGAGTAGGGTTTTTTTTGAAAACTGAGTGTTGTATGCCTCGAGAAGGCTTTACTGTGTAATTTGGAGCAAGTGCTCCAGGGTTTGATTGGGGTCTTCTGCCCCGTTGTTGAAATTTGTATATCGTAAAGTTGGGCTAGTTGCTCAAGAATTGTGTTTTCAGGGCTCGAAGCCCAAATCCTGTAAATACTGTAATTGTACTTTGTTGCCTTGCTACTCCGTACCTGCCATTCTTGTTATTTCTGAATTTTGTTAAATTTTACATTAACTTTAATTCCGTAGTTGGAGACTTATTCACACCCGCACCTTCTTTCACCTCTACCTACCACGGAAATCTCCGTAACAATTATTATTATTATTTTGACAAAAAATTCTGAATTCAAACGATATTCGAAATTAAGACATTCGCCACGACTACCTTATCATGATCACCTTCCTAATTTTCCTCACTTCGGACAATATCTCAAAGAACATTAACACAAGATTTAAACGTCGCATTTTATAGTTTCTTGATGTGAATTTTACAAAACTAAAGATTTTCACACGCTGACCAAAAATATAATACATTTTTTCGATCATTACAAAATATCAACCCGACACACGCAATGAAAAATTTGGTAGGGACAAACAACATTCTAACTACAGCATTGATTAAAGGTTACAGACCTGTGATCTTAGCCGTCATCCTTGGAGTTCTGGCTGCATTTAGCCAGCAAACCTCTCGTCTAGCCTACCATAGCTAGATTATACATCTTCTTTATAAATATAACTTAAATTACACAACACTTTTCAACGCACTTTCAAACGTTTAGCAAGCGACGAACACTCTGCTCAAATGACCACATCTACTGCGTTCACAAGACTGTCCCCTTCTCGCTCGACTACAGCCAGGTGTTGCAACAGATAAGAAACCAGACACAGTAGCTAACTTCAAACTCCTCTTCAACAGACACACACTGAATATCGAGAGAAATTCAATTACTTCTAAACCTTCAAAGTTTCATTAGCGGCAGCTCAGAAAATTTCTATCATCTTCCATTTCTAACAGTAGATCCGAACCATAGCCACGAGCATGTAGTAAGTTATTTGGAGACCAAATTTTTACAATTTTCTGCCGACGATGGGCGTGGACTCCGCTGCTTCAGAAAACAGACAGACACTGAGAAATATACGGAGGGAGGTTTCTTTTATACTCAATGGGGTGACGCTACTCACACCATGGAGCTTGGTTATGCAGTATGCTAATTCCGCATCCAATAGACCGATTTTCCTGAAATTTGTTCCATAACTTCGGACGGACTTACAATTTATTTAGGCGTTAATTTAATAATTTTCCCATACACGCAACAGGCGAAATAAATTATTTCTGCCCGGGCGTTTCGCGGGATTTCTTCATTCATTGATCTTGGTACGTGTCGGTAGTCCGCGGATCTGACGCGGATTTGTCTCTAGGCTTAACTGCATTTATATTTACCCTGGGGGTTCTGTCTTCCCATAGGGTTTAAGAATAATTTAGATTCTTTATTTCTGGACTTACTGTGTTGCCAAAATATCTCGTTACGAAGCATTCCTTGAATATGAAAAATTGTTGAATATTCGAAGTCCACCGAAGTGTCACGGTATTTCACGAGCTTGCGGCTCGGCTTGACACGGGGCGCTCGCTCCCACGAGACAGCCAGACTCATGAAATGGCCGCTCTCAAACAAGTAACTTTTATTTGAAGTAAATATTGAGAAAATAAAAATAAAAAAATTCTCATCGTAGAATTATGGGTTTAACATAGCGGTTTTTGCAGGCGCAACGACAATATATCAAGAATACCTGAACTGTTGCACAAGAATATGGTGTTGACTGTGATGAGGTATGTATAATGAGGCCCTGCCAAATTTCAGTGAGAGTTTATAAATTATTACGGTATATTTATATTTTATTGTAGGTTTGTATTATGAAGAAAAATAAGGATTTATTTATATGAAAATTGCAATAATTCACTAGTGTGAGTTAAGTAAACTCGTGTCCTCATCCCGAGTTGGTTCAGCTCTTTTCAGGCACTCCCCCAATGGAGGTGAGCTGCATGTACCATTTCAACCACATATAAGCCCTCCTGACATTTTCAAATTTCTGGCAGTATCGGGAATCGAATCTGGGCCCCCAAGGACAACTAATAACACTAACCGTTACGCTACGGAAGCGGACACTAGTGTGAGTTGAAAACATGCATGTTCAGATTTTGTTTAACTATTACAATCATATTAAAAACAAGAAAATACGTGTTCCTTTATTTTTAAAAGCGATCAAAAGTACCAATTATCAGGTCCGTAATATCTTCAGTTTCTGAGATATAAGTACCGGTATCCTGATTAAAGGCATTCAACCCATTTTTCACCCTTTTACACCCCTCCTATTGGGATTTTCTGAAAACAAAAGAATACGTGTTTCCTTATTTTTAAAAAGGTTCTAAATACCAATTTTCACATCTTAATATGAATATATCCCCAAAATTTCATTTCTTTATGTCCAATAATTTTGGCTCGGCGATGATGAATCATTCAGTCAGTCAGTCAGTCAGTCAGGACAAGTTGTTTTATATATATAGATTTACGAATTTTCTGTTAGTTTCTCTCACTATCTGAGGGATTTCTGAGGACTATTCAGTAATGATAATAGCATCTCTTACACAGTATATATATATATATATATTGATCGGAAGTTCACAGGTTCGATCCCGGTGAGGCAGGCAATTTTTGAACAATTTGGGAACTCTTTTTATTGTTGTTGGCATGTCATAAAGATCTTTGGACCGAGCTCGATAGTTGCAGTCGCTTAAGTGCGGCCAGTATCCAGTATTCGGAAGATAGTAGGTTCGAACCCCACTATCGGCAGCCCTGAAAATGGTTTTCCGTGGTTTCCCATTTTCACACCAGGCAAATGCTGGGGCTGTACCTTAATTAAGGCCACGGCCGATTCCTTCCCACTCCTAGCCCTTCCTTGTCCCATCGTCGCCATAAGACCTATCTGTGTCGGTGCGACGTAAAGCAATTAGCAAAAAAAAAAAAAAGATCTTTGGATGTGCACTCGGTATCGCCCGAAAGAATTAAATAGCTCAGACGTAGGGAATGTCCAGAAGAATTCCCCTTTCGTCGGTAGATATCTCCAAAATATGTCTAAATTGATCCGCGAATCGCCTGTAGTTAAAATTGTTTTCAACTCTCTCAGGGTAAGTATTATCGGCACACTTTATCTTGGTGCATTTGTGTACGGGGGTGAGGAGTACGGAGGGAGCTGTCCCGGTTCCGATAGTGCTACCAACTGAATGAAAATGAAATCTGAATTGAATCGAGAATATGATCGATCGATATGAAGTTTCTAAACCGTTATTGTCTTAAGCCAACAACTATGTCACATACACATTATATAACATTTCTCGATGCGAATCTAGTTCCTAGCACGAATTTTATAGTTTGGCTTTGCTGTGTAAACAACAACAGTACTAGTACGTAAAGTGTACGCCAGATGTCGCACAACGATGCTTAAGCGATTCATAGTTTGTGTTTCCAAGGTTGCCAGTACGACTCTCGCAGATTGCCGAGGTCGACCGATTCAGCACTAGGGTGTAAATGCAACAAGATAAAGTGTGCCGATAATACATATGACTTACTTAAGTCAGATCGATCATTGCTGACAGCTTGAATAGTTACTTATAAGACAAACAAAAATTATCAAAACAAACAGTACCTGAGTGCAAGTAGTATTCATGGAGTGTTATTTACCAGAATGTGTAATCGTGTATCAACTAAGTTATTAAATATATTATTCGTACATGTCATTGTTCTGTTAGTCCTAATAGCCTTCTACTCCAATGTTAAAGTAAAATAGTAATTACAGTCCACACCTTTTGAGTAATGAGTTTAAGGATACGATAGTATGCACGTCGTTAACAGTTTAAGTCCTTACCGTTCAAAAAAGGACTACTAATAAGCGAGTCAAAAGATAACTGAAAGGTGATGGTAGATACCTTTGGAAACGTACAATCTATGATGGTTTCCCCATTGAAATTCCTCTTGAAACAATAATCAAAACCACTACCACTTGTAACACTGAATGAAACCCAACAGTTGGAAAATGGCCGCAAATTACGAAAAGCACATCTGATCTTGTTGAAAATTATTGCGTCCTTCTAGTAGTTATTCCACCAGCGAAGATAAAAAGCAGTTTATTCGAATTAGCCAATTGTAAAATTTTGGTATAAATTCAGAGATTTCAAAATGTTTCCTTCGTTATCCCATTCAGACACTAGAGCGGAATGAATTTCTTCAATAATTTCTGATATCAAAACCAAGAAAGGAAACACATTGCCCTCAAGAACAGTTTCTGCTGCAATAGGAGATAAAGTTCTTCCCTCAGGGACCAACTTTAGGTGACACCGGTTACACTTCAAGTGGGTTTATAACTCGGTAGCTGACACCATACCATTATTATTATTATTATTATTATTATTATTATTATTATTATTATTATTATTATTATTACCTTCAGTCATCAAGAAAAACCATTTTGCAGTTTTCGGAACATTTTTACACACTGTTGGACAAACAACGTAGACGACAAGCTTAAATCCTCAATATATTTACTCTTAATTTATTCATCGTTCTATCGTGTTCACTTTTAGTTTGTCGGGGGACTGAGGCCGCGTACTGCACTGAGGTGCATAAATAATGACCTCGTTGGCTGGCATGGCGACTGACATCCCAGGACGGGGATAACGCTTTATTTGGCGCTCCGCTCCTGTTGGTTTATTCTAGAACTCAGAGGGTTTTATTTCTTCTCCCGAAGGGGTTGCATGCAACCTGTATTCCTCACGCAACATATTCTTATAGAATATTATTCTGTATCATTCTGTGCTTTTTGGTTATGCTTCAGGCTTTAAGGAATGTTTGTTGTTGTTATGATGGTTAATGCTTCTGCTCGTGACAATCACAATGGCTCTGTTACCTATTCGCTACTTTAGCATTGCTCCAGCTCGATTGCAGAACCGCTGATGTGAGAATTTCAACACAAATAAAGGCATCCTTATTGTGTGTATTCAGTCAGATTCTCATTTTGTTGAAAACCCTTCGTACGGTTTGTTAATTCGTCACCAGTCTGCGTTACATACAGACCGCCTTCAATTAGAGAACCTCACTGGTAATAGGTTTATATCCGGTGTAAGCAATGGTATTATTCGGAGTTAATTAAAAAGAGTGGTACTAGTAGAAGCAAGTCATTAGTAGTCCGCAGATACATAATACTGTAAAACAGAATAGTTCTTAAATCTAAATGTAGACTATTTCCTACTTCATCACTGAAACGACATTAAGGAAATTATTATTAAATTTTCACGACCGCATTGTAGTCGAAATAAACTTTCAACTTATTAGGTCGTATTCAGTACCTAATGTACATTCCGAAAACATGTTAAGTAGAGAACAACCGTTCATCAGTTGGATCCACACACATAACCTTCCGAATACGCGTCGGATGCTTTACCATTTGAACTATGGTGGCCTATGTCATATTTGTTCTGTTGGAAGGGATCTATGCTGCCAGCACAAGTAGAGTGCATTGAGAAACTTTCACTTAATATTACAGGTGCTGAGAAGTATTATATTTTACCTTCAAAGAAATGGGCAACTGAAGCTTCTTCAAGCACTGTGTCACGTCATTACGCATTACTCCTGTTGCTCCAATAACGACCAGCACGGTGGTTTATGAATTCGCCTCCGAATTTTCACCATACTGTCCTAGCACCTGACAGTTCTAGATTTTTGTTTCATAACAAAAGAACAATAAACTTGTGGAACAACAGCTCATTAGGCTACCTAACCCGCTGAATCCAACCCTGACAGCCTATCTTATCTCCCTCCCACATACCATTGGAACTATGATTTGCACGGGAGCAGCTACGAATTTAGGCGATATGCTACTTTTAACCGTATGAAGTTGTTCAGAAGATAAACATTAATTTCCACTAATTGGAAGATCAACTCCAGCCACGTTAGGTGTCTGACCCTGTACTTTGTTTATTGTCATACCATACTCTTACTGGGAATTGGACTCGTTGGAAATCAAAAAGGTAAATCTGAAGGAATCAAAGGGATTCTCGGTAATAAGATCGTTTCCCTTGTGCCATATCGAGTTAATATAACTTTTAAGTTTTTCAAAGTTTTTATTATCCATCGCGACCGACTGCATAACTGCGGCGGATATAGATTACAAAAATGTATAACGGACACCCCCACTTTCAAAATTAGCCTGTGCGTTGGCAAGCTGGAAGAATATAAAGAATTTAGACATTCATAAGGGTATTGGAAAGCTTCTTCACTGTCGACAAACGTGTCTCCGGAGTAATATACTAGAGCCTGGGCAGTACATTTGGGGTAAATGCTTGCAACTACGTGACGCAAACAGCGAAATAATAATAATCATTATAATATAATAATAATGATATATTATTTCATAACAAAAGAACAACAAACTTATTCTGTGTTCGGTAACCAATAAAATTTTGTGGGCGGGTTGTAATCATTCATGAAACGTCTCGAATCTTCCACGAGGATATATAAACTGCTGATTTTCTGGTCTCGGGGTCACTTCAGTAACATGTTTCCTAGTGTGATTATATAGCAGGGGGCGGGAAGCGCCCCTTTCTTCAGGCGGCAGTTCATCCATCAGGTAATGGCCTTTTAATACCTTCTTTGTTTGCTAGCTCAGCAGTTTAACCCTCGGGGCAGGTTCGAAACTTTTATCATGTAACCTTCCTTTAAAATGTAAAAGACACTTGGTATAAAGTTTTGTCTCATTAACTACAAATTGGGATAGAGAGTGCCTTACCCTCTCGAGCTCCCACTCATAATGTTTTGAGGTGACTACATTTTTATAACAGTTTCCCGTCTCTTCGTAATGTAATAAAGTTTTATTTCGTGTCACCTCCGTAGTATGGGATTAGCCCTTGCATAAGCGGCCTAGGGCCAAATTAGGTTTTAATAAAGTGTATTAAGAGTGCTGAATACGCCTCCACTCAAGTTGGTATTTTGGGGCCATGTCATTGTCCTGTTTCTTTACTGAATAGGCCTCAGTAGGTTGGGTTTTTTACCCCTGTTCTTATGTGTCCGGAGGACAGCTTGAAGGTGGAGTTTGGTGTGGCCGTTAATGGGCTCGAACTTTAAGAGCGGGTTGCTCTTTCTTAAATTTGGGTTCTGTGTGCCTCGAGGAGGCTCTACTGGGTAATTGGGAGCTAGTGCTCCTTGGTATGATTGGGGTTTTCTGCCCCTTTGTTGAACCTTATACATAAGTAAAGTTGGGCTAATTGCTCAAGAATTGTGAATCTGAGGCTCGAAGCCCAAAATACATTAATAAACTGTAATTGTACTTTCTTAACTTGTTGATATACAACTGAGTTCCTGTTATACTTGTTATTTCTTGACCTTGAAAAGAAAATATAACCTTTGTTAAATTTTAAATTGACTTTAATTTCGTAAGTTGAGACCTGTTCATCCCAGCACCTTCTTTCACCTCTAACTACCACGGATAACTCCGTAATAAGTGGTAGCAGAGCGTGGCACAAGAACAGCTGGAACTACGACTTTCATTTTTTTATCATGCCTCGACGGGCAACATAAAACACCATTCCTCAGAACATAAGGGACAACATGTTCCCCAGAAGAAAGGATTTACATGATAGGAGCCAGCGTCGGATCTTCACGTTGATATTTCTCAATATCCCTAAAGAGCATGGGAGCATCTGTTAAGATGGCATTAACCTGAGACAGTATGGACACGGGAGGTGAAGAACTATCATCCAGATCAGGAGTCTCTACATCATTAGAAAACATACGGCTTAGTCCGTCAGCAACCACGTTTTCAGAACCTCTGATATGCCTAACATCAAATAGGAAGGCCGAAATTCGGATGGCCCACCGGGCTATACGACCAGTACGATGCGGCCTACCTAAGACCCAACTTAAGGCTTGGTTATCGGTCTCCAAGTCAAATTTGACATGTTCCAGATAGAGACGGAACTTTTCTAAGACAAATAAGACTCCCAAACCTTCGAGCTCATAGATGGAATATTTGTCTTCTTGAGCCGATAGAGTCCTAGATTCATAGGCGATGGCTCGCCTCCCTAGTTCAGTCTCCTGAAAGAGGACTGCAGCTACCGCCGACGACGACGCGTCGGTTTTGACGATGAATTTCTTGGAGAAATCGGGCATGGCCAGAACAGGGGCGTTACACAGAGCTAATTTAAGATCTTCAAAAGCGGCTTGTTGAGAAGTTCCCCACTCAAATTTGACGCCTTTCCTAGGAAGATGGTTCAAGGGGGCCGCTCTATTGGCGAAATTTGGAATAAATTTCCTGAAGAAATTCACCATAGCAATGAACCTAGCGATACCTTTGATGTCCTTGGGAGGCTTGAAATCACGGATGGCCTGTGTTCTAGAGTGATCGACTGCAACACCATCGGGAGACACAATATGCCCTAGGAATGACATTGAAGGCTTAGCGAAGGCGACCTTGGACAACTTCACAGTTAACCTAGCCTTACGAAGGCGATTGAGAACTTCTTTTAGATGATCAAGGTGTTCCTCAAAGGTCTCAGAAAATACGATGACATCATCCAGATAGTGGTACAAGTACTCAAATTTGATGTCGGAGAAGACCCTATCTAGCAGTCACGTAAGTACAGCTGCTTCCGTGGGGAGCCCGAAAGGCACGCGGTTGTACTCATACAAATTCCAATCAGTGGCGAAAGCCGTCAGGTGTTTAGATTCCTCTGCTGACGGTATCTGATTATAAGCCTGGTTAAGATCTAGGATAGTAAAAACTTAGCCGTACGAAACCATGAAAAACACGAGTGAAGGTCTGGAAGGGGCACAGATTGTAACACCACCTTCCGACTGAGAGCCCTATAATCAATTACAGGCCTGAAACCACCTTGGTGTTTCGGGACTAAGAAAATAGGCGAAGAATACGCCGACTTAGAGGGCCGAATAATCCCATCTTTTAGCATCTGATCTATGATTTCATTCAGCGCCTTCATTTTAGGTGGAGATAGCCTATAAGGTGGAAAACGGACAGGAATCGAATCCGTAACCTCAATCTTGTATTCAATAAGGTCAGTAACACCGAGGGTATCTGAGAATACTTCTGGAAACGACTGACACAGCTTACGAATATTATCAGCCTGCTCCTCAGGTAGATGTCTAAGGTCTAACAACATCTCATCCTGGGTTGGCGAAACAGATGAACATGATACAGAATTACATTTCAATAAGGGGATTTTACAATTAGAAGCAAATTTGAACGTGCACGACTTACTCTGAAGATCGAGCACCAGACCAGTGTGAGACATGAAGTCTGCTCCCAATATAATGGGGCAAGACAAGTGCTTAGCCACTAACAGTTTAATTTTCCAAGTAAATTTAGAAATACGAATTTTGACATTTAAGGAGCCTAAGATTTCTAATGGAGAAGAATTAGCCGAAACATATTGAACCGAAGACGAGCAATAGGTAGGAAGTTTACAAACAGATTTCAATTTCGAATACCATTCGGCCGAGATAATGGAACAAACACTGCCAGAATCTAAAAGAGCAGTCACAGGTTCATTATTTAATTCAATTTTGAGAAAAGACACAGGTGCGGGGGTATCCGCTGCAATCCTAAGACATTCTTTGGGACCTTCAAAAGATAAATTTGTGCCTGAGCTTTCCTTGGGAATTCGGCCGTTTTACTTGGGGCTGAGCCTCGGAATGAAGAATATTTTTTTTTGCTATTTGTTTTACGTCGCGCCGACACAGATACGTCTTGTGGCGACGATGGGATAGGAAAGACCTAGGAAGTGGAAGGAAGCGGCCGTGGCCTTAATTAAGGTACAGCCCCGGCATTTGCCTGGTGTGAAAATGGGAAACCACGGAAAACCATCTTCAGGGCTGCCGACAGTGGGGCTCGAACCCACGATCTCCCGATTACTGGATACTGTCCGCACTTAAGGAATGAAGAATTGATCGACTCAGCCGAAGCCACTAGTCACTTTTGATTGTTGTTGGAAGTTGCACCCAAAGTTGAGGAAGAGGGGGTGCTGTTAGTATTAGGGCAGTTCTTGGCAATATGGGAGAACGCGCCACATTTAAAGCAGCCTTGGGATGAACCTACTCCATTATTAGTCCTACTAGATTTGATCAATGGACATTTTTTGCGAAGATGGTCGGGCGACCCGCAAGCGTAACATTTACGGCGTGTGATGGGTCGGCGAAGTGGAGGCCGAAAACTACTACAGGATGGAGGGGGTTCTCTCGCGACACGCAAGGTATCGGCGTATCTGACTCCTTCGGCTGACACAGCCAATGCTTCTAGCTCTGCAAAAGTTTGAGGACGCGACGCAAAACACAAGTATGACCTGTAGGATGGTGAAATCCCTTCCACAATCGCCTGAACAAGCTGCTCTTCAGGGAAGTAAAGAGCAAACACCCTGGTATAGAATTTGATGTCTTGTATGAAGTCTGTCAGGTTTTCATCAAGTCGCTGCACTCTATAGTAGTACTTCTGAATTAGAGATGACCTAGCTCGAGCCGGAATAAAATTAGCTAACAGATGGGCGTGGAAGTCTTCTATGGATGACTGTTCAGCCATTGCCCTAACTATCTTGTCTGAGAGAACCCCTATGGCATGTGGATATATAATATGAAGGATTTGCGAAGCAGAGAGGGAAAACACTAGAGCATGATCCTGGAATTCGACCAAGAATCTCAAAAAAGAAATTACATCACTGGTAGAGTTGACCGAAAACTTAGAAATACCCCTAAGTAACATAGCTAATGGATGAGGCAAACTACTGAACCCAGGTGACATAGTAAGTGCTTGCCTAGGGGGTGACGGAGGCTCGGAGGGAGCATTATTCAAAAAGAAAGGCGGAACGGAGGGCCGACGATCAGGGCCGGATTCTAAATGGGCAGCAGTCTTTTGAGCAACTGCAGATGTGCCATTTTCTTCCCCTTTGGAAGAAGTTTCCTCACTGACAGTGTTTACCGCCATGGGCGGGTCGACCTTGGGAGTCGTTACCCCCGATAACAATTGACCGACAGTACTGGACAATTTATAAATGTTTTCAATGAGGGCACTAGCCTCCTTTCCCTGAATGTCATTCAACTTTAAAGACAATAAATCATTGAGCCTATTGTAAAAATGGAATAGTCGAGCTTGTACCCGTTTAAGTTGGTTAGGGGATGGATTCCCTTCTTCAAAAAAACTAACTACAGATGCTAGCTCAGTAGTATTGTCATGCCGCTACTAACCTGTGTGTGTGTGTGCTCTCTTCGCCCGTCCAGTTTGTACTGTCCGTGCTGCTTACCCTCCCTCCTTTCTTCCCCTACCGCCTCGCTGTGCAATGTGTACCGTCTGCTCTCGTCTTTTCTGGACGTTTCCGTCGGAGTATAAATAAGGCCTGCTCTGGGCTTGATCGGCGAGTTGGATGAAGACGACGACTTGTGTGGAGGGAGGACTTTATTTTACTTACGCTAGCGGCTGGTCCGTGTGCAATGTTTCTTTTTAAATGGTGTTTAATGTTCATGATTGAAGCTCAAGGACTGCTGGACGGGTGAGCGAACTTTAAATTTATTTTCCCTTGCCATATTTCACTTTCTTTTTAATGCTGCACTTCCTGATTTCATCATGCCGTACTGGCTACAAATGACTGTTCACGCTAATAATATTGCTAGTCTGAGCTGTTGACAGTGGTGTTTTTCTTGCAACTGCATTACGATCTCTTTTCAAAATTTCACTTTCAATTACGTCAAGTGATTACTGTGATATGAACCACTGCATTCCAATAGACTTGGTGAACAAACGCAAGAATAGGACTAATTGTAATTTTATTAACGCCTAGCTTCTGTTTGAAAATTTGAATTCCATCAATGCTTGTAGGTTCTATTTTTCCTAATCCCTGTTGCCAGCCTTAGGTAGTGTTCTCTTTCACGTCCTTCCCTTTTTCCCCCGTTCCTGTCACGGGTTTTATCTTTTCTTCTACTTTTGCTATTGTACAGTGGCCTAATGCTTTTCAAAACTTTCTTAAAATTTTCGTACTAATGGGTAATATCTGTTTACCGTTTTGTAGGATACTCCCAATGTAAACTATTGTAAATTTCATCTTGCCTCGAGTCTAACTGTTTTCTTTAAATTCAAATTAGTGTTGTTAAATGGTCGTCCCATATCTTTTTTGGAAATCAGAAGTATTTAATCTTTAAAATATTGTTGGATTCTTTATTTATCCTTTTCACTTTCTTTGGCTTGTAAAAATCCTTCTTGGTGTTCCTGCTAATATATTATTGTTATGAAAAAATTGTTCCTTCTTTTTCCCTGATTTTTATCACGCGCATTTCCACGTCCTTTAATTATCTGTACTTACCTCGGGTTCCTCTGAAAAAATGGACACAGTAAAATGCTTCCCTATGCGCTCTGCTGAAATCCTTCACTTTGAAAATTGAAATCTGAGTACTTGTGCATGTATGGATTTTTCTGGAGAGTTGTAAAATCCTTTTCGTGGCATGCCATCACTTGCATAGATTGGTGTTTATGTTACTGCGTTAGTCGGACTAGTGTCCAAGTTCATGACTTAGTTATATTCTTCTATGATCGTGTTTGTTTTGTTGGTATTTTTACTTACCATTTCCACTCTGGTGTATTGCGAGATTATTCTGAGTGTATATATCTACCCAAAATGCGACACCCTTACCCAAGTCTACAAAATCCTAACGTCACACTACTGAGGCGTATTCAGTAAAGAAACAGGACAATGACATGGCCCCAAAATACCAACTTGAGTGGAGGCGTACTTAGCACTCCTAATACACTTTATTAAAACCTAATTTGGCCCTAGGCCGCTTATGCAAGGGCTAATCCCATACTACGGAGGTGACACGAAATAAAACTTTATTACATTACGAAGAGATGGGAAACTGTTATAAAAATGTAGTCACCTCAAAACAATATGAGTGGGAGCTCGAGAGGGTAAGGCACTATCTATCCCAATTTGTAGTTAAAGAGACAGCACTTTATACCAAGTATCTTTTACATTTTAAAGGAAGGTTACATGATAAAAGTTTCGAACCTGCCCCGAGGGTTAAACTGCTGAGCTAGCAAACAAAGAAGGTATTAAAAGGCCATTACCTGATGGATGAACTGCCGCCTGAAGAAAGGGGCGCTTCCCGCCCCCTGCTATATAATCACACCAGGAAAGATGTTACTGAAGTGGCCCTGAGACAAGAAAATCAGCAGTTTATATATCCTCGCGGAAAATTCGAGACGTTTCATGAATGAGAACCCACACCCCCCCTCAACTTTATTGGCTAGGGTCAAGCAACATATCCATATAGGAGAAGACACACATTTTTGGTTAAAAATTAATTAAAGAAATTCGTGATTGGCTACATTCAAAACAAGCGGAAAGAGATGGGTTATACTGCCAACCCAAAATCTGACTGAAAGAAATTTAACAAAGAACAAACTTATGAACACAAAATTTCTCAAAAAACAGTTCCTTCACTTCGCACCAGGGTGCACAATTGTAGTTCTTCAGTAGTGCCATCTAGAAGAGAATGTTCACACTTCTCACTACAGAGAAAACAAATATGAATCGAAAAAGACACAGTTCAGAACTCTTCAAAATTTACAGCAGAGACATCTTCTGAGAAACTTTAGAATTATCATGGTTGTTAAAGTTCAGGCTTCCTCCAGAAGAGGAGTTTCAACTGGCGCAATGTTTGAATTAGCGGCGCGGAGGTGTACCGCCCGGTACAATTATTATTATTATTATTATTATTATTATTATTATTATTATTATTATTATTATTATTATTATTATTATTATTATTAAGTGCGGCAATAGCTAACGTGGTACAGCCCATTAGGCAGACCCACTGACAGGGGTGTTTAGGCTATATAGGAAAGTGCATGTTAGTACGGTGGAAGATAATATTGTACTTAATAATAATAATAATAATAATAATAATAATAATAATAATAATCATAATAATAATTTTATTGGCTTTACGTCCCACTACCTACTTTTATGGTTTTCAGGGACGCCTAGGTGCCGGAATTTTGTCTGCCAGGAGTTCATTTACGTGCCAGTAAATGTACAGACACGAGGCTGACATATTTGGGCGCCTTCAAATACCACCGGACTGAGCCAGGATCAAACCTGCCATGTGGGGGTAATATTTTATTTATGTGGTTTGAAAGTTGTAGGAATGTTGGTGTCAGCACAGACACCCAGTCCACGAGTCAATCGTTTTCACCACTTAAAATCCCTTTACTCGGCAGGGAATCGAATTTGAGGCCCCAGGAAGCGAAAAGCAAGACTTCGAGCTGGATGAGACAGAAATAAGATACTGTATACGGAAAAAATACGAAATTGCTAGTTTATTTTCTGATTGTTGAATGGCATTGATAATGGAAGCGAGAAATGATCGTTCAGTAACATTCGGCGTATTCCTTAAGGTTCCATATACAAAAAGTTTTTTGAAGTTTTCAGTCCCCATAACCTTTCCCAACAGGCTTCGAATTACTGTGCGCACTTATTTCCTTCAGCATTCACTTAATATCAAGAATGGTTTTCTATTGTTGTGTGACAAGGTACCGTTGCACTAGCGAGTGAATCTACTCACTACAAGACGCTACTGCGTACTAAAGAAAAATACTAGTTGCAAAGAGTATGGAGTCTGGTGCAAAGAAAAGGTACCGCATTTATTTTTCGAACTACATGCAATGTGTCAATCATGATACAGATTAATTTATTTCCTGGTCATTTTACCAATTATCTGGGATCGGCAGTAATGTGGATTACGCCCTTTGTGACTCCAAACCTATCTTGAGGGATTTATTCACAATAGTGTGTTTCTGCGGTGGTTGGTAGTGCGATGTGTTGTATGTAAACGAAGATGTGTAGAGAAACGATCCCAAGCACCCAGCCGCATAGCTACAGGAATTAACTTAATGGGGTTAACATTCCAGGCCCGGTCGGGAACTGAACCCTGGAACCCATGAAGCAAAGGCCACAATGGCAATTCAGGCAATGAGCCGGACATATTTCGCTGTGAAATCCGTTGGAAGTAAATTTGACTATGATCATTTTATTCACCTTGGATAACTCTGCATACCGTATCTGAAGAATTTAAAGATAGAACTGCAAGTTTTCACTAAATATTTTGTAAGTGAGTTTGCATTGCTGGCTGGAAGTCGTTTTGTCTCAACGGCAAGCCTCGTCCAGTCAACCCTGAGAGATCAATATGAACCGAGAGCTCAACGCGAAATATTATTTATTCATTTTAAATAATGCAGTCACATAACCTGCATTCCTTTTACCATTTAATGTTATATCGCAACCGCAGTAGAGTACTATGAACAGACCACAGCAAAGAAGAGAACTACATTACGTAAGCCTATCAAGGCTATGTTTGAGATCAAGTTACCTGAACTTCAGTTATGCAGTAACATCGTATTTTTCTTTTTCGAGGCTAATATGATGTAGAGGGGAAGGGCTGTCGTAAAAACAATGTGCTAGTTCATTAGAAACTGATAGAGCACTTAAATTTCACTGCCACATTCACAATGACCATGAAAATTAACTATTCCTTTTCATGTGTGCTTTAAAAACACAAATCGTGTACTCATGTTCCATCGTAAGCAATTGCAACATAAAGTTACGCTTTTAACGAGTAGATAAAATACAAAGCTCATTTCTGAAATAAGACTGGTCCTCCTTCCTAAACCGGGGTATTATAACGATATGTGTGGTCACGGGCTAGAAGGCAGCAGGAATCGTGATCGCCACTATTAATTCATTATGGGTACCTGGAATGAACCCGTAAAACGAGTACAGATACGAGGAACACGCACCTTGCAACAGGAGGTGCATACACATACGAGCAGATATTTTATAGACTAGGAACTGCACGCTGCATGTCACGACTCGCAGTAGCTCACATGGCAAGATCGTGGTGGAGATTGATAACGGACAGTGTTCGGAGGTTGGAATCTCACATAAGTATTTGTATTTCTTTTTACCATCAATTGCCTGGGATGTGGTAAGGATGCATACTTGCTAGCTTCCTCGTATTAATTTGTTTCTTTGGCCCTGTAAAGGGCCGTATGTATCGTGGCATAGGGTATGAGGCTGAATTGGACGGGGATGAGTAGGTGATGGTCTGCGGCTAGGACAAAGGAAACCAGTTGTACGTCGTACGTGTTCCAAGCTTCGTAGAGTAAATGTAAGGCAAATTGTACCCCATTGGAACGATATAACAACAGGTATGTAATTGCGCGAACTCCCCTCCTTTGGGGCAAGTCAAAAAACAACACAACACAACACAACACAACACAACACAACACAACACAACACAACACAACACAACACAACACAACACAACACAACAGAAAGATTATACACTGCCTCGTCATGTATTCCAGTGACGAGTATGTGGATATGATACTCATCTATGCAGACGCCAGAAAAAATGCATACCAGACACAACACCTGTATCAAGAACACTATCCGGATAGACAACCGAGAGGCATGGTGCTTCGGAGTGTATAAAGAAGTCTGCGGGCTACTGCGTCCCTGGGAAGGACACGGCCTCTTTGAGAACATCCCGTGACGTCTGCCCGCAAAGAAGAATGTTGTGCTAGACGCTATCCGGCATAATCCACACACTAGCACACGGGCCACTGCACAGGAGACGAACATCAGCCGGGTGTCTCTTATGCGGATATTGCATATCCAGATGTTTCACCCGTACCATGTGCACTTACACCATGAGCTCCATGGTCATGATTTCGAAGCCCGGGTGGCGTTCTGTCAATCGACCCTACAACATGTGGACACTGATACTACCTTTATTAAGAATCATCTTATTTACGGGCGAAGCACGGTTCCATAACTACAACCGTTTCTTGGAAACTGTACCACTCTTGACCTCTGCGGAATGTGGTTTCAGCATGACGGAGCTCCACCGCACGCGGCGGTGTTCTTCCGGAAACATCTCCATTCACGTATCCTGATAAATGGATACGAATTGAAATATCTGTACCCTGGACCGCCAGATCACCCGATCTTACTCCCCTGGATAGTTTGTGTGGGACCATGTAAATCACCTGGCGTATGCACAGGAGCCGGCAAATCCTGGTCATATTACGCACCTCATTGCCAAGGCATGCTGATTCGTTACGCTGGAGATGTTGCTTCCTGCCAGACTGTCCTTCCAGATTCGCGCGCCGCTCTATATCGACCACGGAAGTCGTCAATTCGAGCAGGTGCTGCTTTAAACGGTGCAGGTAATTAAAATCCTGTCACATGTTTCTTAGCCACTTCCAGCCTAGGTCCATATCGCATGCCACCATACCAATCCTCTCAACTGATCACACTCTCCCTTCCAAGATGCCAGTGAATACTTTGCCTGGTATACTAATCAATGACGCACCTAAAAGACACGTCTACAGCATTCTGAGGAGAAGCCATGGAAGAACGAAATGTGCAAGGGTACGCTTTCACCAAGAAGTAATCTTAACTCTTCCTGGGCAAAAGCTGTACAAGTGTTAATAAGGTAACAATATGTTTTCACGAATTGTTGATCTCCTAAAACACACAGAAGTGAGACTACACAAGTGTACAACATGCAGTAATACGTTCTCACGAAACAAACTAGGAAATCACCAATATAATAATGCTCTTCAAGACTTGCTCACCTAATGTGTTAAACTGAGCATTGCAGTAGGTGATAGCCATTAGGGGATTTATTTCTCTATTTATTTATTTATTTATTTATTTATTTATTTATTTATTTATTTATCTATTTATTTATTTATTTATTTATTTTATGTCTTAATGCAGCCAATGTACTAGAAAGATATTCCGTTGGATTGGTTTGTAATTTACAGCAATTTTCAACGATTTTTTTTCCTCAATCAACGTCATTCTAGTTCAGTACGCAGGGAAAAGTTGTAATTGCCAGTGCTAAAATTTCAAAACTTTAACCTTAATAGTTCTTGCGATATTGGGCTATCTTTTCTGTCAAATTAACATTGTCAAGATTGGACTTTCCTTACTGTCGTTAAGCATAGTTCTCTATTGCATCAGGCTACCATTAACTACAGGAAATTATATCCCATCTAAATTTGTTAACAGTGATCAAAGTTATATTCAACCGCATTGCTCCTGCTATCTTGAGGAATATCTCAGCTGTGTTAATGTTCTAACTCCCCCTCTTCACCAGAGACAGCTGCGAAATACTCCTTTTGCAGTCCAGTCCAATTACCAAGTTTATTAGGTAATATGGAAACGTGCGCTACAAGAAGCTGGCAACAAGTATATCACTCAAACATCTCCTGGGGGAACAGCCAACTAGCAAGTAAGTTCACATCACCAGACCTCCTGAGAGTAACAATGTAGATCTACAGCAGTTAGATTCAATTATCTTTAACACTGTTGTTATACGTACAAAACGGAGACAGTTACAGAAATTCTTCGCTCAGAAAGCTGTGTATCAGGTTTCATATTATCTGGAGAATATTACAGAGAAGAGTTGGAAACGTATGGTAATGAGCGCTGTTAAATTCAATGCCATTCGACGCAGTGAAATTAATTACATTTTACTAGTATCTCGACGGAAGAAGGTTTGTCTTTCTTGAAAGATATTTAACCTGACGTGACCCACATAAAGTACAGTATTTGTCAGTAGTCGGAGAGGTGGTGGTGGTGGTGGTGGTGGTGGTGGTGGTGGTGGTGCCAGACCGAACGTTTCTTGTGACCCCTAATTTTGTAATTACTGGACATGGAGCAAACCGAATGTACGTAGAACACTGATCTTTCAGTTTCAAAAACCCCGCATGTACTGACTAGGCTTCAAATAGACGCTTCTTGTTGAGAAGGCAGTGACTAGGCCACTCAGCTCTTCCGTCGATAGTTTGGTGGAATTGCACATCTGACCAAGAGAAGCCAGAGAAGGAGAGTGAAGAATGGATTCAGACAACAATCAGTTAATTTAAACAGAAAAGAAATAAACAGAATAACCTTGATGTTTTACGTGACAGTTGATATAGTGAATATAGCATGGCACCTTCAGTTGTACGTGGAATACTGTACTCTTCGAGTAAGCAAGGGCGCAATACGAACGAAAAGAATGGGACTTTTCCTTTTAAAAAGACTAACAATCGAGTCTAGGGAGAAACCAATGATAATTTCACATGGCCATCACACTGCAGCTATGATATCAACTGACATGGATGTCTCGTATTGATACCCTATTAAAACTCAACCCATAGCGACGGCCTTTTCTAAATTTATCGTTAACTTCTTGTAATATTTTTCATTGTTGGCTATCGACGTAACATGAAATTAGATAATATATTCTGGGATTGATATAACCAATTATAATTTATTTTTGCCGCTCCCGTTGTTTTTCTTTTCTTCGAAGTAACTGAGTAAATAATACTCGAATTACTTCCTAAATAGTTTAAAATATTAAGTAATATTGTGTTCTGAAATCTATTACGTGGTAAATTAGGACCTATATGCCCATAATATACGTACTCCAGTGTATACCATTCTGTCTCGGACTTTTGTCGGTCGGCTGCCTGAGTTATTCACATTGCATTCATCCCCGTTCATCTTAACGTAATTTCTTGACGACTACGATCTGATTTTTAAATTGGTTAGAGCTATATTTATTATTTTAACCCATTTAAAATTCATGACAGTTATCTTTATTTGTATCTTGTGTTTATGTGATCACTTTTATCGAAAACTTAATTGGGATAATAAAGTGAGTTAAATACGGTACATTCTGAAATTTAGACTTTTTAACATTCTTGGCTACTACCTGCCCAAGACCAGAGGCCTTACCACTTCCTAAACTCATACCTTGTTTTAATAATAAATTAATATTATTATTAATAATAATTTAAACTTCCTTTTAATCTTTATTGCCAACGGCCGTAGCCGTGTTGAAACACCGGATCCCGTGAGATCTCCGAAGTTAAGCAACATTGGGCGTGGTCAGGAGTTGGATGGGTTGCCACGCGCTGTTGGTGGGGGGTAAGTGAATGGAGGAGCCGAAAGGAACTGGCCACCCTACCGCACGTAAACTCCGGCTCAGGAACACCTCTGCGGAGGTTTGGACCTGCCTTCGGGCAGAATAACCCTTACCTTACCTTACCTTAATCTCTATTGATAATTTACCGATATTCGTTTTAAGTCGCGCCGACTCTGAAAGGTTTTATTAGCGACGATGGGAAAAGGAGAGGGCTACGACTATTAAGGAAGTGATCGTGGCCTTAATTAAGGCACATATCCAGAATTTGCGTGAAGTAGAAAGGAAACCACGGAAAACGATCTTCAAGGTTACCGACAGCGGGACTCGATCCCACCATATGCAGAATGTAAGCTAACAGCTACACGGCCAAACCGCGAAGCCAGCTCATTCGGTCTATATAGATTTTCAGTGACACCGAAATATAATAAATTCATCTCGCAAGTGTTATTTGACGTACTAGCAATCAGTGAATTGGAGTTGTCGGATTTAATAATTGAGGTCTGTTTTCCAGGACTAACAATACGATTAATGACATTTGCTAGGCTTATGTTATTTATCAGGTTAAATGTGGAAAAAGGAATCTTGAATTATTCTAACAATTCATATGTCCTCAACGCCTAAGATTTGATCTTTTTACTAAATAGAAAACCCAGACCCATTTCTGGTGACATATGCTGTTAACAGTGTATTGTGCGTTCTGGTATGGATTGAGAAAATCTGGTACAGTCCTGTTGTTTCATCCTTGGCTTTGAAAACAGGAAACTGAGTTGTGAGCGATGCTGACAATGCTATTCCTTATGCAGCTATTCTTTGTTGCTAAAGGTGTGAAAGTGTCACTCATAAGATGGCTTGGTGTGTGTGTTTCACTGGGCTTGACGGAATAATGTGTCCGGCCATCCGTCCGTCCATCCATCCATCCGAACCGGAGAGAGGTGGATCAAAAATTAACAGGTTGGATTCCCGACCTTAACAATGCTTGCGGTCTTTACCGACATCAGCATAGAGTTGATAATCAAGGGTGGCTCTAAATTATAGCAAAATTATAGCCCTGATTCAATAAACTTAGAGGCGTAATAGGTAACAGTTAACTTTCTGTATGCGAATAATAAATCTGATGGCCTGTATTAATGTGGTGGTTGTTCAAATTTGTTTTTATTGACTGGGGTTTGCCTAGAATTGGGAAGGAAGGGTCTGTAATCTTGAGAAAGGCAAGCTGGTAGTTTTACGTAACTGCTGACATCGTGATCTTTGCCAGGGACCATCCAGTTAAACAAAGAATTCGAACCACAGTGAAGTTTCTTCATGTACAAAATCCCGTATACGTTGTGTGGGATTCGAACTGCGGTCAGTTTAGTTAGAAGTGGCGCCTTTGCCTGTATGAAGCCCTTCCTTGACAGACTCTCCGTGAAAGGTGGCATCTGTCGTTTATTGACCTCTGTGTAAGCGCATTGTGAGTTGCAGAAAATGTTTGAGAAGGTACAAACACAGTTCTCAAACCACCGAAATTTACTGTCTGCAGTTAGAATCACAGAGTCTAACTACTAATCGAACCCGCCCTCTCCACTTCCAACCCCCACCCGTCAGGACCAAAAGGTAGGGTGCTACCAACGAGACAATTAAACGGACAGTGTTAAGCTAGTGGGCCGGCCCCGTGGTGTAGGGGTGGGGCGCCTGCCTCTCGCCCGGAGGCCCCGGGCTCGATTGCCGGTCAGGTCAGGGATTTTTCTCTCGACCTGAGGGCTAGTTCGAGGTCCACTCAAACTACGTGATTAGAATTGAGGTGCTATCTGACGGTGAGATGGCGGCCCCGGTTTCCAAAGCCCAAAATAATGGCAGAGAGGATGCGTCGTGCTGACCATACGACCCCTCGTAATTTGCAGGCCTTCGGGCTGAGCAGCAGTCGTTGGGCAGGCCAAGGCCCTTTCAAGGGCGTTAAGTGCCGTGGGGATTGGTTCTTTGTTTTTGTAAAGCTAGTGCCTAAGTTGTTCAGACATCACGTCCCTCATTGAAAGAGCAACTACCCCAGCATTTGTTTTTAATTAATGAGGGAAAACTCCATGGAGTATAAAATATGCTAGAAGAGATGCTAGTGGCTTTACGTAGCATCGACACGATAGGTCTTATGGCGACGATGGGATTGGAACGGCCTAGGAATTGGAAGGAAGCGGCGTGGCCTAATTAAGGTACAGCCCCAGCATTTGCCTGGTGTGAAAATGGGAATCTACGAAAAACCATCTTCATGGCTGCCGATAGTGGGATTCGAACCCCCTATCTCGCCGATGCACGCTCACAGCCGCGCGCCCCTAACCGCACGGCCAACTCACCCGGGCAAGAAGAAGAAATGCACTTATGCTCTTCTTTTCATTGGATTGTCACATAATGGTTAGAAAAAGTGAACAGAAACCTTTTTTTTTTTCCAAAATTTGCTGTAGGTTAACATGGGTCGAATGACGTTAGGTTACGTATATCCGATATGGTCAGCATGGTTTTGCAAGAACAGATTAAAAAATTCGAGGACGCATGGTAGATAGGCCAGACATTAGTTACACTTTCCGTAACTGTAAATGTTTCTTGAAGGTCATTCATCCTCATCACTGACACCCAAACATTAGGTGGGAAGAGAGATTCTCCATTCACTTAACACATTCTAATGTCACAGTTTTACGTCCCACGAATTATTTTTACTGTTTTCGGAGACGGTGAAACTTTTCCCCGCTGGAGTTACTTTACGTGCCAGTGAACCTTCTGACAGGAGGCTAGCAAATTGCGTACCTTCGAATACCGCTGGACTAAACCACAATCAAAGTAGCTCACTAAGGCTAAGAAGACCAGCACATCCATTGTCTGTTTAACACTAGACAGAATTATATGAAGGTTGGCTGACGGAGGAATCGAACTCATCTTTCTCCAGGGTCTATGTTTACGCCCTACGGCGGAAAACGCTCTAAAGCATTAAACCACAGTGGTTGACCATAAGAAATAGACAACACGATAGACTCTATTAGTCAGTCCGAGATATTATCGTATCTTAACTTCGGGGAGGATCAAGAAAAAAATAAGAAGCTCGTGAGAATCTCCTTCTGACGTCTATGTGATACCAGAGGTCGTGTCCATGTTCAGTATTCCAAACCAGGTTGATGAGACAATTCAGGTCGAACACACAATGGCTCCATATTTCGTGGAGGTATCTCGCTCAGCTTGGTGTGTTCTGTAAGCAAACAGGTGCCGTACGAGTTATGACCCCAGTAACGTTTTAGTGGATGTTTGGCCCATGTAAGGCAGACTGTGCCCATTCTCCGAGCGCTGACAAAAAATGCACGTTTCTTAAACCTATGTTATGAGAGTAGTTTTATTCTCAAGGACTTTTTCTGTAGCATCCTAAATCAGAAAGAGCATTCGAAAGGCCAATATGAATTCAAAAGCTGTAGAAGAGTCGCAAGTCGTCCTGAATGTTTAAAATAATTTCCCTTTCCAACTATTATGGGCAGGTTTATTTTCTTTCTGAGCACATTTAGAGAATTTGTTAAAATATATCATACCGAGCGAATTGGCCGTGTGCTTAGGGACGCGCAACCTTGAGCTTGCATTCGGGAGATAGTGGGTTCAATCCCACTGTCGGCAGCCCTAAAAAAGGTATTCCGTGGTTTCCCATCGTCACACCAGATAAATGCTGGGGCCGTCCCCTAAATAAGTCCACGAACGCTACCTTCCCACTCCTTGCCCTTTCCTACAAGATCTATCTGAATCAGTGTGACGTAAAGCAACTTGTAAGGAAAAAAGAGAGAGATTTCATTACATATTAATAGACAGACTCTAGTCTTCAAGACGTATATGGTCAGATATGAAGATGCAATTATTCCATTTTTTACATGCCAAAAGCCCCAACAAGACTACAGATACTAATGGTTTAGAGGCCTAGAGTCATTCTTCTTGCATATCAATGTGGGTATGTACAGGATAAACGGTATGACAGCCTACAATGGGTCGGTGTTCATACACGAAGGTTGATCAATTCTGGTTTTCTACCTACCACAGAATCAAGCAGGATCTCAGCTGAAGATCCTAAAGCCAAACATTCAAGTAGGCTATCTTAACATTTAATTCTTTAATAATTTCAGAAGAACCACCGATCGACTTAACTACACATTGGGGATATATAGCTCTAAGTCTGCCTTCTCAAGATGGTGGTTTCGGACACTGCTGGCAGCCCTGAAGACGGCTTTATGCAGCAGCTGTAATAAAGCGTCTATAGTCTTAGCCGAAGAGGCTGAAAATGTGATTATCTTTGAGTCTCTTACACAAATGACTTGCACATGGTCAGAGAGCGGGTGCTTCAGCTTTGAGCCCCGAGAGTGATCATATGTACAACTATTTCGTCTTAGAGTTAGGTTGCGCTTCACCTACACCGCCAAGTAAAATCTTTAATCATATGTAATTATTTTTATACCATAGTCTATCATGATGACCGGGTGAGAAGAGTGTTATTCATTCATTCATGCACTACAACAATACAACCATGAAGTCATCCATTTACTAATTCATGCAGTCACCCACTCATTCATATCAGTCATAAGGGTAACTTCATAAAACGTGTGATACAAAGGTAAGTACTAAATAAGCTAATGAAGGGGAAGATACATGTTGTCCTAGGCTATTATAACATTGTTAAAGTGTAGGACAAAACAAAGTATATTTAGTGTAGTAATAGTCAAATAATTGTAAAATAATTGTAAGAGGATAATGTAATGAATGAGTGTAATTTAATGAATTGCAATACACGAATGCTCTCTCTCTATTTTCAGGCAATCCGAAACTAGGGGATGAGATTATGCTATATGTTCTATACAGGTCTATACATGCGTTCTCCGTAATTTTGTTTTGTTTTGAAGGTAACATGCAAAAGAATTACGTTTTTGGATATTTTTCCTTTGAAGTGTTAATGGTGCAGTACCTCTGTGGAAGGTGCGGTGATATGGGAGACATCTATGGCAGCCGCTGCCTGTCGCAAGAGGTGACAAACCTCATGGGTTCTAAATTTGCATGCTTGGGTTAGTGAACAGTGGGCTTTTTGCTGAATTTGACATTTCTTCCACTTACCTGTGGAGTCATCTTACCTCTCCGACCTCTCTTGGTCAACTCCTGCTCTATTCTGAACCCCTTGGTTTACGCTTGCGAAGCCTAGGGAGCCATTTATTTTCACGCCTTTTCCGGATATGTTTTAACCATGTATTCAAAAATACTGGAACGCCTTCCGTCTTTTCTCTTATTAGTGTTAACAGAGAATGGTTATCCAGGCGTACTTCTCCTCAAAACAATTAACGCCACCACCGAAATGGGCGTGATTGGTTAGGTTATTCATGATTAAATGAGCCATTTCATACTGAGAACGATAGACGACGGCGTGGTACTAGGTGCATGTAATAGGAAATTGAATTATCGTACTTTGAACACTTGGAACTAATTGTGAAGCTTGATGCTGTTTGAGTCAGCAGTTCATTGTAAGAACATTCGGAGCTGAGTAACTTGCTTGAAACTAAAACTGATGAAGCGAGCTCAAGGAAAACTCTTTGCACACAGTTTACTTTTCCTTTGCTGCCTGTGAGAAACAACGAGACTCTCCAAGTTAGCCGAGAGGTAAAGCCGCTGCGATACACCAGAGATGAGACGGGAGAACTTGTGATATTGTTTGCATCTTCGCTAAAGCATCACAAAGTGAAGCCATTGTGACAGTTAAGGAACTTTGAACTCATCAAGTTAAGCCTCAAACCGAGCTGCACTCGTCTCGCAATATTTAGACCAGCTGCTGCACCAAGATATGGAAACAAACTCCATTACTTCTAGCATTTTCTCTCGCAACAAGCACACATTCTCCTTATAGTTTCAGAAACGAGAGACGAGGAGAAGCATTGCTTGTAGTTTCTATACACTGACTTTAGAGAAAGAAATGTTTTATGGTATAAGCAAGACTCCCAGTCGATTCTAAATTAGAATATCATCCCTTAACATCTGAAGGAAAGAACAAGCCCACGGAAATGTCGTCTCCATATGGTTGAAGAATTAAACGGAGGTGATACCAACTTGTCTGTCTATTAGGTCATCAGTCCAGAGGCTGGTTGGATCCTCAAGTAGCACCACCAAAGGCTATGCAGTTATAGGAAAACCATAAAAACCAATGGCAGTATCGAAATGAGGCGTACTAGGCAAGACGAGGAGTGAGGTAGTTTGACATTGCTTTCTTCACTGGGCCAGGCAGCACGACTGACCCTATGAGCAACACCTTTCACAACCCTCAGACGCACTGGGTGTACTCTGAATGCCATTAATCAGCACGACCCATACCGCAGCAGCTTCCATATTGTGACAGCCATGGATGAGAGTAGGACTTCAGTGAAAGCTACACATTGCTCTGGCCTGTGCCAACTTATGGGTAAAATAAATGCATTTTTAATTTTTTGACATCGAATACTTGTATCATTTAATTCCAGATGTGGGTCACCCGGTAACATTCAGTGCGTCCCAAACTGGGTGTACCAGACTTCTTCAATAATTTTAGAACTATAAAATCTAGCAAAAATATAATAACGGACTTTAAAGTAGGAAAGTCAAACGTGTCTCCACAAGTGTATTTAAAGATCATACGCTGTTTTGTGGTAAAATCGAAGCTCTGAGTCTGTAATACAATGATTTATTTTGATTTTATTTTATTTATGCAAATTACTTGCTCCAGATTGCTTTCCTGGATAAAATTAGTTCTACGAAACTTATAAAAATTGTCGTCAAAGGCCAAAATTTAGAAAATAAGTCAAGAGGAATATTAAGAAATCTAGAGTGTGTTGTAAAAAACCGCTGACTTGATTCAGCAGAAAATTCATGTACATATTCAACGAATTGTAGAATACAGAGAGGAAATCTCATTCAGCTGCTAAATATTAATATAAAAATGTAATTATAAATATTAATTACTAAGCTTTCTATAAACCAAACATTCGCTGGGCCAAGTGGATCAGATGGTAGAGCGCTGACTTTCCGATTTCAATTTGGAAAATTAGATTCCAGGTCAGTCTAGTGGTATTCGAAGGTACTCGTTTACGTAAGGCTCACGTCGGTAGGTTTATAGGCAAGTAAAATAACTCCTTCCGGACAAATTCTGTCAACTCGATGTCTCCAAACATCGCAGGAAAGTAATCAGTGCGATGTAAAAATAATAATAATAAATTGTTACGGTGATATGTTTGGAGCAGAAAGAGGTGAAAGAAGGTGCGGGTATTGAATGGGTCTAACTATGATATCAGAAATTGAATAAAAACTTTAATAATAATAATATTATTATTATTATTATTATTATTATTATTATTATTATTATTATTATTATGGTATTTGCTTTACGTCCCACTAACTACTCTTTTACGGTTTTCTGAGACGCCTAGGAGCCGGAATTTAGTCCCTTGGGAGTTCCTTTACGTGCCAGTAAATCTACCGACACGAGGCTGACGTATTTGAGCACCTTCAAATATCACCGGATCGCCAGGATCGAACATGCCAAGTTGGGGCCAGAAGGCCAGCGCCTTAACCATCCGAGCCACTCAGCCCGGCAATTAAAACTCTTAACAAAGGTTATATTTCTCTTTAAATCACAAACTTAACAAATCTTTCACTCAGTGAAATAATGAGTTTACAGGTACAAATAGCAATCTTGAAACAAGACATGGAAAATCCAAGATTAGTGAATTTTTACAGATTTGGAGCTTCAAGCTCTTAGTTCAGAAATTCTGAGGTACCGGATCCAGTTTACAAAACTTGCGAAAACTCAATGTTTAGACAAGGACGGAAAATCCCCATTTAAGAGCACTTGCTCCAAAGGTTACAATATTTAGCCTTCCAGAGGCACCCCTCAGTATAAGAAAAAACTCAGAAAAGAGCTTACATGCTCTCAATTTCTTACAGCCTACTCACGGCAACGTTACACAAAATTTTAAGATCTCTGTCCTCTCTGGGCGCAATTTACTGTTGACTAAAGTTAATATATAGGGGTATCTAGTACCCAACCTACCGGGCCTTCGTGGAGAAAGAATAACAGGAGAAATTAATGGCCCGAACCCAAAATGAATGGAGGCGTATACTTGCACTCCTAAATGAAGAATAAAATCCTAACTGGGCTCTTGGGCCAGTGATACAGGGACTAATCCCAAGCTACTGTGGTGACTCGAATGAAAGTTACTTTAAGGCATTACAGAAAGGAAGAAAAACAGTTACAAAATCGTAGTCACCTCGAACCAAGTTGAAGGGGAACTCGAGAGGGTAACGCACTCTCTAACCTCGATTTACAGTTAAAGACTTCATGGAATATTACATTAGCTGAACGAAAATTTACATTTTAGAAAATGTAGGTTACATAGTTAGAAATTCGGACCTTCCCCTCGGATAAATTTGCGGAGACAGCAAGAAAGATAGCATTTACGAGGCCATTACCTGGCTGTTGTTTGGCTGCCGAAGAATGAGGCGCCCCGCCTCCTGCCTTAACACACTCACTCAGAAAGACGACGATCAATGAGACAAGGTAACCAGAACAGCCTCAGCTTATATACCCGAAGGGAAGGTTCGAGAGGATTCTGGACAAGTCCGGACACCCCCTCTCAATTTTATTGGTAAATTCAAAACTTACACCCAAGAAGCCTCTGATAGGCTGAAAAATAATTACAGAATATTCCTAATTGGTTAGACTGAAAACTGGCGGAAAAAAGAGAGAAGTGTTGCAAACCTAGAATTGAATAAAAAACGATTGAAAGTAGATTTACTTGAAAAAGCCTATAAACACAATATTTCATTCCATAACAAATAGTTCTTCCTTGCACCAGAGTGCGTGACCTTAGTATTGTACTGCCATCTATAGAGAAGAGTTCAAACTTCTTGAAGTAAACAAACACAATGCGAATTAATTATGTCAGTTTAGGCAACTTCACAACAACACAGTTACTCAACACTTAAATCGTGACATCTTCTGATTAATGTCCCAACTTCCTGTATTAGCAATTTCACCTTTTGGTCGATAGATGAGTTCATTAAGGTGCTTCTTTTGAATGAGCGGGATTGAGGTGTACCTCCCGTACATATATTATTATTAAATTTTTATAATTTTACGACCTTTAGAGACCACAATAAGCAACAGTTACAAACTTTTAGAAACCACCTTTGCAGCTCAGTGTCGTTGCATTCTTTCGCTGACAGAATGTCTGCCTTCCGCTGTTCATCCGTTTTTCTGCTCTTCTTCTTTCTCTTCACTAAAGCCCTTGATGTTATTGATCTGCTGTCGATACTTGCTTCTTTTTGCAATTTCATCATGATTGAATCCATTAATTTTAGATCTTTTCTGACCTCCATGGACTACTTATCACATGTGTTAGATCTATTATCGAATATGGTAATTTTTTTCTTAGTCAACCGCTTATCACCCGTTCTAAACAGGTGACCATACTTGCTTTTTGACTGATTCCGTCAGTCGTTCGGTTTTGTGATATAGTTCATCTCATCGTCGCGACCTGTATTTATATTTACTTCTCAGCTTCTCTCAGACATGCCTTTCCAGTAACTCGGAGGCATTCACTTTCATAGATATATTCCGATTTAATCACTGTATTGTAATGTGCGAGTGTAGCTTACATTAATATTTCCTTTATTTTGTGCAGCTTGAATTCTGGGAAACGCTGCAGCCATCCTATCTCGTCTACTGTTGTTAGCTTCTCTTTCAATGGATGCCATCTGCTCAAGCTCACCGATATATCTGAAGCTGTTATCTCTTTCTATCTTACCACACTGTACGTTGTCTTTAGTCGTAGTGGAGCTGGGATGTTAGTCGAGTACTTTGTTTCTTCCTACGTCCAGCCTTTTCTGCTTATTGTTTCAAATTAGCTATCTGGTCTATAGCTGCTTCTGTGTTTCTACAAAAGGATCGCAAAATCATCAGCAAAAGCTAGACAGTTGATGTTGGCTCAGTAAAAATTTCTTGTTAAATTTATTATTATTATTATTATTATTATTATTATTATTATTATTATTATTATTATTATTATTATTATTATTAATTTGAAGGCAACAAATGGCAAAGAAATATCCCCTGACGGTTGCCGAATTTCAGTGAAGAGATGGCTCCAGAATAATAAGAAAATGAAGAGGAAGAAGAAGATGAATGAAGTGAGTATTGACTGGAATGGTATTGAATATTAAATCCAGTAATCTCGACGTTTGGCCCCTTAAAACAACAACAAACCACTCAAGAAATGCAGGTATATAATTTTAGAGCACAAGCAAAACTAGAAGAGAAAATAACACAATTTTGGAGGAAAGTACAAAATATACCCCTCAATACAAGTTTCTAATATTATTGGATCAGGCGCGTTATTTGGAATGAAGCGTTGTCCTGTTGTATGTGGTAGAGAGCACTGTACTCACAAAAGCAATTCATTGGTTGTTTGTAATACAGCATATGTCGCTGTCTTTGGTGAATGTTGAGCCTAGGGTGAACTATGCCCTTTTACGGTAAAATGGTAGTAGGTAGTGTATTCATTGAAGTACGAGCTTCGGCTATTTACGTTTCATGCGCAATGCGCATACCTCAGTTTGGAGTAGTCAGAAATGTGGCATTGATTTTGGGTGGACATACACAAGTAGCAGTCTCAAGCATCGTAAGGGTTACCCACAGTGCAATGTCAAAAACGTGGAAAACGTATCGTGTGACCAATGATGTGACCGACAGGCCGAGGGAATGTCGACCGAGGGTGACATCGCCACGCCAAAATCGATACATTCGCGTAACAGCGCAGAGAAGACCAACTTCACCTGCTCAACATTACAATATGATTTCTTGAGAGCAACCGGGACCCGTGCATCTTTACGAATGGTACGCAGTCGGCTGCATTGTGGCCAGATACGGTCATTTTCGACTGATTCGACGTGTTCCACCCGAGAATCGTCATCGTGTTAAGAGGAGAAAATGGGCCATCCAACATTTTATTGAGGTTTGGATGAATGGCGTAATGGCATGTTTGCACATTAAACACGGATATCACTTAGGCCAAATATATGACGGCAAAGAATATGTACAAGCAAAGAACGCGGTAGAAAGTACAAGCATGTTCAAGAGGTGCATGAATTTGGGGGTGGCGGTATAGTAATGTTTTGGGCTGGGATTATGCAATACAATTGTACGCCTTCGATACCAATTCGAGGGACGTTAACAGCGTAGTTGTATACCGATTAAATTCTTTGACCATTTGTGCAACCTATTAGAGTTAAAAATGGCACTGAATTCATTATCGTCGACGAAAAAATGCTCGCCTTCATAGAAATGTATTATAGAGGAATGTCACTGGAAAGGCGGATATCAACCATATGCACAGGCCAGCTAATTCTCCGAACGTGGGTTAAAATCGGCTGTTTTTGTATGTCCAAAACCTCCACAGACACTCGCACACCTCGTAAGAGTTACTCGGATGGAATAGGACCTTCTTCCTTAAGAGGACGTGAATGTTCTGATCGTAAGCATGTCACAGCCTGCCAGAGACCTGAACAATGCCTGGAGACGCCTTACGCGGTACAAAGGTAGAATGAGGAAGGGACAACCCTCACTATAAAAACATGTAACTTCAAAATTACGGTTTAGTTGCATTGGATATTGGAAGAAAATGTTTTGAATTTCTTAAAGTTAAATTTACATTAGCACGTTGTGTGTCTCTGCGATAAACAAAAGTCTAAATTTATTAATGCAATGCAACCCTCATATTTAAAAATATTTGCGGTGTATAGTTTCAATAAACTGCTGTTCCGTCCGGCTCCATGGCTAAATGGTTAGCGTGATGGCCTTTAACCACCGGGGTCCCGGGTTCGATTCCCGACAGGGTCGGAAATTTTAATCACATTTGGTTAATTTCGCTGACACGGGGCCTGGGCGTATATGTCGTCTTCATCATCATTTCACCTCCATCACGGCACGCAGATCACCTACGGGAGTCAAATCAAAGGACCTGAATCTGGCGAGCCGTACTTGTCCTCGGACACTCCCGGCTTTAAATGACATACGCCATTTCATTTTTTACTGCTGTTCCGAATGGTAGAAAGAAAACGTTGAGTGAATTTTTAAGCATAATCTTTTAACTCATGGGGTGTGCTCATCGGAGGCATTCGCAGTTTACCGGCAAGGATGCGGATTCGATCCCCAATAGGAAACCGAACAATTAAGAAACGAGAAATATTTCTAGAAGGGAAAATGGTTGTTGGGTCCAATTAAATTATCGAAGAAATGAGGATCTGATTCATTTTTGGAGGGAGAAAGCATACAGAGCTCACCACTTTATCCCAGGACAAGATTAAGAATAGATCAGGCATTTAAATTATTAAGCGGAACGTACATGGCCTGTATCGAGATGACATTCAATATTTAAAATAACGATCACCGTCTCATACTCATACAGTACTCATTTAGACGTTATATACGTTTATCGTTTCTTTTCAGTACTGAGTTCATCGGTAAAAATCAGCGTGTCCCAAAAATCTGTATACCTGACTTCGATCAATAATTTTAAAAATACAAAAGCTAGCAAAAGTACAAGCATTTTTAAAAAAGGGAAGTCCAAAGAGCCTATCCAAGTAACTTTGAAGGTCTTACGGCGGAATAGTGAGCGGAGAGCGCATACACCATTTTCTGGTGAAATCAGAACTCGGAGCGTGCAGTTAAATGAGTATATCTCTGGACCACAATGTTACAGCAATTACCAAGTGATGTCATGCTTTTCGTCCGCGTGCGATCTATCAGGTACGTAAAATTTGTGAAATACTTCAGAATATTTGAAAATTTCAGGAACGCAAGCCCACCATATATGAAAACAAGTAGGCCTATAAAGAATTAGTCAATGAGAATTGAATAATCTGAAAATGTTCTGAGACAGATAGTAAGGAAGCCTATTTACACGCATGCAGAGAAATGGTGTCTCGATATATACAAAGCATGCCCCCCCCCCCTCCCCTCGCTGCTGCTCATTCACTCTTAACGCATTGCTGCAAGTAGACAGACCGCTAGAAGACTTTGCTGTGATTTAAACAGGCACAGCGGCAGATGCATAGCAATACACACACTGTGCCTTTAGCACTACCCCTTCACTCCCTCCCCTCTTTTTCAGTACTGGAGTGGGTTAGTGTTGAATGTTTATGTCGGGACACCATTTCTGTGCATGCGTGAACAACGTAAGAAATCCGAGGTGGCCGAGAGCCGTGAGTCACAACCGATTAGGTATTAACGTACTGCTCCCGTCCAGACTTTGGGGACAAATAATCCCAAATCCAGCTTATTATATTATTATAGAGTCCACGGAGATAGGAAATAGTGTGATATCACATTTGCGAGAAGCTTCTCTAAACTTTAACTCTGCTCGTTCACTTATTCTGATATCCACCTCAAATGACTTGCAGCTGTGTCTTCTATCAGCCCGCGCACATGTTGACATAAATATGACTGGAGATCATTTTGAAAATTAGCGATACAAAATATGTAACGCGATGTTACCTAGCAGCCGTGCAGGCTGTGCTGTGAAATATTGATGGGTGGCCATGACATATTATGAATGACGGGCGTAAGAATACAAGTGGTCGATGTGACCTTGCAGGCTGTGATGTGAAGTACTGAAGGATGGTCATGACAGGCAGATACAGAAGGCTCATTTAGAAAGAGGCTTCAGGTCATCATACTCCAGAGAAATTGTTTCATTAGTGGTAGTTTCAAAGGCAGAGAACAGAATAAAGGGGAGTGGTAGAGAACAGCGAAGTGAAAATTTCATACACATTACGCTTGGTAGAATTGTATTTTCTTTTGAATGTTTGAGAGTACTTGGTCGTCCTCCTCTTTTTTCTTGCGCCACTAATGGAGGTTACGCTCGTTAGCACGTTACCCTCGGCCCCATTACTCTAAGTATATGCTACAAATATAAGCACTGTGTGTTCTTTCTTGTAAGTGTATCTGCAGACAAGGACTTTCCGAGCTGCAATATGGCAGTCACGCCCCGTATATTTATCATCCACATAACAAGATGAAAGTGGAGTTGAAACGTAGTCGTTAATTTTCAAAGTAGGCTACCTAGTGTAGTTATCTGAACATCCACACTGCCAATGCATGGAACTAGGCTTTTGATATGTATTGGCAATAGTTCTGGATTTCTTAATGGGGGTCCCACTTTTTATTAGGTCTTTTTGTGTACAAGAATTTAATTTTAATTTGACTAGCTGATGAAGGGAATGTATATAGATTCCCGAAACATGTACTAGACTTATGTAAATAAATATAAATAATTACAGTAATATTTAGTATTGACTACATATTTGTTGTGAAAGTCAATACGGATCAAATACCGGCCACTATGGTCAAGATTATTAATAGTTTTGATATGATGCAATATAATTAAATATCTACATCATCATCATTTTCAACTTCTGAACGTATTATTATTATTATTATTATTATTATTATTATTATTATTATTATTATTATTATTATTTTGATTCATGGTTTGGATTATTACAGTCATGTCTAGTTCGTGAACCTTGGACAACGGTCGAGTGGCCTAACGTCCTAAGACTCGGGATTCCAGTTGTCATGTAAAGGAGTGGGCATCGTGGACATACCTGAGCCGTGGCCCTCCTTGGCTCAGGCGACTAAAAGTGTACAATCCACTGGGGGTCCCTGAACTGTTAGAGGAGAAATTCTCACTGGAACTATGTGTAAATAGAGTAGGATCCTTCTTCACAAAAATTATCGAGCTCAGAATATTTTAAGAAAGTCTCAGACTTACGGAAGTGACGGAGTCCCACTTCCATTTGACAGGCCAGTAACTCCTCGAAAACAACTTGGCAAACTAAATAGAATTGGATGGATTGCTATCAGTATTAATGGGGCTTATGGAATGAAGACATAATAATGAGTCGGGAAGGAGAATGCGCCTGGACTGTTAGGAATTAAGGATGATTTGTTAAGGGGAGATATCGAGGAAGAGAAATAAAAAGGTGTTCTTAACAAGGGCAGAATGAGGAGTAGGATTGTTAATCAATAATACTATTGCAGGAAGCATTGATTTTATTAATCACGTAAATGGGCGAATAATTAGGATAGATTCTTTTAGCAATTTGAGCAATTAGAATGAGAACAATCTCAGTGTATTCACCATGTGAGGGAGCAGATGAGGATAAAGTAGGCATGATTTATGAAGCACTGAATTATATCGTCGTAAGATTCAACAACAAGAACAGGATAGTGATGAAGAACTATTTCAGTGCGAGAGGCGGAGCTGAATGTTACGAGCAGGTAATAGGTAAATATGGGGAAGATATAGAAGCAAACCGAAATGGGGAGCGTTTTTCTAACTTCTGTGCTAGTATGGAATAGCAGTAGTAAATTCATTATTCAAAGATACGGCTATGCACAGTTACGTATGGGTCAGACGTATTATTATTATTATTATTATTATTATTTATTATTATTATTATTATTATTATTAAAGCGTCTTTATTGTGACGAAGTTAGGGCTCCCGGCCCTTTCTTACACTTAACCACTTCATGTATATACAATGTATATTTTACATAAAATTTAAACATATAAAATCTTTACAACCTAAAGTATAACTAAAGCAACTAAAGTATCACTAACTAAACTAAGGTGAGTAAAGTATAACTAAATTATATACAGGAACACATTGCAATAAACAACCATATTCACTCTCATTCATGCATCCCATTCACACTCAAGAAAGACTGGAAGTGCTTAAAAGATGACGCTGGCAAAGGATTTTAAATTTTATCTTAGATTTAGCTTCCCTGATATCATTGGGGAGTTCATTCCACCAGCTCGTGGCGGTGATCGTGAACGATCTGTTGTAGGTTGCGGTTCGATGCACAGGAATTTCTAGCGTACAGCCTGACCGGGTATTGAACAGGTGTAGGGAACTAAGGTAGCGAAATCTGGTGGATAGGTAGGAGGAGTGTTTTCAGAAAGCACTTGATACACCAAAGTAGTTGCATGGAGTCTACGTCTGCCATTCAGTCGTAACCAAGGTAATTGTGTATAGAGTGGGGATACATGGGCGTATGGTTGTATGTCGGATGCATACCTGATGCATGCATTTTGGGCACGTTGCAGTCTCATGCTTTGCTCGTTATTGATATCAATAAAAACGGTATCACAGTATTCGAGAATAGGAAACAAGAGTGATTGAATGAGCTTTATTTTCAAGGACCAAGGAAATATATTTTTAAACCGTTTCAGAGGATGCAGGCTTTGATATACCTGACGTATCTGACTTTTAATTCAAAAAATATATTACGGATCTACGGTTGTTCCAGGATTTTTCGTTGATACAGACCACTACCTGATCTATAGTAAACTAAGCATCACAAGACCCATGACAATAAAGTGCTAGTTGCTTTACGTCGCGTCGACACAGATAGGTCTTATGGCGACGATGGGACAGGAAAAGGCTAGGAGTGGGAAGGAAGCGGCCATGGCCTTAATTAAGGTACAGCCCCAGCATTTGCCTGGTGTGAAAATGGGAAACCACGGAAAACCATCTTCAGGGCTGCCAACAGTGGGGTTCGAACCTACTATCTCCCGAATACTGGATACTGGCCGCACTTAAGCGACTGCAGCTATCGAGCTTGGCACAACAATAAAGTGAAGCACGTCTTCAGATAAATAGATGAATAACGGTAGAGAACCTCCAATACAGGAAAATTAGAGAGAAGTGCATGGACATGATCTGTGAAAAGTTCCAAGGTAGTGACAGTCAAGAGGTTCGGGATGTAGAAAGAATGGGTAGTATACAGGGATCTGTAGTAAAAATGGTAACGAAATGCCTTGGGACAACAGTAAGTAAACATGGACAAACTGAACTTCTTGGTGGAATAAGTAAATCAGGGAACTTGTAAACGTAAGAAGAATACGTATCAAAAATGGCTCGAAACACGAACTGGAGTAGATAAGGAAATGTACATAGAAGGAAATAAATAGTGCGTAATAAATCATTACAGATTCCAGACGAAATCGTCGAAGATTTTGGTAATAACGTGCAAAGGCTTGGTCAAATGGCAGGGAAACATTTCTGGACTGTAAGAAAGAAATAAGAAATAGTGGGTAAAGAGAAATGAATAGTGAATTGGGTAGATCAGGTGGACTCATTGTAAATCCTACGGAATCACTGGACAGTTCAATGGAATATTTTGCTAATCTTATCAACGCAAAAGGAAAAAAAATATTTATGATGAATGAAGTTCCTGGGGAGAAGAACGAATGCAGTGAAATCACGTTTGAATAATTAATATGTCAGGCAAATAAACTGCATTGTCATACAGCAGCAGGAATATTACTGAAATTGTGATATATAACGGGAATGCAGGGAGGAAGTAGCTTCGTAGAATAATAAGATTAGCATGGGATGTTATAAAGATATATAACCAGTTGAATGGAGAAGATTGCAATAACTATCCAGGTTTCATTAATCAGTATACCAGGCAGGGTATTTCGAGATATTTTGGGAAGGAGAAGGTGTGGTATGATAAAATGTTATGAGAGAAATACTGTTTTGCTTGCGCTTCATAGTTATAGAGGAGGTATGTGACAGAGTAGGCCTCTACTAAAGGAAAATATATGAGCTGTGCTGGGGGAATTTCGCGATTAGGGGTAGGTTGAGGTGAATCATGTTGACAATCGGGCAGTAGTGGGAACTGATGGTAGAATGAGTTCTAGACAAGGCTGTAATATTTCACTTTTGTTGTTCGTAGCATGCATGGACGAATTTCTGAGAAGTATAATATGGCTGGGAGAGAGCCAGTTAGGTAGACAAGTAGTAAGGAGTTTGGGTTATGCCGGCGACTTGTTCTTTAGCAGTCTATGCTGAACGCCTGCCGTCTAACTTATTGCAGCTGAAAAAAAGGTATGGTGAGTATGATATGAAAATGAACATTTTCAAGACTAAATTGGCGTCAGTAGATATGAATCCTAACAAAACTGAATGCCACGTATGAAATTCGTAACTTAAATAGGTGGGATCATTTCATGAACTTAGGATGTGTGTATTCCCAGGATGATAGTATACTAAGTGAAACCGAATCAATGGGCAGGAAAGCTAACGGAGTGAGCTCGCAGTTGCGGCCAACAGTATTCTGTAAGAAAGAAGTGAGTACTCCGACGAATTTATACACTCATGTTCATAAAATCCAGAACACCTTGAAAGACTAGAGATAGGAAGTTCATACTCACAGGGCATTAGTATGTTTTGAAGAAATGATTGGCATTGTAATTAGGTCGGCCCTCAGGTTCAAGGTCCATATCGACATTTCGGCGCACCACCACCGACTGGTAAAATGTGCCTCCGGCTCTCGTTGTCGCTATAAACCGAACGTAATGGATCAGTATGTGTTGAGCAGACGTGCAGGATGCCTCGCAGACGTATGCGACAACCTTACCGTCAAAATAGAGAGTTTGAAAGAGGGCGTATTATGGGCATGAGAGAACGTGATGCATCCATCCGGGAAATTACTGCTCGTGTGGGACGAAGTGTGTCGGCAGTGCAACGGATGAGTGCAGAACGGTTCACAGAAGGCCGCAGAACACTACGAGATGGGTCTTGTCGCACCACCCAGACTACCCCCCGAGAAGATTGACTCCTCATTCGAATGGCATTGCAGGACAGATCTGCGTCCTCCTCGGCTCTAGTGGAACAGTGGTACACATCGTACACTATCCGTATCCGGAGTGACAGCCCGTCACCGCTTATTACGATCTGGGTTACCGGCGCGTCGTCCACTTCTCCGCCTATCTTTGACTAATGTGCATAAACATATTAGACTGCAATGGTGTATAGAACGACGTCACTAGGGACAGGAATGGCAGCAGATAGCGTTTTCGGACGAACCCAGGTTCTGTTTGTTTGAAAATGATGACCGCATTTTGGTTCGCTGCGGACATGGGGAGAGGCATTACATTGACTGCATTCGCACTAGACATACAGCGCGAACTCAAGGCCTTACGGTGTGGGGTGCTATTGGGTACAACCACAAATCACAGCTGGTGCGTGTCCAGGGCACTGTGACTGTGAATGACATCCTGTGATCCGTAGCCATACCCTTTCTGCACGACACCCCAGACGCCATATTACAGCAGGACAATGCGCGACCACATTTTGCTGCACGAACACGTGCCTTCTTGTTGTCACAGGATGTCAGACTGTTGCCCTGGCCCACCCCATCACCGGACTTGTCGCCAAACGAAAATGTGTGGGATATGGTGAAACGACGGTTGCGGCGCTGTGACCCATTGCCAAGTACCAAAGATGAACTGAGCAACCAGGTAAATGCAGCATGGATGGCTGTACCCAAGGACGACATTCGCGCCTTATACGCGTCGATACCATCACGCATGGAGCAAGTTATCAGTGCCCATGGAGGACCCAATGCCTACTAGGCAACAGGACACATGCTGAACCTAGGTGACTGAAATGCTAATCGTTTCTGCAGAACATTCTAATGAACTTGTCTTGTGAATATGAATTTCCTGTCTGTAGTCTTTCAAGGTGTTCTGTTCTTTCTACGAACAAGAGTGTATTTACATCGGTCTGCTTTCAGACAATTTTTGTTGTACGGCAGTAAAAGTTGATTGGATTCAGGATACCTTATTCATAAGTTAGATATAACAGACAAGAAAGTCGGGAGAATGATTGCTGATACAAACAATGGCAGGAGGGTACTCGTAATGAAGAATAAAGTCTATGGATACAGCTGTACGTGTAGACCACCTTCGATGGCAAGGTTATGACGGGCGAATGTTGGAAGACAGTTTAGCTACGAGAATATAGGGCTCGGACATGGAGTAGACGGAGACAACGACGGCAATTGCTAGACTGGATGTTTTATTTAATGGTAAGAGCTATGGAACTAAACGTGGCCAGAGCGCTATTGAGAAAGGGAGGATTGTGGAGGCATTTCGTAAATTCACTTATGCCTGCAGAATGAATACTCCAAGGCGTAGCAGTGTACAATGAAGATGTATGTAATTATGTATGTGTGTTTGAATGTACACTGACTGACAGAGCAAATGCAACACCAAGAAGGAGTGGTCAGAACTTTATGCCAACTGCACGGTAGGCTGACGTCACTGAGGTATGCTCATGATGTGAAATGCACCGCTGTGCTGCGCACGTAGCGAACGATAAATGGGACACGGCGTTGGCGAATGGCCCACTTCGTACCGTGATTTCTCAGCCGACAGTCATTGTAGAACGTGTTGTCGTGTGCCACAGGACACGTGTATAGCTAAGAATGCCAGGCCGCCGTCAAAGGAGGCATTTCCAGCAGACAGACGACTTTACGAGGGGTATGGTGATCGGGCTGAGAAGGGCAGGTTGGTCGCTTCGTCAAATCGCAGCCGATACCCATAGGGATGTGTCCACGGTGCAGCGCCTGTGGCGAAGATGGTTGGCGCAGGGACATGTGGCACGTGCGAGGGGTCCAGGCGCAGCCCGAGTGACGTCAGCACGCGAGGATCGGCGCATCCGCCGCCAAGCGGTGGCAGCCCCGCACGCCACGTCAACCGCCATTCTGCAGCATGTGCAAGACACCCTGGCTGTTCCAATATCGACCAGAACAATTTCCCGTCGATTGGTTGAAGGAGGCCTGCACTCCCGGCGTCCGCTCAGAAGACTACCATTGACTCCACAGCATAGACGTACACGCCTGGCATGGTGCCGGGCTAGAGCGACTTGGATGAGGGAATGGCGGAACGTCGTGTTCTCCGATGAGTCACGCTTCTGTTCTGTCAGTGATAGTCACCGCAGACGAGTGTGGCGTCGGCGTGGAGAAAGGTCAAATCCGGCAGTAACTGTGGAGCGCCCTACCGCTAGACAACGCGGCATCATGGTTTGGGGCGCTATTGCTATTGCGTATGATTCCACGTCACCTCTAGTGCGTATTCAAGGCACGTTAAATGCCCACCGCTACGTGCAGCATGTGCTGCGGCCGGTGGCACTCCCGTACCTTCAGGGGCTGCCCAATGCTCTGTTTCAGCAGGATAATGCCCGCCCACACACTGCTCGCATCTCCCAACAGGCTCTACGAGGTGTACAGATGCTTCCGTGGCCAGCGTACTCTCCGGATCTCTCACCAATCGAACACGTGTGGGATCTCATTGGACGCCGTTTGCAAACTCTGCCCCAGCCTCGTACGGACGACCAACTGTGGCAAATGGTTGACAGAGAATGGAGAACCATCCCGCAGGACACCATCCGCACTCTTATTGACTCTGTACCTCGACGTGTTTCTGCGTGCATCGCCGCTCGCGGTGGCCCTACATCCTACTGAGTCGATGCCGTGCGCATTGTGTAACCTGCATATCGGTTTGAAATAAACATCAATTATTCGTCCGTGCCGTCTCTGTTTTTTCCCCAACTTTCATCCCTTTCGAACCACTCCTTCTTGGTGTTGCATTTGCTCTGTCAGTCAGTATATATATAACGTGCATTATTATTATTATTATTATTATTATTATTATTATTATTATTATTATTATTATTATCGTTATTAAGGCATACATTGAAATTCGGAGAGTCGCCATAAGACCTATCTGTGTCGGTGCGACGTAAAGCAAAATAGCAAAAACCAAAAAAAAAAAAGAAAATTCGTAGATATTCCGGTGGCAATGGCAGGTTAAAAAAGTAGCGCAAGGAAACGAAAGGTATATACTACGGAACAAAATAATATTACAACTAACAATTAAAGGAAAAGTCCGGCTCCATGGCTAAATGGTTAGCGTGCTGGTCTTTGGTCACAGGAGTCCCGGGTTCGATTCCCGACAGGCTCGTGAATTTTAACCGCCTTTGGTTAATTTCGCTGGCACGGAGGCTAGGTGTACGTGTCGTCATCACCATTTCATCCTCATCACGACGCGCACGTCGCCTACGGTTGTCAAATTAAAAGACCTGCACCTGGCGAGGCAAACATGTCCTCCGACACTCCCAGCACTAAAAGCCATACGCCATTTCATTTCATTTCATTTCATTTCATTACACGAAAAAGAAAATGTATTGCAAGAACCCGTATAAAACATCCATGTTAACGAAAGAAGAATAAAAAGCAAACATGAAGAGGAAACAAATAGTACCTGGAAATTCGAAAATTACGTACACATAGTATAACTCGATAATTACAAGCACTTGCATAAAGAATCATTCAAAATTTACGGACAATATTATTTCCTTTGAGGCATTGCAACAATTATAAAAGTCCACCTGGTTACCATGATGGTTAAGGTGTCGAGTCTATTTGACCTTTAAGTCTCGTTCTGGGGAAAACAAATTACCAACAGAATATTGGGTGACGGCGATGGGGAGGCGGTGGTATAAAATTTTTAATCCCTAAATTGCGTACCAAGAGCCTGGATTGGGTTCCAAATATCTCCGCAGTGTTCATATGGAGTGAGAGAATGTGACGCTGTTGATCGTGATTCGTCCGTCCGATGGGGACGTTAAGCCTGGAGGTGACTACGATCTAGAAAGGTATATTTACATTTATATAATAGTGATTTTCTGAATATTGTCACTAGAAAGAAATTTACGAAAGAAATGTGTAAATTCTACTCCAAAACATAGCCTATAACATTCCTAGCGGAATTGCATCACATAGCCAGAGACAAACCTAGTTCATGTAGACTTCACTGCATACAAGGGAAGTCTAAAATAATGAAACGTATTAAGTATTTTTTTCTTTCAAGCAGTTCATTCTTTTTTCAACATAATATACTTGATCCAAATGTTTGTAATATCCCAAGTTTCTACTCATACCACAAAAAGGTCATTTTCTACTCTGAAATTTCAACACAAAATATTTACGGGACATAGCCAACCAGAATAGACTGACTTTCTATAATTTTGTTCATTGCTCCTTGTGCCATCCTCACGTCTAGGAATAGGGAGCCTGCCTCTTACTGGGAGGTGCCACATTCTATTCCCGGTGAGATCACAGATTTTTACCTGGATTGGACGGTTGGTTCGAGATCCATTCATCCTACGTGCGAAGAATTGAAGGCCGCATGGTAATCAAAAGGAATGTCACACAAACCAAGAGTTGAGGAATCTTAATCTTTAACGACCGAGTTTTTCCCTTGAATAGCGGGACTGAGTAGCTCAGACGACAGAGTGCTTGTCTTCTAAGCACAAGTTGATAGGTTCGATAGCGGATCTGTCTCAGTATTTGAAGCTGCTTAAATAGGCTATACCTACCTCGTACAGATACATATACCAACACATTTTCGTAGAAAGAACTGCTGCAGGAAACATTTCGGCGTCTCGGCAAAACCAATATGTAGAAACATCACTTAGACAACAGAACTTTAATCTTCCAAGTGGCTGGGACGTTTCCTGATTTTTCCATGTTTTTCACTGCCGACTGAAATAAACAACACCACCAGATGTCAGGGTTATCTCCGATTTCGTAACTTAGTGACGATTCTTTTTTTTTCCCCCTTGGCCGTCAATTGAAAAGTTGCCTGACGATGAGATAACGGCCCCAGTCTAGAAAGCCAAGAATAATGGCCGGGAGGATTCGTTACGCTCACCATATGTTACCACGTAATTTGCAGGCTTTCGGGCTTAGCAGCAGTCCATTTGTAGAACAAGGTCCATCAAGGCTGTAGGCCGGGCTGAGTGGCCCAGAAGGTTAAGGAGCTTGCCTTCTTGACCCCAACTGGGCAGTTTCGATCCTGACTCAGTCCGGTGGTATTTGAAAGTGCTCAAATATGTCAGCCTCGTGTCGGTAGATTTACTGGCACGTAAACTGACTCCTGCGGGACTAAATTCCGGAATATCGGCGTCTCCGAAATCCGCCAAAGTAGTTAATGGGACCTACCGCCAATAACATTATTCATTATTTGTTTACCAGCTCCAATTTAGGACGTCAGGGTGTCACAATCTTGTCCCGAGGAGTTCTAAACGTGCTGGAAACCAACGACACGAAGTTATCGCGCTTAAAACGCCGTACACCTCAGCCGGTATCGAACATCTTATCTAGTGAACAGAAGGACAACTAATCGACTGCTCCTCTGAAGCTGGCACAACAGACTGACTGTCTCGTAATTCTCTCGGAGCACCGCGGTATATGAGCAGGTTGTATACAATGTGGTGGAGTGGTTTATTAAAGCAACGAGGTAGGGATGGTCCTATTTTGACTTCTAATCCTAATATTACTTCTATCAATAATAACATATCCATTGTGTCTACAGATATTTCTTGGAAAATAGCTGAAATAATAATAATAATAATAATACTAATAATAATAATAATAATAATCATTGTTCCGAAGCTGCCATGGAACGCTGAGGTGAAAGAAGGTGCGGGCATGAATGGATGGATAGAGAAAAGTCAGAATATTAATTTAAAACTTTAAAATTTCAGCTTTAACTCTTTTTCATTTTTTCTTTTCTTTTTTAAAATTTGCACTTTGCTAAGCAAATAACAAAATCAGGCACAAAGCCTATCTCGTGAGCTTGGGTAGCAATATTAGGAAAATCAGAATAATAAAAAATATCCAATTAACAACCTGAGCTTAAGCTCCCTAATTACAGATTTTCCATAGGCACTACTGCTCCTATCAACCAAAAGTCAAGGAGACGGATCTCTCAATTTTTACATCAGTGGAAGAGCTTCTTTGCTCATAAAATTTAATTTTAGGAGACTATTCTGGAAAATTACAAGTTCCAGACCTATCAAAGGCACAACCTACATTTAACAAAACGAACAGTGATCACTGGCTTATAGGCTCAACAGTCTGATTGCCTTAAAATGAAATGAATTAAATTGATTATAACAGGGGTAACAAATACCCATTCCACATGGCTTTTGGTAAAAAAAACAAAAGATTAAAGTTTGTGGCCAAAAAATCAAAAGGTTAGGAGACGAACTCTTGCACTCCTTTGAAATTCACATGAAAATTCTAAAACCCTACGGTATGTGGGCTTATGGCACGGAGGTTACTGAGACTAAGCCTATACTACGGAGGTGACTAGATGGATAGAAAGTTTACGAAATTAAGAGAAAAATGTAAAGGTTACAAAATCACAGTCAGCTCAATATCAAACTGAGAGGGAATATAAGAGGGTTCCTCATTCTTTATTCCCTAAGTTCGAGTAAGTTCTTTAGACTAGTTTGAGAACTTACATTTAGGAAAATAAATTACATACCGAAAGAAATTTAAAACCTTCTCCTCGAGCTAGCTGCCCATGACTATCACATTGTTAAGGAGAATCTGCCATTACCTTGACCTGGCGGACCTCCCGAAGATGAACGAGGGAGCCCTTTCCCCCTGCCTCCGTTACGAAAACACTCTAGACTGGAGCCATCACAAAGACAACGTCGCCCGAAATTTCCCAGCTTTAATTGCGGAGAGTAAGGTTTCAGATTTCTCTGGGCCTAGGCCCTGACGCACCCACAATTCCTATTGGTTAATTTAATAAATGTAAAAAATTTATGATTGTGGTTACTTAAATAAATGTACAAATATTCTTATAGGGTAACATATTAAGTCGCCGGGGGGAGATAGAAGTGATGATAACTTCAGAATACCAAAAAACAACCATTAGAAAATTCAGGTTAGGAAACCTTGACGCACAAAATTACTTCGAAAATTAATAGTTCAAATGTCCAAACTTTCTGTATCAAACAGTTTGACGATCAAGTTCTAGATGTCCTTGTCAAAGACGCTTAATTTTAAACGCACGGGGCAGGTATACCTCCGGAATAAGAATAAGAATAAGAATAAGAATGAGAATAAGAATAAATAAGAATAAGAATCAGATTTTATTGAAAGGTGTTCACTCTCTTTATTCGCCTCATCCCGGATTTCTCTAGGGTTTGCTGGAGCCACCCAGGCACATTTTGATTTTAGCCGGGTATTCAGCACTTTCTGATTCCAAGTGATTTCTACCTCAGGTAGAGGCGCTCAGCTGTGAGCTTCCATTCGGGAGATAGTGGGTTCGAACCCCATTGTCGGCAGCCCCCGCGGTTTCCCATTTTCGCAAATGGTAATGGCAAATACTGGGGCTGCACCTTAATTAAGGTCACAGACGTTTCCTTCCCATTACTACCCCTTTCCTATCCTATCGTCACCGTAATACCTATCCGTGTCGGTTCAACGTAAAGCAGTTTGAAGAGAAAATAATACTACGTCTGATCGATCGGGATACAAAGCTCGGTCGTCCGACCGGTAAGTCAGCAACTACGCCACTACGCTAATCACACCCTCCCCACCACCCACACCATTTATTGAAATAAGCCTGTCCTTCCCCTCCCTCTCCCTCCGTGAATGACCTTCTGAATAATTCCGTGCTAGAATAAAACCTGCTATATTATTACGTACCGGTTAGATGCGACAGTCTAACATAGATTTTTCTCAGTCAAGAAAAAAGAATTAAAGCCTGCAACGTCGAAGAATTGTTAGTAAATTACTCTCAACTCATAATCTTGTTCTCACGCCTATAGCATGCGATGCCCGCATCAGGTAGGGGCCATTTACAATCAATAACCGTCACGGCGTTATTTATGGTCTTTTAATTGTATTTTTGCACGAGAAGGAAACAGTGATTTACAAATGAAATGTACACTAAATGATCTATGATTCTTGGTGTAATTACCAGCTAAATTAATTCTAGAAATTCCAAAAGATCATGGAACTCCTAAAACGTTAAATGTACTTCTACATTTTTTAAAGTAGTCGGAAATGATTAATGAACAGTAACTCTTTAATGGGGTTATGCCGTGTGGCAGTGGGGAACAATTAAAAGGATAATACTTTATCTGTAAAGTTACTCTATTTCTAGCATTGTAACCGCCACCAACGAAAGCAATTTGTCACGGAATCCCAAGATAATGAACAAGGGGAAACGTGTTTTATATCACTGAGAATGGAGAATAAAACTTCTTAGATGGATATCCCCGTCCAGCTATCGCAAATCTAAGACAATAATGTTTCTCCATCAATGACCTTTGTACAGGCTGGTAGGAAATAACGTGAATTGGGTGTATGAGCGTTAGAGGTTTGGTCATACTGATAAATAATTTTGAAAGTAATTATTCGATATCTCACGCCGATATAGCTTTGTCAGCTGCTGAAGTTAGCCAATCAGATCACTCCGCGAGCGAAGGTAAGTGGATTGAAGAAATGCTGGCTTTGTTCCCGAGTGTCGGGGATAGAGTGCGCGGTCAAGAAGCGCAGACAGGATGGTTAGCGGTAAGGGTACGTAATTACTTTTTACTTTATGAGTTGAGTTCTTGTGGAGCATAAGTTATTACCGTTATTAGAGTTCCATTCCTACACTTGTTGTTGAACATTATTTTTGTTATGTGTTAGCTATTAATATGCTGACGTATAGAATTTGACAACCGATATGTCTAATTGGGACATTCTTCCTAAAGAAGAAATCGTATGACAGGCCTGTTAGCAAATCTCAACGTCGTTTCCGTGGCGCTTCATTGCTTTCGAGACAATATATAACCAAATTATTCTAGAAACGGCGAGAAAAAATAGTCTGCTTCAACCAAAAGGCAAGAACCACAAAATAAGAACTCATTGGGAGCACGACTACTGCGTCTGGGTGTTATGTAAGGTGCTGCTCATGGGGTTGGTCGTACTGCAATAGCACTTTTTGACTCAGTGTTCATAATAATAATAATAATAATAATAATAATAATAATAATAATAATAATAATAATAATAATAATAATAATGATAACCTACCGAGCTCGATAGCTGCAGTCGCTTAAGTGTGGCCAGTATCCAGTAATCGGGAGATAGTGGGTTCGAGCCCCACTGTCGGCAGCCCTGAAGATGGTTTTCCTTGGTTTCCCATTTTCACGCCAGGCAAATGCCGGGGCTGTACCTTAATTAAGGCCACGGCCGCTTCCTTCCACTTCCCAGGCCTTTCCTATCTCATCATCGCAATAAGACCTACCTCTGTCGGTGCGACGTAAAGCAAATAGCAAAAAAAATAAAAAATAAAAATAATAATCTACCAAGTTAGGGTCAGAAGCCAGCACCACAACCGTCTGAGCCACTCAGCCCAGCCCTATCGCTAGAAAATGCAGCAAAATCCTATTTTTATTATTCATATCATGTTCTAGCTTATGCTTTCTCTTACAGCATTATGTCATTGACGTTGTGTATCTTGCATTTTCCCTAAAACGACATGACCTTTGGTTGTGCTTTTTGAGGTTCTAACCAGCCTCCGTGCTGAAGACTTAACAGACTTTGTTTGCATGAAGCCTCGTCAGACCTATACTTCTGATTTCTTGACCGGTCCATTGCCTCATATATCTTTTTTTTTTCTTGCTACTTACTTTACGTCGCACCGACACAGATAGGTCTTATGGTGACGATGGGACAGGAAAGGGCTAGGAGTGGGAAGGAAGCGGCCGTGGCCTTAATTAAGGTACAGCCCCAGCATTTGCCTGGTGTGAAAATGGGAAACCACGGAAAACCATTTTCAGGGCTGCCGACAGTGGGGTTCGAACCTACTATCTCCCGAATACTGGATACTGGCCGCACTTAAGCGACTGCAGCTATTGAGCTCGGTGCCTCATATATCAGTGTTCTCAGGATGACTATTATGATAACCTCTTCTTGGGGTCATGTTTCCGGGATATCTAATGAACCTCTATGACATATCCGAGAAGTTTAAGTTCTTACAATAATGATTCTAACATAATTTTTAGGCCATTCTTTCTCTGTTCAATTTCTATTTAATTTACAACTGTTAAATGTTGACTCATTGTATTTTTCGAACACCTTACCCTTTATTTGTGTTTTCACTGCACGTTTCCCAATTATGCTATAGAATGTTCTGTTTTGTAAACTGTATGTATCGAAAATTATTACGATAAACAATACCCCCTCCCGAATCTATGGTATCCTAAATTATGAGAAATACGTATAATCTTATCTTAAACATATAAGTCTTATCTGATTAACGTGGTACTCTATGGATAAATGGTTAGCGTGCTGGCCTTTGGTCACAGGGATCCCGGGTTCGATTCCCGGCAGGGTCGTGAATTTTAACCTTAATTTGTTAATTTATCTGGCACGGGGGCTGGGTGTGTGTGTCGTCTTCATCATCATGTCATCCTCATCACGACGCGCAGACCTGCACCTGGCGAGCCGAACATGTCCTCGGACAGTCCCGGCACTAAAAGCCATACGCCATTTCATTCATTTCAGCGCCATACTATCTCATATACATTAACGGTAACTGTGGGAAACGGTGGGAAAAAGAGAGGTAAGTAACCGTTCTGACATTATTTAAGGTACAACTCCAGCAATTTGCCTTCCGTGGTTTTCAATTTGAACATCGTACGACATGAAGTGTTCAATGGACTTTTGAACACCTTGCAAAAAATCTGGAAAAAGTGTGATTTGACAAGAATCGCAAAGGGAGAACGCATGGACAAGAAAAAAAAGAAGATAGACTCAAATTCTACGCATTTACTAACATCCATCTAATACCGGCGCGACGTATTCGACTCCCAAAGACCTACGGTCGTGACTCCGACGGAGTCCCCCGGTCATATTTGTTTTATTAGGCCCTACTGAATATTAGGATATGGGATAGGATGTTTCGCATCTCCAGCAGTGAGGACCAATACAGCATTAATTCGGCCCTCATTATTGCCGCATCAAACCGCTGATTCGTTCCTTGTTATTGTCACACCGAACTGCTAGAAAAACACGCATACGGGAGTGACCTCGATGAGTCACGGAGCTTGCTACAGGCAGCAGATTGTCCTAAAATTTTACGTAGCAATTATCACACTGTCGTGCTCCGAGAGTGGTTTATAGAAAATGCCCTTACATATTAAGCGCTGAAAAGTTACCAACGTCTAGAGAAATTAACAAACTGAGGTGAGTACAAAAAATGATTTTTACATGAATGAGTAACAGAGCCGACAGATGAAAATAAATCATATTAACTGCTTGTTATAATTTATGGCCATTTCTGAGAAGGTGAACGACTCTCAAAGACTTCAGTAGACAGGAATCACTAATGACCTTGGCAAAGAAGCACTTCAGTGATTGTCTTGTTAGATCTGAAGAAACAACAAGATGTTCTGTAATGAAGTCTATAAAAAAGTAAAGTAAAATCGTGTCCACGTCCGAGGGTGGTGCAGCTCTTTTCAGGCACACCCCCGATGAGGTGAGCCGCATGTGCCATTTCAACCACATACCAGGCCTTCTACTACTCTTAAATTTCTGGCAGTGCCAGGAATCGAACCCGGACCCCGGAGGACGGCAGCTAATAGCACTAACCGTTATGCTATGGAGGTGGACATGAAGTCTATAGAGTAGCCTACATTGTCGGAATGGTCCCTAACTTAAGGTCATGGCGGCTTCCTTCCCACTTCCTTGTCTATCACTTCCGACCTTCCCATCTCGCGACAAGGCCCCTGTTCTGCATAGCAGTTGAAGCCGCCTGGGCGAGGTACTGGTGTATCTCCCCAGTTATATCCCCCGACCCTATGTCCGACGCTCCAGGACACTGCCCTTAAAACGGTACAGGTGGAACCCTCGCTGAGTCTGAGGGAGAAACCAACCCTGGAGGGTACACGGATTAAAAAAAAAAAAAAAAATTGGTCGGAAACTGTTAACTGAGGAACTTTTTGACGTGTTTGGAAATGAAGCTATCACATTTCAACTTATTTTAAAATCTGTAACAACGTTGCCATTTCATTCAGGCGTGTGTTGCAGAGAGTAAACAGGATCAAGCACCCGAGTGGCGAACGCTTAGCGGGATTCAATTGGAGTCTCAAACACCACGCTTTCAATTGCCCCCATACACAAAAAAAATATCTAGTGGAGTGATACTGGGAGAACGAGCTAGTATTGCACCAGGAGACCAGAATTTTTTTCTGTAAAGGTCCACAATAAAAGTTTCACTCTTAATCAAGTGAAAGAGTAATTCACTAATCGATTCCGACGTATGGACGTTTAATAAATCATATTTGTTTCAGTCTCATCGAAGTTTCAGTATTGAATTTTCACATCAGGTGGGACCTATAAAAGAATTCTACCAAAGTTTGAGTGTTGAAATTTTATACAACGCTACATTTTAATCTGAGTAATAAATTGGTTATTAACACTAAAACATACTATTTGATTCTAAAAATTAAAGAACGTTCTGAAATCTGAATTTTACAAATAAAATGATTTTAATCCGTATATTTCTCGTTTTCCAGACGAGTACGGTTTAGTTTCTTGAAAATTGTTACCTCTCAAAAGTTTCATTCTCCCAATTAATTCATGACCAAGCTTTTGGAGCGCTCTACCTTAAAAGGACGTTAGCTTTGCAGGTACTCAGTGATACGATGATGTCCTCTATGCGATGAAGTATTATATAATTTCTTTCTACCTCTACTTTCTTTATGAAATGTGTACAGTATTCGGAGCGCCGTATCAGGCTAAGACGTGCAGTTTCATCTGCAGTAAGGCACATGCAGGGAACCTACAGACATTTTGTATTTATGAATCTTCGTCAGTGGTATTCTCCCTCCCTGTCGCAGTTTTACAACAAAAATATGTTCTTCCTTTTTCAAAGTCGACATAATATTTTTTACAGCTTGGACGATCGAATGGATACGGTGATGAAAGTCAGAATCTATGTGTTACAAGAGCTGTTGTATCCGCCGTTGATGGGTTTGTTCGTTTTCTTGTTGCAGTTGCAGCAGTAATGTCATCTAGCGGGGATTAGTGGCAGCAGAAGAGACAAAGCACACCTCAACTAATAGCAGTAATTGACTATGTTATTGTTGATCACAGTCTTTGGACAGTGTAGATCACAACATTTTGTTTTCTTCCGGCTCGAATCCATTACACCATCTGAGGACTACGCAGTCCTTCCACCCTCCTGTTTGGATTCCCCTCCCCAATTCTCCGAGTGTTCATCTGGTAATGCATTTGTTGTCATACTTTTTCCCCGCCATATTTTAACGTCGTGCTGACTCAGAAATCCTTTCGAGGGCGATAGATATTACAGGAGAAGGACCAGGCTGACCTCAGACGGTTGAGGCGTTGACCTTCTGACTCCAAGTTGGCAGGTTCGATCCTGGCTCAGTCCTGTGGTATATGAAGATGCTAAAATACTCAGCATCGTGTCGGTGGACTTACTGGCTGGTAAAAGAATTTCTGCGGGTTAAAATTCCGACACCTCTGCATCTCCGAAATTATTATTATTATTATTATTATTATTATTATTATTATTATTATTATTATTATTATTATTATTATTATTATTATTATTATTATTGTTATTGAGAAGGAAGTGGCCATGACTTAACGAAGTTACAACCTCCACAATTCCTATGACGACTTACCAATATTTCGAAGTAAATGAAGTTCTAAAAGTACAAAATGTTGAATTAATTAATATTTACAGTAGGGTTAGTTCTAGCAAAATGGTGTCATGATATAAAACGGATGAAAATTAAATTTCACATAAATTTTATCTGAAAAATTCTGGCCGTTTTCAAGATATCAGGGCTCCGCATTCTCTTTTGAATACGGTAATGTCAATTAGTCACCATTTAAGTTAACATAATTATAAAATACATACAGAGCGTCATAAAAGTACACCCTGCCTTCTTCACGCGACACTCATGCAGAATTAGCCTACCTATCCCCTGAGGTTGGAAGGGGCAGTAAAATACATCTACGGTATCCCTGCCATTCATACAAGGTGACTACAATGAGGACCAGAGTTCTCAGGAACGTCGGTTCATGATCACGGCTCCGCTAGCTGAGTTGGCATTACTTCCATTTACATGCGACAGGCTCCTCACTTTCATCTTTCCTATATCCCCTTCGTTTGTCAACTCTTGTCCTCCCCAGACCTCAAAGTCATTAGATTTAAGAGGTCTAGGGAACCCACCATTTTCATTCCCTTAGTGGACCTTCCTCCTTTTTTAGCTATACAGTACTTTAATTCTTCATCTCGTCCATTATCTATTAATTTTAAGAAAGGATGATTGACCGGTTATACTTTCCCTTAAAACAATAATCACAACCACCACTCGAACAGACATAATACAGATACAAGCACTCAAAAACGGAATGAGGAGATCTACATAGTATTTATGTTTCTCGCACTCAATATTTATCAGAGAGTTTTCATTACTATCAAAATATAATTCACATCGTACATAGATAAAATCCCTGAGAATGCCCACAAAAAGCATTATATCTGTAGGTTCAATTGGCCCTGGGAAGTGTACAGACAAGGAACTTACACTATACTATGTGCCCATTCACTTTTGAGCGGCTGTACACACATATATACAACCGGAAATCGAAGCGGTGTTCTGTAAAGTATCCATATGATATGGAGAGGATTTTCTAGTCATCAAAATGATCAGTTTAGTGTTCTATATAAATAAAATCATAACGACTGTGTGTTCATACATTGACTATTTTGGCTAAACTTATGTACAGTTATCCGTTTCAGGTGTTATAATGACCATCTGCATATGTTTTAGCTTTGGTGTCTTTTATCTGTTTGTCTATAACTTGAAAACTACTCTATATACATCTACCAAACTTTACATTTAGAATACACGTGTGCTTAGGTAGGCTTTAAGACCTATATAGTTTCTAAATATCTGAACTGACTAGGGGTTTATACGAAGCCGAAACTGTGATTTTGCATTCCCACAAAATACACCCAGCCAAACTTAATGGAAATCTGCCTGTCTTAATGGAAATCAACTTCTAAACCTGTTTTCTCATATGCATCATTTCGATGCGAGGATTAATAAGGGAGATACCATTAACGGACCGTTTTTCGCTACGAGTCCCACCGGACTTAAGAGCGGGTGCGTGTAAAGCGTATTTCTTAAAACTTGAAAACTACTGAAGATAATTCAACCGAACTTCATGTTTAGCATCCAACTGTCCAAAGGTCGATTTTAAGGTCCATAACATTTCAAACTCCCGGAATTAACTGGGGGTTCATATGGAACCGAAACAGTGATTTTACTCTTCCACAATGTACACAAAACCAACCTGACTGGAAATCGACCAACCTTGACGAAAATTCATTTTTAAAACTTTATTCACGTGCATTTTTTCGACAGGAGGATTAATAAGGGCGATATCACGAACGGTCGGTTTAGCGGGCTACGTCCAGCGGACATAGCCCAAAAGGTGTTGTACGTGGGGCAGATTCCTTTTCTACCTGTATAAAAAAATCGTTACGATCGTGTGTCTGTGCGTTGACTATTTTGGCGAAATTTTCATACAGCTATCCGTTTAAGGGGCAATAATGACCATCGGCATATTTTTCTAGCTACAGTTTCCTGAAGTTCTTAAATTAGACCCCCCTCGCCCAAAATCACAATTGCGGCACAATCTGCCAGTCGAACTAGAAAATTGCAATTAGCCCGTAACTCCAGGAAAATTTCCAAGATCTTTACATTTTTTACTTTTTATACCCGAAGAAAAAGAAATAATGGAGGCAATTTTAATGATCGTGCAGACCTTCGTTTCGAGGTATTTCGCGGCTAAACAGTAAGTCCTATAACAAAACGGATGGCAAAATTTCTGTTCAGTTTGGAGTGATGTACAACTCTGGTCCTATGACGTTTCGTCGTATCTGCATTCGTTATATGTTAGATTTGTCTCTATTTCTCGATTATAGCTACATTTTGCTCTTTGTACACGTATAATTCCTTGTTCGAATCACTTATACGAAAAATAGAATAATCTAATTCTACACGAACATTGGCCAACCCAGTATCCATACATGAACCAAATTCTATGTTTGTAGCTGTCATATCAGTAACCAAAAGTATCGCACTGTGTGAAAACCTTATCCAAATTTCTCCCTATTCAAAGTTTCTAACTAAATTTTACCCATAAATAAATGAGACAGGAGAAAATATCTTAAGACCAGCCTTTTAGATCGCCAAATGAAGCGTTTAATGGTACAATACGTTTGTCGATGTGATGTATCGTTTAGCAGCAGTTGATCTGTAAATAAACGTTTGCAATATTGTAAACATGCATATACATCTGAACAAAACTGCATGCTCCCTTGCCTTCTGCAAGTCAAATCGAGAAGTGAATTATTCATTACAATGGTAGGCCTGCCTTATTAATGCCAGTTATACAGGAATTGGAGAAGAACCCCATTCCTACTGCCAGTGGTGTGGGGAGTACTGATTACAATAGCAGACACACCCTTTCTCGATCGCTACAAAATCGACATCATTAAATATATATAGTTCGACATACGAACGTATGTGCTTGTTTGCAATATTGCAGACCTTTATTTACAGATTAACTGCTGCTAAACAGTACATCATATCGAGAAAGGATTGTACCATATGACGCCGGATTTAGCGGCCTAAATTACTGGTCTCATGATATCTCATCTATTCATGGGTTAGGAGTTAGAAACGTGGAATAGGGTAAAATTTGTGTAAGATTATCTCACATTGCATTGCTTTTCGGATAATTAAGTGACAGCTACATACATAGAATTTGGATCATATATGGCTACTGGGTGGACCAATTTTCGTGTAGAGTTTGATGATTCTATCTTTCCTATAAGTGATGTAAGGTATGAATTATGTATGTGAAAAGTCCAAATTTACTTAACATCGAGAAATATAGAAAAATGAAACGTAAAAGGGATAGAAATACGACAAAAAGTCGTAAGACCAAGGTTGTAGATCACTCCAAATTGAACGGGGATTGTGCCATCCGTTATCATTAAAACTGCCTCCATATTTCGATATTCTTCGGGATAAAAAGGGAAAATTTAAAGATCTTGGAAGTTTTCCGTCCGTTACAGGCTAAAACGTATAATTTTGCAAATTACAATATCCTTCTTCGACTGGCAGATTATGCCGCAATCTGGGTTTTCGGTGAGGAGTGTAAAAATTAGGACTTTCAAGAAACTAAACAAAAAAATATGCAGATGGACATTATTGCCCCTTAAACATGTAGCTGTACGAAAATTTCGCCAAAATAGTCAATGTACAGGCACACAGTCGTTACGATTTTATTTACATAGATAAGGAACCTGCTTCACGTACAACACCTTTTGGGCTATATCCGCTGGACTTAACCTGAAAAACGGACCGTTTATATCTCCTTTATTAATCCTCCTGTCGAGAAAATGCACATGAAAAAAGTTTTAGAGATGGAATTCCATCACGTTTGGTCAATTTCCAGTCAGGTTGGTCTTGTACTGTATATATTGTGTAAGAGTAAAATGACCATTTCGGTTCCCTACAAACCGCCAGTCCATTCCGCGAACATGAAATGTTATTGACGATTAACACCTACCGTTGGACAGGTGGATGTTAATGTAAAGTTTGACTCAAATATCTTCAGTAGTTTTCAAGTTGTAAAAACTACGCTTTACACGCATCTGCTCTTGAGTTAAGTCCGGTGGGACTTGTACCGGAAAACGGTCCGTTAATGATATCTCCCTTATTAATCCTCGTATTGAAATGATGCACATGAGGAAAAAGGCTTAGAAATTAATTTCCATTAAGGCAGGTAAATTTACATTAAGTTTGGTTGTGTATATTTTGTGGGAATGCAAAATCACGGTTTCGGTTTCGTATAATTCCCCAGTCAATTTAGGGATTTAGAAACAATATTTGCCCTAAAACCTACCAAAGGACAGGTGGATTCTAAATATCAAGTTTGGTGGAAATATATCCATTAGTTTCCAAGTTATAGACAAACAGACGGACACCAAAACTGAATATATGCAGAAGGTCATTATTACACCTGAAACGGATAACTGTACGGAAATTTCGCCAAAATTGTCAATGTACAGACACACTCTAGAAGTGCAGACCTTTATTTCGATAGTTACTGCTTTGAAACTGTACGACGTATCTACAAACGGACTTCACCATCAGACGCCCCTTTCAGTGCTCTACATGGTTGTTCCTATGACATCTTCTCATATCTCCTATATTTATGGGTTAGATTGAGTTAGAGTCATTGAATGGGGTGAAATTTTGTACAGTTTTCACATACTACTTTATATTTTTGATACTCATGTGACAGCTAGAATCATAAAATTTGGTTATAACATGGCCAATGGTCATGTCAATGTGCGAGCCGAATGTCATGATTCTACCTTTCCTATAAGTGTGCCAAATGATAACATATACGTGTAAAAGTACAAAATCAACTTGAAATCGAGAAATACAGCTGTAGTTAACGTATTAGGGATAGAAATACGACGAAACGTCATAGGACAAAAGTTGTAGATCTCTACAAAATGAAACGCCATTTGCTTTCTGACTTGTGATACGACTTACTGATTAGCCACCAATTACCCCGAAACGAAGGTCTGCACCGTCGTTAAAATTGCATCCATATTTTGGAATTTTCCTGGGCCAAAAGTTATACATTTGCATAGCTTAGAATATTTCCTCAAAGAAAAAAGTGTCCAGCATTCGGGATTACCACTCGCATACATACGTGGTAATTAAGGAAGAAAATAATACAGTTTAGTAAGTTGAAATTAATAGAAAATGGATTATAACTGAGGACATCCGGATGACCATAAATATGTAAATACCAAGTGAATGCATTGGAAAATCAAATGCTCCTCAATAAATTATGCCAGTGTGAGTTATGGATATAAGAAAGCGGTAATCGGAGAGAAATTTAGGCGCAGGAATTCTTAGGTAATCAGATAAGATGAATATTTGTGTTATTACTTAAGCTATTCGAGGACGGTTGAAACCTCCAATGATATTCCGCCAATATCCCGCAGAATGGCCGATTGACGACTCTCTTGCTTTCTACCCAAGGAACAACCACGAATTTAAAGGAATGATGAGGAAAATGGCAATACGTTACTTCTCTGCTGGCAAGCAGTAAGAGACATTCCCATGGTAACCCATATATTCGTTGTCGGTCTGTCGGTCACTCAATGCAGAGCATGGTATCGGCAGAAAATAGTAAATTTCTCCGTCATTTGAAGAGTAAGGTAAATTATGAACAGAACAAAAGTTGTTTATAATGAAGAGACCTTTCACATACGGTCCACAGAGTTTACAGAAAATCAATAGCATAAGAGATAGTGGAGGAAAACCGTTGTGGTTTTCCTATAAAACCCCCGTCTTTTCAAAGTTTTTAAAATGATGTGCATATCGAAACCTTCCCCGAGATGAGTATACTCTAAATATGAAGTATGGTTGAGATCTATCCAGCCGTTTCGACGTGATGGTGGAACAGACAAACAGACACGAAAAGTAAAAACAACCGATTCGGTCTTGAGTTGACCTAAAACGGATAGATATTTGAAAATTTGGCAAAACAAAAGGAATTACAGACAGCGGACCCCCTACAACTTTATTTATAAGATAATTAATTGAAGTGTTAGTTGCATAGCAGCCACCAAGTTGAGAATGTATTGCGGGTTAGGGAGAGCCTTCACCTACGATTATTGTAATAGTCATGCAGTGATTTGATTTGATTTCAACTCGAAGATAAATATATTTCCGTTGACTTTTCAAGAAATGCAGGTTTTTTCCTGTATTATTGTGACGATTTGGAAGATTTTGGTACAAAACGCACCTTTTAACTCCCTCTTGTTTAAGAGCTTGAGTTTTGTGAAATATACACGTTAACGTTATATATAGATAGGTTGAAAAGTTTCTGACTTTTCAAGGAATGCAAGTTTTTTCCTGTATTACTGTGACGATTTGGAAGATTTTGGTACAAAACGCACCTTTTAACTCCCTCTTGTTTAAGAGCTTGAGTTTTGTGAAATATACACGTTAACGTTGTATATAGATAGGTTGAAAAGTTTCTTAAGGCAGGTATCATTCATCAAAACTGTGAATTCACATTCTTCATATCTTTGAAATGTAGCCTTAGAAGTTGTAAAGTTACTTGTCGGCAACTGGGATCTGTTCCAAAACATTAACATTCTTTAGTACATTATAACTTCCCCTTCTGGAAACTGGGGGCTAATAACCTGCCGGGACCACGCCCCTTAAAACCATGGCAAGTCATTTCACGCAAGCATAACTTCTTACAGGAATAATTTCTACCAAAAGTCACGGTGCTTTTAATGGTTGGGCGGGTACGCCATTGCTATGTGCCATAAATATCGGAACTTTAATAAGTTGAGCGTTCCTTAGAAGAAAGCCTCGTAAAAATATCTTCCGCCTAGACCACTTCCAGATGAAAGAGTACAATGCATGGTAAATATAAAATGTTTATAAATAAGGTTCAACCTCATTGTTTGGGGGCGTAATGATAATGAGAATTTGTCGATTATTCGTTTTAACGAAGATGGCCGTGGCTCGAATTTTGCTAAGAGCAAATGAGATTCACAAATTGGGAAGTCATTTCCTAAGGTTTCAGATTCCACATGAGATTGTACGCTTCGTGCCTAGTGAGACGAAAATAATATATGCTAATAATATAAAGAGAGAATATTTGTGAGTTTGTTTGTTGGAGGAGGTTAATCTCGGGGAGTACTCAACAGATTTCAGTAATTCCTTCACCATTAGCGAGTCCAGTCTTGAACAATTTTTATAGGCTGTATATAATTATCGACAGCAATACCTCGTATCCCACAATGCTCTTCCGATCTCCTTTGGAGTGGCCACGCCTCCGAGCCCCACATGGATATGCAGTCCATCAGAACAGCGTTCGTTGTGTTTACTTTCCTCTGTTCATGTGTAAAAGAAAATGAACCTCCAATACATTTTACTGAAAGAGTGCGTAAATACTTCACGAACATATGCATTCCTACGGTACGGTACGATAAGGTTCATTTTCTTTTACATACCGGCATAGGAACCTGAATGCAACGAACATTATTCTCATCGACTGCATATCCATGTGTGACTGGGAGGCTTGGCCACTCTTAAGGAGGATAACAGATCAAAAGACGATTGTGAGATACGAAATATTGCTCGCGCACCGTCGTTATGCTAGCTTAGCTAGGAAGCAAGCAGGGTGGGGTGGGGCTATTTGAATCATTTCAGACTTAAGTGAACAGAAGTGCATGCAAAAGCAAATTTTCTGTGACGGAAAAATACAGTCTGGTACTCTGTAGTTTCGGGCAACAAATGATGCAATAATTAAGGCAAAAATCGACTTTTATTTACAATCAAAAATTACACATATTACAAGAGCTCACTTTTACAATATTGTGGCGTAAATAGAATTAAAGACGGCGTTTCTTGAACCACCCAGTTTCTAGCACTTAAGGTGCGTACAACTAGTCACATAAACACACTGAAAAATACATTTCTTCACATAAGCGTTTTTATGTCATTTCCGGATCACTAAACATTTTTTCTGCCAGTAAACTGTTTCGTTCACCTGCTCCAACACCAGCTTAACGCTAACAAGTTTCACGTTTCTCACAATCATATCCAGTCGCTTATCTTGAATGATTCTGACTCCTAGTACAGCGTCATGCAGAACCCACACGCTAAATTTTAATAATGGCTTAGATCAAATGCTACCTGAAAACCTCTCTGGTTGTGAAGGGTGCAGTGCATCAAAGGGGAGCATTTTGGTTTGTAGATGTAGGCCTACTGGCTTCATCAGTAGGATAGGTAGCTCAATGAGATCATGATTTCCTCACCATGTGAGAAACAATAACAGGTACTAATAATTAATATATGGTATTCTTCACACGGCCGGTGTTGAAGAATATTATCTAAACATAAGTGGTACATAATAAGCATAATTACTGTTTTTCCAAAACTTTTCCACGTAAACACTTAAAGATCTATAAATTTAAGTTCACTTAAGAAAATGTTATGTGGGAAATAGTCTTCTTAGTGTTTCGTAGCATTAAAGACTAAAATAAAAGTAACCATTATTTCCATACGGAACACATATATGCCGTTGAAAAATACTGATACAAATAGCCCCATCAGGGCGAATGAAGTATAAAGTTCTGGAATTCATGTAGTTCAGCGTTACCGCCGTAAGGCGGTGCGGTGCTAGTATCAATTGGTCTTTAACGCGACTTCATAGCGTAATATGAAACCTTTGTACCTGGAGCTTGTCGACACTGTACTGCTAGACTTCTGCACATAAATTAAAAACAGATTAATGAGCCTGTTATTAGGTGTTCTGCATAACGCACTGCAGTACTTTTTGCAGAAAGAAATGGTAAAACAAGTATGCGATGAAGGATATACATAGTTATTGAAAATGATCACCTACAGTTGGAAGAAACTTAAAATATTTTTGTTGCTGCTTTAGAAGATGACCTGGACTTCGCCTCTCTTGGTATTTCCTTCACCTGAAAAATAAATCTGGAATTAATTTAATGAAATAACCTTTTGGGTAAATATAATATGTACCAGATGATCCCCTGGAGAGAAAAATTTCGAAACCTTGAAGTTCATACGTCATTTCCACACAGTCTGAAAATATATCGGGTCTTCCCCTTCTTAGCTTTTCTCTCATTGTAATGTCTACACGTTTCAGCACGTCATGAAAGGCAATGAGACATTTAGAGTCACTACCGACAAAAACCCGTAATTTGGAAGGAACGCTTGCATCACAAAGGACACAGTGAGTTTCAGAATTATATTCTAACAATTTCACACTCGGTACAATTTTATTTGCTGTTCTGTGAACCAAACAGCCACACAGATAATACACTTGATTATCGCCTGCTCTAGCTGAACTGTTATCATTTACTGACAGGTTCATAGGACCGAGGCTGATTTAATATCTGTCAGTGAAATATTGTCCTTTATCTGCTCATGAATATTTCTCTTTCCTCCCTCCTTCACCGTCTTTCATCCCGTGCCATTGATGTTATATTTTGCGTGAAGACAGCTTGACGTCAATAACAGTGAATGAGCGAATTCCTTTCATGGTATGTACAGCCTTGCGTACAGCCCATATAGGCCGACGCAAATGGAGATGAGAAAAATAAATAGCATCGGAAATGTTGCTCTTATCACGTGTAAATATTTCAAGTACTTCTCTGTTTTCGAAGCCATGCACACTAATGTCCGGTTTCTGGAATGGTGAGATATCTTTTCGATAGCTATTGCTTTGTTACAGCTGTCGACTCGATAAATTTTCGCTGCGTTGCACAGCGGATTAGCAGCTAATTTATCGAACTGTCAACTATTGGCTCGTTGATCAGGTTTCATAAATACGGTAAACACTAGATACCACCCCTCGTACTGCTTTGTTTCTGTGCTTTAGTTGTGTTCCTAGAGTGTCAGGCGCATGCGCACAAGTAATGCATCGCATTTGAGCTTTCTGTGCAGCTCCACGCAGCGAGAAATTGGTGTTCGACTAGTTCTTGCAGACGTGGGTGTCAGTTTCGTAGTGTTTAAGGACTCTCAGAAGAATCTGACATTGTTTGAGTATTTCTAATGGAAAATGGACACCGGTAGCCCATGTCACGCGCGATCCAGTTTGCACTGAACCTTATAAGTATACCGTATCTCTTCCCTCTTATTCCAAAATATGAACATTATTTGATTACAGTAAAAAGATATACATCGTGTTATTAACATAATTATGTAACCTCTTAGTTCCTTGTAATGTAATACCGTTAATTAAAAACAATCGCACGATAAAAAGTATATGCTCACTGCCAATGCAAGCAGGCCTCTAGTAGGCCTACTACGATCAATGTGTATTTATCTGTTGTACTCAGTTACTGGTACCAGTGGTTTTATGGACACGAATGCAGTCACAGATACAAATATGATAAGACTCTTAAAGGGTATAGTAATTAATAATTGAACAACAGGGGACAATGGAAAATAATTTGTCACAGGACGCATTGTCACCTGTCACCTCTACCAAACCTACAGTATGACAGTATATTTGTTTAGCCTCATTCTGTCTTTGAATTCATTTTCGCTATACTTCATTAGAAAATTAGGCCGACGATGATATAATCGTGGTCGTCCTAGAATGTTGACCATTTCTACAATTTCTTCGTCAGAAGATGAGAAAACTATAGAAAATGTCAATAAACACACTGTCAGTGCTGTTACTGAAGTACTTACTGCGCACGCGCCACGAAGTTAACAAATAGATATCTCCTGCTCATGGCCCTCTTGTAACTTAGCAACCGATTTATCGAACCGATAGATGCATCATACGTTCGTGCAACGCCAAAACACAAGTTAACCATTCGATACCGCTATAGGTTCGATATTTCACGTTCCAGAAACGTATAAAATGCCACACCTATCGAAATCTACCATCTAAAATGTTGCACGCCAACTTTGTATTCATCTTTAGAAAATCCTTAGGATTGATGTACCTTAAGATTTACATTCTGACAAAAAACGGCCCGGCATGATGCTGACTACATTTAAGAACAATACACAATTCACACGCAAACATTATTATACAGTGCGTCGTGCCTACACAATATTGCTTTCAACTGCTAATCGTTCCGACTAAACGATCTGTGCGGCGCGTGCTGTTGAAATGTAGAACCAATTTCTCTGGAATACTGAGCCTTATGGAAGTTCCAACACTTGATTATCTACTCGCCCTGATAAAACGGATGACAAGATCTCGTAGGATGAGCTAGATGGTACTCAGAAATTTTTGACTACGGCGCAGATCGGCCATGTCAACGCCCTTCCTAACGCCAGCCTCCGTTGAGGAGCTGATGAATGTGATTTGAATGATGGTGAATAAAATTGGGTAAGAAAGTGGAAGGAATCGGCTGTGGCCTACGAATACGAACTGACGCGGCATTTGACTGGAGGTAAAAATGGAAAACTGTAGAAGGACATTCTCTAGACAGTTGATGGTGCGGTTCGAACCAACTCATCTCCGGAATGCAGAGCTTGGTTCCGTAGCCACTCCGCTTTCTTCTTTGTGAATGGATGTATTCACTATTATATTTTATAGTTATTGTTGGTTTTCTGTGTGTGTGTTTGTGTGTGTGAGAGTGAGAACATTACGGGACAAACACAAACACCCAGTCCGCGAGTTAGGAAAATTAAAACACGGAAACCTGTCGGGTATCGAACTGAAGGCCGCGATGCTGGGCAATCAGCCATGGAGCGAGAGATTCCTGAAATCGCATTGGATGTCGTCCATCTTATTGATCACACCCATTTTTGTAAGAAGCCTGTGAACACCTAATCATAGAATTACCACGATAGCTCTTACACACTTTCTATTCTTTACTACTTTCGTCCAATCGGAAGGCAACTTAGGCAAATTCCTTGCTAATCCTATTACTCTAAGAAGACATGTCATCCCTTCTTTCCCGCTGTATCTATTTCTCCTGTTTTATGACAATGTATTTTATTGATCTTCCTTATCATTTCCACGATTATAATTTCACTGACATAATTGTTATCCTACCCAAACTCCAACTGGCTCCTTGCCCAAATGGTTAGCATTGGAGACTTCAATTAATAGATTCGTAGGTTTGATTCCCGATCAGGTTGGGGATTTTAATTGCGTCTGGATAATTCTGTTGGCTCAGATAGTGGGTGATTTTGTTCGTATTAAACGAATATTCATTCACAGGCATGTCACACTACCAACTATCACAGAAATATGCAACGGTGAATACATTCTTGTATTAAAAGCTGGCGCGAGGAAGAACGTAAATCTGGGCTAGGTTCGCGTGTGCGATGCGAGACAGCACCCACGACCCATCCAAGGACTGGGAAAAGAAGGAGAAACGGAAGGGAAAATGGATTATTCTCCTCCCAATGAACTCGGATGTTCAGGACTTCAACAGAAATACGAGAGGTGATCAACAAAGACTGAGACTGTACATTTTTTTTCCACAGATGTTTATTACTCTATTTCAATGTTTACATGATCTTTTTCAAAGTAGTCCCCTCCTACTTCAATACAATTTTTGACATTCAAATACAAATTTCTAATATGCATTACGGCGTAATCCTGATTATGCACCTTACAAACAGGAACTGAATGACATTAAGTCAGTTGCCTTCACCGAAGTATGCCGAGTTCTCAGCCCGAAGATTAAATACGAATAAAACAATATTTCAAGATTAGAAAATATTCCAACTAATAAGTTAATAGTGCAATATACAAAACAAGTCCTTGATTGATGTCCAACATAAAAGAATGTGTGGTCGACGTAATAATCAACCCCTGTCATAAAATTTTCTCTGTGACCTATTACAATCTTTACGTATGTTTTCTTCGAATAGGGACCTTGATTGTACAACATTAGGGGCATGATAATTAAATATTGACTACCACCACTGAAAGGTTTGGTGAGTGGTGCCATATGCGAACGGCAACGTGGCGCAAGTGCGCGCGCATTGTGCACTCTTCACAGACGTGGCGGGAAGGGCCACCTAGCATGGTGTAAAACCGTTGTGGCAAGTAGAACGTAGCGAATTTGACACGTATTGTCACATCGAAATGGAATAACAGAAGTTATGATATATATTGGAGAAATGTCGACAGGGACGCATGAAATATTGTTGCGAGATTACGGGAGGGAAACCAAAAACAGAAAATGCATTAGCAAATTTTTCAAACACTTTCGCGAAAGGAAGGAAACGGCAGAGGAAGCGCCACGTTCGGGTTAGCTGTCGACAAACCAATCTCCAGGCATAGTCGAGCGAGTGAAACAAATATTGGCGCTAGAAAGGATACGATGCACACCATCGTCCGTCGCGATTACCTGTTCCCGGTTAATGCCATACAAGCGGACAGACGAGCCGAAAACAAGACGGGTGGAAACTTCTGGAGATTTGGTTCTCTGATCAGAATATATCCTTTCTGCGAATCATCATCACGGGGCATGAGTCCTGATGTTGCCAGTTCAATCAGGAATCCAAGCGGTAATCGACGGATGGCATTCACTGGCTTCCCGCGACGGAAAAGGAGTTTCCAGCGGAAGTTCTAGTTCAAAGCACTGTTCATTGTGAACGAGGCTACCTTACAGAACGATGAAACAGATGTTCAGACATCGAGTCCTAAAGAGACCTTTCTTGACAGTTTCCAGAAGCTGCCAAACATGTGTTGTAGCGCATGGTGATTATTTTCAAGGACAATGGGAAATATGTTTGTATACTACGTTTTGTTTGATTTCTGGTAATACACAGTTCAAAAAAATTGGGGAACATCTTTGTAACGTCTGGTATGTGAACGTTAATTTGGTAGATGGGGTTCCAATGGTCGTTCAACATACCTTGAGACCTTAGCTACTGAGGGTATGTCAAATCGAAGTTATACTCCATCTGTAGGCCTAGCCGTGCATTAAACTGTCGGATAACCCATCAAAACAAAGCGAATATCGGTGCGTCCGTGTGTCGTTGTGAGGTACACAGACTACTGCGGTCATTTGAGCACGTTGTACGTCAACCAGGACATCGCATGGGAAATCCTAACGAGGTTCAAGTCGCAAGGGCCGTCACTTTGATCCAGGAAGGATGGACTTTCCGTCGTGTTGCTGTGGATCTCCATGTCTCTCCGTCAGTTATTCAATGTTTGTGGAATCGTTGCAGTGAGACAGGCCAGTTCACAAGGATGGTTGGACAAGGTCGTGGACGCACGACAACCGTACAGGATGACCGATATCTGACCATCTATGCGTTGCGGCGTCGTTCAGCATCTGCCATAGAACTGCAACAAGACCTCAGGAGGGTCACTGGAGTCACGGTGTCTGACCAGACAGTAAGGAACAGGTTAGGATAAGTGTCCTTACGACCCAGAAGTCCTGTTCGAGTGCCACGTTTAACGCAGCAACATCGCGCAGTTCGCCTTCTGTTTGCCCGTACCCACGTCACCTGGCAACTTTGTCAATGGAGACCTGTGTTGTTCACAGACGAGTACAGATTTCCCCTGACACAGCGTGATGGACGTCAACGTGTATGGAGATGCCGCGATGAGCAGTACATGCCAAATGTTGTCCAGGAAGGCGACCGATTCGTGAAAGGTTCTGTGATGGTGTGTGGTGACATCAGTATTGATGGCCGTACGGATCTTGTCGTCGTCCGTGGTCATCTTACCGCTGCGGGGCACATCGAGCAGATACTGCTAATGCATGTGTTGATTGCTGCATACGGTTTTGACCCTGAATTGGTACTCATGCACGACAAAGCCAGGGCTCATGTAGCACGCGAGAACTGAACATTCAAGAGATGGAATGGCCAGCAATGAGTCCAGGCCTTAATCCCATTGAGCATGTGTGGGATAGGCTTGACAGAAGTGTTCGTGGGCGTCGTGTTCCACCACAGACTCTCCAAGACCTCGAACATGCTCTCATTGAAAAACGGGACCTGAGACCGCAACGTGACCTCCGTCGACGTACACGGAGCATGTCACGCAGGTTCCAAGCTGTGATAAATGCTCGTGGATGACATACGCCATACTGAAGCTGCCCAACTGTGATAAAAATTCACCCTGGAGGACAGTCATCACTTTGTTTTCGCCCCTATTTGGACATATCCGTTTGTGTTCTGTAAATGAACGTGAATCCATCGATGATCTTTTGAATACTTCAACGGTAAAAAGGAAATGTTTATTGTAATATACCTGAGTATGGGGTATTGTTTTGTGGAGCATGGCATACGTTCAAAAACATGTTCGTCTAATTTTTTTTGAACTGTGCATTTATCGAACTTTTTAGACACTCCAAGTATAAGCAGAATGGAACATTGGTAAAACAGAAATACTGTCCAAAATCTTGGGCTAAAGAATCTGTGAAACTTCGAGGCAATTGGCACTATCTGTATTTCATTTAGTGGCTGAAGAACTGTTTACGTGTACACTGGTCCTTTGCTAACATAATGCAAGTAATCTGGTCGATATACTGGTCATCGATAATTGTTCTCCCACGGAAAATAGAAATGTTCGGCTCCATGGCTAAATAGTTAGAGTGCTGGCCTTTGGTCACAAGGGTTCCCCGTTCGATTCCCGAAATGGTCGTGAATTTTAACCCTAATTGGTTCATTCCGCTGGCACGGGGGCTGAGTGTATATGTCGTATTCATCATCATTTCATCCTCATTACGACGCACAGGATAATGCTTAAGGTCAGATGGGTCGATTTGGTCACAAACGAGGAGCTATTGAACCGAGTAGATGTGATAAGAGTGACTTGGGCGTATTTGACTCGAAAATAAGTTTGTTGTTCGCTTTGTGAGACAGAAGACCTATTCATTCAACTTTCGAGGGCACCATATGGGAGAAAAATGGCCGATGGAGAACAACGGGCGAGTACTACGGACAGAGTAGGGAGGGTGTGATAGTTGTGTAGCAATAAGGAGATTGGCCCAGAATAGGATGTAGCGGGAACTGTATCAAAAAAGTCCAATCAGGCCCTATCTAATCGTTAACGGTATCTCTTCAGAAAGCCGGCAGCAACGTTGTTCACTTCAGTCGTGGCAAGGTGATACGCATGATGTCCTAGGTGAGCACGGAGAGCTGGACAAGAGCTGAATCTTGAGGCCAGGCGGTCCTGTAGTATATTAGAAGAATTGTAGGATTGGGTTGGAACAGAGTAAGGTGAGATAGATTGGAGAACGTGGGACCAGTCTAAGAACTGATGACACGCACAAATAATTGGCGGTCGGCTGTCACTATCGTAACGGCCGCAGGGTTTTGAGGGTGTCGTAGAGTTACTCATTAGAAATAAAAGACAAATATTACATAGGAAAATGAACATTATTCAATAGCGCGTGGTGCACTTGTAATGAGGGTAATAACTGTCTGCAGTATGGGTCTGTGATATGAGAACTAAGAGAAATAAGATACATAATTCAGTTGTCTCATTTCAACTGCTTCCTTTGCACGTTTTTGCGGAATCCTAATCAAATCCTTCTTTTCCATTATTAAATTTGTTATTCTATACAACTGACCACGATGTGTTTATAAAGACAGCTAAATTCCAATCGAGCGGGCGAGTCAACACAGCGCCATCTTTTAACAGAGTATGCATGTGACGTCACATATTTAGCACAACTATCGCTTTACTTTGAAGCGCTATGTTATTAAAACAAAGTTTCAGATTTTATTTTATTTTTTATTTTTTTATGTATCAATTGAGACATTAAACATAATCGTACCGAGCTCGATAGCTGCAGTCGCTTAAGTGCGGCCAGTATCCAGTATTCGGGAGATAGTAGGTTCGAACCCCACTGTCGGCAGCCCTGAAAATGGTTTTCCGTGGTTTCCCATTTTCACACCAGGCAAATGCTGGGGCTGTACATTAATTAAGGCCACGGTCGCTTCCTTCCCACTCCTAGCCCTTCCCTGTCCCATCGTCGCCATAAAACCTATCTGTGTCGGTGCGACGTAAAGCAACTAGCAAAAAAAAAGAACATAATCGTAAGTTAAATATTCTCGGCGATATATGCATTGTACCCATACACTAAAAGTCTTACATTTTATTTTCCATGTATCCGTCATCGAGGTACGTATGTCTACGTTAAAACATCTTCGAATTACTCAAAATAGAAAATGTCATTTCGGTGTGACGAAGGAAAATAATTGCTGTTTACTTCATCAAATCAAAGCAAAGCACAGAGCTTGTAAATTATTACATTTCCAAACGGAAAATATTTCTGTAAACACGTCAATAGAATAATTAAAGTAAACCTTTGTGCTCATCGCGAGGTGGTGCAGCTCTTTTTAGGCACACCCCCAATGGAGGTAAGCTGCATGTACCATTTCAACCACATACCAGCCCTCCTGCCAATCTTAAATTTCTGGCAGTACCGGGAATCGAACCCGGGAGCCCTAGGATGGTAGCCAATAACACTAACTGTTACTCTACGGGAGCCGACATTAACAGACTAAATAAATGCCCGAATGTAAACAAAATAATAACAAAATATCGCGATGATAAACAAGTCACAGAAACTGAGAAGCCTGCGGAAGAACACTTTTTGCAAAAAAGAGAATAAATGTTGTATAGCCAAGGCAGTGCTCATTGAAACACAGAGCACATCATCCCCAGGTATTTGTACTCCGGTCGACCCTTGAAGAAGTTACAGCGAAATAAAGAACTCCCCAGAGAGGCAACACAACAGCAATGAATAAAGAACAAGGATAGTTGTTGGTGCATACCAAGACCTTAGGGAATGGCCAACGTGGCAAATAAAACAGCACCGAAGCAGAACTTCTTCCTTTCTTTCTTTCCTTCCTTCTTTCTTTATCTCAATTGTATCCTTACTGATTAACACACCACATCGTCTTGATCAACGACTCAAATATGCTGAAAGACAGTTTCCAAGAGCAGAGCGTGTGATTTCCGGAACTCATATGTATATAATTCTAATAATTATACATACCGGTAACTATCAATAAAGTCAGACCTATAATGTGAAGGGAATATCCAAATGCCTCCTCTGTGGTGCAGTAGTTAATATGATTTGCTGCCACCTCTGGAGGCCCGGGTTCGATTCAAGGCTCAGCCACGAAACGGGGTTCACTCTGCCTCAGGAGGTAAACTGAGTATAGGGATGTTCGATTCCCACCTCAGCCATCCCCGAAATGGTTTTCCGTGTTTTTCCATTTATCCTCCAGGCAAATGCAAGGATGATATCTAACTTAAAACCACGGTATCTTCCTTCCCTCTTCCTTGTCTATCTTCCGATCTTTCCATCCCCGCCCCCCCCCCGCAATGCCCATATTCAGCACAGCAGTTGAGGCCGCCTGGGTGAGGTATTGGTTTTACTCCCCAGTTGTATCCCCCGACCTAAAGTCTCACGCTCCAGGACACTGCCCTTGAGGTGGTAGAGGTGGTATACCTCGCTGAGTCCGAGGGAAAAACCCTTCGAGTGTAAATGGATTAAGAAAGAAAGAAAGAAAGAAAGAAAGAAAGAAAGAAAGAAAGAAAGTATCCTACTGGAGTGGATATGTCATCAAGGAGACTCCGGTTCGAATTCCTGCCAATGAATGTGGGATTTTGAAATGAAAAAAGATCACTTTATTGTAGCTCGGATTACATGTAAAACTGTAGATACTCTGGCAATGTTCTCGATACCACCAGTCACGTACAGCTATAAGCTTTCTCTCAAGGTAGCAACCCTCACTCTTGCCTGGAGACCGCTCGATTTCAAGATAGTCCAAGTATATCATTTCCCGTTTGAAATTTTGCGCAGGGTTAGAAGGGTTGTATGATCAGAGAGGTGGTAAATCCAGTAATGATACAGAGGGAGTGGATATACTTACCATGTCATCCTAAAATATATCGGCCACTGGGTATATCTAGGCGTTGAAGGGCTGTAAGTGCCACGGTTCAGTATTATTAAAAATAATAGTAATAACAATAATAGATGAGCAAAACAGTCGTCGGAAAAGTAGGAAGCTGCAGGAATTTTATGTGCTTCAAAACGGTACCAGTGTATTTTAAGGGTAAACATTATAAAATTATTGTTTGTTCAGTCGTTTAGCACGACTCAAAATTTTGTTTTATATGAATATTATCAAGCATATTCTGTAGTGTGGTTCATTTACATCTCATTTCTTTAATTCTGTATTTTAAAAGGAAAATATCATAGTACTCTTAGTACATTATGATCGTATATTACATTTATTATTCTTTTTTTTCTGATATATTGTTTACATCGCATTATCACGGAGTGAATTTTGCTAGGGTGAGATAGAAATAAACATAACGTGGAACGACCAAGCTCATTGACATTCTAAACGATCTCATCTGTTAACTCCTTAGAATGACACCGATTCCAGAGAAAATGAAAGGGCACCGACTACGAGTCATTCGGTATGCATGCAGACTATACTGAGGACATTCAGAACAAAAACCAAAGCAAACCTCATGGCGCAACAGCCCCGAGGAGCCATAGCCTATCAAGCGACCGCTGCTCAGCCCGAAGGTCTGCAGATTATGAGGTGTCGTGTGGTCAGCACGATGAATTCTCTCGGCGTTATTCTTAGCTTTTAAGATTGGGGCCGCCATACTTGGTTAATTCCGCTGGAACGGGGGCTGGGTGTATGAGTCGTCTTCATAATTTCATCCTCATGACAACGCACAGGTGAATGCTTAAGGTCAGATGGGTCGATTTGATCACAGTCGAGAAGGCGCTGAACCGAGTAGATGTGATAAGAATGATTGGGTCATACCTGACACGAAGATAAGATGGTTGTTCGCGTTGTGAGACAGAGGACCTGTTCATTTAACCCCCACGGATTTTAATCACGTGGGTTGAGTGGACCTCGAACAAGCCCTCAGATCCAGGTAAAATCACTGGCCTGGCCGGGAATCGAACTCAGGGCCTCCAGGAAAAAGGCAAGCACACTATCCGTACACCGCGGAGCTGGCGCATTCAGAATAACCCTGAGTCAAATATTTATTTAATTTAAAAAAAATACAATTTGCTTTACGTCGCACCGGCACAGGTAAGTTTTATGGTAACGATGGAATAGGAAAGGCCCATGAGTGGGAAGAAAACGGCCGTGGCCTTTCGTGGTGTTAAAATCGGAAACCGCAGAAAACCACCTTCAGGGCTACCGACTGTGGGGTTCGAACCCACTATCTTCCGAATGCAAGCTCACAGCTGCGCGACCCTAACCGCACGACCAACTCGCCCGGTGAATGAAATATTAAAGCGCAGTTTGATTCCGTAGGGTAAATCCAGTACGTTCAACTCCGAATATTGAGGGATCAAAACAGTTTATTCATTTGATATATTATTCACTGATCCTATTGATTATGAACAGGGTTTGGTGGGAAAGTAGCCTCCGAATTTAGTTCTGAAATTGAGGAATGCTTCAAATTCATCAAGGATTACATTTCTATAACACGCAATATCTTACCTTCCTTAACGAAAAGCCTAGGCGTCAATCAAGAAATAAACATTCGCCAAACCACTTCAGGAATACATTTTCTTTCTTCAAAATTACGGCATGTTGAAGGAGGTGATACTTGTGCTGCATAAATTGTTCATATATTTTAAGTAGGCATATCTATTAATATTATTTATTTTTCCTACTGCAACGTATCATTCAACAGCAAGCCACGTTACGCAGATAAAAGATAATATGCTCGAAGATCAATGATAAACATACAGTATCTTGTCGACCTGAACATCTAATGATGCTGATTTTGAATATTAAGAGACGAGAAAGAGACATGTAATGAATGGGCGAGGAAGGAATGCCCGAGAATACTTGTCTCGACATCTTGGAGCCACCTGTAACTCGCACAATCTGATCAAGAACACGTTTGCAGGGAGAATGTCCTGCGATAATATTTAGAGAGAATAAACTACACTTGTACTGTTATAAAGAAAGCGAAATATTTGCAATGCTCTAGAAGGACTCGTCTATATAACGAAAGGTACAAGAACATTCGTTTGTGGAGGAGATAAAGTCACTTAAATATCTATCTACATGTGATATTGTTAATAGATATGGAGTTTTTAAAGCTTAACTATTCTTCATTTTGACACAAATATCCAAATGTCCAACATATATCCGCCCCTATTAGGAAATCTATCCGATCATCCTCCTTATCAGGTCAGACAGAACAATATTTATGGCAATTAATGTTATATTTTTGCTGTTTCATTGTTATCTTTCTTTCAATCATTTATATCTGGTAATGGTATCTGTTGGATATTCTATCATTTACTTTATTGGCATTTTAAGCATTTTCCCAGACGGGCCGTGAAATACAGATGATTCCTAAAATTCAAGATATTCCAGCATTGAACATCACCTTGTTTGAGGGTCTTCCTAGACCTTTACCAAAAATCAGTGTAAGTAATAAACAGTAATTTAAGTTATCTCGGCAGTGCACTTGATCACACCTGGAATAATGCTGTTGAAATTAGGTCCCGGATTGATAATAATAATATTATTTGCTTTACGTCCCACTAACTACTTTTACGGTCTTCGGAGACGCCGAGGTGCCGGAATTTAGTCCCGCAGGAGTTCTTTTACGTGCCAGTAAATCTACCGACACGAGGCTGTCGTATTTGAGCACCTCCAAATAGCACCAGACTGAGCCAGGATCGAACCTGCCAAGTTGGGGTTAGAAGGCCAGCGCCTTAACCGTCTGAGCCACTCAGCCCGGCGGTCCAGGATTGAACAGGCGAGGACTGCATTCAAGAGAATGAGCAAACTTCTCTGTAACAGAGACTTTAAGATCAATCTCCGTCTCCGTTTATTTCGGTGTTATGTATTTTCTGGCTTATTTTATGGTGCCGAGACTTGGACCCTAACAGAAAACACCGCCAAAAACTTCGATCTTTTGAGATGTGGTGCTACCGACGTCTGCTCCAACGCCTGAACTTGTAAGTAGAGGCCATGCACAAAGAAGTTACTGAGTACTTTGGCCATACCATTCGAAATGATAGATATAGACTCCTTCAGCTTATCTTACAAGGTATAATTGAAGGAAGAAGAAGTAGGAGAAGAAAGAGGATATGTTGGCTACGGAGTCTACCAGAATGGTGTGGGTTCATTACCCCCACTCTTTACCGAGTTGCTGACAACAAGAACCAGATCGCCTTGATGTCAGCCGACATCCAATGAGGATATGGTACAAGAAGGAGAATAAGAATAAGTATAGGATATATGCCTGGTGTCCGGTGTTCTGCGCGGTACAGCACTGGCTGTAGTGGTCATAGCAGTCTGAAATGCTAACTATGCGATGCGAACGCGTATTATGCCAAAAGAATTATTAGTTCCAAGTCTTGCCGCTAGGTGAATATATGGCGCTGTAAGCAGTGGTAAGGTCGCAGAAAAAGGCAGGAAAGATTAAACACATCATAACAGTGGTTCTGGCACGTTTATTAGTATTTATAGTTACAAATACTGTTCGATATGGCCTTCCGACTCAGCAACATGCTGCATCCGTCACATGGCACTGTCGACAGTTGCGCGCGGCATGTCGGATTAAATCAGAGCGACATGCCTTTGAATGCTAGCCTTTACATCAGGCAGAGACTGGATATGTACCTGATAGACACGATATCTCCACAACAAGAAGTCACATGGATTTGAGTCGGGGGATACTGAAGGTAACGCATCTGGAAAATGCCCAGAGATGATGCGGTGGTTACTGAAGGTTTCTCGAAGCAATTCTTTCACTTGACGAGCGACATGTGGTGTTTCCCCACCTTGCATGAAAATAACGGTGTGATCACAGTTGCGTTCCTGCAAAGCTGGAATGACATGTTGCACAACGAGGACCTTATAACGTGCACATGTCACTGTACACCTAACAGGCCCACGAGGGGTCACTTCTCAAACAAAAACAGCTCTTGAAACAATAATCACCACCACCACCACCACCACCACCAAAAAACCGGACCAAGAATGAAGAAGCTTGTAAAACCACAGCAAACAGTCACCTTAGCTGAATGCAATGGTTTTTCCTGTAATAACCAAGGAATTGACACAACACAATTCCACCAGAAGAACATTTTGATGTCAAAGTTACGGAAAATGGCACGTTCTGTCTGCTTGCAGCGCCATGTTTTCGCCTGGTGGCAGAACTTGGACCTAATCATTATTGTGGGATAATTCGTGACCGCACTGCTTAGTTAGCATATCTGCAAACGTTCTGACTCCTACGATCATTACAGCCCGTGTTGCCGTGCAACGCTGAACACCGTCAGTTTAATAGGGATGTACTGAAACACTACTGATAGATGTCGCACGAGTGGTACACGGTATGCGCTCGTCGATCGTGATTCTTTTTTATTTGCTAGGGGCTTTACGTCGCACCGACACAGATAGGTCTTATGGCGACGATGGGATAGGAAAAGCCTAGGAGTTGGAAGGAAGCGGCCGTGGCCTTAATTAAGGTACAGCCCCAGCATTTGCCTGGTGTGAAAATGGGAAACCACGGAAAACCATTATCAGGGCTGCCGATAGTGGGATTCGAACCTACTATCTCCCGGATGCAAGCTCACAGCCGCGCGCCTCTACACGCACGGCCAACTCGCCCGGTCGATCGTGATTCGTTCCTCTATGTTTTTAATGGAAGTTGCCTAGTTAACTGATGAAGTTAGAGCTTTAATATATCGCAATGCCAGAAAAGAAAACAAGAAAACTGTTTTGCCTGACTAGTACACTATTTCAATGTTCCAAAATCAAGGTCAATCGTATTCATACCATCAATTTCCTAAGGAGGAGCCCTTCCGTAAAGCTTTCGTAGGCAGGACCTAAGAAGTAAAATAGTGACTCTTTAATATCAATGTTTGCTCGAAGCATTTTTCAGCTGAAGATTTTGTCATTACTGAAGCAAGTGAATTAGATAATTCTATTTAAGATTTAATTTTATAATAAGTTAATGACTTCCTGAATAGTTAATATTGTGATAGTACATATATCACACCCCCGAATTATATGTAGAAGTTTGAGATATTATTGTCAGTATTCGATTTATTATTATTATTATTATTATTATTATTATTATTATTATTATTATTATTATTATTAGTATTTCATTTATATGTTTTGCCATTTATATTGGTAAGCTGGAAGGTATCCACATATGTAGGTATGAGTAATTTGTTTTGCACGAGTGGGAAAACATTGCTTTAATAACTCTGGTAATTTGAATGAGTCATATGGCTACCCCAATGTCTGTTGTGATGTACTTGTGTCGGGTAATTCCATGCGTCATATATATATCCCAGCCTGATGAGATGAGCTTGTTGTTGTACCAGGAAAATTTGGTGATTCATGTAAAACTCCCGAGAGTTTGTTACTGTCTTGGGAGGAAGAAGTAGTTCAGGGCTTGGTCTTGACAAGAGGTTCACTCATGATTGGCTGGCAAGCACCAATCCAGACGTATCATCTGAGAGGAGGGGGATGTTGATGTCTATAAAGGTTGATGATACGGTGGCAACCAAAAACATTGTGAGAGAGAGTGTAGGAAACATTGTAAGGGTGATTGTAGAGGTGATTGTAAAGGAACGAGAAGGAAGACAACTACAACTACAACTGACGCACTGTACGGGAAGGAAGTGGTGCTGATACACGGTACTGGAGTGACATGGCTGCAATGGACTGGACTTCAAACGTTCGTGGAGCGTAGTCTTGTTATGTTCGTGGAAAGTGGATGATTGTGGAGAGTGCTTGCGCATTAAGTATTGTAGCACTTGTGGCGGCCTAGCATTATATGTTGGTGAAAGCTATCTCAGACTTTCCATAAATTTATATGTTGAGGATCGACAGACGTGTGTATATATCTCTACAACAAGTGTTAAAATATGTGAACACAGAAGTACAAGGTACAGTGTCTGTGTGATGTGATAACTGCCGATTATGAGAATCGGTAAATCGAATTGATATAGAGACAGCGAAGGGTGTTTATCTTCATACATGTACATTTTTCATCGGACCATCTACAAATGGTAGCTTAGTTCTCGCTTTCGTTTTCCCCACGATTTTCATTATTGTTGTTGTTGTTGTTGTAAATATGGGGTCTTCCAGCAATATTTTATATGTGTATTATATGTATAATGTTGTATGTTGATGAGGTGCTCATGCACGGAATTTGTTAAGAATATAGTTAGCTATTTTAGAATCAGAGTTATTGATGAACCTAGGTGCAGTTCCTACCTAATTAGTCGTTTTCAGGAGGTTAGGTAAGGCCTGCAGCAGATGTACCAGTACGCAGCATTATGTACACGCCCTGGGATATAAAGTTTATCATGCTCTTATCTAAATTCGAGGGATCCATTATGGTGAACTCTGGCGCCCATACTACGGACATTTCGGTTAATTATGCTTATTAATTTTATTAAGTTTTTGAGTAATTTTATTTATATATTTTTATTCATAATTTTATTTATTTATTATTATCATCAAAGAAGGTTACAATATGACCTATTTGAAAAGTTTTAGCTGGACTGAGTAGCTCGGACGGTAGAGCGCTGGCCTCCTAAGACCAACTTGGCAGGTCATATTCTGGCCCAGTCCGGTGGTATTTGAAGGTGCTCAATTAGGTCAGCCTGCGGGACAAAATACCAGCACCTTGACTACCCCGAAACCGTAAAACTAGTAAGTGGGACGTAAAAACAATAGCATTACTTATTATTAATAATCAATAAGCCTCCGTGGCTCAGGCGGAAGCGCGCAGGCCTCTTACCACTGGGTTCCATGGTTCAAATCCCGGTCACTCCATATAAGATTTGTGCTGGACAAAATGGAGGTGGGACATGTTTTTCTTTGAATACTCCGGTTTTTCCTGTCATCGTTCATTCCAGTAAAACTTTCCAATTTCATTTAGTTTAAACTGTCAGCCATTAATCATTGCCCAAGAGGAGTCTGACAGGCTTCGGCAGCCGGTACAATGCCTATCCTCGCCGCTAGATGGGGTTTAATTCATTCCATTCCTGACACGGTCGAATGACTGGAAACAGGCTGAGGATTTTCATTTTCAGTCTAATTCAATCATTTTAGATGAAAGACGAAGACTTAAGGAGAACGCTGTACCTTCGATATTTTCAGGGAATGGCACCGGCACCTTGAAAATAATCCCGAAATCAAGAAGTCTTAGACGTAGGGAAGCAGCCATAACACCGTGTGCGGTGGTGTACCCTCAATAACAGAGTGACCTATAATTTGACACTGGAACACCATCAATTCCAGGCTTCCCGAACACGAAAGAATTCATCAATTCCAAATTTAAAATATTTATATCTGTCTTATGACTTGAAGTGAAACTCAATTCAGTAGTACTAGATGTAGCCACTGGTGCTGCAGGCGTACCAGTATCGTGCTTTATTTACGCCTATAATCCAATATATATTGTATTAGGCATGTTTTCAAAAGGCTATTTGCACTTAAAGAATTCTATCTTAACAAAAACGCTAAAAGAAAAGGTTGCTACCTTTAGTCCATCTCTTTCAGTCAACTCACTTATTTCCGGATAATTTCCTGCCCTTTTCCTACAATTTCGCTTTCAAATCCGCTACCGTTATTACACCTACATTATTTCTCATCTCTTTCAGAACATCAGCAGAATATGGTAACTTCATTTTCATGCGCTTAAAGTAACAGTTACGTTTCGATTATCATACATTTAGAAATACTCCTTATAAGTCTCATGTAAAACAATCGAGAAGCGAAAGCGCATACCGTGTATTACCATTGCGCTGCCTAGCGGACAAGTTTTGCATGACACTTCCCTATTGTGGACACCCGGTACAAACTTTCTTAGTTAAGACTCCATACAACGTAACTTCATAGCTCAGCAACTATCTGAGGTCCCCTACGTTCACGGAATTCTCTCCGGTGGAAAAGGCATAGACAGTATGAGGACATTCACAGACCTTCTCATAATTTCACTGGAATATGAATGAAGGGAACATAAATTACAGTTTCAAGTCGGATCTCGTTTATTTACCAAATATGTGTCATACGAATTCGTTAACTTTTCATATTTTGAGGATAGATCTGTGTCACTTTTCTTCTATAATATCAGTGATGAATATTTTGCGATACAATATTTAACCCCTCTCTTTTTTTATTTTTAACATTTGAAAAACATAACGATAGTGTATAACTCACGACTAAAAGCAAAATAAAATGCAAGGCAGTCTCGAAATGCCTCGCGAATTTTTGCCTTTCCTCAGCCAAAAGGTACTTACCCATTCCATGTTAGATTTCAGTCATTGGTAAGAAATTTTGTTAGAATCACATTTAACACATACACAAATTCAGAGAATAAACAGTGTCCAATGACCTCAATATATATACTGTACATCATGCTCAATGGCATCGTTGTTCAATTTAGTCTTCGTGACCGCGAGAACCTTAATGCACATCATTCTTGTAAATAGATGGGTAGAAGCGGACCAACTGCTTGGCCTTCAGACTCACCTGAACTGAATCAGCTGAACGTTTTTATGTGGGGGCCACATAAAGTCTTTGGTGTAGGTGACTGTTGTGGAGGATGAAGTAATATTTCGTGAAATAACTGTACCGGCTTGACATCAGAATTAAAACTTAAGACACCTTTCAGGAGTAGGTGTAGGTGTAGGAGTAGGTGTTCATGTATGTTACAAGTAAGACTGCTGGAATACTTGGGAAAATCTATACCTAGAAAAGTCACGCGTTATCGTAAATCGTGAGCAAAAGACATACGGACTTTATATGTGTGAATTTTTCCGATAATTTTCCGTTGTATGCATCAACATGTATATTAGTAACTGATTGGGGGTAGGATTTAAGTGGAAGCCATCGTATTTTTATTTTTATTTATTACTACACCAGCCTTCACCTTGTAGTGGGGAAATCGTGGAAGTCGACTTCTATAAGAAAGGATTTCAATGAACTTCTCAAATGTTTTACCTGGGGGTGGGCGCATCTCGTTTCAGTTCCACAAAACAATCTTAAAATCTTGGGAAGGTCAGTAATGCAACCTGGTCCAATCGGGCAGGAGGCTACGGTGCCAATTACAACACCACGACACTGAGTAATGCAGCATCCCAGTCCAGTAGACTAGTGGAGTATGCCTTGAAAGTTTATCTACGAAGTTCATTAGTGAGTAAATGAAGGATATATTTAGAAGAGGAGAAAATTAAAGTAAAGCAAGCTCTGCAATATCCGCGAAGGCCTTTGTGTGAGTGGTAGACAAAAGTTTTTACTATCCGTAAGTTCAACTCTTACTGGGACACAGTGGTTGGTTCTATACCTGGCCGTCTTTGACCCCTGGAATTGACCTGGTATCCATGTTAGGTGTTGGCTGAGTGAAGCCTAATACCATGTGTCACTCCAGAAGTGGAAGAAAGGCCTCCGCTCCAACTCATGATCAACGGCAGAGTAATAACATAAAAAAGACCTGTGAAAAGCCTCGGGAACATTATAAATGAAACCTTAGATTGGAATGAACAAATAACTGGTACTTGCAGGAAGGTATATGCTTCGCTTTACCCGCTAAGCATTCAGCAGTCCCATCTCCCAGACTCTATGTAAATAAGATTATCTTAATTCAGATTCTCGTGTATTAGGTTGACGCTACCGAGGAACAAACAAACTGCAAAAGGCAATGAATTCTTGAATCAGATTTATTTTTACATTGAAGTATACCACTCATTTCACCCCGTATTATGAGACACTCAGCTTGATAAAAGCTTAATTAAATGCGATATTTACTTACACATTGCTACACTCATTTTTTGAAGTTCACATGATGCAACACCGTAGTACTTCACTTCAGAACTTAGCTACCTCTGCCGTACTCATCAACATGTGTTAGGAATTGTACATTAGTCTCTATTAAAATATTTTTCTGGAGTTTCCTCCTAAGTGCGTAGCTCAATTATACGAATGTACAGGTGGATGTGAGAATGAATGACGTACTTCCCTACGTAACTCCATAAGCAATGGAGTATAGTACGTTAGAACTTAATTCGTTGTATTTACATTTCTGGTAGAATAATCATTATTACCCACTGTCATCTACTTACATAAAGAATTTTGTCAGTATGCTATCAAATACCCCATTTTCACCGCAAATTTCATGTTAATAATTATGTTATTTGTTTTACGTCCCACTAACTACACTTTTACGGTTTTCAGAGACGGCGAGGTGCCAGAATTTAGTCCCGCAGGAGTTCTTTTACGTGCAAGTAAATCTACCGACACGAGGCTGACGTATTTGAGCACTTTCAAATACCAGCAGACTGAGCCAGGATCGAACCTGCCAAGTTGGGGTCAGAAGGCCAGCGCCTTAACCGTCTGAGCCACTCAGCCCGGCAAAAATTGCATGTTAAAAGTTTTTTTCCCCCTTCATCATCATCATCATCATCATCATCTTATTAACTTGTGAGAATAAAAACTTAACCTATAGCAGAGAGAAATATGATTTATTAAACCAAAAAATCCCGAATGCACGGGCTGCCAACAATCGAAAAGTGTATAATGGTCAAATGAAAAATGTAAAAGCTACAAAACTAAGAACTAACATGCGCTACAAGAAGGCTGATTGAAGGCAGGCCAAAAATCAAGAATGTGTGTATTATAAATGAACTGCACAGGTTGTAGATGTTAGATCTTACTATTCCCACTGAACCGCGCATTACAGATATGACGAGATCCGAAATTCTGACCTTTGGTATACAGAACCGGTTGCAGAATTTGAAGAAGGCTGGAAATGTACCGCAATCTCCAAGCATTAGCCCTATTACCTCGATCTCATCACGGTGGTATTTCCCTCTGTAGTAAAGTATTATTGGTTTGTATAATATGTCCCCTTTCTCGGTGTTTACTTCTTCAGACTAGCCAGATGATGTATAAACCTGATAGTAGGCAATCATATTTAGTCTCGGTTGGAACTGCCATTACACGACATATCGTGGACCTCTTCATGCACGTTTAAAACTTTCCTACGAAGTTCTCAATCAAAGAAGGACCTGATTTTATGGTGGCGGGAATTCCTCAGGACATCACCGAATAGACGAGATCCAAGGGTGTCAGCCAGTGTTTCTCTCTCTCTGCGGCATTGCCGCCAGAGTATGCCGTCCAAAGATCTGCCTCGAACACTTCTGACTGCACTAACCTTGGTTGTAACATTAATTATGTAGTTAAGTGTAACAGTAGGCCACGAATCTTAACTTTACCGCTTGCAAAGACATAAATAATAATAATAATAATAATAATAATAATAATAATAATAATAATAATAATAATAATAATAATAATAATAATAATAATTGTACCAGGGGTACACCTTCCCCGGCTATTTAAACTGGGCGCCTTTTCTAAGGCCATCTATGTAAACAAACTTGAACTTGCGAACTACCAGAAACTTTGGCTTTCTACGATTAGATGTCTCTACCATCGATGTATGTGCTCCCTCTCGCGGGTTAAACTCTAATTATTTCATAAAGGAATGTTGATTTCTGCAGTTGGCAATCCTTTGGTTCTGAGGATTGTTTTGATTACGTTGTTGACACTTCAGCTGGTTCCTCCTCGATTGTAAACAACCTGTCAAAAACCTCAATTTTCTCTAGCCAATTAAAATTGGGGGTGTGTACAGGAATCCAGCCTATCAGTAAAGAGTTCTGGAAGCTTACCCTTAAAGTAGTATAAAAGCAGGGCGCCTTAGGGCCGTATTGTCTTAACTGCTCCAGTGCGGCGTGCCCGAAGGGAAGCGAGGGTGCGGCTTGCGCGAGGAAGTCCCAGCGACTCAAGAAAACGGCAGAATATTCCTAGACGTGTGATAGCTCCTGCGGATAGTTTGAGGGGAAGGTTTCAACCTCTTTTATGTAATGTAAATTTCTAAATCTGGTTAACTAAATGTAGAATTTCGGCAAGTCTAAGGACTCTGTTCTATTCCCTACTGGGAAACAGATAATGTAAGGGAACAAAGAGTGATGACCCTCTTTCGGTTCCCATTCAACCTTGCATTGGGTGACTAATGTTCTCAAAACATCTTTTCTGCTGTTAGTTACCTCTGGGAACAGTGAAGGCTGTAACTGTTGAGCAATAGATAAGCCCACATCGGGGCAACTGTATGTAAATACTTTAATTGAGGAAAACAGATAGCTTTTTCAGGTGGAACTTGAGTGCGCCATAAGAAACTGATGCCTCTGGCCGGCTGGACTATGGTATTTTTGGATAACGGACACTCATGTAGTGTAAATGATTGGAGCAAATAGCGTCCTTGTAAATTTTGTATCTGGCATGAGCTCTTCGTCTCTTTTCTGTGTAAATTAACAAGTTGTAATTCTCGCATGTTATTTTTCTGTACCTGATATTCGGACTTCTAAGTCCCCTATATTCTTAGAGCTGACGAACTCATCAATATTCTTGTGTTCATTCAGACTTTCTACAATACAATTTTAAATTAGAAAAAAAGGAAGGAAATAAAATTTCAAAATTTGTTGTGTTAAGTAGTGCTTTAATTAATTCTTTTTCCAGCCATTACACCCAGACGCTTCTTATCCCTGTGTGAGCCTCAGTAACACCTGAAGAATAATAAAAATAATAATAATAATAATAATTTTGAACAGGAAATGAGACATTGGAAACATTGAAAAACGGAACGCTAAATCGGAAGAAATCTAGGCCCAAAACTCGCCGATGGACAATATCGACTCAGAGGCAGACACAAAATCGAAAAGCATACAGATATGAACAGTGACATTATGAAACGCAGGTTAAAATTCTATGGACATATTACAAGAATGCACCCAGACAGACGTTTAAATCAAATAGTCGAATTCCACGAAAATAGGAGTAAAGCCAAAACAGAGAAAATGAAATGGATTGGTGATAAAAACATGTTTGAAAAAGACAAGAATTACACCAGATATCCAAAACAGGATAATCCAAAATTGTCAAATGGCGATTTGATCAAGAGGAAAGACCAAAGAAGAAGACTGGAATAATCTGGTATGAAGGCAGAAAGTAAGCTCAAGTAAAAGATGACAGAAATACGGGTGCAAAAAAAAAAAGGCAAATGCATTCCCCTAAGTACTTTACCTAGTCCTACTGGAATATATATATATATATAATATAACGTATCGTTTCATAATATTTTGACTTCTTGGCGGCGAAGGGAACCCAGGCCATTCCGAATAAACTGAGCATATCTTTACCGCCTCGACTAGGCAGCCCCCAGGAAGAAGACTAGGAATATTTTAACGGTCTAGGACAAACAATGGGAATTTACGAGATGTTGCGGTGTCGATCACGAAAATTTCATTAAGCAATTAAGCTATTTCTGAGATAAGTTGAAATGGCATATGGCCTTTAGTGCTGGGAGTGTCCGAGGACAAGTTCCGCTCGCCAGATGCAGGTCTTTTGATTTGGCGCCCGTAGCCGACCTGTGCGTCGTGATTGAGGAAGAAATGATATAAGTTTATTGCATGGTAATAGAGATTTTCACCAGCATTAATACCTCAGGCAAAGAAATACATCACTTGAGCAGCAAAAGAAATAAATTGCAATAAGCTAAAAGCCATGAAAGTATATCCATTATATCTTGATAAAAAAGGAACATAATACTGGCAATATCGTCGTTAAAATGATAAAAACGGCAATTTGCCTTAGGATACGAGAACCCATTGGAAGTAATGATGCGAAAGGAGGATAAATGACGTCCAATTCCCTCTTCAGAATGGCCGCATTTAATGCCTGAAATAGCTCGATATTTTTACCAACATAACCATCCTTCCAGGCCCGTAACCTTATAACTCACCATCATTTTCAATGACTCAATAAGCTATTTATTATATATAATCCTTTTTTAATTTTTATCACCGTAGGAGTAAATCAATCGTTCGGTAATGGAAGCGGCAGGAAAGTAATGCAACTGAGGAGAGGAGTGTCTCTCACTGATACACTAACCCTCTTTCTGCATGATCACATTTATTTTGGCGGTCAGGATTTAATAATTGGAGAGAAAATCTTTGTTTGGAACCTAATGAAGTCGGAAAGCATACATTTTATAAAACACAATCACGTACACATTCTCTGGATATTCCTGCCGAGCGGGGGATAGGCATACCAAATCACATAACTAGTAAGTGCTACTATTATCACTGTTTTTTTAGGGCAACATACACCAGTACTACCACAATAAAGTATGTAGTGTTGATCGGTTTTCAAAGAATAATGAACTGAAAGCAACGTCTAAGCTCTATAGTAACGATGTCTAGTAGCTACTGTCGGAAAATAACGTTTATTGAACTGTCATCTGTGAGTTCGCAAATATTATCCGATCGACCTAGTAAGTAAGCAAAGAAGTATTTTTTTCGTCGCAGCGACACAAATAGGTCTTATGGCGACCATGGGACATGAAAGACCTAGAAACAGAAAGGAAGCGGCCATGAACTTAATGAAGGTCCAGCCCCAATATTTGCCTGGTGTGAAAATGTGAAACCACGGAAATCCATCTTCAGATTTGCCGACAGTGGGGTTCGAACCCCTAACCGCACAGCCATCTCCTCCAAGTAAGTAAGTAAGTAAGTAAGTAAGTAAGTAAGTAAGTAAGTAAGTAAGTAAGTAAGTAAGTAAGTAAGTAAGTAAGTAAGTAATGAGAAATTTGGCTGTAGTTAAATTACTTGGAAACTAGTCGCATCCTAACCGTTAGTCTGGGCATGTAAGTGTGTATGTGTACGTGTATTTTAAGTGTGCGGCAATCTGTTGTGGAGTTCGTAACTCGCTTACTTACTTTAAAAATATATAAATCTGAATTTAAATTGATAAGTATGAAAATTAATATTCATTAAATAAAATACTCAATCGTCGGACCTTATGTTCACACTTAGTTCTTACCTGATTACTTACACATACGTTATTTGAAGGGCGCCAGCTACAACTCAGTGCAGCAATAAGAGAATGAGATTCTTGAATATCTCTAGGGTGTGGGGTAATAAGCTTACTTTTGACATCATACCATATACGTTCTGGGAAAAAGAGATTGGCAATAGGTTTCCCCATTAAATTTGAGTTTAAGTAATTCTACTCTAAAAAGGAAATGATAAATTAGACTAATTTGATAGAACAAAATATATTCTTGAAATAATTTCAATAAAAATAGTAAGAACTGTTGTGATAAAACAGACGAGAATATGAAATTATGACATAGCAACTGAAAGAAACTAGGCATGAATTTGAATTCTTCTTGACCGGAAATTTAACAGTTATACACGAAATTTATCCCTCACTGGTTCACTTGACTGTACCTTCAATACCAGAGTGTAATCACGACGTATTCCTTTGAGTTGGTGTTTTGCTGTAGGTGTTTCAAGCCTAATTTGGTGATGTATCCTTTTTGTTTCACTGACGACTAAGTATCCATGTGACTGCTTCTTTTACATCCACATGACTTCATGGCAAGTCTGTCCTATATGACTTCATGGCAAGTCTATCCCTCTAACTGAACTGACCGACTGAAGTCTCACCTTCCACTTCACTCCATCACTGTTCACCATCCACTTGACTAATAACTAATGACCGATTGAGGCCTCTCCTTCCTGTTGACTCAATGACTGACGCTATAATATGCAGCCACCTTATATAGACGTTACTTGACACGCCTTCGCAATCTCCAGAAATAGCTATGATGTACTCCCACCTGGCTCCAAATGTTACATACAATGGTGAAACCGCCAGCGGCATCCTAGGTGTCTCCAAGAAAGTGAGCTCACCGCTGAATACGCACGATGACAGAGCGATGACTCGGCAGTTACTCCAGCAGTATTTCGCAATGTTACAATGTCACAAGTTATTGCACACACTACATTCACATCTGATATACAGCAACTCTTACTGTACATGTTTTTAGTGTTAATCTACACACACACATATATACGTAACAATTTGACTACAATCACGCAAGCGGCAAGCATTGCAGAATTGAATTGAATAATAATAATAATAATAATAATAATAATAATAATAATAATAATAATAATTACAATAATAGTAATCTCACAGATAAAATAATAATGATACGGACATAATAATAATAATAATAATAATAATAATAATAATAATAATAATAATAATAATAATAATAATAATACAAATACAGGTATCATCTTGTAACGGAATTTGAACCGTTACACTGTAAACTGCGAAAGTATTGTGCATAGGCTGCCACACAATCTAATCTTCTTCTTTTTATTCTTCTTCTGCTTCTCCTACCGCTTTTCCCTAACGTGTGGGGTCGCGGGTTCGAACTGCTTCGCACATGTCGATTTGGCCCTGTTTTACGGCCGGATGTTCTTCCTGACGAAGATCCTATATGGAGAGATGTAATCACTATTGCGTGTTTCTGTGACCACACACTCTTAGCTATTCGGGTCTAAAATTGCAATGGTAAAATCCAGACATTAAAGGAGAAACTTAGCCCCAAGAGATATTCAGAATTTTATGTAGAGAACATGGAGGGTAAAATCGTATTTCTAATAGACTCCGAAGAGTATGAAATATGAACTGTACCTCCAACCGTGTATTACGTAGGTTCTACGGAAGGCATTTTTCACATTTATTTCAGTTCATTTATTTATATTTAGTTTCAGGTTTTATCTTTGATTGTATTCATTTTGAGGTGACATGTAATATATAAACAACACACTGCATGGCAAAAAATCTGTGTCCATAGGTACGTAGGTACGCTAGCACTCTCAGTTGGTTTGACAATAACTCACCTAAACTACTAAACTTAGCGACATAAATATAGACTACATTATTGGGAATAAATATGTTTTATTCATTTCCTAAAGGCAATGCCTTGCCGATACAACCACTGGTTTCTACGTTCTTGCGCCGTTCTTTTCATCGTCACGTAAATTTTGAACCCCAATTTTCCTTGATCTCTCAAGTATTTTCTCTTAGGCTGACCTCTTCAGTTCTTCCCTAGTACTTTGCTTTCAAATATATTGATTATGAAGGTGTTGTATCTAATAGCATGTCATTAAATTTGACTTTTCTTCTTTCCTTTTCCTTTAGCAGCTTACGCTCACTTTAGAATGATCTTAGTACTTCAAATTTGCTTTCTTTCATTCCTACTCGTTGTCAATTTCCTCCATACTTAGAGCTCAGTTGTTTCAAGACGAGTCTTTTCCTTTTTCCCCAACGAAGAGCTTCCACTTCCACACAACGGGGTACTCCAAACTAATGATTTTGTAAAAGATTTTCTGGTTTGTATATTGATACGCTTGCTAGTTAGAATTTTTTCTTTCTCTTAAATGCATGGTTTGCCATGGCTATTCTACTCTTTACATCCACCAAGCATCTATTGTCTTCCGTAATCATACTAACCAGGTAAGAAAACTGTTCAACGTGGTTAATTTTTATTCCATAAATCTTTACGTTCGGTTTCATGTTGATATTGTTCTTTCGCGCAGTCATTACTTTAATTTTATTCTAATTCACTTTTAATTTGCATTGTTTGTGAGTATATTTAATATGTAATAAATTAAATTCAGCGGAATTGCTCACTACTTTTACAGGAGATGATGGAAATATTCTCGTAGCTAAAGGCAGAATTCGACTGTATTGAACTTGTTTTGGACCATTCTTTTATTTTTTATAATTTACTTTACGTCGCACCGACACAAATAGGTCTTATAGCACCGATGTGATAGGAGTGAGGAGGAAGCATTTTTTCTGCTTGTTTAACGTCGCACTAACAAACTGAAGGTTTTCGGTGACGGAGGAATGGGAGAGGACTAGGATTGTCAAAGTGATGGGCATGCCCTTAATTAAAGTACAGCTCTAACATTTGCCTGGTATAAAAATGGGAAACCACGGAAATAACATCTTCAACCCTGGCAACAGTAGGGATTTAACCCATTGTCTCCGGAATGCAAGCTATTAGCTACGTAACTCAAACCGCGCAGCCGTCTGCTCGATTCGAACACTGTATATAGGATTTCCCGTGTAACTGAGTTTACGTAATTGGTGATGTCCCCCTTAAGTTCACCAATTGTTCTGAGGTTATTATTATATACCGAGGATTTAATGATACCCGTGAGTAATTAATCAGGGGTCGTAAAGTACACTCCTCTCATGATGTGCTTCTTTTAAATCATGGACAACTACAAATTTATAATTATGCAATTTAAGTTCCTTAGTACGGCTCAATGTGGTGACAGCACAGACAAATTTGTCTCGTGTGCTAATTTTCGCATTGAAATGAAATGTCGTATGGCTTTTAGTGCCGGGATATCCCAGGACGGGTTCGGCTCGCCAGGTGCAGGTCTTTCTATTTGACTCCCGTAGGCGACCTGCGCGTCGTGATGAGGATGAAATGATGATGAAGACAACACATACACCCAGCCCCCGTGCCATTGGAATTAACCAATTAAGGTTAAAATCACCGACCCGGCCGGGAATCGAACCCGTGACCCTGAGAACCGAAGAGCAGTACGCTGACCGTTCAGCCAACGAGTCGAACTTTCGCATTGATTTAGTGGGTATCCTGAACATCAGAAATTTCATTCACTTTTCCCCGGTTAAAGTTGTGGGCCTACCGCTTCTCTGAGCATCATATGTAGATCCGGTTTCACGAAACTTCTTAATTAAATATCACACTGTATCATGAAAACAACAACCCGAATTTGTAAAACTTTCACGAAATCTCAGTTTGAAATTTTCCGAAAACTTATCACCTTCAGAGAAACTAACTTCACTAAAAACTCTCATTTCAATCATTAACGTACTGACTTCAATAGTACAGTGTTGAACAATCATGAATCAGTGCATGAATTTTTTGAAGTCCTGTACTGGGTATCACCGTCCTCGTGTAAGGATAATACGTCATTGTGATTTTAATTAGGTTCGTCCTGTAAAGGACTGTTTTAAACATTTAATTTTTTTTACCTCGTCCAGTGTCCATGGGCTTGAACAATTTATCGAAGCCGACATGGCATTGACTCAACAAGCATTCTAAGGTGTTCCTCGTCGACTGCGAACTCTTCCCATGCGGCCAACATAGTCCGACAAAACATTCTGCGAACGCGGGGGGAGGGTAAGGCCTGTCTTTCTGTATATAGAGCTTCCATGTTCCCTACAGATGTTCAGTATGGTTCAAGTGTGGAGCTCGAGGGACCCAATTGAGCAGTTCAGTGGAGTCCTGTTCAGAAAACTAATCTTGTACACGATCGCTGGTGTGGACTGGGGAGTTGCCTTGCACGAACTCATCTGGATAGAGCTCTCTCATACTCGGAACCATAATACTCTGCGAAATATCCAAATATGATTCGATATGAGACGGACATCTGACCCATGAAGCACTTCAGGTCCATCAGAAGATATCCACACCATACACGACACATATGTACGGCCACTGCGTGAATTCTTTCCTATGTATCTTCTGTCGTATCAGTCTCCCTGCGACCTGTAAACACGAACCGGCCTGATCTCGGCCGAAATGAAAGAAGTCTCGTCACAGAAGATCACAGTTACATTTCAACTATCTCGGCAAATACGCACCAATCAACCATCGATTCATCGGGGAGAGACTCTTTGGCAATGAGCATAGCAAGTTAATAACTACTGTTAGACATAATTAAAATATGAACGATATTTTGATAACTTTGTATTTCAATTTCAAACCTTATGGAGGACTTTAGACACGTTTCATCATCAACCCTGCAAATTTGTGTGTGCGATATTTCTTGGCATGTGTGGTGAAAGTGAAGAGTTTGCACATAGAATTAGCAAATTTCACTATCCGAAGATGCTGAGTAGGAGTTTTTCAACCTCATTTCATAACTCGCATTTCAAATATCAATACATGTATCCCAATCCTATATTTAATATATAAAATTAAATAAAAACTATGCTTGTGAACCACACAACACACCTCCGACGTCCTTGTGTCTGCTAAAACTGATTGCTGCCCAACCAGATGGCCCGATGGTGTGGTTCTCGCGTTTCTCAGCCATGTTTCTTGAATTTATGGACCAAGGTCAATCTCTCTCGTGTGAGGTAGATATTTAGGTGCCCTCGCCCGACTGAGAGAATTCTGACTATACCAGGTCGAAACCAGGATGACCTTATGGTGGGCACATAATTCCATAATTGAGTACGAATTTCTGCCTGCCATTTATTTCGACATGTATCTGGCAATACCGTTTAATCAAAATAATGTTTGTTTAGAATGAACTTTATATCTTTCGTAAACATATAAATGGTACCGTTTATGTACGTACTTCCACAAAAAGGTTCGATGTGTGGTTATTGTAATTTCATGACCCATTGCTCCAGTACTAAGAACATTAACACTGAACGGGTGAATATTATTTAAGCTGTATCGTTGTTAATTCCTTGTATTTACTCATCAATCGTGAAATAGCTCTCTGTGGAATGTTATCGTATAAAGGTTGTTACTCCTATTAGAGAAATCATCATCATCATCATCATCATCATCTGTTTACCCTCCAGGGTCGGTTTTTCCCACGGACTAAGCGTGGGATCCCACCTCTACCGCCTCAAGGGCAGTGTCCTGGAGCTTCAGACTTTGGGTCGGGGATACAACTGGGGAGAATGACCAGTACCTCGCCCAGGCGGCCTCACCTGCTATGCTGAACAGGGGCCTTGCGGTGGGATGGGAAGATTGGATGGGACAGGCAAGGAAGAGGGAAGGAAGCGGCCGTGGCCTTCAGTTAGGTACCATCCCGGCATTTGCCTGGAGGAGAAGTGGGAAACCACGGAAAACCACTTATAGGATGGCTGAGGTGGGAATCGAACCCACCTCTACTCAGTTGACCTCCCGAGGCTGAGTGGACCCCGTTCCAGCCCTCGTACCACTTTTCAAATTTCGTGGCAGAGCCGGGAATCGAACCCGGACCTCCGGGGTTGGCAGCTAATCACGCTAACCACTACACCACGGAGGCGGACTATTAGAGAAATACGAGACAATATTGTTCCTGCACATGTCATCATTTCATTAACCGCTTATAACTTTTCCATTAAATTTAAAGTGTTATATAAATACCTAGAGGATGAATAATATTTGCACCTATTTCATACAGCAGGGTCGGTCGAACTTCGTATGTGTACATAGCTGTCACATGCTTGTACCGTAGAACCACAGATCGATACTGACCTATACCCTTCACTATCACAGGAGATGGATGCATTTATTTATGTACTTGTTCCTGATGCTACTTCGTGGGACACATCAATAAACTTCTCTACTTCGTGGCTGGAAAGCTGGATTGAAAACTTGTGTACATGTGGCGCGTGTACTTACCAATTTATTGGTAACTTACGTTAGCAAAGAAGATAACAGATCTGAATTACCTCGATGCATCGATGATACTGACTTCCTAAAGACATGTTCAAGTTCCTGCAGGTGTCATAGTCAATGGCATTGCCAAAACCTTCTTACGAAAGATTGCTTGGCTCGATTCCCGCCCAAATAGTGCGGGATTTTAAAAATGAATAATTATTTACGCATCTGCCACGGAAAGTGATCTTTTACATTATAAGTGAGATGTTAACTATCCAGTGGTGTTCCTCATATAGTGGGTACTAATCATCGGCAAGCCAGAACCATGGTGTTGCTCATACAGTGCTACTAATCACAGGTACTTTTTGTTTTTCGTGAATTGCTATGAACTTATGAGGTGTACCTGGGGTTATGTTGTAATAATACACAGAATTTAATGTTATTTGAATCAGCGAAGTGTCCACTAAGCTACCAGAGTCGTAGACATGGTCCTCTGGTCCTGGGTTAATGAGCTTTACTTCCTTTTAAAGTCCAGTGCCTCCCAATAATCACAGTCCGATAAAAAAGGGGGTCGGTATAGTTATGAGAGTCACGTAGCTATGAACGTGCATTCGGGAGATGGTGAGTTCGAAACCCACCATCGCCAGCCCTGTACGGTTTTCCATAGTTCCCCATTTTCAAGCCAAGAAAATGCTGAAGCTGTACCAAATTAAGGGCACGGTATCTTCCTTCAAATTTCTAGTTACCGAGCTCGATAGCTGCAGTCGCTTAAGTGCGCCCAGTATCCAGTATTCGGGAGATAGTAGGTTCGAACCCCACTGTCGGCAGCCCTGAAAATGGTTTTCCGTGGTTTCCCATTTTCACACCAGGCAAATGCTGGGGCTGTACCTTAATTAAGGCCACGACCGCTTCCTTCCCACTCCTAGCCCTTCCCTGTCCCATCGTCGCCATAAGACCTATCTGTGTCGGTGCGACGTAAACTGTCTGTGTCGGTGCGACGTAAACTATCTGTGTCGGTGCGACGTAAAGCAACTAGCAAAAACATTTCTAGTTCTGTCCTATCACCCCGTCGTAGTAAGACCTGTCTGAGTCACTGCGATGTAGATCCAATAAAACAATCGACTAGAGGAAAGGGAGTAATTCAGTTTTTTAACCATAATTTATCAAGTACGAGTCTTCGATGTCGTTCTGATTGGTCACTCTTCGAGTTTTACTTTGAAACGACGGTGGGAATGAAGGAAATACTATTTTCGTGCAATCAACGAGTTGGCCGTCCGGTTAGGGTTGCGTAGCTGTGAGTTTGCATTCGAGAGGCAGTGGGTTCGAAGATAAAGGTGATTTGAATTAGTTTCCCCATTTACACACAAGGCAAATGCTTATTCTCGGTCATGATCATTTCCTTCCCACTCCTAGACCTTTCCTATCCCATCGTCTGCCTAAGACCTATTTTGTGAAGTTGCGACGTAAAATACAACATAAAATAAAACAAATTACCTCCTGTAATATTAACATTTTGAGCCCTAGGCACAGAAAAAGTGTATTTCGCAATTGAATCGGTCATCTGAGAAACCCCACATGTCCTAAACGTAACTTATGAAAGAAACAAATAAAACTATATTGGGCCTACACGGTAAGAAATACACAATAAGAAAAATTAAACCAAAATGTGAGATATCTCTGTGTTCTGCTTTGTCTTTTCTCATGGTGAAAGAGTGCAATAACAAATTGGGGATGTGGGGGTTTCTCAAATGACTGATTCAATTGTGACTGAATGTATTTCGGGGATATTTAGGCCCCAGACCTCGTACAAAACGAAATTATGGTACCGATACTTGCCCCCATTAATATTTGCATGAAATTTCTTAAGTTTTTCTTCCTAACCTCAGGTGAATTAACGTAATTCCATTTGTAACGCCCTGTGATTAGTGGAAGGAATTTTTTATAATTCGAAGATACCAGCACATAAAGGTATTTGTATTTGACGTTAATGGGAAGGTTTGCCTTCACAAGTAATCGTAAAAAAGCGCTTGTGGAATTCAAAAGACTGGATTTCAAAATCTTCCCGATATGCTGTTCGTGGCACCGGTATGGAGAGTGGCGGAAGTGATGTCATGCCACTTCATGGACATGGAGTCAAGAGGTCAAGTGAAGCAATAAATGAGAATTCCTCAACGTAAAAGGGTCTGCAGAAGTTGAATATGTAAACTCAGCTTTCATGTGAAATAAACCTTTATGGACGATTTGAAATGGTTTTAAGCCCACCTGGTGGCCATGATAATAATTTGCCATCAGAATGTTGACCGACAGGATAGGAAAAGTGGTGGTATACAATTTTTAATCAATAGATTGCGGTCCAAAATCCTGGATTCAATTCCAAACCTCTCCTCAGTGCTCGTATGGAGTGACGGCGTAAGACGCTGTTGATGGTGAATCGTCCGTCAGATGGCGACGTTAAGATTTGAGCGGACCCCATGGTGTTAATCGACAGGAGAAGGCTATGCGCGGACACTTGGCTTCACTCTCTCCCTATCTCATTATCATCATCCCACATAAAGACGTCCAGGTTGCATATGGGCATCAAATATAAAGACCTGCACCAGGCGAGCCAAACATGTCCTCTGACAATCCCGGCACTAAAAGTCATACGGCAAATAAATAAATAAATAAATAAATAAATAAATAAATAAATAAATAAATAAATAAATAAATAAATAAATAAATAAATAAATAAATAAATAAATAAATAAATAAATAAATCCATTTATAGTTTTAGGGGTAAATATTTTATATGAATAAAAATAGATGCCAGAAAATAACAGTGCATAAATAGGAAAGTACAAATAATATATAGATTGATACTTTCACAGCCCGTAATCGTGGACACGATAATAAGTTTTCGGACGTTTGGAATTTTTAAGAAATCATGTTATAAACCTTTCTACCGAATCAAATGTAATGTTTAAGTGCCAAAATATAAATCATGCTTTTACTGGTGGGCATTCGAAATAGAATCAGACTTCTAGAAAAATTATGAATTACTCACGGAAACTGGGTATCGATCTTCATTTAGGAGTTGCAAGGCATCAGCACTTACCTGAAAGAAAAAAGGAAACACAATTATTATTTTCATTTTAGAAACTTCCACAGCTATTAATATTTATCAACATAATGTACTGCACTTAAATCCAATGCACTATTATACTTGATATTACGTACTCCGGTTAAGAAGAAAGATAAGAGGCTCATTTGTTTGCCCACTTTTACTAGGTAAATTTTGAAGCTTATTTCCTAGCTTAAATGGTTCTTGTTTCCTTTACTGGCATGGCATTCAAGAATGTTCGTTCTTCACCATCTTCTGAGGAGGGTACTTTTAGTGCATTCTGTTATGCCTTAAGCAAGGAAGTGGATTGAATCCCCAAATAGCACCACCAAAGGCTATGTGGTTATAGGGAAACAGATGTCGGCGCCATGATGGGCAGTAATAATAATGCTAATTGCTTTACGTCCCATTGACTACTTTTACGGTTTTCGGAGATGCCGAGGTGCCGGAATTTAGTTCCGCAAGCGTTACTTTACATGCCAATAAATCTACCGACACGAGGCTGACGTTTCTGAGCACCTTCAAATACCATCGGACTAAGCCAGGATCGAACCTGCCAAGTTGGCTCAGAAAGCCAGCGCCTCATCCGTCTGAGCCACTCAGCCCGCTATGATGAGGGGTGAGGCAGTTTAGCATTACTGTCCTCACTGTGCCGAAATGGGCTACCGCAGCACAACTGGCCCTATGAGTGGCAATTTCATAACATCTGGATCCACTAGACGTGCTTAGAATGATATTATTCGGCACTACTCATACCTCAGCAGCTTTCGTAGTGTCACAGACATAAATGAGACAGAATTCACTGCAAGCTACATTTTGCTCTAGCTGGTGCCAAACGAAACACGTGAAAGTACAGCACCTATTAAAAAGTATAGCAACATGTGGATTTAGTGTCTTTAGCTCATATTAAGGGAAAAGCATTTGGAAATATTTTAACAATGTATTTAGGATGTACGAACAAGGTGATCGCTATCCACCAACTAAGCACATCTGGTTAATTATAAGGTTTCTTATTTAATTCTCGTTGTTGACCAATAGCGACCAGTAGTTGTGGGATGTCAATCGGGTGGAATGTGACTGCTAGTAGGTTATAAGAAGTAGTGTACGACACGCGAGTGCAGTACGAGGAACACATTGAAGATAAAGAGTATTTGCGCTAAGCATTACTGTCCTGCTTTCATTTCAAGAAATCTGCTGCTGAAAGTCATCGTTTACTAGTGGAGGATTATGATGAGCAAGTTCTATCGAAAAAAAATATGTGCAGTTCCTTCAAAGAAAACTATTTTGAAGAATCCCCGTCAGGAAGTCGTAAAATTTTAAAAACAAGATTTCCACTTCCGAAGGTGCATATGGCCCTGAGGTTCACACAGCCTACACCAAAATGAGTACCAGGTTAATTCCTGGCGGCAAAGGCGGCCGGGCATAGAGCTAACCACTCTACCCCATCACGTGCCGAGGTTAACAATGGTGGAAGCCTTTTCCACTTCTCCAAGGGCCTTCATGGCCTGTACGAAGGTGACTTTGCTTAGCTTTATCGGTGGTGTTCGCTGGTCAGTTTCCTTAGTCTCACCAAATGTAACGTTCTATGTTGAGATCTTAGCAGTAGACGAATTTGATGAAACACTACAAAACACCCATATCAGGTTATACGGAAATTTACTCTACATGTTAACTGTGTAGTAGACTTGTAATTTTAGAAGCCCCTTTTTCATTGTCTGCCTTTTAGCTACTTGAGCTAGACAGTCATGTTTATGGATTTATTCGAACTGCGTTAAATCCTACGGAGAAGAATTTATGGACGCTATAAATAGTCCTACGATAGTGGTTAGATATTGAAAAGATGAAAACTGTGCACGAATTTATGATAGACAAACGTTTCATTGAAATGACAGTATACTGCACTGAAAGCAATTACCTTAATGAAGACGATAAATGCGTGAAGATATCTGCTTTCATTCGACAGAGTAAAGAACGACCATCTGATTAGTTCAGAGTCCAGGGGTGTGTAGAATACTGAGAATGTAATATCATACGATGATCCTAATGGCAAAGCCTTGTCGCTGCACCCACAATTTTCTATTCTCCAGGTAGGAACCACTACACAGCATTTCACTGATCATTTTTCTCAGATAGGACGTCCGTTGTCGCCCTCTGGATTCCTTTCTGAAGGATATTCTGCAGAGAATTACCTTCGCTTTCTTCACTATTTTCTTTAATAATTTCCTCTTTGCTCCTTATCTTACAGAATTTTTATATTACATTTTTCCTATCTATCCAAATAGTTCTCGTGAGTCTTCTCCAGAACTGCATCACTGCTGCTTCAAGCATGGAATGTTACCAGTATGTAAAGATACTCCACATGAAAATTTTTATTTCTTCCTGGTGGCAATACCAATGTTTGTTTAAGAAAGTGTTTCTTATTTTCAAACGTTTGCTTTGCCATAGCTATATGTGAAATCTACTATAGGCATACGTGATCACATAAGAAACTAATTATAATGGGGCTTATTAAATCACGATATAAGGGCAGTGGTCTAGCTACTGGCTACCTATCCAGATGGCCGATGGTGGTTCCTAGAGTGGAATTTCACCTGAAAAGTCACGTGTAATTAGGAATGGTACCCAGCCTTACTCCACAGGATAGCTCCAGCGGCCACAAAAATAGCTATCATAATTTAAAGGAAATCCCTAGATCATATTGGTGAGTTCCGGGAAACGAATCCCATTAACTTCAATTGAGATTTTCAACATGACCAGCTTAAAATATCAGGAATGATATTCGGCATTAAACGCTGGCGAAGATCGGAACTGAGGATTAATGCTCCACTACCACCACGTACACACAGTAAAGTTGTTTTGATAGAAACGAACTAAATTTACTCATTTATTTTCCTTGAACGGTGTAGTACGGTGAAAGAACGTGTTCGCCAACCATCTTCAGATATAAAAAGAAAATATGCACAATGGTAAGTGTAATGAAATGCCTTAACGGTGCTCTGTGAATGTATCAGCCAAAATCTGATCCTGAAGAGAGATATATATTAAAGAATCCCTACTTAGGGCATAATTCCGCAACTCGTTGGACGATCAACAGAAGTTGAAGGGATATTACAGTAGATTGTTCTGTCGATCAAGTAATCAGCAAGACTGGTTGAATCTTCATATAGCACCACCGTGGATTATGCGACAATAGGGCAACACAAGTAACTATGGCTGTCGTAAATAAGGAGTACGAGGCAAAACGGGAAGTGAGGTAGCTTTGTCGTCGCTTTCTCACTGAAACAGAGTGTGCTACTTCCGCACAGCGGATCCCACGATGAACACCAGTCATAGCATCCAGGACTGGCCGTGCACCACTCATACTTCGGCAAGTTTCACACTATCACACCATCAATTCGATATACTTGTTTTATACATTGTTATAGCGTGTGCATTTTTATTTATATGTAAAATAATTATCTCTCGTGTACACTCAAATGAGAGGATAATTGTAAGTAGATCAACTACCGGTATACTTCAAGGAGAAACTTGTTTTTGGTGGCTAAGTCTGCATAAATTGAAACCTCGAAGGGATAGTGTTGTTTTCCTTCTTAATGCTTAAACTTGAGCGGCCAACAGTGTAGCTTCAAAAGATCGTGGGTTGGAAGTCGGCAGACGTAGTTAGATTTTTTGAAGAGAGAAGAAATTCCCTTCGGCACTCCACGAATTACACTGTAGGAGAACTCTTGCACAGGTCACCCAGCAGATTTAAGTTTCTCTATCAACTGGTAGAACAAACCAGTATCAAAATTGACAGGCGGGTGGTATTATTATTATTATTATTATTATTATTATTATTATTATTATTATTATTATTATTAGTAGTAGTAGTAGTAGTAGTAGTAGTAGTAGTAGTACCGAGCTCGATAGCTGCAGTCGCTTAAATGCGGCTAGTATCCAGTATTCGGGAGATAGTGGGTTCGAACCCCACTGTCGGCTGCCTTGAAGATGGTTTTCCGTGGTTTCCCATTTTTACACCAAGCAAATGCTATATCTTAATTAAGGTCACGGCCGCTCTCTTCCCACTCCTAGCCCTTTCCTGCCCCATCGTCGCCACAACACCTATCTCTACTGGTGCGACGTAAAGCAACTTGTAAAAAATAAGAGTAGTAGTAGTATTTTCTACGTGTGATTGTAAGTCGCAAGATGTCGTGATCATCAATAGATTTATAAGCACGGCGCTACACCGAATTACTCTGCAATCAGGTACTCCCTCCAGGTATTCAATCATATTCGTCATAATGATCACCCTAGTAGCGTAACGATTAGTACTATAACGCTGCCATCCTTGGGGGTCATATTTCTATTCCAGTCATTGCTAAATGACTGACTTTTCTTTGGTATATACCCAAACAGAGCTGTACCACTTAATATGAGTTCGTGGAATGAGATTTAACACTTCATTATCATCTGTGGCTACAGATTCTTAATTGCATTTTTTTTATTTTTATCTTCTTCTCCCTTTTATCAAACATTTGATACTATATAAAGGCCAAAGGCAGGCATTTATTCAAGTGGAGGCACATGCTTCCCCTAGTGCACCGTCACTGTATTGTCCTACGTAAGAGGCGCACTAGCCGCCAGTGTCTTGGAAAGATGTAGCAATCCAACTGATGAGCCCACTGCTACACTGGGGTGAAACGCTGGTAATTTCACGATTGAAAAAACCCGAAAGAGCTTAAATGTAATACCATGCTTGGTCATGTACGAATAAACAATCCGTTAGTCTGATAGACCAGTGTCACATCTGATTTTACCCCTATTTCTGAATTTCAAGAGTATTCCTTCATACTTAATATTATTTCCAGATAACACACTGTATTATAACAATCCTGACATGAAACGAAGAGTCGTAAAATTCACGTACATCAAATTGCAGTCTTAACGCCAACTTCTACAAATGACTTTTTCACATTTATGTATGTTAGAAGTTATTAAGTTTCTTATTTAACAAGTCTGAAATTAAAGAAATAAATTAACGCAGGCACGACTAAAAGAAGTAACATTCATGGCGTGTAAGTAATTTCTTGAATTCCAATAAGCACCTTGGTTCCGATGAAAGGAACTTTTAGAAACTAAATTACCTATTAAAACTGCGGGAAAACAAGTATATTAGTTGTTCATTGAAATCATATTATTTGCCACTGACACGATTTAATGCAAAAACACTCTTGATAATTGTCCATGCATTGGTAGTATAATTTTGCCACTGAAAATAACTGGGGAGTTGTATCAAAAATAAATACACCTCTGTGAATGACATTGAAAAATCGATAAAAGAGCTTATGAATAACGCATTTTGTTTTTACTGTTTTGCTTTACGTCGCACCGACACAGATAGCTCTTATGGCGACGATGGGATAAGAAAGGTCTAGGAAGGGGAGGGAAGCGGCCGTGACCTTCAATAAGGTAGAGTCCCAGCATTTACCTGGTATAAAAATGGGAAACCACTGAAAACCATCTTCAGGGCTGACGACTATCTCGCGGATGCAAGTTTACAGCTGCTCGCCCCTAACCACACAGCCAGCTCACTCAGTCGCATTTTCGTAGGTGAAGCGTATAAGCTGATATTTTACGCAGCAAGTAGAAAAATGCGCCCTTATCATTTAACTGAAACCAAGTGGTGATGGTGATTTTTCGTTTGTCTTTTATTTCTAATGCTTTAGCGTCTTACTAACACATACCGGCATTCGGTGATTCTGCAAGGGGAATGGACTGGGACTGGGGTGGAAATGGCCGTGTCCTTAATTATGGTATAGCTCCAGCACTTCATCAGTTAAAAGACCTCCTGCTCCATGATAGAATCTACTGAAGGAAGGCAACAGAAGAACCAAATCTATTTGTACAGGTTAAGAATCTTATGGAGAAGAAGAATATGATGATGATGATGATGATGATGATTTGCTAAATGCTGCATTAGTATGTATATGTAGGACTTACTGGGGATAGCAGATAAGTGAAGGGAAATGAGCGGACATGGCATTAATTTGCCTGGTGTGAAAATGGACTGTACTCGACTCTCCCCAGCTACAGGACCTGTACGACTTAAGCAACTCTCTCGGTAACTTATAATTATATTCTTGTTATAAATCAATAGATTATTCAGTTTTATCATAACTTCTCTTAGAACAAAGCTTTCCATTACAATTACCAGCTGCCTTTTCCCTAGGAATGGCTTTTTCATGTTAGGCAAGCAATCACAAGAGATTAAAGCTCTCCATATTCTATCGTTGTGGAGATTTAGAATAAACTTTTCTTTCCTGGACTTAACACTCAAAGTGTGCCGAAGGGCATTTAACTTTGAAATAAGTTCTTTTCACTTCGAGTGAGGGTTCTTTGTTCACAGGCTAGCTGCGGATAAGAAGGGATTAAATTTGTATCACGGCTACGAATGGCAATGTTGTTGAATGGCTTCACTGAATGTTCTCAGTACGTGGCCTTCTGTTATTTGCTACACATGTTGGCGAATAAGGAAGTACAATTCGTGGTTTCATTGGTCTAAAAGCAGCCATCCTCGACCCCGTATCAGGAAAACTGGACTAAAGGGTAGACACACACACTGGTGTACAATCTACCCTGCAGTTCTCAACTACTACTACTACTACTACTACTACTACTACTACTACTACTACTACTACTACTACTACTACTACTACTACTACTACTACTACTACTACTACTACTACTACTACTACTACTACTACTACTACTACTACTACTACTACTACTACTACTACTACTACTACTACTACTACTACTACTACTACTACTACTACTACTACTACTACTACTACTACTACTACTACTACTACTACTACTACTACTACTACTACTACTACTACTACTACTACTACTACTACTACTACTACTACTACTACTACTACTACTACTACTACTACTACTACTACTACTACTACTACTACTACTACTACTACTACTACTACTACTACTACTACTACTACTACTACTACTACTACTACTACTACTACTACTACTACTACTACTACTATCTATTGGTTATGCAGATGACCTTGCAATAGTGGTAATAGCAGAGAATGTAGAAGAACTGACCTTCCGAGTAAATGAATCACTGAGACGAGTTAACCTTTGGATGGTAAATAATAAGTTGAGATTGGCTCCACATAAGACTGAGGCTGTAATTTTGAAAGGTTCCAGGAATTGGAAAAATGTCCGTTTCTTATTAAATGATACAGTGATTATCCCAGGAAAGTCTGTACGATACCTTGGGGTTCTTATTGACAGAAATTGCACATTTGGTGCACATGTGAAGGCAGTAACCCAAAAGGCAGAGAAGAAGGCATCGGCATTAGCCAGACTTATGCCTAACATCGGGGGACCAAGAACAGTTAAGAGACAGATTACTGTATGTGCTCTGCAGTATATTCCATTTTACTTTATGCTGCACCTATCTGGCACAATGCACTCAGGAGGAAGATTCACCGAAGAGCTATGGAAAGAGTACAGAGGAAAATGCTGCTCAGAGTTACCTGTGCATATCGAACTGTTTCGACAGCAGCTTTACAAGTTGTAGCTGCCAGTATTCCCATTGACCTCCTCGTTGCAGAGAGAAAACTTTGGCATGAAAGGGGTGCAACTATATCTGCTGAGGAAAAGAAAGCCTCGAGGAACCAACTCTTACTAGACTGGCAAGACCGATGGGATGGCACAACCGATGTTGGCCAATGGACAAAAAAGCTAATACCCAACATAGGAGACTGGCTTAAATGTAGACATCGGCAGGTAGATTACAATCTGTCGCAGATCCTGACAGGACATGGAAGATTCGGCGTATACGCCACGAAGATGGGAAAGACGCAGGGAGATGGTTGTTGGTACTGTTCTGAAAGGGATACAGTAGAACACACCTTTTTCTACTGTGTTCGATGGGAAGAAGAACGAAGAAAAGCCTGCCAACAACTTGGCCGACAACTCACGCCAGGGAATCTGGTTCAGATTATGTTAGAGAGCCCGTTTGCCTGGAACACAGTAAAGGCAATGGCGACAAGCATTATGGGGATGAAGGAGAAAGAAGAGAAAGGAAGAACTTAATTACATACATCACTCCATTCTGATGTCATGCCGACAAGCAGTTCCAGAATGGTCTGAGTGAAGAGGGCAGGGGTTTTTAGTTGGTGGAAATCCAACTCCCACACAGAGTGGTGTCTTTAAAAGATTTTCCCCTGCCATAACAAAAAAAAAACTACTACTACTACTACTACTACTACTACTACTACTACTACTACTACTACTACTACTACTACTACTACTACTAATAATAATAATAATAATAATAATAATAATAATAATAATAATAATAATAATAATAATATGTTTCCAATAAACCAACAAATACTTTTACGATTTTCAGAGGCACCAAAGAATCGGCATATTACTCCTCATTAGATCATTTAACCGCCAGTAGATGTACTAACATGAAGCGAACGATTTTGAACATCTTCAAATACCAACAGGCTGCGCCAGGATAGATTCAAATATCTTCAGTAGTTTTCAAGTTGTAAGAAATACGCTTTACACGCACCCGCTCTTGCGTTAAGTCCGGTGGGACTTGTACCGAAAAACGGTCCGTTAATTATATCTGACTTATTAATCCTATTATCGAAATGATGCACATGAGAAAAAAAGGTTTAGAAATTAATTTTCACTAAGGCAAGTAGATTTCCATGAAGTTTGGTTGTGTATATTTTGAGGGAGTGCAAAATCACGGTTTCGGTTTCGTATTAACCACAGATAGTTCAGGGATTTAGAATTTATATATGCCCTAAAACCTACCCAAGGACAGGTGGATTCTAAATATTAAGCTTGGTGGAAATATATCCAGTAGTTTTCAAGTTTTAGGACAGACAAACAGACAAGCAAACAGACAAACACCAAAGCTAAAAATTATGCAGATTGTCATTATTACACCTGAAACGGATAACTGTTGGGAAATTTCGCCAAAATAGTCAATGTACAGACACACGGTCGTTACGATTTTATTTATATAGACGATAGGCTTATAGATAGAAGATAAATAATCTGCTCCACGTAGCCTGAGAAAGCGACCTTTTGTGATATTTTCCTTATTAATCCTCCTGTTGAAGAAATGCACATGAGAAAAAGACTAGAATTGTATTTCCATCAAGTTTGGTCGATTTCCAGTCAGGCTGGTCTTGTACTTTATATATTGTGGTAGAGTAAAATCATAATTTCGGTTCCCTACAAAATCCCAGTTTATTCCGGGAATTTGAAATGGTATTGACCTTAAAACCTACCCTTGGACAGGTGCATGCTAAATATAAAGTTTGATTCAAATATATTCAGTAGTTTTCAAGTTATAAGAAATAGGCTTTACACGCACCCGCTCTTGCGGTAAGTCCGGTGAGACTTGTACCGAAAAACGGTCCGTTAATTATATCTGCCTTATTAATCCTATTATGGAAATGATGCACATGAGAAAAAAGGTTTAGAAATTAATTTTCACTAAGGCAAGTAGGTTTCCATGAAGTTTCGTGTATATTTCGATGGAGTGCAAAATCACGGTTTCGGTTTCGTATTAGCCACCAAGTTCAGGGATTTAGAAACGATATTTGCCCTAAAACCTACCCACGGACAGGTGGATTCTAAATATTAAGTTTGGTGGAAATATATTCAGTATTTTTCAAGTTTTAGAAGGACAGATAAACAGACAAACAAACAGACAGACAGACACCAAAGCTAATAGTTATGCAGATGGTCATTATTACACCTGAAACGGATAACTGTGCGGAAATTTCGCCAAAATAGTCAATGTACAGACACACGGTCGTTACGATCTTATTTATATAGAAGACAGATTATGTTAATTCTATCTTTAGTAATGTTATTGCATGCAGCCATATTTGATTACTGCCTGTCAAGCCAGTGAGTATACAATTCCTCTAACCACGGAAGAATACTATTCTCTGCTAGTTACTCTTTGATTCTCTAAACTTTCCCAGGTTACAAATCTATTTAAAAATACGGCAGAGCGTTATTAATAACTTACATGCTGCTAAGAGAAAAAAGTCTACGTACAAACAGACGCCATCATAACATACGCCTTAGACATTACCTGGGAACACCTATCGAAGAATAACCTAGCTACACTAGAAGGAGTGAAAGTCATGCATCTTAAAAGTTCTCTGCCTGCAAAAAGTGCTCCTTCGAGACTCACCTAAAAGCTCACCATACAACCGTTCTATACAGAAGAACTGCGTTTAAAAGTACCATTGTCTTCTAAGACACAATACCAAGCTTCGAAACAAGAACTGCTGGATAAAACTAGCGAATATATGCATATAATTTTACCAAACAGATGGCATGATAACGTCATAGTGGATGAATTCTGACTGCGGCATAACATAACGTGCTTCGTGTTCAATGTTCATAAAACCATTGAAAAGGACAAGCAGAATAATATAAGTACGACAGACATGTCAAGACGAGTTACCCGACCTGCGAAACATCAAGGGTCCTTTGGTTATTTATATTATTATTCCATAAAGTATGTGTATTGTCCTTAAGCATAATAAATAATTACGCACTGTAGGCTGGCTATTGGTATTTAAGAATCATACTGTATAAAACCATGGTAATTCACCATACAGTGACACTTCTTAAGACAATTAAGTATGAATCCTAAATATTCAAGTAGAACATTTTAGTATTGTTATGGTAAATTAATTCATAAAGGCTTCAGTGAAACCATTTACATAAGTCGGCGGAAAGGTAGGGTGGTTCTTTTGGCTCTTATCATTAGACAATTCACAATCGTCGACTTAAGACTGTTTTTTCTTTAAAAAAATCGACAGTCTGTTAGAGGAGGTCAGTAAAATTTCATATTTCCTTATTCTTTGCGAAATGTATGTGTGAGCATCATTAAGATTTCTACAGTAATTAAGAGTTTCTTCTACGGTCTGTGTGATGAATATGTAAGTGAGTTACAAATTCTAGGTTCACCTCACCCATCTCCTCTCTACACACCTGTAATTAGTCAGACTCGTGAGCGGCGTATTGATCGCTATCGGGTATCCAAACACAGAACGCCTCGGTTTTGAATGCCTCGTTCATGTGAGTAGTTAATTAATCTTCAAACATTTTCTGCTGTACAATAAAACAGATTTAATAATTTGATAGTATACAGTAAAATAAATGTTGATGTGCGCGTAGAGGACACAATACATGCTTGATTGACCCCGAAGGATGCGGATTGGATTTCCGTCTACTTATTTCGAAACAGACTTACATTTCTGGAGAGGCGGAAGGACACGAACTCCAAAATTCAGAAAAGGTCGAGGAAGTGACCACTAATCCCTCTACCCGAATTCTGCAACTTGCTTTCAGGTAGAAAACAGGTGCGCCGGCGGCAGAGAAGAGCATAGTATAGGTGAATCTAATGCCGAGAAATCTACTGGAAAGTCTTGTTAGAAGTGTAGTATAGCGATAATGAAGACGGAGAACAACGTAAAGCTAATGTATAGTGAATGAGGTCATACACTCATACTTTATAAAAAAAAGGAAACATTTTTCATTTGGACATTACAGAAAAATGAAGTCTACTAGTGATCAGGGTTGGAGATACTCGAAGGAGAACTGTAATGCCAAAGACTTTACACTGGAGAGTGAGCATGTTTTGTCTAGACGCGTGGGATATTACGCTCATAATCCATCTAGAGGAAGAATAATAACATATTTTTACATTCGGCCATATATTGTCTACTCCGGTTCCGAACGAAACCCGTAAGAAAATATAGTACAATTCACAGATTGCACTTTTCGAAAGCCAACGGCCGTAGCCGTGTTGAAACACCGGATCCGTGAGATCTCCAAAGTTAAGCAACATTGGGCGTGGTCAGGAGTTGGATGGGTTGCCACGCGCTGTTGGTGGGGGTAAGGTAATGGAGGAGCGGAAAGGAACTGGCCACCCTACCGTACGTAAACTCCGGCTCAGGAGCACCTCTGCGGAGGTTCGGACCTGCCTTCGGGCAGAATAACCCTTGCTTGCTACTTTTCGAAATGTGTTTCGTACAAAGTTTAAATCTTATCGTTACGGTAGCTTAAACATATCTTCCGAATAAAACAAAGACACCTCGGTACAGGCCACGAAGGCCCTTGGAGGAGTGGAAGGTAAAGGCTTCCACCATTGTTAACCGCGGCACGTGATTGGGTACAGTGATTAGCTCTACGCCCGGCCGCCTTTGCCCCCCCAGGAATTAACCTGGTACTCGTTTTCGGTGTAGGCTGAGTGAACCTCAGGGCCATATGCACCTCTGGAAGTGGAAATCTCGTTTCTTAAATATTACGACTTCCTGAGGGGGATTCGAACCCACGTCCTTCCGGGCGAACCGAGCACGCCTTTACCGCCTCGGCCAGGTAGCCCCTATCTTTTGAATAAAAGTACTTGCAATTGAAGCTTATTATTATATGGCTCACTGATGCCGGCCTCACGGTGTACGGGTAAAGTGCCTGCCTCTTACCCGGAGGCCCCGGCTTCGATTCCCGGTCAGGTCACAGATTTTTACCTGGATCTGAGGGCTGGTTCGAGGTCCACTCAGCCTACGTGACTACAATTGAGGCGCTATCTGACGGTGAGATATCGGCCCCAGTATAGAAAGCCAAGAATAACGGCCCAGAGTTTTCGTCATGGTGACCACACGACACATCAATCATCTGCAGGCCTTCCGGCTGAACAGCGGTCGCTTGGTAGGCCAAGGCCCTTCGGGGCTGTTTTACCATGGGGTTTGGTTTGGTTTTACTGATGTATTACTAGGAGTGGCCAAGAGAAAAACACATGTCTGCCCCTAGTTGTGGCGTTCGTGTACTGGCGGTAAGGACAGTTTTGGGCAAGTTGCTGAGTTCGGGTGTTGAGCAGGTAAAAGTTGCGGAGTTCGTGTGAGCCGGGAGAGGTACATGGGCAGCGTTCCACTCACACTACAACAGAAATTACTAGATTAATTACTGGAGGCAAAGCATGAGCATTCTAGTGCCTTTAAATTCCACTTCTACACAGTCTTTCATCTCCCGTGTGGGTATGTTGCGATTGCCTTGTTCACATTTTCCTTGATTTTATTAATACTGCTTCTTCGCGTATGATGCATATAACATCGTGTTCGACAGTCATATACATTTTATCGGTGTGAGATTTGATTGATTCAAGTGACTTTGGCGATAGCGCAAACTTAATCCAAGCTGTTTTGGTTTTAGGTAGGGAAACACACTCTAAAATCTCATAAGGTAATAACCATTTATTTCCTGCTAAAAATGAAGAGAAGGTTGGAGTACAACAGCAAATAGAATGAACCCACAAGCTTGTCAAGATACAAATAATCCATGTTTGGTGTTGTAATTATTGTTTCAGGTAAGGTGCAAAGCGTGGTGTAAAGGTTTGCTTGGTTCATCTGGATGGACGTTGGTTCGAATCCTCAAAAGAAAATCGAAAATTGAGAGAAAAGTGATTTCTACTTCTGGAGAGGTACACTGCGTGGAGATGCACTCATCCTTCACAAAAAATGAGTACCAAGTAAATTGATGAGACCACAAGCTACAGCTTTACAGCTACCTGCTCAATCCCACTTACAAGGAACATGCCCGGAGTTATATCTCGGGTCTTTTACTTGTCTCTAAATTCTATGACGACGGCCATTGTTCCGAAAGACGTCGTAGTGGGCCAGTGTAAAAGAGCCACTTCGAAGTTCTAACAATAAACCTCTTAGTCAATAGCCTACTGCCGTACGTCTAGACTACTACACGAAGGAGATAGTCAAATATAACGTTATCTTCTCAATCCAACTTTACGATAACAAAAGCATTACTTCATCTATAGTGAATAAGCATCATGGCTTTCTACATTGTAGTTGGATTACATCCACCTACCTGTGTTGAAGGGGTTTGACAATCGAATGGTAATTTCTCTGGCATCTAACTTAAACGAACGTAGTTTGAATCTCGTGCAAAGCATGTGAAATTCTTGAAATGAAATGTTCCGTCATTAGTATCAGTAATGTTATTTACTCTTCTGTGACGAGATCCACTTCGTAATATTTATGCATGACCACCCTTTATTAAATCTTGCTCTCTTCAAACACCGACGACATCCGGACAGTTAAACTTGAGGATTTCTTCTTATTATTATTATCCTTATTATTATTATTATTATTATTATTATTATTATTATTATTATTATTATTATTCACGTCCACCTTCAAGCTTTACTTTCTGAAACATCCACCGCCATTCATGGAGGAAGCGGAGCTATAGCTACATCAGTTATTTACTACTACTAACAAGGCCACATAGGAGGTTACGCCTTCTCTCTGGCCAGGAGAGGTGACGTGATTGGGGAGAAGTGTGAGAATAAGGAGATGGGAAAAGGAAGATATTCTTTATTAGGGCTTGGCAACGAAAATGGAAATTACGGGGGATGTGTGGAAGGAGTGGAGGGTTATACTAAGGTGCTCTTGCTGGAAGGAAGCGTGAGGAGGTGGAGGGTTGCGCTGATGTTGTATACGGAGGTCGTGAGGAGTCTGATGATATCAAGTGTTGGAAGTGGTGAACGGACGGGTTGACGATGCTGGTATGGAGGAGGGGCTCGCCGGGGGCGACGGCGTGTATTGTTGACGGGATGGCTAGGGAGAGGTTGCGGAGGGGATCGAGAGGGTTCCACTTGATGTAGCTGGCGGTATATGTGCGCTCCCGTGCTGATGAGGCGCTGGACGTCATTTTCTGTAGGTAGATGGAGGCGGACCAAGTATGTTGGACCGTAGATGATCTGGATCCTGAATGCTCTTCGGCAGGGACACCTTCTGCGTGGAGTTCACTGAGTATTTCACGGTCGGAGATGGCGGGATTCACACCGCGAATGACACAGCTGTACATAGCCTGAGATGTTGTTGTTGATGGTGGTGGTGTCGACGGTGATGGTGCGGCGGTTGCTGATGTAGTGGCAGGCGTAGCAGAAGCTTCTTCTTCTTCTTCTTCTTCTTCTTCTTCTTCTTCTTCAGGTTGCTGAGGTGTAAGGTACCGGGGGGAGGGGTACCTACAGAAGACTGGGTCTGTCAGGGGTGTCAGAGACAGGAAGGGACGATGACATAATTGGGGAAGGATGAGACAGAGATATAGTAGTGAAAGGAACGAAAGGATGGGTATGTACAGATGTGGTGGTGGTTGTGGTGGTGGTAGTGATGGTAAGGGCGGAATGGTACACAGACATGATGGGGAGCTGACTTTCCAATCGTGGAAGCAGCTATATGCTTTGTTGGGTCCGGCTGGGAGCTGTATTAAAGATGTGGAGCCATCCGGCCGGCAACAAAAATGATGGGGAGTGTCTTCGGGGAGTTATCGTAGATCGGAGCTGTCCGTATGCGCAGAGATGATGATGGTGTTGATGTGTGTTGTGCGCGTGTTTTTTGATCATCAGTTATTTTAATTACAAGGGCAGACAATCTCATTGCTTTTGCTCCTTAAGTAAAGAAAATCATTTGTATATAGTTAACCTTTCAGCATGGGAAAATTTAGGTTAAAACTATGTTTGCATATCATCCAGCATTTCTACTACATTATACTTTCAACCATCAATCAGACAGCGAAGAATGTCATTACAGTCTTTGAAATAACGATAAACTGATCATCACGAACATTTAAACTATTTGCATCGACTATTTGTTAATCACACTACAATATCACTTCACAGAACGTCGGATTTTATTTCCCAGTAGATCAAATGAAACCCAAAACGTGACAACCCAGCGAATTGTCTATTCAGTACAGGTCACTCAGATAAAACTTGTATTCGGGAAATGGCAGGTTCGCATTCCATTGATGGTTATGACATGGACATCCTCGTATTAGCAAACAAGGGCCCTTTACTGAACATAATGGAAAATTACTACATACACCTAGACCAATACTTTAATGCCAGTCACAATCTCAATGAAATCTCAGAGAAACCCAACATACTCTTCGATCTATTTATCACTTTCCTCAGAAACAATAATGCAGCCAACCTAAACTCAATCCTAAATTTAATCAAAGGTACTTTTCCAAGACAATTACACTTTCTCCCGCACCCTTCAGCCCCACCTTGAGCCCTCTTCCTAAGCCATATTTCATTTCAATACAAGAACTTACTGATTTCCATGATTATAATTTTTACAACACCCCATTTATACTTTATTCTTTGTTAAAAACCTCTTAGTATGTATATTCCTTGTATTATTAACTATTACCATAACATCTCATTTCACTTGTTATTCTTTAAAATAACATTGTCTTAGGATTTCGCCACAAATGATCTTTGCTCCAATACGGCTGATGATGACCCCTAGATGGGTCGAAACTAGTACCGTATAATTTTGTAATTTTGTGAATATATTGTAGTATTGAAAAGGTGGAAACGTTTACGTTATTATTATTATTACTTATATATTATTCGCATTCCATTGTCGGTAGCCCTCCAGATGGTTTCCCCATTTTCATATGAAGAAATTCTGCACTTCTACTTAAAAATGAATCTATTTGAGTTCACATCACATTCCTATTCCCATCATATCCGACCAACGCAGGAAACCTCCTTGTGTAAGTGGGGCGTAACACCGCTGACAAGATCAAACCCAGATGAAAGTAACTTTATACCAATTAGATGCACAGACCATTTCAATGTGCATATATATTCGTACTCTATTCATCTGCATCATATAATTTGTATTATTTGTTTTATGTCGCACCGACACAGACAGGTCATATGGCGACGATAGTATAGGACAGAGCTAGGGAAGACGAAAAAAAGTAATCGTGGCCTTAATTATCTTCCGAATTCAAGCTGAGAGCTACGTGACGCAAACCTTGTAGCCAGCTCACTCGGCTGCCCCACGTCAGCTAACAGTTCTCCAAATGGCTTTTACGTGTTCATGGAATTATCTGCTTGTTCGTTAGGCTTCACGGTCAATGCATATTCGAATCATTTTATGACATATCCAGAATAACCACCATGTACATCTCAGACAGCAGCTAGACAAGCTGGGCTTTTCGTCCTGAGGGTACACAGCATATGAGTAGGCAAGCGAGCGGACGAGCGATCATAGCACAGTCAAGCTCTGTCATTGGCGTTTCGTAATAATACCTGATTGGGGACCTGGCGATGTTTGATGAAGTGTGTTTTTGTTTTTGATATTACAATACACATCGGAATGCAAACAACACCCCGTGCTCTACATGACGGTCACCTCGTATCATAGTTTTAATGTTGTGGCCATACGTGTTTCAGAGAGTGCGTGATGGAGGATCCATAGAGCGAACAAGACGATCGACAAGGTCCCGCAGATACTCATTTTGGTTTAAGTCCTAGGTATTAAGGAGTCATAGATTTTGAACTCGTCATCGTGAATTTACAACCACTGTTAGAGATTTCTAGTCGTGTGACACTGTCTTACAGGAATATCTCATTCACCTAATAGAAGACAATAAGCGTGTATGAGTGTACGTGAACTGCAAGAACGGATTCATTACCAGTTTGATCGAGAGTGCCTTCTACTTGAATGAGTTCTCCCAGGGAATGTAATGGAAACATTTTCAGACCATACAGCTGCTCTTCGAATGATGATTGCAGGGCCTTTTTTTTTCTCTCGACTTCTTCTCGCCGATGGTCCATCCATCTTATGAAGCAGAATACTGGGCTTACCGTAGATGACAACCTTTCGCCGTTCAGTGGAGGACCAGTTACGATGCTGCTGTTCAAATTAAAGCCCGATAAACCTTCGTTAACATACGTGCGGAGACCTTCCTTTCGGTTCAGATCCCCATACACATCAGTGTTTGCTTAAGTGTAGTTTTACACGGCCTTCTTGTAACTCTCGGGTTTAATTTTGACTTTGAGCTAGTCCACGGTAGCGTGTCTGTCGGCTCACACACATATTCGTAGCCAACGTTTATCTTACACTAGTAACACGTGGTGCTTCCCAGCTTTCATTTCAGTTATTTTCAAGTACAATTTGTCCACTCTTTGTTCACGAAAGCAGCACGCGAACAGTTCACAAATGTTTGTTTTCAGGAATACTACTAACCTTGGCCCGAATTCTGATAATCAACCCTTTTCTCTGCTCAGATAAATCACTCCTTTTACCCAGGAATGCAACGATTCATGTGAGTATCACACATCTTATATAACTACCACGCCATTTCACGACACGTGACGTACATCTACTGTAGGACGTGGTCATAAAAATATCACTCGTACTTTTTCGCTTCACTGAACATGCACCTGATGATATTCAGAGCCCTTTCGATTTTACAAGCATATATACGTTATTTAACAATAAATAATGAATGCACATATTATATGTTATAAATACCAAGGGTGATGTTCAATAAATTTCCAATGTCATTGAAATCATTTAAGAAAAGGCTAGGAAAACAACAATAAAGGGAATCTGCCACCTGGCCGACTGCCCTAAATGCACATCAGTATTGATTGATTGATTGATTGATTGATTGATTGATTGATTGATTGATTGATTGATTGATTGATTGATTGATTTTTGTACAAGAAGTAGCCATAGGTAGTTAAGAAAGGCAGTGATACATTTCATTTTCTCTTGTTCATGATCATGGATATTTCATGAAGGATCGATAAAACCGTAGAATATTTCCTTTGAAAATGGTGCTCATTTTGAATCCATTCGGGAGGTCAAATTAAATAAAGCATTTTTCTTCCTTCGGGGAAGCTTTGGTATATAACTGTTAATTTCAGAAATCAACATGTATAATTAATCTGCTCGTAAATTATACATTCATTAGGATGTAACTTGAAGCTTTAAGTGGTTTCAAGTGTTCGTGCTGTAGTAGAGGTCTACTTTAAATTATCCCCGCGCTGCCATGTATCGACCAACTCGTTCACTTTCAGTCTCACGTACAAACACATATATGTGTATACTCAATCAATATGCAGATGTTTGGAGATGGGAATGGACTTGGAAAATTGAGTAGGACCAGATGATTCCCGCGGATGTCAAATAAAACTATCCGGCGCTCTGTAAAAGCTTTAAACAAATGTGCCCGGATACAATTTACAATATTACAGGAATATATTTACTAAGGTTGCGCATTAAAAATTCTACAGAACAAAGTTGTATGAAGAAAAAAATGTAGGGAGGCCGTTTTGGATTGATAGTTAACGGGGAAATATGCAGGTTTAAGCAGCATACTTTGTCATAGTAGTTTGCTACGACAGTTCTCGGACATATTATTACACATACGTTAAGTATTAAATTATACTGCTTCAACTATTAACATTCGATTACATCTTCGCATCATCATAACGAACAATTATTTTCTGTACGGTGTAAGAGATGGTAATGTGCCCTCAAAACGAGTCCTTTAATGTAGGCCTACACACCAATCTACTGATACGGGACTCTGGCCAACCGACTGCAATGGAAATAGATACTGCAACTTTGAGCATGGAAAATTAGCTTCTTGCTAAACTACGTACATTTAATTGGAAACATTAATTTGAATACCCAAAATAGTTTACCCTTGACTTCAATAATAATAATAATAATAATAATAATAATAATAATAATAATAATAATAATAATAATAATAATAATAATAGAAAATCGAGAAATATACATATTTCAGGAAAGATATGCTCCGCAAGTATTCATTCATCCATGTCAGACATGAACGAGCAAGTTAATTCTGATGGGCGAAGGGGGGCGATGATGGTGATAATTATTATTTTAACGCGGACAACTTCTTTTGCTCGTGGTTTAGCGTCGCAGTACCACATCGAAGGTTTTCGGTGACGCAAGAATGGGGAAGGACTAGGACTGGGAAGGAAGCAGCCACTGTCTTAATTAAAATGAACCCCCCAGCATTTGCCAGGTTTGAAAATGGTAAAATATGGAAAATATCTTCATAGCTGCCGACGGTGGAATTCGAACCCACTATCTCCCGAATTACAACTCATAGCTACGCGAGGAAGTACAACTGAGCAGCCATCCCTTCTTAATACTAATCAGAGAAGAAAATATAAAATTTTGACTCTTGTAAGAATTAGTTTGTCGGCAAAAATTCCGGAAGTTGATGCAATGCCAGATTAAGCTAGGGTCCTCGTGGTTCTCAACCCACGCTCCCAAGTTGAGAGTTCCTAGATGATACGCTTTTATAATTGCCTTTTAGGATAGGCCGGGGTTATGCGCATATATCATATTACAATTAGTCATAGAGTGAAGGCTAAGTCCGCGCATAAATTGAACAGCAATATCCACTACTAAGACTACAATTTATAGAAATCTTTACCAACTACCTCCCCGGCCCATTAACAGAGATGCTTATTCTTATTCTTATTCTTATTCTTATTCTTATTACATGGTAGATGCATATCAGGGGAAATAAATTAATATTTAACAATACCTGAAGGGAAGAATTGTACCTTTCTATAGCCTATTTCATCTTAAATCTCTACAAAGCGTAAGACTGGATATGCTTCGTCGTCGTGCAGTTATGTGATAATGAATTAGATTGTTACATTATTTAGATCACGATGGGAGTTGGGGCAATGTACCTGGAAATTAAAGCGTTAATTGGGCCACGACAAGACGATAAAATATAATTATTACATTTATTATATGTATTTACATTTTGATTGTCAGTTGTGAATTAGATGACGAAGGTAAATTATGATGATGTTTGTTGTTTAAAGGGCCTAACACCTAGGTCATCGACTCCTACTTATACGGGGTTAAGAAAAATTAAACGATAATTAAAACTTCAAAATGTATCTGTTGACTACAATCTAAAACGAACGATGATGACAAAATGACTATGAATCCAAAACAATCAGTGGATCCGATTCACAATGCCTTGTGAAATGAATGGCGTACGGCTTTTAGTGCCGGGAGTGTCCGAGGACATGTTCGGCTCGCCACGTGTAGGTCTTTCGACTTAACACCCACAGGCGACCTGCGCGTCGTGATGAGGATGAAATGATGATAAAGACAACACATACACACAGCCCCCGTGCCAGCGAAATTAACCAATGATGGTTAAAATTCCCGACCCTGCCGTGAATCGAACCCGGGACCTCTGTGACCAAAGGCCAGTACGCTAACCATTTGGCCATGGAGCCGGACAAAATGCCTTATTTTCTGGGATGATGCTTGTTGCCCGAAGGGGTCCAAAACCCAGGTCACCGGCCACTCATAATAGTACTTAGGTATCACTGGTAAAGCAGAACCATAATGTTTTTTCCTGTATTTATTTGTACTAGACACCGGCTGGCTAGCACGCTGGTAGCCGAAGATAGATGGAAAGTAGTACAAATATTATCTGGGAACTCATAGATGGCTTCACTTTATTGTTTCTGTGATTTAGTGAAATTTGGTAAGGTTCTCGTCTAAGCCACTTATACAATACATTGACTTACGTCTTATAATAGTACCTCAAACAGACTTTACTGCTTCATATAACTCCTAATGTCATTTCAAGGAGGTACAATCATCGTTGACTAAATGTAGCACTACATGCCAATGGGCATTCACAAAGAAATACAGTTGGCATGCCATCCCAGACGTCAGGCAGTCCGAGAGAAGGGAAGGCCGTCCTGACGACACAGAGTATATGCTTAAGGCACCCAGAGACAGAACAATATACAGACCCACTTCCAAGTTTCGGGATCTCTTGAGCTCCGCGAAAGGCAACTGCTACCCCAACACCGCCGTAGGATTCTACAGGTCTTCAGTGTCACCACCATCGGCTTTTACCGTTTTCTGCAACTCCTGGTGCAACACCGAACACCCTCAACTGGTCGGTCACGAAATATAGTACTCTCACTAGTCCCCACCACAATACACTAAAACGCTCGTTACAATGGTTAGCCATACAAATGATCAAACATTGCACCGATTTCACTAGGAAAGGCCAAACGGAAAGAGTCAACAGAGCCATGAATAACCCATACCTAAAAGATTAGAGAAAAAACTGCCAGGCGGAAACAAGGGCAGAGAACAGCTAGGGGAAAATACAATCAACCAGCGACCAGTAGCCACTACAATTGACCAACCAGCGCAGACGCCTCGACAACGCAAATATCCAGTTTGCGCAGAGAACACCACACGATGGCCCTATTATCATAACTGTATCTTCAGGAATCAGAATAAGTGATATTTACTATCTTACAGACGGCAAGAATAACGAAATGAAACAAATATACCTTTCTACTATTAAGTAGCTGCACTTTAAATTCAAGGGAGACAGCAATTTATAGCACATAGATATTAAACACGAAAGTAACAAATACATTCAGTGGACGAGTAGAAGAGCTTCTAGAGCACCAGTACCCGTACTGTATGCACGTCATCAGATAGGATGTCCAAGTACATGGTTCAGTTAAATGGAGAAAAGAACTCTGACTTACGTTTGGAGTGAAAGTATGAATACGGCATTCAAAGAGTAAGAGGACAATAACCATAATTATTTCTTTCTCTCTCTTTTCCTTTGTTACCGGTTTAACGTCACACTTACACATGGAAGGTTTTCAGCAATGCAAGGAAGGAAAAGGGCTATGATTGAGAGCGTAGTGACCGTGTCGTTAATTAAGGTACAGCCCTTGCTTGGCGTGAAAATGAAAAACCACGGAAAACCTTCCTCTTCGAACCCGCCTTCTCCCGAAGGCAACCTCGCAGCTACGTGCTTCGTAGTCGATAAACTATTAATTTAAAAGTGAAAATTGTGTAGAAGTTGTGAAATACAGTAGGCCCCCTACGTTGTAAATACTACTGTGTATGATAAGGATGTTCATTCGGTAAGTGGAAGGGATATTGGAGAGTCTCGGTATAAACAATGTTCTGGGTCTCAACATCTAAGCCAAGCTGTCGCCAGAAGTGGAAAAGTTGTTGCGAGATGTTTCCTTCAAGCATTCTATTAGGTTTACCGAGTTATCTGAAATGGTAGGGTTGTGAATGCTACACGTATCGTCGTTCACGTCAGACTGTTCTTCTGCATGGGTCTTGGTTCTTATTGTAGGATCAATTATCCATCCCAAGCTGTTGTATCGAGAGACTATTAAATGAATTCACCAAGTGATACCATTTTCGTAGATACCGTGGACGACTTTATAAATATTGAACAAATATTTCACAAAATAATTGATCAAGAATGATGGTAATTGATGTGCAAACTTGATAACACATATATGAAATCAGTTTAATATTATTATTAACATCACATCACATATCAGCTTTTGAAATGCCAGACATTTGATAATATCCAGTAATGATGAAATATTTTCATGGATTTCGTTTATAACCATTCAACGAATCACTAAAATGGAAAGTATTATATTCTTTTGTGCAATAAAACTGCTTTTAAATTCACTTTTGACGAACCAAGGAATAGTCGCTATTATTCTGGGTAACATTCAATATTTCATTCAGACATCAATCAGTTCACATTTTTCCCCAGTACAAAGAGAACCATCCGTTGAAGGATAACTTTGCAGCTTTCCATTTCATTTTCTAAATGTCAGTCCTTTATATTCCTTTTACCAACAAGTCTCACTGTTGCAGTCCATAAACTAATAGTTCCACCTGTTGCTCGACAAGACTTAAATTCTTACTTACGATGCGAAGATCTGTCCGAATTGTGGGGTGTGGTATATTATTGTACTTGGAATATCATGAGATCAATTCACATAGAAGGGATGGTAATATTTTGATGAAAACATCCTCGCTGAATATGTCCGGTCTTGTGTTCGTTTCAAAACTGGGATATTCAACGTGTTCTCTTGCTTCCTTCAGCAGAAACAATGTTGCATGTATGTATGTATGTATGTATGTACGTATGTACGTATGCATGTGTGTATATTTGTAAGGTGGTTCGATCCTCATATCGCATCACTAAAGTTTATGGAGTAACAGGTTAACTTTTCCTGGTCGGGTTCTCGATGGCTATAGAAGAAATTTTCCTGGCTTGTATATGGAAGTGAATTTGAGTCCCCATCTTTCTGCGTTTCACCGAAAACTAGTCGCAAAGGTCAATAGTGAACAGAAGCTCATCACAATAGAAGACAGAAAAGATATCTAATTTCCTCAGTAGGTGAAAAAGAAATGTTGAATTTCTGATTGCAGTTTAATCTTGTATTTAAAACGCGTCGACAGGTAGATTCAATATACTCTGTCATAAATAATAATAATAATAATAATAATAATAATAATAATAATAATAATAATAATAATAGTTTGTTTAACGCCCCACTTACTACTTCTATAGTTTTCGGAGAAGCCGAGGTGTCGGAATGTTTTTCCGAGGGAGTACATCAACATGCCGGAAGACCTACCGACACGAGGTGGACGTATCTGAGCATCTTTAAATACCACCGGACTGAGCCAGGATCGAACCTGCCAACTTAAGTTCAGGAAGCGCTCTTTCGTCTGACCAGGAGAGACCAGACCCTGCGGCCAATCGATTTCAACGAGCTTCAATGTACCTGTGTGGGGACACTCAACAGTAACTCGTGTATAACAGTTTAATTCAATGCGCTTTCGTTTTCCAAAATAAATTAGGTCAAATGTCATGACGCAGTATCCACTTCGGAGGTGGAGGTGATAGAATACACGAAGGCGTACAAATAGTACTTAAACCTGTCAGGTCCGCAACCTAATCATTTCCTGAAAATTGATGAATCCCCTATTACAATCCAACGCATGTATACACTCATGATCATAAAAACCAGAACACCTTGAAAGACAAGAGACAGGTAGTTCATATTAATGGGGCATGTGCATTAGTATGTTCTCGAGAAGGTTCACATCGATATTTAGACGCACCACCACCGACTGGTAAAATGTGCCTGAGGCTTTCGCTGTCGCTATAAACTGAAGGTAATGGATCAATGTGACTTGAGCAGACGTGCAGGGTGCCTTGTAGACGTATGCGATAAGCGTACAGTCAAATGACTGAGTTTGAACTCATGTGGGACGAAGTGTGCCGTCAGAGCAACGGGTATGTACAGAATGGTTCAGAGAAGGCCGTAGAACACCATGAAATGGTGTGGTCGCACTGCCCAGACTATCCCCCGAGAAGATCGACACCTCATCGGAATGGCATTGCAGGGCATATCTGCCCCCTCCTCGGCTCTGGCGTACAGAGGGATAGTGTAACACATCGTACACTATCAGGAGTGAGTTCGTCACCGTTTATTACGGTCTGTGTTACCGGCGCATCGTCCACTTCTCCGACCACCATTGACTAATGTGCATAAACAAACTAGACATTAATGGTGTATGGAATGACGTCACTGGGGACAGGAATGACAGCAGATAGTGTTTTCGGACGAATCCAGGTTCTGTTTGTTTGAAAATGAAGGCCGCATTTTGGTTCGCCGAAGACAAAGGGAGAGGCATCACATGGACTGCATTCGCACAAGATATATAGCGCCAACTCAGGGCCATGCGGTGTTGGGTGCTATTGGGTACAACCACAAATCACAATTGGTGCGTGGTCTACGGCACTGTGACCAGTTTGACCTACGTGAATGACATCCTGCGAGCCGTAGGCGTACCCTCTCTGCACGACACCCCAAACGCCATATTTCAGCAGGACAATGCGCGAACACATGTTGCTGCACGAACACGTGCCTTCTTGTTGTCACAGGATGTCAGACTGTTGCCCTGGCCCTCCCGATCACCGGACTTGTCGCGTATCGAAAATGTGTGTAATATGGTGATACAAGGGGTGGCGCGTTGTGACCCAATGCCAACCACCGAAGATAAACTGTGAAACCACGTGAATGCAGCATGGATGGCTGTACCCCAGGACGCCATTCGCGCCTTTTAACGTCGACGCCATCACGCATGGAACAATTTATCAGTGCCCATGGAGGACCCAGTGCCTACTAGGCAACAGAACGCATGCTGAACCCAAGTGACTGAAGAGCTAATCAGTTCTGCATAACATACTAATGAACATGTCCTGTAAATATGAACTTCCCATCCCTTGTCTTTCAAGGTGTTCAGTTTTTTATGAATATGAATGTACTTGGAGAGTTACAGTACAGTCAAGCGGAGCGGTGGCCGAGCGATCACCGATCTGCTCGTTGAAATCGGTTGGACGCAGGGTCTGGCCACTCCTTGTGGGCTAGGGTTGGGCAGACCGTAACATTCACTTGTTCCGCAACATTAGGAGCTTGAGGTGGAGTGTTTCGGTACAGAGTGCCGAGACACGGGACACAGGACACAGGACTGTAACTGCGTCCTAGAGAGAACTTCGAGAGGCAACAGGACATGCTCCGCTTCAGCTGGAATGTGCCTGAACCGAACGTGCTGTGCCAAGGCCGCACTAGACAGATTAGTTGGCCTTGGCTGTGTCTGCCTGTCGATACCGGCTGTGTGCCGCCCTGTGTTGGAGTGTCAACATTTTTTCATCCAGTTATATCTTTAATCCCAAAGCGATGACCCATGCTTTTCTTGGGCTTAAAAGTTTCCTTAATGTCCAAATTAATTTTTAACATCATTCCCCGAGAAAGTGTTGAGGGAAATTTTCGAGATATTGAAGAAAGTAAATGGAAGTTGAGAGGGAAGGAATTCGAAGTGCAGAGAGCATAACAGCACGAAAGTACATCAATGTTTTCATCCAGTTATATTTTTAATTCCAAAGCGACGACCAATATTTTTCTTGGGCTTAAAAGTTTCCTTAAAGTCCAAATTAATTTTAACGCCAATCCCCGAGAAAGTGTTGAGGGAAATTTTCGAGATATTGAAGAAAGTAAATGGAAGTTGAGAGGGAAGGAATTCGAAGTGCAGAGAGCATAAGGCGTGGCGCACATTGGGACGCAGGAGAAGCAGCTAAAGCAGTGCAGATTTTGTTAATCCACACAAATCATTGCACCATCGCAAGTTGACAGACAGGGCAGGACAGAGCAGAGCAGAGCAGGCCGGTTCTGCACCTACTTCCGCCTACCACGCGCAGTCTTCGAAACACAGTTTCCTGCGCACGTGTCACGCAGTTAGTTAAGAAATGGAGGAGAAAATTACCACAGCCGTTCGGTCTCACCATGTTTTGTAGGTACTATGTGAGTCATGTGGACTGCAATGCAGTATGTACGTATATGTATATATGTATGTATGTATGTATGTATGTATGTATGTATGTATGTATGTATGTATGTTTCGTGAGAAAATGGCTGAACAGAATTTAATGAAAATCGGTATGTAAATTCGGGGAATAAGGTACTACAGTCTAGGCTATAAATCATTTTATTCACGCTGGGTAACAAGGTAGTTTAGAGAAAGTTCTAAAATGTAATCCACCGAGCAAGTGGCCGTGCGGTTAGGGTCGCGCATCTGTGAGCTCGCATTCGGGAGATAGTGGGTTCGAACCCCACTGTCGGCAGCCCTGAAGATGGCTTTCCGTGGTTTCCCGTTTTCACACTAGGAAAATGCTGGGGCTGTACCTTAATTAAGGCCACGCCCGCTACCTTCCCAATCTTCCACCCTTCCGTCGCCGAAAACCTTCGATATGTTAGTGCGACGTTAAACAAACAGCAAACAAAAGAATGGAATCCTCATATATCTATGAAACAATCCGTGACCCAAGTTCTCGCAACATATAGAATTTAAGACAAAGATCTAATGCTGATTATGGAGAGCATCATCGCCGACTCCGTCGCCGTCATCCATCATCACATTTATGTGAAGAGATAAATACGGAATATCATTCATCATGTCTTGTCAAATATAAATGCAAACGCGTTCACAACAGATTGTCAATGTTGATTGATTTTAGTATCTTGTGTCTTGCGACAACTAGATGAAAATCTAGCAGTACATTTCTAAATACATATTTTTCCCTCTCCCCCACTGTGATCCTATTAATGAATTTACCATGCAAGTTGGTCGTGCGGTTAGGATCGCCTTGCTATGAGCTTGCATTCGGGAGATAGGGGGTTCGAACCCCACTGTCGGCAACCGTGAAGATAGTTTTCCGTGGTTTCCCATTTTCACACCAGGCTAATGCTGGGGGGGCTGTACCTTAATTAAGGACACGGTCGCTTCCTTCCCATTCCTAGCCTTTTCCTATTCCATCGTTGCCATAAGACCTATCTGTGTCGGTGCGACGTAAAAATTATAAAAAAATAATCATGAATTAAATTAGTTGCTTAGTCCATATGAACGCCGAACATCAGTAACATAGAAATATTGTTCAGTCTTGTAAACTGGCGAAGGTGGTTCTTTTCATTGCGATTGTCTTAAGCTGAATAACCGCGTTTCCATCAGCACAAGGGAAATTGTGAAGATGACTAACAAAATGAGAAAAATCTCGAATGCTTGAAGAAAAAGAAAAAAAGAGCCTCTTTATACTGGATGCCCCAGTATCACAGAGTCTAAAGAAAACATGTTATTTCTGAAAACCGACGAGACCCTGTGTGGCAATGTGCGCTCACGTCCACTTCGCAGTTTCGTAAGCTTCGCGCTGTTCTGCTCTGCTCTTCCCTGCTCTGCGGCCAACTGCTTCTCTATGTGCGCCCGGCCTAACAGCACGAGAGTACAACAATGTATTCATCCAGTTATATTTTTAATCCCAAAGCGACGACCCATATTTTTCTTGGGCTTAAAAGTTTCCTTAAAGTCCAAATTAATGTTTAACATCAATCCCCGAGAAAGTGTTGAGGGAAATTTTCGAGATATTAATTACTCACTAATTACAACTGGTGAAAATATTCTTGAATTGGTTACTTTTAAACACCTGCACCGCCATTGTAACCGTGTTATGTATATTTTATATTGACCAAAAAAATCTTAACCTAAAAGCAGCCTTTAAACGTGAATAGTGGGCGCGAATTTCAGTGTTCCGACTGTTCGTTCACGTTCCCTGGAGCTTTATGCTGGACCATGGCCATATCTACACACAGGCACGCACCACAGAGCACGTTCCGTACAGGCATATTCCCAGTTCCCACTGGCGCGGAGCATGTTATGTTGCCTCACGAAGTTCTCTCTACACTGCGCAGTTACAGTCCCACGTCCCGTGCGCCCGCTGCACAGTTCAGCTAGTAGGCGAAGGGCAGTGCATAGTGGCGCTTCTGATGGGACAGCGAGTCAGTGTCTCCGGCTCGCTTGAGAATGTTTCGGAACAATTGACACTCGGTGTTCTGGAAGAGCGGAACATAACTGTGCACCGGCACATTGTGCCGAAACAGGGACATGGTGCCCAACCCTATTGTGGGCCACAGAGCCCGCTAACTATATCACGAACTACGTACACGGTCACGGCACATTGCTGCGAGCGAGTGACTAGGCGGTTGAGTCACGTAGCCGTTAACTTGCATCTGGGAGATAGTGGATTCGATCCCCGCTGTCGGCAGCCCTGAATATTGTTTACCGTGGTAAATGTTGCGGTTGTACCTTAATTAATGCCACTGTTGTTTGCTTTCCAGTGCTAACCCGTTTCTTTATGGCATCGTCCGCATTACACCTGTTCATAACGCAGCGACGTGCAAAGAAATGGTAAAAAAGCAAGAAAAAGTTAGCAGTGATAATTCAATCCGCTAGATGGCCCGCTCTACTTGAAGGACGATAGATAGATAGATAGATAGATAGATAGATAGATAGATAGATAGATAGATAGATAGATAGATAGATAGATAGGTTTTGTTAGAATGTAACTCATCGGTATATAAGCCAGAGCCGTGGGAATAAGTAGAGAATTGCCACCTTTTGGCCGATTATTTCGCAATCATTTTAAACTGCGAGGAACCACTAGAAAAGCTGAATGTCGAGAAGCCAGCGCAGATGAATCCACACTAAAAACCACCGAGTCTCATGGAAATAAAGAAAATCATCAGAGATACCTAGTCGAGACTATAAATAAAAGCGTACTCAGTTCACCTTAAGGATGATTACACATAAGGAAATCGAAAAATTTAGAAACGAGATTTCCGTTTGTGGAGAGGAAACATCGCACATGGCTCTGAGGTTCACTCAGTCTACCCTAAAAGTTGGTTTCAGGTTATTTACTATCATCATCATTATCTAAAGGCTTTGCCTTGTCGCTGCAACCATTGATCTCTTCTCTCTGCGATTCTTTTCATCTCTCCATAACCTTGGCATCCCTTCATCTCAACTACCTCTTCAATGATCTTCTTCCGTGGTTTCCCTCTGCCTTTATTTCCCATCACCTTGCCTTCGAACAAGTTCTTTATGAAGTTATTTTGCCGGAGAGTGTGACCAAAATCTGACGCTTTTCTCCTTTTTATCGTTGTTATTAAATGTCTCTGGGTGTTTATTTCTCTAAGCACTGCTTCATTAGTTTTCTTCTCAATCCAGCTAGTTCTTGTCATCTTCCTCCATAGCTACATTTCCACTGCCTCTAGTCGTTTCACATCCTCCTTCAAGAGAGTCCATCCTTCGCAGCCATATAGCAGCACACTCCAAATGGATGTTTTGATAAACATTTTCTTTTGTTCATTATCCAAGGATTTATTAATTAAGAGCTGCTTCTTCTCCTCAAAGGCTTTTTACACAGGGAAATTCTTCTTTGTATTTCCACAATGCATCTGTTGTCATCGGTAATAATTGATCCTAAGTAGTAGAACTTGTGAACCTGGGGAGGGGAAATAGTTAGATAAAGCCGTAACTACTCTAATCGTCTTAGTGGAAGCATTCACCTTCGCTTCCTCTAACGGCCTTCGTGGCCTGTACGGAGATCGCTTTGCTATTTCCCTCGGAAATATGTGCGAGTTCAATCGACGACATTTGATTATTATACTGAGAAGCTTGTATTATTGAATAATGACATTATTCTCAATCGGCAGAAGTACTGGAAGTTCAATTAAATTTGATTGAGGGTAAATATATCGACACAGTACAACTAGAACATTCCTAGTATGGTTTGTAAATCTACACAGACAGTCAATGGGATGATTTAATAAGTGGCCAAAATATTATTTGCAGGTGGTTTCGGAGTTATGGACCAAATGAATTATTCGCTTATTGTTTCCTTTAGATTGACTCAATTCATTTCTGCACCCACCATGCACGACTAATTTGAACAATATTTATACCACGTGTTCACGGTGTATAAATTGCGAAGGCGCCCATATAATTAAAGTGCACATCACCTGAACTTAGTCAACATCTTTGTTCAAACGATCTTCCCCCAAATAATGTTCCTTCGATTTCTTCGACATCTCTGGCTCTGAATTAGGTTTTCACTTTCTCCGTCTTTATATTCCTTTCTTTATTTTTATTCAATTTATGTAGATATACACTGCAAGAGATATTTGTCTTTAAATATAAATTCCAAATATTTTCCTTTTAAACACTGTTATTTACTCGGTACCTTGCATAATTTTAAGCTTTCTTCGCTTCAATACTTCCATTACGAATAGAATCCTGAACGGAGGCTACATCGAAACCTTGATGTACCCGTAATTAATCTCAGACATACAACTTACTTACGAGGAAGGTCTGCGCGACGTTACACTTCGACTTCGTTCAAATTTTTCATGCGATAATCTGAGCTAGTGTACATTTTAAAGTCGCACGATGGTTGACTGGTTATCGTTCATTACATTTACGAATACTCTGTTGACTGAAGTGAGTAGTCATGAATCGACTCATTGAGTTGGTCTGCGTCGAAAGCCAATGGTTTTTTGAACGTGGATTGTTTTTTGGGATGAAATCACGCCATTTGAAACGATTACGATATTTTCGTGCCGTGTTTTCCCCGATAGCAACGTCTCTGTGTACAGTACAATTGCTTGAGCTAAGTTGGTTTTCTTGCAAATGACACTAGGCTAAAGATAAGCAAGATCCTAGCTATCTCAATAGCCACAATTTGTATCCAAACGCTATGGAATTCTACTGTACATTACTCCACAAAGTATACTAGAAAGAATGCACTTAATATGTAAATAAAGCTAAGGAATTCTGCTTAACCCAAGAATTGCTATAAAGAATGAATTACATTTTTTAAGACCTCTTCACGGATTGGGTCTCCGCAATTTTACTTACAGAATTTTCGATCACTTCAAGAATGAGGGGAAGAGGATTTTATTTTTCTTACAAGTTGCGTTACGTCGTACCGACACAGATAGGTCTTACGGCGACAATGGGACAGGAAGGGTCTGGGAGTGGGAAGGAAGCGGCCGTGGCCTTATTTCAGGTACAGCGTGATGTGAAAATGAGAAACCACGGAAAACCACTTTCAGGGCTACCGAGAGTGGGATTCGAACTCACTACCTCCCGAATACTGGATAGTGGCCACACTTAAGTAACTGCATCTGTCGAGCTCGGTAAAAGGGAATATTTAAAAGGCCTCGAATATCACAATAATGTCACGCCACAAGAAAATGAAATGTTTTCACCGGCAATATGCTAAGCCCCTTTCGGATCTCTTCCTTTTTTCTCTCTGATTAGTGTGATTTAGAGGAAGGTTGCCTAGATGTACTTCCTCATAAAACAATAATCACAATCATCACTACCTTATCATCAATAACATTGCACTGACTGACTCTTGTGGTTGTTGTTGTTGTTGTTGTTGTTAGGTGAAATGCGTTCTTTCTCTTCGGCTCCTACTCATCTTCACTAGATTACTGTTGCAAAATACTGAACCGTCAACTTTCTTTCTTTCTTAATCTGCTTACCCTCCAACGTTGGTTTTTCCCTCGGACTAAGCGAGGGATCCCACCTCTACCGCCTCAAGGGCAGTGGCCTGGAGCGTGAGACATTGGGTCGGGGGATACAACTGGGGACGACGACCAGCACCTCGCCCAGGTGCCCTCACCCGCTATGCTGAACAGGTGGTGCATGGGAAGATTGGAAGGGATATGCAAGGAAGAGGGAAGCAAACGGCCGTGGCCTTAAGTTAGGTACCATCCCGGCATTTGCCTAAAGGAGAAGTGGGAAAATCCCATAAAACCACTCTCAGGATGGCTGAGGTGGGAGTCGAACTCACCTCTTTTCAGTTGACCTCCCGAGGCTGAGTGCACCCCGTTCCAGCCCTCGTACCACTTTTCAAATTTCGTGACAGAGCCGGAAGTCATACCCGGGCTTCCGGGGGTGGCAGCTAAACACACTAACCACTACACCACAGAAGCGGACGAACCGTCAACTACGAGTACAAACATCTGATCAGTACCATAATTCAAAGAGTATATACCTGTACATGATTCTCTTGTCCTTTCTTGTATCAATAAATACCCTAGAATTTTTAATATATTCGTTTAGATACTTCATTTTCTTAATCGTTACGTTTCGAGTAATATAAATAAAATATGCTACTATGTAATATATGCGAATATCTTCATTAGTATTTGGATAATAACAAAAATTCTTGTTTAAAATAAAGTTACGGAAATTTAGCATGCGAAACAATGAAAATCCACAGCCTTTTTCCAGTCATTCGAACGGGTCAAGAGTGGAATAAATGAAGTCCCATCTAGCGGTGAGGATAGAAATTGTGTCGGCCACCGAAGCCTGTCGCACTTATCTGGGACAATTATTAATGACTTAGAGGTGAAATGAAATGATATTGGTGAGTGTTGTTGTAATGAAATCTTAGTACCCGGAATACCCAGAGAAAAGACTGTCCACCTCCGCTTTGTACAGCAACAATCTCATATGTAGTGAGCGGGATTTGAACCACGGAACCCAGCGATGAGAGGCCGGCGCACTGGACCTGAGCCATGGAGGCTTCCAGCGTGCGACAAAAATATAAATAATTACAAAGGTATTTTGAGGTAGTGGATTAAATTCTTCTTTCGCCAGATTAAAGAGGATAGACATTGGAAAATGAAATTTCTCTTGTTGTCCCCCCTGAAAACATGTGTACATCGCTCTTTAGCCTTCTATAACAATCATTAATTTGATTCTAAGCATGTTCTAATGAATTTATAGGATGAAAAATTACTTTTTTATTCTTGGTGTAGTCGTAAGTTTCGTGGAAAGTTGAATTATTAATAGCAAACGTGGACGAGCTCAACCAACTTTCATCGTAAACGATATTATTCTACAGTCAAGCTACAGATTCTCGACGAGCCAACATTTCTAATGCTATGATGTTATTTCATAACGCCTCGTAAGCCATAAACAGCAGTGCCGTGGGGAGAATATGCATGCAATTTGCCACATGCAAGAGTGAGACGGGCTGCCTATAGGGATGATGAGAAATCTCTTGACACGATGGGAAATAAATTGAACATGAACGCTTCTGAGAAACTTACTCAGGGTAAACAAAACACAATTTATGAAAAAAATAGTTAAAATTAAAAAGATCCCTTTATTCAGCAAGTGACAATTATCCGCAACATGTCTCAGAACTTGTACGCGCACTTCCGACTCTTGGTCGAATACAGCATCAGTAGTATAATGGGAGAGTTCTGCCGCCTCCTCCTCCTCGCGCGGCGCGAGAAATTTGAATTCTGGCGGGAAATTTGAATTTTGGCGGGAGATTTGAATTTTGGCGGGAGATTTGAATTTGTAAACAAAGCCACGTGCTTTTTGACAGCTGTCATCGACAACAACGCATCGCTAACCTCACTGCTGCCATCTTGACGGGCCTAAACCTCAGTAGTGCCAACTTAACCTAACTAGCGTGAGGTAAACAAAGCCACGTGTTTTTTGACAGCCACGTGCTTTTTGACAGACAACAACGCATCGCTAACCTCAGTACTGCCATCTTGACGGGCCTAAAGCTCAGTAGTGCCAACTTAACCTAACTAGCGCGAGATAAACAAATCCACGTGCTTTTTGACACCCACGTGCTTTTTGACAGATTTGTAAACAAAGCCACGTGCTTTTTGACAGACAACAACGCATCGCTAACCTCAGTACTGCCATCTTGACGGGCTTAAACCTCAATAGTGCCAACTTAACCTAACTAGTGCGAGGTAAACAAAGCCACGTGTTTTTTAGACAGCCACGTGCTTTTTTTGACAGCTGTCATCCGCCATCTTTAAACCACAAAGCACTGTGCTGCCCTCTTTAGATGCAAAATTCGTCACCTGTCATCCGCAGTGCTGCTATCTTGACGGGTCTAAACCTTAGTGCTACCAACTTAACCTAACTAGCGCGAGGTAAACAAAGCAACGTGCAGCTGTCATCCGCCATCTTTAATCTATAGAGCACAGTGCTGCCCTCTTTAGCTACTTACCTTTGAAATGTGGTGGCGGATAATTTGAAAAATGCTTTTTGAAAGCAGCCATCTTTGAGCACCATGCTGCCCTCTTTAGCTAGATACCTGTGGTGGCAGGCAATTCCACATGACAGCAGCCATCTTTAATCAAGAGAGCACTGTGCTGCCATCTTTAGCTAGATACCTTTGAAATGTGGTGGCGGCAAATTGAAAATTTTCACGTGCTCTTGTTTGGAAACAAACTCACGTGCTTTTTTGACAGCTACCATCCGCCATCTTTAATGAACAGAGCATAGTGCTGCCCTCTTTAGTTTGAAATGTGGTGGCCGCAAATTCCACGTGCTCTTGTTTGGAAACAAAGCCATGTGCTTTTTTGACAGCTGTCATCCGCCATCTTTAATCAACAGAGCACCGTGCTGCGGGCAATTTCGTCAGCTGTCATCCGCCATCTTTAATCCACAGAACACCGTGCTGCCCTCTTTATGGCTACTACCTTAAGCACGTAGTAGCGGGCAATTTGAAAAGTTCTGTTAGCTATCATCCGCCATCTTTAATCAAGAGAGCACCGTGCTGCCATCTTTAGCTAGAAACCTTTGAAATGTGGTGGCGGCAAATTGAAAAATTTCACGTGCTCTTGTTTGGAAACAAACTCACGTGCTTTTTAGACAGCTACCATCCGCCATCTTTAATCAACAGAGCATAGTGCTTCCCTCTTTAGTTTGAAATGTGGTGGCGGCAAATTCCACGTGCTCTTGTTTGGAAACAAAGCCATGTGCTTTTTTGACAGCTGTTATCCGCCATCTTTAATCCAGAGAGCACCGTGCTGCCCTCTTTAGATGTAAATTCGTCACCCGTCATCCGCAGTGCTGCAATCTTTAGCTAGATACCTTTGAAATGTGGTGGTGGATAATTTAAAAAGGGAAATTCTACAGCAGCCCTCTCTCGACGCTAATTAAATAATATGGCGGCTATACATGACTCCTTAAGGGTACTACGCAAGATGGCTGCTATACACAGGTTCTTATGAGACGCCCTTGGGATGCTTGCGCAAGATGGCAGTTATACATGGCTCCTTATGCGATGCCCTAGGGATGCTTGCTCAAGATAGCGACTGCTCTTATGGGACGACTTAAGTGTCCTTGCACAAGATGGCTTGAGACGCCCTAAGGATGCTTGCGCAAGATGGCGGACACAAGATGGCGCCTATACACAACTCCTTATGAGACGCCTTAAGGGTGCTTGCGCAAGATGGTTGCTACTCTTGTGAAGAAAGCTAGCTTAGAGGTTTACGTGTCGTGCTAGTTCGATTCATTAAGTTTAGGGCTTTAATGCAAAATGTTAAATATATCGAAAACGGTGCACCGTAGAGCAAAACGTACAAAATTTTTCTGCCTAATACCTAGGTTCGCAGATGAGGAACAAGAAAACCATAGTCTAATGATGGGATCAACGGTTCGGTTCCTACTTAGGCCCTTTGACATTTGCTCTGTTTTAGCTTGTATTGAAGCGAGTCTTCGTAACATGATCAGGTCTAACTATGGTAGAGAGTATAACGTACCGTGCTGGTTCGATTCATTAAATTTGGAGGCTTAAATGCAAAATGTTAAATATCTCGAAAACGGTGCATCGTAGAGCAAAACGGACAAAACTTTTCCGCCTAATACGTAGGTTCGTAGTATCAGGAACAAGGAAAAACATAGTCTAATGATGAGATCAACGGTTCGATTCTTACTTAAGCCCATTGGCAGTGGCAGCTATCTATTTCTACAAGATGGTGGCTGCTCTTATGAGACACAAGATGGCTTGAGACGTCCTAGGGATGCTTACGCAAGATGGCGGACACAAAATGGTGACTATACATAGCTCCTTATGAGACAGCCTAGGGGTGCTCGCACAAGATGGCAGCTACTCTTATGAAGAAAGCTAGCTTAGAGGCTACTGCGCAAGATAACAGCTGCTGTTATGCATGTGGTGGAGGGCAATTTGAAATTCTATGTGCTTAATCAACAGAGCACCCTGCTACCCTCTTTAGCTGAAATGTGGTGGTGGATAATTTGTAAAATTCTTTTGACAGCTATCATCTTTAAACAATGGCGACTATACATAGGCTGTTAAGGCCTTATCATTCTCCTCCTCCTCCTCCTCCTCTACCTCCTCCTCCGCCTCTTATGTCAAGGCATAGCTTTATATCGAACAAGTTTAAACCTGCATCGCGAAGGCAATCGTGTGCAGCGATAACATTATTATGCATGTTTAGACTTTCGAAACATAAGAAGAGTAGAAACAAACCCTGTACTCGATACGACATGTGATCAGAACATTGATTGATGCGTTCAGAAAACAAAATAAGTGATCAAGACTAGAATCGAACACTGTACTCAATACATCATGTGTTTAGAATATGTCAGGGGATACCCTTGTTCTAAGAAGATAAGATTGAAACATAACAAGACTAGAATAGAACACTGTAATCGATGTTGCTAACTTCAACATGTGATCAGAACATTGATTGATATGTTCAGAACACAAAATAAGAGATCATGACTAGAATCGAACACTCTACTCGATACAACATGTGATCAGAACATTGATCGATGTGTTCAGAACACAAAATAAGTGATCAAGACTAGATTCGAACACTGTACTCAATACAACATGTGTTTAGAACATGTTAGGGGGTACCCTTGTTCTAAGAAGATCAGAATGAAACATAACAAGACTAGAATCGAACATTGTAATCGATGTTGTTAACCTCAACATATGATCAGAACATTGTTTGTTGTGTTCAGAGCAAAAGTACAATTTTGATGATTTGCTTAGTGTAAAATCAAAAACTATGGAAACACACTGTGCACATATCGCATAGCTAACTCGCTCAGTAAGCAATATTGCAAAACTACAACTTCAATGATTTGCCTAGTGTAAAAATCAAAAAACACACTGTACCCATACTGCGCAGCTAACTCGCTCGGTAAACGATATAGCCAAAGTATAACTTCAAATTATTTACCTTCCATCATTCGTCTTGTGTGAAAATCAGTCGAACAAGTTATCGCATAAACATGTAACATGAAATATCAGTCAATCTGTTGGCATGGGTTACAAGCATGTAGCTTATGCGGGAAGTAAAATTAATCAGAACGCTAGTGCTATAAGAAATACTCTGCTTACATTTAAGTCCCTAGCTGTTGAACAAGTTATTACATAAATATGTAACATGAAATATCGGTTCGGTAACATATTGTTTCAAGGATGAAAGGACTCTTCCTCCTCCTTACCGCACATTCCTTGTAGGGCTAAGGGGCTAATGGGCTAAAGGGCTAATGGGCAAAAGGGCTAAAGGGCTAATGGGCTAAAGGGCTAAAGGGCTGAAAGAGCAACAACCTCATCGATCGCTATCAGCAAGAACGCTTGTACTTTGTTAAGTGTAGAAAATTAATCTTTATTTGTAAATGGTTTCATGTTCAGAACAAGGAATGGAACCTAGGGGTTACGTCTTACCTAATAAAATCCCCGAGGTGCGATGAGTTACGTTTTTCGAACTAGTGTTTGGAACACTGAACTTTTCAAGATGATAGCAGAGAGTTTAGCAATGTTCTGTTGTTGGATTATAAATTCCGCGCTACAACATGCATAAGGTGGCAGCCTTGAGGTTTACTGCCGTAAAGATGACAAGAGTGAGGTTAACAATATTCCGTTGTTGGATTTTAAATTCCGCGCTATAACATGCATAAGGTGGCAGCCTTGAGGTTTACCGCCGTAAAGATGACAGCAGTGAGGTTAGCGACGCTCTATTGTCCTTCAAAGTGAGGTTAGGGTTCGTCAAGAAGACAGCTGTCAAAAAAGCACGTGGCTATGTTTACCAAACAAGAGCACGTGGTCGTATGAATTGCCATGTTTCAAAGTGTGTACACATCACCTCTCGATTTTACATGCATCGACCATCGAACTAAACTTCATCCGAAAGATCGTGCTGCTATCTTAGCATAACCTATACCCATAAAATTAAAGTACAATGAATAGCCATGTTTCAAAGCCTGTACACATTACCTATCGATTTTGCACGCATCGACTCTCGTACTAAACTTCTTCCGCTAGATTGTGCTGCTATCTTAGCATAGCCTAAACGCGTGACCTTAAAGTACAATGAATAGCCATGTTTCAAAGCGTGTATACATTACCTATCGACTTTGCATGCAACAAATATCGTACTAAACTTCTTCCGCTGGGTTGTGCTGCTATCTTAGCATAACTTATATACATGAACTTAAAGTACAAAGAATAGCCATGTTTCAAAGCGTGTACACATTACCTATCGATTTTGCACGAATCGACTCTCGTACTAAACTTCTTCCGCTGGATTGTGCTGCTATCTTAGCATAGCCTATACGCGTGACCTTAAAGTACAATGAATAGTCATGTTTCAAAGCGTGTACACATCAACTATCGAATTTGCATGTATCAACTCTCGTACTAAACTTCTGCAGGTAGATTGTGCTGCTATCTTAGCATAACTAAAACGCATGAACTTAAAGTACAAAGAATAGCTATGTCTCAAAGCGTGTACACGTTACCTATTGATTTTGCAAGCATCGACTCTCGTACTAAACTTCTTCCGCTAGATCGTGCTGCTATCTTAGCATGTCCTTAAGGTACAAAGAATAGCCATGTTTCAAAGCGTGTACACATTACCTATCGATTTTGCATGCATCAAAAATCGTACTAAATTTCTTCCGCTAGATTGTGCTGCTATCTTAGCATAACCTATACCCTTGAACTTAAAGTACAATGAATAGTCATGTTTGAAAGCATGTACGCATCAACTATCGATTTTGCATGTATCGACTCTCGTACAAAACTTCTTCAGGTAGATTGTGCTGCTATCTTAGCATAACTAAGACGCATGAACTTAAAGTACAAAGAATAGCTATGTCTCAAAGCGTGTACACGTTACCTATCGATTTTGCAAGCATCGACTCTCGTACTAAACTTCTTCCGCTAGATTGTGCTGCTATCTTAGCATGTCCTTAAGGTACAAAGAATAGCCTTGTTTCAAAGCGTGTACACATTACCTAATGATTTTGCACGAAACGACTATCATACTAAACTTTTTCCACTAGATTGTGCTAAAATCGTGTAAGTGTGCTGCTACCTTAGCAAAACCTGTCGATTTTACATGCATCGACTATCGTACTAGACTTCTTCCGCTAGAGCATGTAGCAATCGCTTTTGTGTATCCCTAACCCATGTGCACGAACTTAAAGCACAAAGTAGAGCTATGTTCTAAAGCGTGTACACATCACCCACCGATAATGTATCGAATATCGTACTAAACTTCTCCTGCCAGAGCGTACGACTATCGCTTGTGTGTGCACGAACTTAAAGCATAAAGAAGAGCAATGTATAAAAATCTTGTAAACAATGCAGCAGCATTAAGTATAGCCATGTTTAAATGCGTGTACACATCATGTATCTATGATGCACGCAGTACTAAACATATTCCATTAGAATGTACAAAGTTCGCATGTGTTTGTGCTGCTATCTTAGCATAGCGTATGTGCATGAACTTAAAGCATAAAGAATAGTTATGTGTAAAAAATCTTGAGAACACAGCAGAATATTTACTACGTAGGTGTAGACATTGAACTTTGCATGCTGAGGCAGCATACTACGTGACCGTGACGTCACGACCACGTGCTCTTGTTTGGTAAACATAGCCACGTGCTTTTTTGACAGCTGTCTTCTTGACGAACCCTAACCTCACTTTGAAGGACAATAGAGCGTCGCTAACCTCACTGCTGCCATCTTTACGGCGGTAAACCTCAAGGCTGCCACCTTATGCATGTTATAGCGCGGAATTCAAAATCCAACAACGGAACATTGTTAACCTCACTCTTGTCATCTTTACGGCAGTAAACCTCAAGGCTGCCACCTTATGCATGTTGTAGCGCGGAATTTATAATCCAACAACAGAACATTGCTAAACTCTCTGCTATCATCTTGAAAAGTTCAGTGTTCCAAACACTAGTTCGAAAAACGTAACTCATCGCACCTCGGGGATTTTATTAGGTAAGACGTAACCCCTAGGTTCCATTCCTTGTTCTGAACATGAAACCATTTACAAATAAAGATTAATTTTCTACACTTAACAAAGTACAAGCGTTCTTGCTGATAGCGATCGATGAGGTTGTTACTCCTTCAGCCGTTTAGCCCTTTAGCCCATTAGCCCTTTAGCCCTTTTGCCCATTAGCCCTTTAGCCCATTAGCCCCTTAGCCCTACAAGGAATGTGCGGTAAGGAGAAGGAAGAGTCCTTTCATCCTTGAAACAATATGTTTCCGAACCGATATTTCATGTTACATATTTATGTAATAACTTGTTCAACAGCTAGGGACTTAAATGTAAGCAGAGTATTTCTTATAGCACTAGCGTTCTGTTTAATTTTACTTCCCGCATAAGCTACATGCTTGTAACCCATGCCAACAGATTGACTGATATTTCATGTTACATGTTTATGCGATAACTTGTTCGACTGATTTTCACACAAGACGAATGATGGAAGGTAAATAATTTGAAGTTATACTTTGGCTATATCGTTTACCGAGCGAGTTAGCTGCGCAGTATGGGTACAGTGTGTTTTTGTTTTTTACACTAGGCAAATCATTGAAGTTGTAGTTTTGCAATATTGCTTACTGAGCGAGTTAGCTATGCGATATGTGCACAGTGTGTTTCCATATTTTATGATTTTACACTAAGCAAATCATCAAAATTGTACTTTTGCTCTGAACACAACAAACAATGTTCTGATCATATGTTGAGGTTAACAACATCGATTACAGTGTTCGATTCTAGTCTTGTTATGTTTCATTCTGATCTTCTTAGAACAAGGGTACCCCCTAACATGTTCTAAACACATGTTGTATTGAGTACAGTGTTCGAATCTAGTCTTGATCACTTATTTTGTGTTCTGAACACATCGATCAATGTTCTGATCACATGTTGTATCGAGTAGAGTGTTCGATTCTAGTCATGATCACTTATTTTGTGTTCTGAACACATCAATCAATGTTCTGATCACATGTTGAAGTTAGCAACATCGATTACAGTGTTCTGTTCTAGTCTTGTTATGTTTCAATCTTATATTCTCAGAACAAGGGTATCCCCTGACATATTCTAAACACATGATGTATTGAGTACAGTGTTCGATTCTAGTCTTGATCACTTATTTTGTTTTCTGAACGCATCAATCAATGTTCTGATCACATGTCGTATCGAGTACAGCGTTTGATTCTACTCTTCTTATGTTTCGAAAGTCTAAACATGCATAATAATGTTATCGCTGCACACGCTTGCCTTCGCGATGCAGGTTTAAACTTGTTCGATATAAAGCTATGCCTTGACATAAGAGGCGGAGGAGGAGGTAGAGAAGGAGGAGGAGGAGGAGGAGGAGGAGAATGATAAGGCCTTAACAGCCTATGTATAGTCGCCATTGTTTAAAGATGATAGCTGTCAAAAGAATTTTACAAATTATCCACCACCACATTTCAGCTAAAGAGGGTAGCAGGGTGCTCTGTTGATTAAGCACATAGAATTTCAAATTGCCCTCCACCACATTCATAACAGCAGCTGTTATCTTGCGCAGTAGCCTCTAAGCTAGCTTTCTTCATAAGAGTAGCTGCCATCTTGTGCGAGCACCCCTAGGCTGTCTCATAAGGAGCTATGTATAGTCACCATTTTGTGTCCGCCATCTTGCGTAAGCATCCCTAGGACGTCTCAAGCCATCTTGTGTCTCATAAGAGCAGCCACCATCTTGTAGAAATAGATAGCTGCCAATGTCAAAGGGCTTAAGTAAGAATCGAACCGTTGATCTCATCATTAGACTATGTTTTCTCTTGTTCCTGATACTACGAACCTACGTATTAGCGGGAAAATTTTGTCCGTTTTGCTCTACGATGCACCGTTTTCGAGATATTTAACATTTTGCATTTAAGCCTCCAAATTTAATGAATCGAACCAGCACGGTACGTTATACTCTCTACCATAGTTAGACCTGATCATGTTACGAAGACTCGCTTCAATACAAACTAAAACAGAGCAAATGTCAAAGGGCCTAAGTAGGAACCGAACCGTTGATCCCATCATTAGACTATGGTTTTCTTGTTCCTCATACTGCGAACCTGGGTATTAGGCAGAAAAATTTTGTCCGTTTTGCTCTACGGTGCACCGTTTTCGATATATTTAACATTTTGCATTTAAGCCCTAAATTTAATGAATCGAACTAGCACGACACGTTAGCCTCTAAGCTAGCTTTCTGCATAAGAGTAGCAACCATCTTGCGCAAGCACCCTTAAGGCGTCTCATAAGGAGTTGTGTATAGCCGCCATCTTGTGTCCGCCATCTTGCGCAAGCATCCTTAGGGCGTCTCAAGCCATCTTGTGCAAGGGCACTTAAGCCGTCCCATAAGAGCAGTCGCTATCTTGAGCAAGCATCCCTAGGGCATCTCATAAGGAGCCATGTATAACTGCCATCTTGCGCAAGCATCCCAAGGGCGTCTCATAAGAACCTGTGTATAGCAGCCATCTTGCGTAAGCACCCTTAAGGAGTCATGTATAGCCGCCATCTTATGCAATTAGCGTCGAGAGAGGGCTGCTGTAGAATTTATCTTTTTAAATTATCCACCACAACATTTCAAAGGTATCTAGCTAAAGATGGCATCACTGCGGATGACAGGTGACGAATTTACATCTACTACGATAAAGAGGGCAGCACGGTGCTCTCTGGATTAAAGATGGCGGATGACAGCTGTCAAAAAAGCACATGGCTTTGTTTCCAAACAAGAGCACATGGAATTTGCCGCCACCACATTTCAAACTAAAGAGGGCAGCACTATGCTCTGTTGATTAAAGATGGCGGATGGTAGCTGTCAAAAAAGCACGTGAGTTTGTTTCCAAACAAGAGCACGTGAAATTTTTCAATTTGCCGCCACCACATTTCAAAGGTATCTAGCTAAAGATGGCAGCACAGTGCTCTCTTGATTAAAGATGGCTGCTGTCATGTGGAATTGCCTACCACCACAGGTATCTAGCTAAAGAGGGCAGCATGGTGCACAAAGATGGCTGCTCTCAAAAAGCATTTTTCAAATTATCCGCCACCACATTTCAAAGGTAAGTAGCTAAAGAGGGCAGCACTGTGCTCTATAGATTAAAGATGGCGGATGACAGCTGCACGTGGCTTTGTTTACCTCCCGCTAGTTAGGTTAATTTGGTAGCACTAAGGTTTAGACCCGTCAAGATAGCAGCACTGCGGATGACAGGTGACGAATTTTGCATCTAAAGAGGGCAGCACAGTGCTTTGTGGTTTAAAGATGGCGGATGACAGCTGTCAAAAAATGCACGTGGCTGTCTAAAAAACACGTGGCTTTGTTTACCTCGCACTAGTTAGGTTAAGTTGGCACTACTGAGGTTTAAGCCCGTCAAGATGGCAGTACTGAGGTTAGCGATGCGTTGTTGTCTGTCAAAAAGCACGTGGCTTTGTTTACAAATCTGTAAAAAAGCACGTGGGTGTCAAAAAGCACGTGGATTTGATTATCTCGCGCTAGTTAGGTTAAGTTGGCACTACTGAGGTTTAGGCCCGTCAAGATGGCAGTACTGAGGTTAGCGATGCGTTGTTGTCTGTCAAAAAGCACGTGGCTGTCAAAAACACGTGGCTTTGTTTACCTCACGCTAGTTAGGTTAAGTTGGCACTACTGAGGTTTAGGCCCATCAAGATGGCAGCAGTGAGGTTAGCGATGCGTTGTTGTCGATGACAGCTGTCAAAAAGCACGTGGCTTTGTTTACAAATTCAAATCTCCCGCCAAAATTCAAATCTCCCGCCAGAATTCAAATTTCTCGCGCCGCGCGAGGAGGAGGAGGCGGCAGAACTCTCCCATTATACTACTAGCATCATTCAGCGAAAATTGTCCGATAATCAATTCAGGAACATTTAAACAAACTTGATAAGCTTTTACGTATTTTGGAAGGAAATAAAAGATTGTTTGAAATGGAAGTTAACCCATTTAAATTCAATGAGGAATTAACTGGGAAAGTTAAAATTATTCAAGAGAATAATATGGCTGTTCGTGTGGAGCTATAAATTGATAGAGCTTTAGCCATCTTTATTTTTTTTTTCGAAAAGGAGAAATTCGTGAATTTCAAGGGAGCGGAAGATTTCAAATGAATAAAAATGCTGTGGAGTGTTCCTCTGAGATGTTTTGCTATGCTCACGACGCCCTATCTGTTTAAGAAATCTTTGCTATTTATGAAATATCTCTACACACACACAAAAAATGATATGACTCACATTTGCAGGACGTTTCACGTATAACTGCAAGAAATATCTGCCTGGGCATCACTGAAATTCTGAGTAACATTTCATCTCAAGAATTTCATTAATCTGGTGCTTTTTTATTTTAATCTATTAATTCATTCATTTCTTGAAGCTGTTCTATTTAATGGTGCTCGTATAATCAGTATTACTTGTGAACGGTACTCACAATCTTAAACGGATTGTAAACCGTGTAGTAGAGATAATGTTATTGTTTTTACGTCGGTGTAGCAGAGATTCCTGGTTGCCGGACAATTGCGGTCACGGACATTTGCGGTCGCCGGACATTTGCGGTCACTGAGATAAACTTTTGCCCACTCACAGAAATTCCCCAGTTGTCACAGGACATTTGCGGTCACTGCAGCAGGGGATGGCTCGCATTAGCTTAATCTCGGGGTATTTCCGCTAACCAGCCTGAACAGCTGCTCGCTCCTTGCAGATCAACATTTTTAATTGAGTGCGAGTGAGAGTGTGTTTGTGTATTTCCTAAATTTATCATTAAGCTTGAAAAGCGACTTAAGTATGATTATCTTGTACAAAGGAACTAAATTATAACGACGCTTACCTAAAAGTGACAAAAATAATTGACGAAACTTTAGTTCAGCTGATTTTAAACACACCAAAATTATTTCAGTACAATAACTATGCCAGTCTAAAGCCTGGATAAAGTGTGATGGGAATCAGCATTTTAAAACATGTAATTTACTGTCGAACAAATTATTGTATGTACCGGTACTCGAATTTGGAGGTTGTGCCCCCCTGTGGGTCGGGGACGCAGACGAAGAATACATCCACGGTATACCCTGCCTATCGTAAGGGGCGACTAAATGGGGCCTAGGGCGCTACAACTTGGGAGCGTGGGATGGCAGGATCGAACCTGCCAGTTGTGGCCAGAAGACCAGCGCCTCAACCATGTGAGTCACTGAGTCTAATTCTTTCCCATCGCATTTTCTCCGAAAAATATGTTAGCGTGACGTTAGACTACCAGAAATAAATAAATACATAAATCAGTAAATAAATAAATGAAAATCCACAGCCTGATTCCAGGCATTTGACCGGGTCAGGGATGGAATGAATGAAGCTCCCATCTAGCGGCGAGGACAGGAACTGTGCCGGCTGCCGAAGCCTGTTGCACTCCTCTGGGGTAACGATTAATGACTGACAGATGAAATGAAATGATATTGGAGAGTGTTGCTAGAATGAAACATGACAGGGAAATCCGGAGTGCCCGGAGGAAAACCTGTCCCGCCTCCACTTCGCCCAGCACAAATCTCACATGGAGTGACCAGGATTTGAACCACGGAACCCAGCGGTGAGAGTCCGGTGCGCTGCCACCTAGCTACGGAGGCCAGTAAATAAATAAATAAATAAATAAATAAATAAATAAATAAATAAATAAATAAATAAATTCATTTAATTAACGATGAATTAACTTTAATTTGTTTTTCTAAAAATGAAGGACTGGAGCGGAATAAAACAGTGTTTTTTTTACCTTGGCCTACCTTTAATTATTCCACGATAAATAAATAGGAAACCTATTTTTTGAATTAGCCTCTGATGTTTGTATATAAAAATTCACTTTGTGGAGTATTAGAGTTTAAATATCAAATATACGAGCTTGTTAAAAATTACAAAGCCTTGGAACAAAATCTTTAGGCCTACAATTAAAATTATTATTTTCTGTGTGTACTTCAAATTTTTGACTCATATTTCGTTTTTATATTAGCTAAATGATTGGCGTCAAGGTATTCGAATCGGAGGTTTTGGGTTCGATTCCAGGACGGATCGAGGATTTTAATTGCATCTGATTAACGCACTACACTAACAAATACCGCAGAAAATCGCCGTAGTGAATGCATCCCTCCACACAGGGTTGAAATCAGGAAGGGTCTCCACACAGGGTTGAAATTAGGAAGGGTACCCGGGCAAAAAACAGGGCCAAGTCAACATGTGTACAACACCGTTCACACCGCCGGCGATAGGAAAACCTGGGCGACTGCCCTAAATGCAGATCAGTAGTGATTTATTGATTGAATGATGATTTCGTTTTCGTGATGGTGGTGATTACTGTTTTTGTGAGAAATTAGAACGGTACCACCATCCTCCTTTAAAAATAAACAGAAAAATTCGAATAGGTCCGACTCCCTTTTAGGGAAAAAGGAAGGGAAAGGCCACGAAGGACGTGAAAATATAAGACTCCCTGGGCTTGGCAAACATCGTACCGTGGGGGTCGGAAGAGAACAAGAGTTGATCAAGAGAGGCCGGATATGAAATGGAATATATTTATTTGTCATCTACAGAATTGTATGTTACCAAAAGGATGACATGACTTGTTCTTCGCCTCCAGACACACCCAGGTGACGATTTCATGTTGACCTTCCCTATACTTTCTGTACATATAACCACTTGCCTTATTAATGAATGTCAAATCCTTTACAGCACACAGCAGTAAATACTTACACCAGGAAGTTTCGATATAGAATTGTGTGTGTGTCTGAAGGTATCATTCTCTAAACAATGCCGGAGACAGAAAAAATTATGTTGATCTGCAAGGAGGGAGCAGTACATAGCTCAGGCAGGTTAGCGGGGATACCCGGAGATTAAGCTAATGAGGCCCATCCCTTGCTGCAGTGACCGCAAATGTCCTGTGACAACTGGGGAATTTCTGTGAGTTGGCACAAGTTTATCTCAGTGACCGCAAATGTCCGTGATTTTGTGATGACCGCAAATGTCCGGACACCGAGATTCCGTGTAGAAGATGTCACTGATTTTAATATTGACCTTGTTATCCTGTCGGCTGCCGTTGCACAAGTCAGTATGTTGAATTTGTTAAGGAAAACTTATCCTCTTTGCGGTTCACATTACATGTTAATGCGGATGTTCTGTTACTTCTAATCTCAAGCTACTAATATCTACAGACTTCGTTGCATCTTTTGAAAATACATAAATATATACTTTACATACTGATCTTACAATTAGATACGTAGTTGGTTAGTCGCAATCCTTTTGTTCCCAACATGCCGAGCTTAATCTCCTCAGATGTATATGACACTTCTTAAATGCAAAGCAATTAATATAATTCATTCTGGTACGTTAAATAACTTTTGAGAGATAAAATTTCATCAGTCTGGTGTCCCCTAGTTTTCGTACATACTGATGGTACGTTTTTAACTATGTTGTATGTTGAGTCCTCAGCCCTAAGGCTGGTTGGATCCTCAACAGCTCTGCCATCAGCAGTCATAGATGGCCTAGGCATCACTGAAGAGGCGTACTAGGGAAATGAGGAGTGAGGTAGCTTCCCGTTGCTTTCCTCACCGAGCCAGAGTTGCTATTACATATCAGTCTGCCAAGCCCACTGAAATGCGTGCACCAACCGACCCTATGAGCAACATTTTCACACCATTCATAGCAGGGATTGGCTGCATAAGGATTGGCATTACTAGCATCGCGCATGCCGTTTTTAACTATACTACTACTGGTAATAGTAATAATCCCTACACTAACCAGAAATCGAATACGGATCCTCCGGTTCAGAAGCAGGCAAACTACTCCTACACCAAATGTAATAGATAATAAATTCTGCAAAATAATATTGTACAGCTAATAGTGTAGTTAGAATTCTATGTGAAGATATGGGTATTTAATCAGATATAGCTAGAAAGATAATAAGATACAGGTGAAGATTAACGAGGAGAAATGGGAGGGAAATATTGTATATAGCATACCAATGTCAGATAAAACATTTAATAATGATTGTTAGGTAAGCAAAGCGAAAAGAATGCTAGACAGAAAAGCGACTGTAAAATGTTGCAGTCAAGAGATTCAGAATGAAGATAAGAAGCTGAGTAAGAAAGTAACGATTAGAGTGAGAGTCGTTCAGAAATAGATGTTCATAGCAGAGTGTAGAACGTGATGGCTACTGAGTACAAAGGTCAAGAGAATAACACGCCGAAACTAGTTAATTCTGAGGAGAAATAATAGGAAAAGCGCATCTATTGAGAGTATGTGCTGAGACCTACCCACTTCGGGTTAAATATCTGGGTAGTGAATACAAATAAATAGAAACAGAGAAAGAATTCAATATATTTGGGCCATTATTAAATTAAGAGTATATTGAGCAGTAAAGAACAGCAAACGTTTTCTATATTTTGAATAAGAGCGAATAAAATAAGCAGTAACATAAAAAATGAAGGGTAGGATACATTTTCGTTACAGAATATTTAACATGGTGAAACATTTAGGACACAAAAGAAGAAAATTGTGATTATTTGTAAAATGGCCATGAGTTCTATTAGGTTCCAGTATAATATTTAATATGGCAATGGATAAAATAATTGTAACAAGGAAAGGAAAATGCATGAATCATGTGTCCAAACAAAACTATTGCAATAAATCTCCCCAGTTTCAGGTGCTCCGGAACTAAGCGATTGCGTATTTTATTCTATTTCCACACCACGGGGCTGGTGTATTACGTTTGAGATTATTCCTATATCCTTGAGAGCATGTTTAATCGTGAATATGTTAGTCCAACTATTTATGAATTAAAAAAAAATTACGTCGCACCGACACAGATAGGACTTATGGCGACGATGGGATAGGAAAGACATAGGAGTGGGAAGAAAGCGGCCGTGGCCTTAAGGTACAGCGCCGCATTTGCCTGGTGTGAAAATTGGAAACCTCGGAAAACCATCTTCAGGGCTGCCGTCAGTGGGGTTCATAACCCACTATCTCTCGGATGCAAGCACACAGCATTTATGATTTTTGACTTCTGGATGCTGATTCTCAGTTGCATACATCACGTTACTGATGTGACAAAAGCAGGCTGTAATTTCAGTTTCCTTTACAGCGTAGGGTTTAGTGCCATCACCATGCCGCATAATGGATATTATTAAAAAGTCACCAAGAAATCCTTAGAATGGAAAATGATGAATATTTGGTCAAGTGGAACACGTTTGATAACAATTCCTACATCGAGAATGAAAGCTGGCTGTATATGTGAAAGAATAAAATAAAGGATTTAATTATTGCCTTTTTGTCTGTCCTTGTTGAAATCTACTTTCGTGACCCTAACGTCCAATACATATTCATACTATCAAATTGGCAAACTCCAATAGTAAAAAACACAGCAAACTGTAAACAAAATATCTATATGGGGAGCACCAAATGCATTTCGTCACAAAAATAGCAATGTCACATACTAAGAGCAAACATGCAGACAAATGCTTTCTAAACAAAACCCGGACTCAACTAACGTGAACCTGAAATGCATACAGATGAGGGAACACACAATTTGCGGACCGTGAATGAAATATGTGGTGGGGCAAAGAAAGGAACCTCTTTCAAGCATGATGTTCTACATAAAAATATCCCTATTCCACGATGAGTGTTCAGTACTAACAAAGTAACTGTCACCCGTGGGAACGAAGGATCATCATGAAACTTCGTCAGTGCAATTGCTTATGTGTTGAATGGAACATTCATATAGTGTTGCCTTATGGAGTGTTTAGAAACTCTAGTTGCGGGGCTTCAAAATGTATTAAACATTGTTCGGAACGCCTAGCACGCAGGTAAATATCCAAATCTATCTACCAAGGAATTCTCGGTTGATTACACTGAACATTATATAACTGACTACATGATTATTATTAAAGAAATATAATTATCCGTACACATTAAATGACAAGTAACAATATAATCAAGCATATTAATAATGATCGCGCTGGTGATCAATATTTTATAATGGACAATATTGTAAAGAAAATACAAGACTATACAAAAATTATTTATATCTATATATACATATAGGCTATAAAATAAGAGTTTTGTCTACATTGCTCAGAATTTGAAAAGAATGATATTTCTGTATCAGTCATGTCCACAGTAACAAGAAAATGCACTTTTTACATTTCCGTAATGTCTGTCTGTCTGTCTGTCTGTCTGTATGCACACGTATCACTAGAAAACGGCTAAAGAGAATTTAATGAAAATCAGTATGTAAAGTCGGCGAATAAGCCGCTACAATCTAGGCGATAAATAATTGTATTCACGCTGATTGAAATGGTAGTTTAGGGGAAGGCCTAAAATTTAATTTTCAAATATGTATGTTATTAGTGGTCCTATCTTGACAAAAACTGGTATACAATGTCGGGGAGTAAGTCGCTATAATCTAGGATATAAATAATTTTACTCACGCTGAGTGAAATGGTAGTTTAGGGGAAGGCCTACAATTTAATTCTTAAATATTTGCATTATTAGTGTTCCTATCTCATTGAAAATTGGTATGCGAAGTCGCAGAATGAGCCACTAAAACGTAAGGCTATAAATTATTTAAGTAACGCTGAGTAAAATGGTAGTTTAGTGGGAGGCCTAAAACTCAATTCTCAAATATTTGTATTATTAGCGGTCGTATTGATAAATACTACATAACCAAAGTTATATAAAATTAAATTTCCGACCATTTATGTCTTATACATTTTTACCGCACTGGCTATGATAACACAGATATTCATGAATTTGTATTTTTGTTGCTAAGTCCATATCAACGCCGAGCCACGAGAAAATAGGTAAACATAATTGAATGAAAATCGGTATATAGAGTTGGGAATAAGAAACTACAGACTAAACCATAAACAACTGTATTCGCCATGGATGAAATTGTAGTTATGGGGAAGGCGCCCAAAATGTAATTTTTAAATACCTATGTCATTGGTCCTATCGAAAAGTACTACATAACAAAAGTTACAGAGGATGCAATGTCCGGTCATTTGTGTTTTATTCTGTTTTATCGCACCGACTATGATAAGAGTGGTATTTCAGAGGCGGAAGAAAACTAACTGTGAAGGCCTACAATATTGAAAGCGCATAACTTTGATCAACAATAACATTACATTGACCATTGTTTGTTGTGATGTTCTTTGTCTCTTATGCTGCCTCTCAACTCCGATAGATGGGATTACTGCTGCATACCGACTTACATCCTGACTGAATATTGGCGGGAAATAGGCAGGGAGCTAGAAAACTTGATTCTTTAGCATTCCATTCTTCTGGTTTATACATTTTCTGATACAGCTGGTACGTAACACACAGTGGTACATCATAGTATTCTAGCAATTCGATCTCTACTCTGACGCGCTGTTTTGAATGAGCAGTGGGCATACTTAAGGCAAAGGCTCACTTAGTAGAGTAGTAGTAGAAGTATTAGTAGTAGTAGTGGTAGTAGTAGTATGGCATGGTCTAGAATAACAATTAGGGCTATTCCAAATTATAGCAGCACAAGTCACTAAATAACTCAAAATTCAACCCTGAAAAGAGCCTTTTCTTAAGAAAAGCTTCTTCCTCTTGATTTTTATTAAATTCTACATTCATTTTATTCCAAATTAGCAGTGAAGAGGCGGTTTCTCTCCTGGCTTGGAGGAAAAATTTGCCTCAAAGTCAGATAGATTCTTCCGCCGCCAGTGTACTGAATTGATACTTTCCGACTCATCGGGTACTCCTAGGAAACGGAGTTGTAAAAGGGCATAGTTTTTGCCCTGGGAGTCTCCACTATTCGACCCTCTCCCCACCGAAAAGGGACGAAGAGTGTTCACGGCCCACGACAGTCTGCGCTTTGGTCATTCCAGCTCTGGAACTTTGGACTGTTAGATCGGCAGCGCAGTCCTGTTCGTTAAAAGTGAGAAAATGTGTGGTTTTCCATTTGATCGAGTATTTCATATGAAAGCCTTGCTGTTTATCGCGCCATTCCTACTGACGTCATTGTAATGTATGTTCATTCCAGTTGGGAAAACCACTAAGGCAGTCTTTCTGAGGATGTAAAACGGCAGGTGGAAAGTGAGTGTCTACCATTATAATGAAAGCTCCCCAACCTGATTGTGACTGATGGTATGCAAGCGGGTCTACCGTTACAGTCTTCATATGAGAAAAGTTGTTTGGTGACTTCCCGTCGCTTTTCTAGGGTAACGCTAAGAGCTATGCAATTTCATACAATCTTGCTCACAACGTGTACACTACCTAACCTAGAATTCTTTATACAATGTGGAATTCCGTAGCGAAGCACGGGTACATCAGCTAGTATACGTATAAGGCAGTCTTTCAGTATGTACTTTTCAATATTAACATGATACCTGATAATTTATACAGGATAGAACAATTAATATAATATAACGGCATATGTTTAATTTTTGTCTGTTTGTCTGTTACAACATCACGGGGAAACGTATACAGGAATTTTCATAAAACGTGGCATTTCAGTGATAAGGACGAGTAGGATCTTAGTATAAGTTCTTGATAAGTTCTTGATACAAATTCAGCAGGAGCATGGTTTCGAAGAAGTCCTAAACATGAAACCCACTTAAGGTTGGTTTTACAAAATGCATTTAGTGTATTACTTACAAACTTTTGATCTAAACCTTTTCCAGATACAACATAAGGCAAATAAGTGGCAGGCGTCTCAATGTTTTTCACAGGCGATACCCAACTCAATGGAGAGTTGCTATGGATTTCACACCAGCAGCGTTTCGAAAGCTTTGTAAATCTGCCTGTACTTTTTCATATTAACCTGATACATCGTGTGTATAACAAATAGGTCTTGAAGTGAGAAAATGTAAAAAAAAAATGTTGTCAAATATTTCACTTGGAAAAGTCAAGTGTGACCATGACTATGACTTTCAATGTATTAAATTCAAATTGATAAGGATTGATTTATTTATATCTAACGAATCGTTTTCGAAAGACATCTGTATGGAATTTCAGTGCATCGAAAGAAGGAAACTGACACAGTTCTCGAGCATATTGAGATGGGAGCCTTCCAAATGTTCCTCAGTCTTGGCCATCCGTCAATACTTCACATAACAGCCTGGAAGATCAGATCAACCCTTTGTACTCTGACGACCCTCTATGATAATATGTCTCTCAGTTATGGCCGACCATTAATACTTCGCACCATAACTTGTACAATTGCGAGGCAACATGAAGGCACATTTTTGTATCACTAATTTCGCATATTATCAGATGACCTGCAGCCATAAGACGTGAGTCAAAGGATGAAACTGCACAAAACCAGAGAAAGAGAGAGAGAGAGAGAGAGAGAGAGAGAGAGAGAGAGAGAGAGAGGGGGGGGGGGTAGGACCAAGCAATTGGCTAGGCGACTTGGGTCACGTATCTGTCAGCTTGCATTCGGAAGGTAGTGTGTTCGAACCCCAATGTCGGCAACCCTGAAGATCGTCTTCCATTGTTTCCCATTTTCACACCAGAGAAATGAAGGGGTTGTACCTTAAATAAGGTCACGTTCGCTTTCTTTCGATTTCTAGCCCTTTCCTACCCAAGATCTGTCTAGGCCAGGGTGACGTAAAACATATAGTAAACGTAGAAAACCAGTAAATGTAAATGTCACGACATGCTGCTGACAGAGAGAGGCTACCCACTAACGTGCCTAAAAATATCAGCAACATCATGAGTGTTCTACGGAAATGTAATCATGCACACGCTGTGTGGGTACAGCAGGCAGTATAATATATTGACAATGTATACAGGATGTACCCGCGATGAAGTTACAAACTTTCAGGGATGATGGAGGACGGCAGGTGGATCAATTTGAGATCAGGAACGATATTCCGAAAAAGATCGAGTCAATATTTAAGAAAAATTCTACTTATTTAAGTCCGTTTTCTTATACAAGTTTCACAAGCTGCTCCTTTTACAACAAATGTTCGAAATGGCGTCCCTCTGCGTCAATGAAGGCATGGCATCATCGTACAAAGTTCGGTCCTACCCGTTCGAATATCGCAGTGGCATTTGAACCGCGTCGCAGGGAGTCAGAATTCTTGCCAAGATATTCTTCTCAATCTCGACAGGTGTCTCATGCTCAAGGCTTTTCACATGGTCCCACAAAAAGAAATCAAGTGGGATGAGATCAGGTGAACGAGTGGGCCACGAAACAGGACCTCCTCTTTCTATCCACTTTGCACGGAATATCTGGTCCATGTGTTTACCAACCCTCAGTCCAAAGTGAGGTGGTGCTCCATCATGTTGGAACAACATTCGTTGACAGAGGGCAAGTTGGATGTGTTCCAGGAACGTGGGTAGTACATCTCTGAGCACCACTGTGTAAACTGCTGCTTTTGGGCAGGGAGGAAGAAGAAACGGGCCTACTACGTAAACACTGACTATGCCTGCCCACACGTTGACTAAAAGTTTGTGCGGATGGCTCTTCACAACTGTAGCGTGGGCATTCTCATCGGTCCAAACATAACTATTGTGACTATTTAGCATTCCGTCTTTGGTGAAACAGGCTTCATCTGTGAAAAGCACATACGCAGAAAAGTGAGGATCTACTGCAATGCGCTGCAGGACGCACTGGCTGAACACGACACGAGGTACAAGTAATCGGGACTCAAAGCCTTCCTGGTAGGGGTATAGCTGCATTTCACGTGATACTCGCCACACAGTCATATGCAAAAAACTTCATTTCACGTGCAACTGCTCAAGTGCTGATTGCAGGTGCCTCATCCACGCGAGCAAGCACTGCATCTTCTAAGTCGGGAGTCCGTGTATTTCGTCGTCCTCGCCGGTCATTGTACTGTGGCATCAATTGTCCTGTTTCACTCAATCGATGGAACAGCCATGGAAACAGTGTGAGCCGCATGTCTCCTACGTGGGTATATGTTGGTCCTGTACAACCGTTCGGCTTCTCGCAGCTTATATTTGCTTACCCATACACGAACATATCTGCAAGTTGCATAACCGGCTACAACTCCATTTGGATGCGGCTGATCAACGTACCACTTCAACCCGTCAAGACAGACTGAAGCCTACAGCACAGACATCGCACACCGACCACGTCAGTACACAGAACGCCATCTGCATTGGAGCCGTTGAGTTATTATCCTAGCCTCATCTGCTTGTAGGGATTGTCTCCCCTATTGTACTCTTAGCGCATGTAGTGTACAGTACAGTCAGAGGTATCAGACCGAATTTTGCTTTAACTTTTTACTACCGACAGCAGCGGTTTAGTGGATACGGCGTTGATCTACTAATCCCAAGTTAACCGGTTCAAACCCAACCGAGGTCGGTGGCTTTTAAGTGTGTTTAAAGGTGACAACCGCATGTCGTTGGCTTCCGGCATGTTAAAAAACCGCTGTGGGACGAAATTCCGACATCTCGGCGCCTGTTAAGCTAACATTACGTTTTCAGACTGCTGTTCCTTATCTCATATTGATCCATTTGCCGTCCTCCATCATTCCTAAACGTTTATAACATCATCACGTACGCACCTTGTATAATTCACGAGGGACTAGTTGATTCATTTCATATGCCCAACTAGGCTTTCCTTACTCATGATTCCGAGGTCTCATTATGGTAATGCCATGAAAGCACAGAAATGGCAATGCACACCGGGAACATTGTATAAAGGAATCTTTCTCACATTCTTCATCATTTCGGTACAGTATAAGGAAACCTCATTGTAAGACTTATCGTCTCCTATTGAACACAATATCTTCTAGTCACAATATGTAAAGTCATGTGTTGGTTACAACAACAACAACAATAATAATATTTTTAGAGGTGGCTGACAATAGTTTTGAGGATTGTTTTGCTCTTGTATCAAGGTTGTCAACACTTCTGCCCCCCACCCTCAACCTCCTGTGTCTATCAATTAAACATTTTGAAAATATTTCCTCTAGCCAGTTAAAATTGGGGATGTGAACAGACATCCAGCCTATCTGTAAAGAGGTCTGAAACTTCCCCTCGAAATGCTATAAAAGCTGGGCACATTAGGGCTGTGTCGTCATCATTTTCGCTCCAGTTGATTGTGTGTGGCGTATACTAAGGAGGCAGGGACCACAGGTCGGCATTCGGGAGGCCCAGCAACTCAATGTAATGGAAGAATTTTCTTAACATATCATAGCTCCGGCAGATAGCTTCAGGGGAAGGTTTCAAACTTCTTTTATTCATGTAAAGTTCTGATTTCATGGTTTAAATGTAGATTTTCGGCAAGTATGATGACTCTGTTCAAATCCCTGCTGGAAAACATATAATGTATGGGAACAAAAAGGGATTTCCCTCTGTTGATTCCCATTCAACTAGGTATGGGGTGATTAAAGATTCGAATCATCCAAAATTTTAACACTCTCTTGGAATTTAATGTTTTTCATTTAGTTACCCCTGCGTAGAATAGGCTTAACCTCTGTATCATTGGGCCATAAACCCACGTAGCGTTTTAATAACTTCTAGGGGCCGATGACCTAGATATTAGACCCCTTTAAAACAACAAGCAAGCAAGCAAGCAAAAATTTCTAGAAGTGCAAACGTTTCGCCTCCTGGGCCTTTGTTCATGGCCAAACATGTTCAACCCTATTTTCTCTTTTTATATTAAGACCATTTTTGCATGGGTACTCATTGCTCATGTTTATCTCCCTGTAAAAGAAAGTGAAAAATTGTTGAGTGAATAATAAGCCCAAAACAGAGCTAAGTGACTGTAAATAACCTATTTGGAAGATTGTCAAGTATATCCTTGTGCGCTCTAAGAAACTTATGCCTCTGCGAGGCTGGACTACATTAACTTTTGTAGCTCAGACTCCTAGCCTATGTTATCTAGTGGAGCAAATATGCTCTTATAAGGTAGTGTACCTGTTTAGACCTATAAAGCTATTTCCCTGTCTGTTATCGTGTTTATAATTCTCTCGAGTTTTGTACCTGATGTTCTGGACTTCAAATCATAGTTGTCGGAACTGACGAGCTATTAATATATTGTTACTGTTTATTCAGATCTTTTTATAAAATTGTAATTAAAAAAAAGGGAAAGTATGAAATAAAATTTCAAATTTAATTCTTCAACTTATGCTCTGGTCATTTTTTTGTGCACCAATTCACCCCGGCACCTTCTTACACCTCTGTAAGACACGGAATTTCCGTATCAATAATAATAATTGTACCGCGAGGTACACCTCCACTCCGCACATTTAAAAGAAGCGCCTTAAGGAACTCCATCTCTCATACAAATCTAGAAACCACTAATGCATGAAGTTGGGACATTGACCAGAAGATGTCACCACTGCATAATTGAGTTATGTGTTATTTTGAAGTTGCCTAAACTGACTGGATTTATTTGTTTTGTTTTGGTTCACGTCAAGAAGTTTGAACTTTTCTCCATAGATGTCATTATAGAAACAACTGAGGCATTGCACTCTCGTATAAGGTGGAAGAATTTGTGATTTAAAGAAGTTTTGTGTTTCTAGGTTTTCGTAACTAAATAAATGTTCACTTATTTTGTTATTTCAATGTTTGCAACACTTCCTTCTCATCCAGCCAGCTTTTGAATCTGGCCAATTAGAGAAATTTGTATTTGTTCTTCAGCCTATCACAGGCTTCTTGTAACTTTTAAAACTATCCAATAAAAAAGAGAGGGTGTGTCCGTATTTAGTACAGAGCCCTGTCGAACCGCCCCTCGGGTATATAAGCTGCGGCTTTTCAAGTTACCTTGTCTTTTGATCGCCGAATTTCTGAGAGTACGTGTGTTAAGACAGGAGGCGGGGAGCCCCATTCTTCAGGAGGCAGTACACCAGCCCAGGAAATGACCACCAGTTTTCTATCTCTTTAGCTATCTGCGCCAACTTATACGAGGACAAGGTTCTAAACTTTAACTATGTAACCGTTTGATCTCTAAAATGTAAACTCCTTCCATTTAATTTAAAATTTCATAAACTCATAAACTGTAAATCGGGGATAGAGAGTGCGTTACCCTCTCGAGTTTTCCTTCAATTTATGTTGAGGTGACTATGATTTTGTAACTGTTTCTTTTCCTGTAATGCATTAAAATTAAACTTTCATTCCAGTCACCTCAGTAGCTTGGAATTAGCCTCTGTATCATCGGGCCGCGAGCCCAATTACGATTTTATACTTGGTTTTCAAGGAGCGCAAGTGTACGCCTCCATACATTTTGTGTTTGGGCCAATAATTTAACCTGTTCTTCTTTCCGGGCAGGCCCAGTAGTTTGAGTAATAGATACCCCTGTGTACAAAAGAATTGTGAATTGTATGTTGGGCCTACAGAGGCCAGAAATTGAAACATTTTTTGTGTAATGTTGCCTCGAATAGGCTGTAGGAAATTGGGAGACAGTCTCCTTTGTTGAATTCGGAGAGCTTGTGAACTCTTTCTGGTTTTTGTGTAATTTTGAATGGGGTCTTTGGAAGGCCATATTTGTAACCATTGGAGCAAAGTGCTCCTGAATTGGGAGATTTCTCCCCTTGTCTAACTAAACGCAAATTTTGCGATGTTGTAAACTTGTAAATTTTGAGCTGGTAGCTTAGCACTTGTGACTTCCAACCCTTACGTTTTCTTTCTTGTATCAATCTGCTATTTGTACCTGTAACCTTGTTATTTCACTAAGTGAAACGTTTGTTAAGTTTGAGATTTGAAAAAATTATAACCTCTATTTTTTAAGTTTTAAGTTAATCATTGATATCGTAGATAGACCCATTCCAACCTGCACCTTCTTGCACCTCTCTCTGAACCACGGACACTCCGTAATAATAATAATAATAATAATAATAATAATAATAATAATAACAATAATAATAATAATAATAATGGTATACAACCATCGTTATCAGAGTATTGTGATGCTCTGAATATTTTCCATTACACACCATGAAAATATCACAAATGGGCTTATTAACGGAACTTCGAAACTCAAATTTCCTCATACTTTCAGATTTGATTACAGGTAAGAGTCCCTTCGGCTGAGTGGTTCATACGAAAGACCGCTAACTTTGAGAGTCCTAATCTCGTTCAATCGCGGTTCGGTCTGGGGTTTTTCGAAGGTGTTTAAATACGGCAGTCTCATGTAGTCATTTATCAGCATGTAAAACTGAACTCCTGCGGTAGAATATGCCGGCATTCCGGTGTCCAAAAACCGTAACAATAGTAAGTGGACGTAACATTATTATTATTATTATTATTATTATTATTATTATTATTATTATTATTATTATTATTATTATTATTATTACCGGCCCCGTCGTGTAGGGGTAGCGTGCTTGCCTCTCGCACGGAGGCCCCGGGTTCGATTCTCGGCCACGTCAGGGATTTTTCTCTCGACCTGAGGGCTGGTTCGAGGTCCACTCAGCCTACGTGATAAGAAATGAGGGGCTATCTGACGATGAGATGGCGGCCCCGGTCTCGAAAGCCCAGAATAACGGCCGAAAGGATGCGTCGTGCTGACCACACGACTCCTCGTAATCTGCAGGCCTTCGGGCTGAGCAGCGGTCGCTGGGCAGGCCAAGGCCCTTTCAAAGGCGTTAAGTGCCGTGGGGGTTTATTATTATTATTATTATTATTATTATTATTATTATTATTATTATTATTATTATTATTATTATTATTATTATTCCTGGGATTCCGTGGAGCACAGAGGTGTAGGAAGGTGCGGGCATGAATTGGTGGACAGAGAAAAGATATCAGTAAAATTTACTACTCTAAAAATTAAAATTTTATTTCTTTCTCTTTTTTCTTTTTTCAGATTTTAACTTTGTTAAACAATTACAAATGACAGTAGCATAGACAGTGGGGGAGATATTCAGCTCTTATTTATTTGAAATTTAAGAAAAATCAGGTACACTAGACATAATGATTTTTGAGATGCAATTTTGATAGCTCAAACGTTACACTACTACAAAGATCACTTTCTTCTTCTTCTTCTTCTTTTCCTGCCGCTTTTCCCACACCTGTGGGGTCGCGGGTGCGAACTGCGTCGCACATGTGGATTTGGCCCTGTTTTTACGGCCGGATGCCCTTCCTGACGCCAACCCTCTATGGAGGGATGTAAGCACTATTGCGTTTTTCTGTGATGGTTGGTAGTGTAGTGTGTTGTCTGAATATGATGAGGAGAGTGTTGGGACGGACATATACACCCAGTCCCCGAGCCAGAAGAATTAATCAGAAGCGATTAAAATCCCCGACCCGGCCGGGAATCGAACCCGGGACCCTCTGAACCGAAGGCCAGTACGCTGACCATTCAGCCAACGAGTCGGACTACTACAAAGATCACTACTTCTCCAAATTTACAACATTCAAAAGAGCGTCTTTGCTCCACACGATTACTCTCTAGGACACTACTTTCCAAGTTTATTACAATCAAGCCTCTCCAAGGCACAATCTACATTTTAATACTAGATTAATTCAAACAGTTTTCAGTGCATAACCCGCTGGAGAATCTAAGTTACATTTAAATAGTTAAACTTTTAACGGAGGCAAAAGGTGCCTATTCTACATGGCCTCAGTGGAAACAAAGAAAAGATTTAATATGTCGGCCGTAAACCAAAATGTTAGGAACCGAACACTTGCACTCCTTTCAAGTTCCCTTGAAAATCCTCATGGCTTGAAGTTACAGAGGCTAAGCCTATACTACGGAGGTGACCAGATGAACAGAAAGTTTTAAATTACAAAACGAAGAGATAAATTATGAAGTTTACGAAATCATAGTCACCCCAATACCAAGTTGAATAGGAAATTAGCTTTCAGAAACCATTACATGATTAAAATGTCTGCCATTACCTTGAGCTGGAGGACCCTTCGGTAACGGGAAAAGGCTTGCCCCCTGCCTCCTCTATAAACACTCTAAACCCATTGACTGGAGCGATTGAAAGACAATATGTCCCAAAAGTTCCCAGCTTTTACAGTGGTGAGGCAGGTTCCAGAACTCTCTGGGCCGAATCCCTGTACACACCCACAATGGCGATTGGCTAATGTAATACATATTAAAACTGTATGATTGGTGGAAAATTAAGGAAGGCGGGAAGAGAAAGAAGTGCTAGTAACCTTAAAACACCTAAAATAATCTACAAATAATTCAGTTTTGAAAACTCTGACACAACAAAATTACTTTGAAAATTGATTGTTCATCCTTGCACCACATGGGCCACATAAGTCAACAGTAGAGACTTCTTCCACTACACAGTTTGAAGTACACGTTATAGATGGCCTTCTAAAAGGCGCTCACTTTAAATGAACGGGGTTGGCGTACCTCCGGTACAATTTTTTTTTTTTTTTTTTTTTTTTACAAGTTGCTTTACGTCGCACCGACACAGATATGTCTTATGGCGACGATGGGATAGGAAGGGGCTAGGAGTGGGAGGGAAGCGGCCGTGGCCTGAATTAAGGTACAGCCCCAGCATTTGCCTGGTGTGAAAATGGGAAACCAAGGAAAACCATCTTCAGGGCTGCTGACAGTGGAGTTCGAACCCACTATCTTCCGAATACTGGATACTGGCCACACTTAAGCGACTGCAGCTATCGAGCTCGGTGGTACAATTATTATTATCATCATCATCATCATCATCAACAACATCATGTAAGTTACCCCATATAGTTCTGCTGTTTCATCAGAACAAAAATGCGTTTATCTGTCGTTTTTGCTACGCAGAGAAAAGGTATTTAGTTCTTGGTCTGCATACATTGTTTTGTAATTTGTAGTTTCAATTCCATAAATTCAATTCCAGGTGGATTATATGTATGAGCAACAACTGAATGTAGGCTTCTACTAGTTCGTTGATCAATAAATAAATATATATGAAAATGAAATACAACAAGCTCACATTTGTTAAATTCAAAATACATTCTGTAACTGTGGCTAACATATGGGGAGCGCGGAAGTAAATAAGTCTCTGAATGCAGTTTCTGCCTCCGTCTCGATGACTATGAAGTTGAGCGTACTTAAAGTTATTTATCGCAGATTCCTCATAGTACCATTCCCATGGATGGAGTCGCTTCTTTCGCGATTTAATCCCAGTGGCATGTGGTATTGGGGTACCATTCTCATTTCTTGCCTGGAGGGTCTGCAGTAGATTCTCGGCTTGTTTGACAAATTTTGTGCTGATCTAAGAAATTTAAAGGGTTTCTCATCGTCGTAAGGTCAACTGGGCCCTGACTTGGATGGAAAGCAATGGATCCGATGATGAAAACCAATAACAAATGCTGAAGTACTGCAGTCGTCACGCTGATCAAGTAACAGTCCAGTTGACGAGGTGGTTTAGCAGCAAGTCTTCATACTTTTGTACTATCTATAATTTAAGTAATATTGAATCTGTTGGTATGTATCTTACGTATTCATCCCAAGGACTAGTTTCAGCCTGAATAGCTACACCATCAACTGCCATAGATGGTCTAGGCGTCACTGAAGGGCCATACTACAGGAGTGAGGAATGATGTAGTTTCCCGTTGTATTCCTCACCAAGCCAGTCGTTATTTGAAGTCAGTCTGCCAAGCCCACCAAAATACATGCACAAACCGACCCTACACCACCCATAACAGGGACTGGCTGCATGAGAAATGTCATTAATAGCATCGCTCATGCCTAATACACTTTCATCAAAGCCAAGGATAAGACTGAGACAGGTCAATGAAAGTAACACATTCGATTTATCCCATGCCGGAAGACCTAGCGCACTTTACACCAGGTCTCGCCAGCAAAGACACCTCTTGTTGATAGATTTTACAAAATGAAAATTTAGGTTTGTACTAACGGTTCTATAACAAGTGGGCTCAGTGAAATTTCCGCTCAAATGGAATGTTGTGTATATTCCACTCAAATGGAATGCTTCCTGCCGGCTTTCCCGTATTTGGGTCCTGCAGCGCACCTGCATATGCCTTACCGTTCTGGGAGCTTTCGCGTACACGAGATCTCAGTTAAATTTTAATGGAAACAGAAGAACTGCATACCGAAGGTTGGATAGAAAAATCGAGAAAAGTGGTACGAAGATACAGGCACCGCTTAGCGTGTCTCAGAGCGATCTCATTCTTACAAAAAATGGAATAAACTCGATGAAATGTAGTCCCAACCCATGACGTATAATCTGATCTTTTGGTCTGCATGTAGCCTACTCTAAATTTCGTAAATAAAATGTAACTGACTTTGAGAAAACTCTTCCTAGTAAGAAAATAATGGCGAAGTTTTTATGGACTGATTTTAAATATTCTAAATATATTTCAATTATTTAGCTAGCCCAAAGCCTAGTAAAAGTGTGGTGGGAATCAGAATAAATGAATAACACATGAAAATCCACAGCCTATTTTCCAGTCAATCTAGCGGGTCTGAACCCCTTAACATTTCAAGTTTTATAAGGGAGTAATCAAAATCAGGGAGTATATGCGGGGCAACTTGTGAGCGGATATTTTACTGAGCAGATAAGAAAACTGAGCGTAACTATCAATATACTGCACTAGCATTATACAGGATTTGCGATTCTCAAACTACCTGAGTAGAACGATGATTTACAGCCATAAAACCGTTAGAATACATGAAGGAATTTAGCCTAAAAGTCACTCAGATAAAACGTACAATTACTGAATTTATTACGGATATTCGCTCTTGTATGTATCTTTTCCCTCTAGTGTAAAATGTGTACCTACTGTCTATCCCCTTTAATTGCCCGATGTTTTCGATCCCAATGCTACACTGCATTCCTTTTCGAGTCCACTGTGAGCTACTGTGCTTACACGTACCATCACCTCACCCGACTCACAGGAATTAACCAGAGGCCATTAGAATCCCTGACCCAGTCAGAATCGAACACGGGGCCTTCTGAACTGGCGGTCAGTACGCTGACTATTCAACCAAATAATTCTCGTCTCGTTTACACGAAACATTGATACTCAATTTGCAACAGTCATGCGCTTTATTACGTCCATCATATTTCCTTTTCAGGGACCAACAATATATTTCAACGTTGAATTAAATCACTGGAATGTGCCTTAGTTTTGCAGAAATAACTACTTCGATCTCATATTGTCTTCTGTATCTAAGGTGATTTTTATTTTTATTTTTACAAGTTGCTTTACGTCGCACCGACACAGATAGGTCTTATGGCGACGGTGGGACAGGAAAGGGCTAGGAGCGGGAAGGAAGTGCCCATGGCCTTAATTAAGGTACAGCCCCAGCATTTGCCTGGTGTGAAAATGGGAAACCACGGAAAACCATGTTCAGGGCTGCCGACAATGGGATTCGAACCGACTATTTCCCGAATACTGGATACTGCCCGCGCTTAAGCGACTGCAGCTATCGAGCTCGGTTATCGAAGGTGACACCCCCATAGTGACTAAATGTTCATTGTACTCGACATATCGTTTCAATTTTCCACGTTAGTCTCCAACGCCTGAAGGTAACTAAATATTTTATGAAATGTATACTCACACTCTTTATGGTGGGCGCTTCAATCAACAAGTACCGTAAACAACGATGTATGAAATATTGTGCACTTTATTTCATTCTGGTTGTATGACAACAACATTTCCCAGTATGTGTGTATCTAAAAACTTAATGATGTAGATAATATACACGCCCAAACACCATTGTAACCCCGAGTTATTTAATCCTGGACAGGTCCGATAAACGTCCGCACAATAGACCAATATCAAGATCAGATAGGGCTTGACCAAATATTACAGGACGTTATCGGGATTTTAAAAGATAAAACATCAGGTTTATCTCACCGCTTAATTCATCATCCTGCTAATCTATAATTTAAAAAAAAAGGTTTCTACCAAAACTTACGAAATAGAAAGCAGTGAAAAATTCAAATGAAAGTCAGTACTATACGTACCGAGTGGTACAGCTGCCCCTATTCGCTCATTTTTATGCAACCCGCAGATTATAGTCTGGCCAAAAAACATTCACCTTGGCTTCTCACAGCGATGTCTGGTCTTACTACGCTTTCTGTAATTCGTTTATTCGTGTCAACGAAATCAGCGTTAAAGATAAAATACCGAATGATTGTAAAGAATCGTGAAAAATCTGTATCACAGAATCTTCATGTACAGAGAATACGACGGCTGAATGACTAGAAGTAGTGTTGATATAACGCCGATAAACGACAGCTCGTGATAGCCGAGCGTGCTTGAAGTTCGAGAAGAAAAGCGCTCCTCGTTAGTCGGACGTTCGAGTCCGATATGGGGTGATGTTTTCATTTCATTGTTAAGTGTTCGTGTGAGTCGCATTGTTGAAGATCAGTTCTTATGTTGCAGGTACCCTGCAACGTATGTGGCACTTTGCTGCTTTATGTGCCCTAGGTATGAAGTCCAGTCGTTCTTGAAGTTGAACGTGCGCAGTTACTTGGTTGAATGGGTGTGTCATAATGCTGACAATAAGTGTACTGCGCTTCTTTCGTTGTAGCCGTTTGCCACATAAAAGTTGCATGTTATTATTCCTTTTTGATGTGTGCATTCTTTCTAAAGGTGAAAAGTAACCTTTGATACTTAAGGAAGTTAAACCTTAACCACGAATGCCTTAAAATCAAAGCAAAGTCATCTCCGTACAGGCCATGAAGGCCCTTGGAGGGGTGGAAGGTAAAATTCCACTATCCGTAACCTCGGCACTTGATGGGGTAGAGTGGTTATCCTTACGCCCGGCCGCCTTTGCCCCCAGGAATTAACCTGGTACTCATTTTTAGTGTAGGATGAGTGAACCTCAGGGCCATGTGCACCTCCGGAAGTGGAAATCTCGTTTCTTAAATTCTACGACTTCCTGACGGGGATTCGAACCCACGTCCTTCAGGGCGAACCGAGCACGCCTTTACCGCCTCGGCCAGGCAGCCCCTACGAATGCCTTAAGAGTACAAAAATAAAAATAAAAAGCTCGTAGCTAGATTCGAACTCTGAATCCATCGGAAAAATCACAAGCTGGCTGCGATTACTACCATGTAGCCACTCCAGGCGACAAAGAGCAGGTCTCGTATCCCTGTACAATTGGAATAATATACGCTATCGCTTCGAAACTAATAATTTATGTTACAAGTTCTGAACTCGAAATGTGTAGACAGGTTTACCTTATACAAGCACCACAGTATGCTAAAGAATCATGTCTCTCTCAAGCTAAGATAGTTGCAACCATCCCCTACGAGTAGAGTAGATAGGCCTACCTATGTCTTGGTTAAATGAGTACAGCATTATGTTTCATGTGGTAGTCACAATGAATTTGTCCGTAGTCGGTGCTTCTTTCTTTCTTTCTTTCTTTCTTTCTTTCTTTCTTTCTTTCTTTCTTTCTTTCTTTCTTTCCTTCCTTTCTCCCTTTCTTTCTTAATCTGTTTACCCTCCAGGGTTGGTTTTTCCCGCGGACTGATTCAGTGAGTAATCCCACCTCTACCACCTCAAGGACCGTGTCCTGGAGCGTAAGACACTGGGTCGGGGATACAACTGGGGAGAATGACCAGTATCTCGCCCAGGAGGCCTCACCTGCTATGCTGAGCAGAGGCCTTGTGGGGGATGGGAAAATTGGAAGGGATAGACAAGGAAGAGGGGAGGAAGCGACCGTGGCCTTAAGTTAGGTACCATCCCGGCATGGAGGAGAAGAGGGAAGCCACGAAAAGCCACTTCCGGGATTGCTGAGGTAGGAATCGAACCCACCTCTACTCATTTGACCTCCCGAGGCTGAGTGGACCCCGTTCCACCCCTTGTACCACTTTTCAAATTTCGTGGCAAAGCCGGGAATCGAACCCGAGCCTCCGGGGGTGACAGCTAATCACACTAACCACTACAACACAGAGGCGGACTAGCCGGTGCTTACGTGGTGATAATTTATTATGTCTGTTTATCATAACTTCCTTAGAAGATTATCTGAGACTTCATAAATGTCGAGTCTTCGTAAATGATGCTTGCCCTTAACCGCAGTCGTGAATATTTCTGACACAACTACAGTTGTGAGGTTCTGTGGACCACGTCCAGAAGGTGGGTCAAATACGTAAAAATTTCCTTCTAACACTATTTTCTGCGTTTTGTGCTACGTATTTACTCCTTAATAAAACATATAATGCAACAGGTTTACAACATGAAGTTCCACCGTGGTGAAAGTAATCTGTTCACATTACACTAACAATTATCAGAAAATTTTTCAGACATGAACACAAATCGAAATAACTAAAGGTTGTTCCTTCCTAAAAACTTGAATGTTGTAATTTAATTTAATGGTATACTCACTGGTGTTAAAATCGATAAGTTTTTCCAACAATACATTTTACAGAAAAAATCTGGATTACTCAAAGTGAAAATATTGACACCTTACATGAATATTCCAAACAAATTTGAACTCTGCACTTACGACACAAGTAGCTTGCCTTCCTCTTCTTTTTGGTGGACAAATTCGACATGCCTTCCTTCCATCGCTCGGCAGTTTGTCCTCCTGGTGTAGGTCCTCATGGAGATCTACTTCGGCTCCCAGAACTTGACCCATAGAAAATCGCAGTTCTCGTGGAAGGCGTTTGTTCATTATTCTTTCTCGCAATGAAGGCTCAATCAGTTGTTTTGCAAGAGCTTACATGAAGTTCATCCTGCTAAGTACAGTTCTTACCTTGAACGACTGGTAAACAATATATGAGTTGATAATAATCATATTGAGGACACGATAAAACACAGCCATTGGCCAGCGCTGTGTACGGCGGCTTGAAAGTATTTGGCTCTCTTTCAATGTATGGTATCAACGCCACCTTTTGTGTTGTTATTATAGTGGGCTATAATTTCAGATTTTCCAGTTTCTCTGGAGTGATGCATTGTTGATATGAGAATTACCTCTCCTCCCTTTTTAGGCACAAAGGAAATTAGTATAATATCTTAGTGAAAGCATATAGTGTTGTTCCAGCTTCACGGTTCCGCGACAGCAAGAAAGATGCAGGGACTTCCTTTTGGTTCTTTTTCATAGTTCCCATTAATGTCAAACCATTCTTCCGCAGCACATCCGCCAAGTTCAATTGAAACATACCAGTTATCAGCGGTAATGTCTCGGTTACTAACTGCTATCGGCTTGCACAACCACAGGACAGCCTGAATAGGAACAGCATATTTCATCTCATCTTGGGAAAGCCCTGCTCTATCAGTACCTTTCCTGCACTAAACATAAGTGTTGTACTCATAGTTAGTCCTCGAATCGGCGAGAAATTGAAGCTTCAGGCCATATTTCGCTGGTTTGGAAGGAATAAACATTTTAAATTGATATCGGCCTCTAAAGGCAATTAGCATTTCATCCACAGTAGCATTTTTCCCCAGAGTATAGGACCTGTGCAAATTTTCATTGAATTTCTGTAAGATGTTCGTTATAGCAGCACCTGGATCAGAAATGTTACTTAAATCCCTGTCATCAAGGTTATCAAATCTCAGACAGTTGAGAATTACGACAAACCTTGCTGGTGACATTGTAATACGGAAAATATATCGACCTGTTCCGTCTGTACAGAATAGAGAGCGAATGTCTTCGTTATTTTATTTGTATACTACAGTGCAGATGAGAAGGCCAAGGAAGCTCTTCATTCCATATAATGTACAAGGTCTCAATTCTGTCCTTTCAGTATTCGAGTATTTTCTCCGGATGTTTTCCAGTTTTTTATTTGGCCACACAAGTATATCATTTAGCATGTCATCACTGAAAATATAAGTCCCAGCAACGAGTGAGTCTACTTGGGTATGTCTTCTTAGATAGGGGATCTTCATTACATTGTGAACTGGAGTTCTGATATTCCTGTTTGGTTCCACTGCCGACCACATGAATCTATTTCTGCCATAAAAATATTTCGTATCGTGTTTCTTATCATTTTCACTTTCCGATTCTCCTTCAGCAATCTCGTCTCCACTTTTCACTGTCGGCCGACACACAGGAGTCTGAGTCATGTTCGCTATGTATAAAATCACCTTCCTCTTCGTCAGAAATGTCAACATAGGATACATCACTTCCTAGGTCATCGATAATTTTCGAAACCTTTTCATCAAAATTGGGATCGTTCGTATTCACATGTGATGGACCAGGGTCACTAGATATAGTTAACCAGTTAATGTCATCAACAGATACGGAAAATAAACAAACACAGAGAACGCAAACAAATGTTTAGTCTGTCACTGCTTTGCACACTCACAGTCGTGCCCCCCTGTGGGTGGGGGCGGTAGAATAACACACACGGTATCCCCTGCCTGTCGTAAGAGGCGACTAAAAGGGGTCTCAGGGGCTCTGAACTGTGAAGCGTGGGTTGGCGTCCACGGAGCCCTCAGCTGAGTCCTGGCATTGCTTCCACTTACTTTTGCCAGGCTCCTCACTTTCATCTATCCTGTTCGGCCTCTCTTGGCCAAATCTTGTTCTTTTCCGACCCCGACGCTATTAGGTTTGCGAGGGCTAGGGAGTCTTTCATTTTCACGCCCTTCGTGGCCCTTATCTTCCTTAGGCCGATAGCTTCATTTTTCGAAGTGTCGGATCCCTTCCTTTTTTTTCTCTCTCTCTCTGATTAGTGTTATCTAAAGGATGGTTACCTAGCTGTACTTCCTCTCAAAACAATACTCACCACGATCATCACAGTCGTGCGGTCTCCTGGACGTCGCGTTAACAATACGAAAGCCAACACAGAACCTCCAACACTGACTACCGTGGTAACAGGCAGTGGACTGAGAATGAGAAAGCTACTGAGACGCGCATGTCTCCAACGCCGACAGTGTTCCCAGAATTAGGGGTGTAAAAAGTAGTACGGTCCCCGGGACCCCACAACTGCAGTTAAAGGCTAGAAAAGTACGAAATGAAAACTGAATAAGCAAGACTCAGTAAGGTAACGAAACCTCACTGCTCGCTGTTGCTTATCCAGGTACGTTCAACATGCCTAATTCGGCGCAGCTACATCCTGCTTGAACGTCAATCTCTTACAAATCTCTATTCAGGAGGAGAGTGAAACTTCTCGCTTCGTACAGTTAGTGATGTATTGCAGCCTTATGGTCCAGTTTTGTGACGTTATTGAATGCTGTAACGGTAATAATTACATGGTGTAAGCTATCACATCTGTTGCGTGCCATGGATTATAAAATACTGTGAAAAACGCGTTTTAATCAATTTCGATGTGATAAGATTGTACAAAATAGCGGTGAATTGACTTGTCTGTAATTGGTCCTAACCTATCACTTTTTCTATGATACCATGACCACCCTTTCTTGTCAAAAGAAAATGGCCTCTTGAACCAATCAGATGCCAAATTCTCTACCGACAGCTGAAGGATTGGCTATGGTTTGTACAGTACAGTAACATTTCGTAAAAATGACTGGAGTAATGGACTCCGCTCTACATAAAATGGTACAGTGTTTTTGAGATGGTCATCACTTGCTGCCTCTTGTGCCGTTTATGCATTGTGTGGGAAAGTCTATATCGGACAAAGCGCAAATAAAACTGCTATAAAATGTTGCGCAAGTTAGCTGGTTGCATATGTTTGGGAAAAATAGGGGCAGCTGTACCATCCGGTATATCTGTGAGCAGTAAAGATAATAAGTTTTGATCCCGCTGTTTGATATGGAATCACAAATTACAGGGTAAAAATTATACGCCAAGGGGTCGATTTACAGATGGCAATGGCGATTCGCGAGAAATAAATAAATAAATAAATAAATAAATAAATAAATAAATAAATAAATAAATAAATAAATAAATAAATAAATAAATAATAGTGATAGTTTAAAGTTACAACAATATTCCTCATCTTCGTTTCTCGAATCACATATTGCCATTCGTAACTATCAACAGAAAAATAGCAGAAAACTTAATGAAAATGAAGAATATACACTTCACATCTATGACCAAACAGAATATACACAGTCTGATCAAAAATACCCGGACACCTACACCAAAATATTCAATATATGCTCCTCGGATATTTGGTCGAGTAATAGGAATTAGTACAGGCATTTAGCACTGTAGAAGTGCAGTTAGTGATGGAGGTAGTTAGAGCCTAGAGTGAAGTCACCATTCTAGAAGGTTCATCAGTGGTAGAGTGTCGGCCTTCGGATCTCAAGATAGCGGGTTCAAACCCGGCAGAGGTAGTCGGATTTTTGAAGGGCTGAAAAAAGTTCATTCGACACTCCATGTCGTACGATGTCGGCATGTAAAAGATCTCTGGTGATACATTTGGTATTTACCCGACAAAATTCATTAAATCTCAGCCATAGTCGCCCAAGAGAGATCCGGTTTACTCTGCCATCTAGTGGGCCTTAAGTAAAACGGAACGTCGAAATTGACGAGCGGACAGCCAGATTGCGTCAAATCGAAATGTCTGCACACGGTAGCTGAGGCCATACGATTATTATTATTATTATTATCAGTTCATCGATAGTACTGAAGTCGAGTTTCTGTGCTCAGCAGTAAATTTCCGAAATATTATTGTCCGAAGAGGAAATCAAGCTAGCATTACTCCACGGGGCTGATTATTTGAAATTTCCATTGAAGTGTTTCATATTCTGTAGGATTAATCAATGTTCCGCATATAATTTGTATTAGAAAATCTATTTTAGAACGGTGCATGTTTAAATTTCACTACAACAATGAAACATTCATGTTGTTGTAATTAGGACGCAGAGAAGCATACAGTGAATCACATCACTGTGAAAACCTACAAGGGTGGAAAGGAATATCTGATCCTAAGGACACCACAATCACTTATATTTTTATATTTGTTAGATATTAAATTGTACTTATTCATTTCTTATTTATTTAATCCGTTTACCCAGGGTTGGTTTTCTCCCGCACTCAGCGAGGAACCCACCTCTACAGCCTCATGGGCAGTGTCCTGAGACATGAGGCATTTGGTCGGGGGATGAACTGAGGAGGAGGACTAGTACCTCCCCAGGTAGCCGCACCTGCTATGCTGAACAGGGGCCAAGTGTGGAGCGGTATGATTGAAAGGTATGGGCAAGGAATGGGGGAGGAAGTGGCCGCGGCCTCAAGTTAGGTACCATCCCGGCACATGCCTGCGGGAGAAGTGGAGACAACTGAAAACCACTTCTAGGATGGCTGAAGTGGGAATAGAAACCCCTCTACTCAGTTGACCTCCCGAGGCTGAGTGGCACCGTTCCAGCCCTCGTACCACTTTTCAAATTTCGTGGCAGAGCCGGGAATCGAAGCCAGACCTTCGGGAGTGGCAGCTAATCACACTAACCACTGTACGACAGAGGCGGACTAATAAATTGTAATTATTTCTATACAAACTCACATCATAATCCGCGCATCGTGCCTGCTACGGGGAGCACGTTATCTTACTACCGTTAAATCAAGACATTTAGCAACTACAGAATAAAGTAAGCCTTCAAATATAAATGTTATTATTTACTGTACACGTATATACAGGGATGCCACGATTTTCCGTTACCCCAACATAAACACCCAACTTAAGTAAATAATATGAACAACAGTTCTTTAGAGGAATTTTGATGAGATACGAACCATTACTTGTCCAAAGGATCAGTCAGTGCACCATCATTCTCGTGGCAAATGATAATACAATTTGTTTTACGTCGCACCGGCACAGATAGGTCTTATGGCGAGGATGCGAGGGGAAAGACCTAGGAGTGGGAAGGAAGCGGCCGTGGCCTTAATTAAGATACAGGTGTGAATATCGGAAACTACAGAAAACCATCTTCCGGACTGCCGACAGTGGGGTTCGAACCCACTATCTCCCGGATTCAAGCTCACAGCTGCGCGCCCCTAACCGCACGGCCAACTCGCCCGGTGAACCTGTTGTACGCCACTTTGTCAAACGCAAGTTTTTGTGGCAGTATATGAATCAGGATATTTACGATAAAATATCCGAACTTATCTTCTATACTTATCTTTTAGCAAGTAATATTCACCCTCCTCTCCTGCGAACCATGTGACATTGTCGCGGTGGGGAGGCTTGCGTTTCCCAATTAAGGAGATAGCAGAGCCGTAGGTCCAACCATATCGGGTGGGTATCTGTTAAGGGACCAGACTAATGAATGTTTCATCGAAAGGGGGTAGCAGCCTTTCACAAGTTGAAAGGACTGATATGGCCTTGTAATAATACTCAACATGGCTTATCTGCGTTGATACTGCTACACGGCTGAAAGCAATGGTAAACGACAGCTCTATTTAACTCCCGAGGACATGCAGCTCCGAGATCCCCAGAACTTATCTAGTGAGAATCTCGAGCTCGAGCTGTACTTATCTTGACTATTTATCGAATAACTAAAATATTAAACAAGTACAGTCATGATTATAAAAGTCGTAATATTTTGCTATTGGCTTTACGTCGCACCGACGTCTTATGGTGACGATGGGACAGGAAAGAGGTAGGACTGGGAAGGAAGTGATCGTGGCCTTAATTATGGCACAGCCCCAGCATTTGTCTGGTGTGAAAATGGGAAACCACGGAAAACATGCTTCAGGGCTGCCGACAGTGGGGTTCGAACTCACTATCTCCCGAATACTGGATATTGGCCGCACTTAAGTGACTGCAGCTATAGAGCTCTGTTGTCGTAATATCAAACACATGTATCATCAGTTAAAACATATGCTTACCGCTTCCACTTATTCGCCGCGGGGTTACCGCATAGGTATTTATAGCCTATAGGCTACAGAAATCAAAAGATTAAGCATGGAAATATACCGGTTTATTGTTGCATTTGTACTCTTTTGGCCGCAGTCTACAAGTATGTTGGCCGTCGGCTTCATAAAAGTTCGCCCTTTTACCGGGAATATAGAAAAATCTCCGCATATTACACTTAAGAAAATGGAAATTGCAACACCATGAAGGTATTGGTCATTTGTGTTGATTTTCAAGATATGGAACGATGCCATGTAGATATGTAAACGATCAAAGTTTCAGACCCATTGAATTGTTGCTACAGGTCACCCGACGTGATTGGTCACGGAGGAATCAACTCCAGTATATGGATTCTGTTGTGGCGTAGTTGACTTGCAGTCTGTGCAGTGAAGTGTTCCCCGTCAAACATGCCTCGAGGACAAAGAAGAGCGCGCTATCAACAACTGTCGCCGTTTGAGAGGGCTCGGATAATTAGGCTGTGTGAGGCTGGATTATCGCTAAGGACTGTCGCTGCACGTGTTGGCCGACAGGCATCTACGGTACAACGTGTATGGCAGCAGTGGTCAAATGAAGGTACTCACATTCGTAGACCTGGCACAGGCCCGGTGCGACGGACAACTGTGAGAGGATCGCCGCATCATTCGGATGGCCCGGATGGAACCCCATGCAACAGCAGCGCAAATTCGAGCAGCTGTGGTACCCCATGTTACACAACAAACAGTTGGTAATCGCCTGCGTGCAGCTGGCTTACGAGCCCGTGTCCCTGCAGAAGGTGTTCCATTGACCCCACAACAGTGACGTGTAAGGCTGGCCTGGTGTCGAGAAAGATCGACGTGGGTCGACGAATGGCATAGGGTCGGCCAACACCAAGCATTATGGTCTGGGGAGCTATTGGCTTTATTGTGAAATCACAATTAGTGCTTGTTGAGGGCACTATGACTGCTCGACAGTGCGTTGTTGGGTACTCAATCCAGTGGTTGTCCGTACGATGGCGAACATTGCTAATGGGATGTTTCAGCAGGACAATGCCCGGGTTCACATTGTACGCATCTCCAGATAAACTCTCCACGATATCACAACCTTAGAATGGCCCTCCAGGTCCCCGGACCTCAGTCCTACGGTATTGAAGATGTGTGGGACATGATGGGCCGACAACTGGACAACCGTCCTCAGCCACCCACAACTCTGGAACAACTGACCCGTGCAGTGCAGCAAGCATGGGCCACAATTCCTCAGGAAGCGATCCAGGGCCTTATTGTCTCCATGCCTCGACGAATTCATCAATGTATTGCAGCTCGTGGTGGGCACATCCTGTACTGATTGTTGTCCAAACTTGAGGTCAGAGGGACCTGAAAGTGTAATCATCGAATCACAACCGAACATTCGTCCTGCATGTTTAATTGCAGCAATGTAGCACCACTCCTTCTGGGTGTTACAATTTCCATTTTCTTCCTTATAACTAGGCAAAGAATCTGTATGAAAGTTTTCTCCTTCCTTCAGTTGGCACTTGCATCGAGGACTTGGTAATTTTCAATCGAAATTCCTTTATGCCTGGAAGTGTACAACTTAACAACGTACACTAAGTTTAATAGGGATGTCTTAAGTATGATATAACAATTTTCATCAGGAAAACTTAGCCAATTTTTACATTGTAAAGTACAATTTTGACCTAAAAAATCATGGAGTTTGATTCTACTCTTTCGAGGTAATAGTGGAAGGAACAGGCAAGTAGATTTATAAAAGTGATCACGGAAATGAAATATGTATAAAAATGTTCGATATTCTGTAACTAAGACACGTCTTTTTCTAGCGGTTCTTAACGATGTACTAATCAGTGTAGAATTTTAACCAGGGTTGAATGGAATGGAATTGGGAAGGTTGTGACGGTGAAGGTAAACCACATAAAATCACCTTCAGGGCTACTAACAGTGAACACGCCTTCTCCCGGACATGTACTAGTTTAAGGCTATATGGCGTAATGCGTAGCCAATTCGTCCGAAGTCGTCGGTCTAAGGAGGCGTCAATGACCCAAATTAGTTTTCTGAATTAAAATCGTCATGATTAATGTAATTCTCACATGTTTAACACTTATATTTCGAGTTCAAATGTGAGATATCCAGAGAAAGAGAAATAGGTTCTCCCTTGCGGAAGACATAGCATATCTTTGGGGAATACGGCGCAGCTACTGTAACAAACGAGAAATGGAAATCTCTCTTTTAATTTCACCTTCCGTCGTACTCTCTGAACCACCCGGGAGAGCAGGAGATTGGATCTCGCATGACGTCAAGGAAACAAAAGGCTTACGTCATCGCACGTACTTACTTCACAGAAGAACCTTTTCCTTGAGAGCAGAACAGCCCATTTTACCCGTTCTCTGCACCTAGATTTAAAGACTACGCTATTGTTTAAGTGACGATTTCTTATGTAAACAGCGGTATATATGTGCATTTTACAAGCTGACGCGTTTCTGGGAAGCATGACGACGAATTACTGACCATTTGTGAAGGTATTGTGAGGAAGTGAGCGCACATCTAAAATATTACATTTCTAATGGCTTGACAAGTAATAAAGAGAAGGATGCTATTAAGGTCACACATAATTGACGCTATTATTGACCCACATAAATCATAGCAGTGATAGAAACAATCAGGTGCAAGAGGATATCCATGGCTTAGTTCAGCACGGGACACGCGGATCTGCTAACATGATCGCTATTCGGCAGGGCTCAAATATTTATTTCATTATTGAACACACCAAAGGAATGGAAACAAGCGAAACGGAATGAAATGGAAGAGAATCGTCACATTTCCACCATCCCCTACTGCCAAGAAAAATATAAATTGACATGTACTGAATTTATAGACTGAATTACTGGTGTTAGTGGGACAACACCTTTCAGGTTCGTCAGTTTCTGTAAAACGGTCGACCTAATACACACTTTGTTTAATGATTTATCTATACGCTGTGAAAAGTTTTCCAAGTATCGTTTGGGATCATTTGCAAGAGCTAATGTAAAATTCGTAAGCCTCATGGCCTAAAACTGAATCTTAAAGGAAGTTATTCCAGTTTCAATCGTATTTAGGTATCGTCTAAACTGATCATAATCAATGCTCTTTTAATTGTGTTATTCTATTTGTTAATGCTATATTATTTTTATTCCTTGAATGCATCATTTCACACCGTAAACTAATTTTATTGTAACTTTGCCGGGCTAAGTAACAAAGTGGTATCCAGTTTTCTAAATCAGAATTCCCCAAATTTTAGAAAATGTGTTTCCTCTTTAGTTTGAGGAAGGAACCGAATGGTTGGCAAAGGTAATATATCAGAAATAACATTTTTTGTAGATAATTGTGAAGGAATTAACCATCTGATTTACCATTTGACTGCCCCAATGATATTATATTTACGCGAAGAAATGATCAAGAAATGGGTATAGTTAAGGCTGAATGGTAAGCCCAAATCTGCTCCGACGTGGTCATGGACGTAACTTCAAATATTTTGAAATAGGCATAAAATAAGGAATATACACTTCAACAAATTATTACTTCAAACACTGACTACATTACATCAAGACTTCAAAAATCTGCTATGGCAGATTTGTATTTCTTCTATTTTGTGGTATTAGGAGATCGTGGTCATAACTCCTCAATATTCATGCATGAATGATATATTTTACATGTGATAACCATGAGCTATATTTTATGGTCTCACTCATGTATAAATATGTAACACATCGTGGTAATGATTGGGACGTAATGTGTGCTTAATGAAAGGCAACATTTAAGTACCCTTCTATAATGTGATTGTGAAATTACGGCATTCCAGTTTACGTGACCCAGTGTTTCAAAATCACCTGGCTCCTTAGTTACTCCAGTCTGGATATTAACTTGGTAAATAACCGGTGGGGTTATTGAAGTCAGATTCACTTTGTAAAATTGCAGCAGGATGCAGAAGATATTTTAAATTCGGGTGATGGTCAAATGAACTACTGACGAAAATGACGGCTATTGGACCAGACGAAAGAGAAATTGAATGGGCGACTAAATGCTTAAAAAAATATCCTGTAGCAATTAAGACGAGAGTTCCACAAGGTAGTATCATTGGACCATTACGTTGCCTTATATATATTTTTTATACCCAGAGATCCAGCAGCACTTGCGATGTAGTTTTACACATCCCTTAGTTTTTACTACATTTTTGAAATACATCTGTCCCTCTCCCTAAACCTGGGTAATATAACGAGATGAGTAGTTTACGGCTAGAAAACTGCAGGAATCGTAAGCGCCGCTATTAATTCATTATGGGTACCTCTGTAACGGTTCATATCTCATTCAAAACAATCCTCTGTATTTATTATTATTATTTGTATTTATATTATTATTATTATTTGTATTATTATTTCACTATTATTATAATTCTTATTCAGTTCTATCATCTGATTTCGCCATATTAATTAATAATCGCTTGCTTCATTTTATTTGCCAACGGCCGTAGCCGTGTTGAAGCACCGGATCCCGTGAGATCTCCGAAGTTAAGCAACATTGGGCGTGGTCAGGAGTTGGATGGGTTGCCACGCGCTGTTGGTGGGGGGTAAGGGAATGGAGGAGCGGAAAGGAACTGGCCACCCTACCGCACGTAAACTCCGGCTCAGGAACACCTCTGCGGATGTTCGGACCTTCCTTCGGGCAGAATAACCCTTACCCTTACCTTACTCATTTTATTTCATTTATTATGTATCAAATGTGGTCCACCTCTGTGGTGTAGTGGTTAGCGTGAGTAGCTGCCACCCCCGGAGGCCCGGATTCGATTCCCGGCTCTGCCACGAAATTTGAAAAGTGGTACGAGGGCTGGAACGGGGTCCACTCAGCCTCGGGAGGTGAACTGAGTAGAGGTGGGTTCGATTCCCACCTCAGCCATCCTGGAAGTGGTTTCCCACTTCTCCTCCAGGCGAATGCCGGGATGCTACCTAATTTAAGGCCACGGCCGCTTCCTTCCCTCTTCCTTGCCTATCCCTTCCAATCTTCCCCTTCCCTCCACACGGCCCCTGTTCAGGATAGCAGGTGAGGCCGCCTGGGCGAGGTACTGGTCATTCTCCCCAGTTGTATCCCCCGACCAAGAGTCTGAAGCTCCAGGACACTGCCCTTGAGGCGGTAGAGGTGGGATCCATCGCTGAGTCCGAGGGAAAAACCGAACCTGGAGGGTAAACAGATGATGATGATCATGATGATGATGATGTATCAAATGTGTGTTAGTATTAAGAGAATGTATATTGCGAGATTTGCTACTTAATGTAAGATATGTATTTATTTTGTTAAACAACGTGTAAGATATTGCAATACGAGGTGTAATAACGCCACATTTTCTGTCGAGTCATGCTAAATACCCCGTGCGTCATTGCGTCCTTTTAGAAACAGGAGCTGATTCAAGGAGTTTTACGCTGCCTGAGGCGATTGCAGTATCTGGTGCAATGCTTCGAAGCTGAGTTTGAGTGATGTCATGGTCTGAATTAACCATGACGTATGTTAAACCTTGTGACAATTTGAATCTATAAAAGGAGCGTCCATCAGTTAGATGGACAGCCTCGATCGTTGGAGATCGTAGTCAGATGGTAGTGAGGAGCCATATGGATAGTTAGGCCTCAGGCGGTCAGTCACTTGGATGGAGAAGAAGCAGTTATATGGACACGGAGTCTTCAGTGAGCGGAAGGATTAGAAGTTCGAAGTATGTTTCCGGTCGAGTTCTTGTATCGGTTCGATGACAGTCGAAGACTGAGTCTTGGTAATGCAGACTAAATGCCCGCTCCCACCTAGTGGAATGGAATGGAATCGAACCGAACAGAACTTGTTTTTAACATGTGTTTAAATGGGAGATAGAGATGGCGATCGCCACGAGTCGAATCGAATCTAACAGAACGGAACAGGATTCTCGGCCAAGAATATTTTTCGACTAGCGGAGCGGAATCGAACAGAATTATTAAGATTCGTGCAACTTCGTAGACGGTCGGGTCGAGTCGAGATCTTTAGGACGACCATTTGGGCAAGCCGGCAAATGTGTATCAGCTTCAGCTGGAGAGTCAGCTGTTTCTTGGATACGGTCGGAAATGTTTTGTTTTGTGATCGTTTATTTAACTTATTAATACTAGGCACGGAAAAACGTATTAGTTTAGTTCAAAAATATAATTTCCAGTACTACAAGACCCACGAGCATTACTGCAACAACGTAAAAAATAATGCCTGGGAGGATATAAGCAAGGCTATGGAAAACCAAACTTATTAGAATATTAAATTTTGTGGTAGGTTACTGTAGTCTTTACACAATTTCATCATTTTTGTTGACTTCATCACAAAATCATGTTATGTTGGAGTCCACATACAGTATATCAGTACGATAATTGACATCACATCTCACACAAGATGTATCTTTAATTGTTTATTATATTTTCAGTGAACGATTTCGTAAGTGGCATTCCCTAGATCGTTTGTGTACTGTGCGGTTAGGGTTGCGTAGGTGTGAGTTTTCATTCGGGAGATAGTAGTTGGAAACCCACTGTCGGCTGCCCTGAAGATGGTTTTCCCTGGTTTCCCCATTTTTACACCAGGAAAATGCTGGGTCTGTGTCTTCATTAAGACCACGGTCCTTAAGTTCGAAACCCACTGTCGGCAGCCCTGAAGATGGTTTTCCGTGGTTTCCCCATTTTCACACCAGGCAAATGCTGGGTCTGTACCTTAATTGAGGCCACGGTCCTAGCCCTTTCCTATCCCATCGTCGTCATAAGACCTATCTGTATCGGTGCGACGTAAAGCAAATTGTAAAAAAAAAAAAAAAAAAAAAAAAAGGAATGTTGAGGATACCTCGATTAATGATTTCATCCTACCACGGGACGCAATCTACTGCGTTAGAGTAGTTTTAAAAATGATCACGGCCTCCCATTGCATCTGATGTAGCATTTCCTCCTGTAAAATTGAACTTTTCTGTTTAATTCTACTATCTGAAATAGTTGTGAAAATTGTAATACAGTAACTCTGAAGTAGGCCTACCGTCAAAGCTTCATCGCGCATTCAACATTTAAATAAGTTTGAATACTCTCCTTTTGGCTATCTTCATGCACCCAGAAACTTCTCCGATCTCTCATAATTTTCTACCTCCTCACACCTTCTGTCAGACCATCCACTGCAAGGCTGTGAAGTTTCCCGTAGAATCCTGTTCGATTCTGTTCCGCTAGATGTGAGCGGTCGAGTGGAAATTTCGGCTGTTCGGTTCGATTCGATTCCACTAGGTGGGAGCGAGCCTTAACAGTTCAGTGTATTACGGGTATAATTGATTGTTCTGTGTGGTTATATTTTCAAGCCATGTTATCTCTAGTTTCTGAAGATAAAAGGATACGTCACGAAATTAAGTTTGATATACCTACAGCTGATGCCACGTCCAAGGAATACGTCATAAGAACACTTAAAGTGTCCAAGGTACTATTAAGTGAACAGTGAGGGATAAATTTCTTGTATAGATTTCAAATGTCCGGTAAACGGTATTTTAAATTCAATGCTTGGAGCTTCATTTCGAATTTCAGAGTTTTATATTGTACTATTAATATCGAAGCAAATCTCACTATTTCAATGCGAAATTTAAGGAATATAATTTTTTTAGTATCAAGTAGAGTTAAATGTTTTATTTCATGGTAGAACAGGTAACCTTAAATTTTAGTTGGGAAATCAAACTTCAATATCCTTTTCCCAGAACCTATATGTTATGCTTTCAAAGTAAGCTTATTATCCTAAACCCTAGAAATATTCAAACCGGGCGAGTTGGCCGTGCGGTTAGAGGCGTGCGGCTGTCAGCTTCCATCCGGGAGATAGTGGGTTCGAATCCCACTATGAGCAGCCCTGAAGATGGTATTCCGTGATTTTCCATTTTCACACCAAGAAAATGCTGCGGCTGTACCTTAATTAAGGCCACGGCCGCTTCCTTCCAACTCCTAGACTTTTCCTACCCCATCGTCGCCATAATACCTATATGTGACGTGGCGAAGTAAAGCTACTAGCAAAAAGTAAGATATATTCAAGATTCTCATCCTATTATTGTTATATTTATTTGTAGCTGGCGCCTATCATCAATTAAAGTGTTAATATTTCTGGTTACTGTATGTGGAAACCCGAAGGTAAGTACAAAGTGAGACATACTGGGACGATCGAGTATTTTATTTCATGTAGTTTTACATCTATTTGTCAGCAATCACACCTCCAATGCACCCGCAAAACGAGCACAGATACGAAGAACACGTACCTAGCAATAGGAGTTGCACATGCAGACCAAGAGCAAGTATTGTATAGGCTGAGAGCTGCGTGCTGAATGTCAAACCTCGAAGTAGCTTACTTGGCAAGCGCGTGGTGGGATATGTGATACCTGTTAGTGCTTGTAGGATCGAATCCCTTATAGAATTTATTTATTTATTTATTTATTTATTTATTTATTTATTTATTTATTTATTTATTTATTTATTTATTTATTTATTTTGCGACCAGTTGTCTGGGACGTGGTTGGATTGCATACTTGATAGCTCATTTGGGCTTGTAAAGCACCGTATGTATCGTGGCACTGGGCATGGAGTTGCGTTGGACAGGATGTGGTGATGGTCTGTGGCTAGGACATAGGCAACCAGTTAGCTACGACGTACATGTTCCAAGCTTCGTCGACCACAGGTAAGGCAAAGTGTGCCCGATCCGAACGATAACAACATGCAACGGCAGATAAGTATGAAGCTGCGCGACCTCCCCTCCTTCAAGACAAATCACAACACAACACAAAGCTTATATACTGGCTCGTGATGTATTCCAGGGACGAGAATGTCGATTTGTTACTTACCTATGTAAAAGCTATATAGAATGCATGCCATGCCATGCACAACGTTTGTATCAAGAACGCTATCCGCATAGGTGACAACCGACAGGCATGACATTTCGCAGTATGGAAAGAAGTCTGCGGGCTACTGAGTACCTGGAAAGAACACGGCATTTTCGAGATCATCATATGACGTCTGCTCACAATGAAGAGGGTGTGTTTGAAACAACCCAACATAACGCTCACACTAGCACACGGACCATTGCACAGCATACGAACATCAGCGAGGCGTCTGTCATGCGGATATTGCATACCCAGCGCTTTCACCCATACACATGTACTTACACCAGGAGGTCCATGGTCATAATTTCGAAGCTCGGACGGTGTTCTGTCAACGGAACCTACTGCATGTAGACACTGGTCCTGCCCTTTCAGCGACAATCTTATTTACGTACGAAGGGCGGTTTCACAAGACTGGAACAGTTAATCGCCATAATACATTACTGGAGTGTGAATAGTCGCCATTTGGTACAAAAAGCAGCTCTTCAGGTACTGTGGGGCGTGATCGTTTGGTGTGGCATCGTGGGTGATCACTTCATTGGTCCACATTTCTTCGAGGGAACTCTGACGGGAAAAAAATATTTTTTGCAGTTTCTCCAAGATGAACTACCACCGTTCTTAGAACATATGCCATTCCTTGACTGCTACAGGATGTGATTTCAACATGCCATTTCTCCACCGTAGGTGGTGGTGGTCGTCCATACCCGTCTCCATAAGACGTTTCCTGATAAATGAATAGGAAGGGGAGGACATGTCCTCTCCCCCACCAGATCGCCTGATCTTATGACCCTGTATTTTTTTCTGTGGGCTATGTAAAACAACTGGTGTATGCATAGGAGCCGGCTAGTCCTCGTCACATTAGACAGCTCATCACCGAGGCATACCGATCCGTTACGCCGGAGATGTTGCAACGTGCCACGCGGTCCTCACAACATCGCGCGCATCTGTATCGACTACGGAGGTTGTCGGTTCGAGCAGTTGCTGCGTTAAACGACGTAGGAAACCTAAATCACGTCACATGCTTCCTAACCTATTCCAACCCAGCTCCATACCATACTACGCCATACCAACGGACCTTATCAGGACCAAATATACAATTCAGTCTGTGGAAACTATTACGTACGCAACCTTTCCAAATCTCTGTTTACTGGTTGCAATATACAGGATGAAGCGTAATTCGCGCACTCGGGAGTCGCAGCGCGACTCCTCACATGCCAGGAATAAAAAAATGTATCTTACAAAATTTCGTCTTGCGAGTATATCCGGCAGAAAAACGACGCTGAAAAGCAGCAATCTGGCAACACTGTAACCACATGTAGGGTAAGTACCTCTGTCAGCAGAAGTTAGTCGTACTGTACAGTTGGTGCAGTGGATAGAGTTTTGGGTTAGCATGCAGGAGGTCGAGTGGTCGATCCTGGGTTGAGGCGTATGTTTTTTATTTTATAAATGTAGTCCAGGTGGTATGGTATCTGGCATCTTAATCGTCAACAGCGATTGCAGTGGGTCCTCTAGAAACCATTTGCACTTACATACTACGATTCTAGAAATGGACGAACAATCGTTTTCATTGGTCAGCTTTGAAAGGCGCCCTTTCCACGTCGTGGGCGTAAATTTAATATGGACAGTATTAGTGCTAATGTGCTACATCTGCGCGATCATATTACATGTAGTATGGTGGCGTCTCCGAAAACCTTAAAAAGTAGTTCGTGGGACGTGAAACAAATACCATTATTATTATACATGTAGTATGTAAATGACAAGTAGATGTTGTGTTATTGTACTGCGCTATCATCTTTAGCATATCGAAAGTGATATTGTTTGTGTAGTTATTCTGTCCTATGACTGGTCATTTGTTTCAGCTGTCTATTTCTTATTAGAATAACCAGGTATTTGTTGTTTCAGCGTTACAAAATGTTGTAAATGTAGGATACATGTGACCTCAGAAACGGTGTCTTACTGTATTACAGTAGGTAATGTCAGGTGGAAATTAGCAAATAAAAAATGCGCCTCAACCCAGGATCGAACCTTCGACCTCCTGCATGCCAACCAAAAACTCTACTCACTGCACCAACTGTACAACACGACGAAAACGTGCTGACAGCGGTAGTTACCCTACATATGGTTACAGTGTTGCCAGATTGCTATTCTTCAACGTCCGTTTTCTACCGGATATACTCACAAGACGAAAATTTGTAAGAGACATTTTTTTATTGCTGGCAAGTGAGGAGTCGTGCTGCGACGCCCGAGTGCGCGAATTACGCTTCAGCCTTTATATACTTGCGTGGTATTCGAAACTTCTAACACGCAAGCACTGTTCACTTTCAGTTCTCCGACCGTGCCTCTGCCAAGTGAGCTATTGCTTGGTTTGTTATACAGCGGCCAGTTCCCAGCCTGTACAATACCTGTAACTGGTCTGTTTGTGCACCTCCTGCTGTAAGGTACATGTTCTTCGTATCTGTGCTAGTTTTATGGGTTCATCAGGCCATCACGATTCCTTCTGTTTTATAGCCCGCTTCCGCAAAATATCTCGTTATACTGACCCGGTTTAGGGAGAGGGATTGATGTTTTCTAGAACTGTAGTAAACGTGGCGCTTATATGAAACGATATCACAAATATACATAATGATATTTTTATATCATATAGGTAAAGAACTGGAATCCCAGCGGACACTGTTATTATGTTTGGAGTAATAAATACATTACAGGGTTTTCAGCGACTACAAGAAGACCTCGACAATATTGTGAGATGGACAGCAGATTTTGGTATAATGGGATACGGGGAGAAAATTGAGGTTGTAGGTTTCACCAATTGGAAAAGTCCCCTCAGTTTGAATTACGGTATTGATGGAACTGGAAGTACCTCATACGGTGTCGCTGTTCCAAGGTCTCAATCGAGACATAGCGTGGAATGACATTAGTAGACGAATAAGCTTGAATCTTGTTTCTGAAAGTAGGAAAGATCATACTATATTAGGAATATAAAGTTAGAATTCAAGACGAGTAACTGGGGCAAATATTCATTTACAGGAAAAGGAATAATTCCTTGTAAGTAATTTCGCAAGGTGGATTTTCCATAGATTTCCAACTTCTTTTAAATCATTTTTAAAAACTAGGTAAACATTAATAGGAAATTTTTCATCTGGGCGGAAATCCTAAATGCAGATTAGTAGTGATTGTTTGATGGCACCAATTGCAGTTTCCAGAACACACGTCAAAGATTGTGGTCAAATTATCATGCAGGAAATCCTGAAAGTAAAATATATTGTTCAGTGGTAACTTCCCACGTTTATCGGGGTTCGGTGATGGAATCAGGCTCAGCTTTCTTAGCAGGTTTTAAGCTGGAACTCCGTCCGCCTCCATGTCTAAATTGTTAGCGTGGCCTTTGGTCACAGGGGCTCCGGGTTCGATTCCCGGGAGGGTCGGTAATTTTAACTATCATTGGTTAATTTCTCCGGCATGGAGGCAGGGTGTATGTAACGTCTTCATCATCATTTCATTCTCATCACGACGCGCAGGTCGCCTACGGGAGTCAAATCAAAAGACCTGCACCTGGCGAGCCGAACATGTCCTCGGACACTCCCGGCACTAAAAGCCATACGCCATTTCATTTAATTTCAGCTGGAACTCTTAACTGTCACCCCGCGATGATCTTATAGAAAATTTCCACCTGAAGTCGCCGGGATTCGAATTCAGAATATACTACACCATTATTACATCTCAGCTATCTAAATCATCATCTTCTGTTTCTATTTCTTCTACCACTTTTTCCACATGGGGTCGCGGATGCGAACTGTATCGCACATGTGGATTTTGCCCCGCTTTCCGGCCGGATGCCCTTCCTGACGCCAACCGCATACGAAGGGATGTGATCACTATAGCGTTGTTTCTGTGGTGGTTAGTAGTGTAGTGTGTTGTCTGAATATGAAGAGGAAAGTGTTGGGACAAACGCCCAGTCCCAGAGCCAGAACAATTATTCAGATGCGATCAAATTCGCCGACCCAGTCGGGAATCGAACCCGGAATCCTCTGAACCGAAGGAATTAAAGCTAACATTTCAGTCAATGAGTCGACATTTCAGCTCTATAAATACTACGCTATAAATGTCCATACTTACTGATTTAAATGAAGAGTAGCCTGATGTTAAAGTTTTCTCTTTAAGATGGAGACAAGATTGTCTAATAACGAATTTTACAAACCAACCTTCCATACATACATGGAGCAACTTTTATGTCGGTCTGTCTTAAATTACCCTGTTGGTAGATGGCAAGACAAAAAGATTTGCAGCTACCGATCGAACGAAGACTTTCTTTTTTTTTTTTTTTGCTAGTTGCTTTACGTCGCGCTGACACAGATAGGTCTTATGGCGACGATGGGTAGGAAAGGGATAGTAGTGGGAAGGAAGCGGCCGTGGCCTTAATTAAGGTACAGCCCCAGCATTTGCCTGGTGTGAAAATGGGAAAACCACGGAAAACCATCTTCAGGACTGCCGACAGTGGGTTTCGAACGCATTGTCTCCCAGATGCAAGCTCACAGCTGCGCACTCCTAACCGCGCGGCCAACTCGCCCGATCGAACAAAGATCAGCCCAGTTCACGAACAAGAACGGCACTAACTTGAAGAAATTCGACCGGTTCATAGAGTACCTGGCTGAGGTGCTTTCCTTCTGCTTTCACTCTTGCAAGGTCGAATTCCTGCGCAATTGGTTGCCATTCAACGTTAGTTAAATGCAAAACAGCAGTCTCTCAGTACATTTACTGGCACGTTGCCAGTATCCTTTCCCGTTAAAAATCTTGGCACTCCGATATCTCTGAAAATGCTTATCAATTGAAAGGGCGTTCAACGCACTTCTTTTTTATTCATTAAATGATAACTGTCTGTAAATAAATGATAGTTTTAGGCTCACGATTGATGACGATAATAATAATAATAATCATAATCATAATAATAATAATAATAATAATAATAATAATAATAATAATAATAATAATAATAATAATAATAAAGTCTCTGGAAACAAAGTATGGGAAAGTCAAAAAATCAGTAAAAATGTAAATACCTTGGTGAATGGATCCAGCTGAATGGGCTTGATAAAGAAGCAAATAAGGGAACGGCCAGAAAGATGGAGTTAGCTCTTAGATTAGTACAGAATAGATACAAATAAAAAAGAACAATATCTTACAGCGCAAAAATCAGATATTATACCACTATAGCAGAAGGATTTTACAGAATGCTTGATACTCTATAATAAAGGGGAAATGGATGAACTAGAGAAGAAAGAAACAAAAATCTTGAGAAAGATCTTAGGACCCGAAAAATAAGGAGGGATGGTACGTGGAGGAAGAGAAGAAATGAAGATCTATACAGAAATACAAAGGAAATCACAGACACCGTACTTAAGAGGAGACTGAAGTTTCATGGGCACCTCACAAAAATGAACGAGAGTCTACTAACAAAATCTTTAACTCCATCCTCAAATTAAAAGCAACTACTAAATGGGTAGGAAACAACAAGAAAATACATGGAGGAAGTTGGCATCAATCCAAAAGAAATATTTAATATATATATATATATATATATATATGTTTCGAGCTAAAATTAATAAATTCAGGGGGTTCCAGGAAAAGCAAAATGAAATGTCCAAGAACATGTGGTCAGAGTAAGGAAGAGGAACCACAGCGAAATGATGAAGTTCTGGGAGAAGAAAAAACTAACCAGCAAGTCAATTGTTTACCGTGGTCCGAAGTAGACCACAATCGAATTAATAATAATAATAATAATAATAATAATAATAATAATAATAATAATAATAATCTGCACACGCCAATCCAGCAACTATTATTAATAGGCTCAAATAACTTCGTGCAGCCATTATAGTCGGATGCAGCCCCTATAAGGTAGTCTATGATGAAAGTGGGCGGCGTCTGACGTGCGTGATTAACAGTGTCTTATTGCTTCGGAGGATAGTCGTGTGTGTGTGTGTGTGTGTGTGTGTGTGTGTGTGTGTGTGGTATTGTTCATTGGTTAAACAGCTGATGTCATGGCAGCCAGGGAAGAACTTGTAAAAAATTTCCTCTTTTGTTCATTACAATAAGTACCCAGTTATACCAACCTTTTCCAACGGATCTATTGCCTGTCTTTCAAATAAATATTGTTTGTGTGAAAGCAGCGAATTACAGCACTTCTACTATGCTACGATCGACTTTGGCTGAATATACTGTTTTTTAAATGTTTTAAATATTTGAAGAGAATACTGATCTTCCATAACTCTTCTAACATTCTGCTGCTGCTGGAGATACAGTATCGATAGGCCTTGAAATGCCACTGTGGGGAGAGAGAAATTATTAGTTACGTAGCACCTCGTTAGTGAAAAGTGAATCGCGCACATAACACTCCATTTGCTGGTTACAAGGTCGTACAGTAATGGCTTTCGAGATGGAGTAACGTTCTCCAGTACAATACTTAACTTCAAAAGGAACTTTCTTCGTTTAAACCTGAGACACGCCATTTAATTAACACAGAAGGGCAAGAATATATTTTCGCGTATGTGTCATACAATAAATCTCTAATACTCCTGACGATGACATATTCTGTTTGGATAGCTGGTTATTCTGAGGGTGATATATGATTTTGAAAGTCAACCTAACAACACTATAGAAGTAAATAATGATTATCCTCCCTTATCCTTTGATAGATATACTTGGAGTCCGCTTCCACTGGAGTTATTTCTTCCTGACTTAGTCAAAATTTAACCTTTATGACAACTGTAAGTAAATCTTTCTTCAGTTTGTTCCCGTTTTGTCTGGTGGTATAAGGCGGATGTCCTTACTAATGCCCTGTGACTTTTGAGGTGAATTTTCCTTCCCAATATCCACAGAGATTCGAAACTCGACTAAATGAGAGAAAATCTTGCACCTAAGCCTCTCTGCTGATCCTCTGTAATGTACCTCTCATTCTTCACCAATGTTCTCAAACACTGGTTGAGTCGTGGGAGCAGGGCCTAGTTTTAATATCTGATGACCTTCATCACACTAACCATAGGGAAGAGTGTATTGAACTGTTACGTGTTTCTATGGCGGTCCACTCTCTGTGTGTGTTTATTATTAAGACAAACCCAGCCCCTGAGGCCATACGAAGTAACCAGACGTGGCTACAATACCCGACCTAGGGAGCTTACCGAGGATTCACTGAACTGGAGGCCATTAAGCTAGCCATTCAGCCACGGATCCTGAAAATCGTGCCTCATATATAATGATCAACATATGGGCATAATGTTAATTCCTTAATGGATGAGTTAACTTCGATAGGAGATATATATATTAAAATTATTTCTGTTGATGTATTCACCAATTAGCTCGGATGTTATTCTATATTCTAAGCTATTGAACTTAAACCCAAGCAAAGGATATCCAAACATTCAAGTTGCCTCAGGTTAACACCATACAGTTCCAATGAATTTTACCTGTGTCCAGTTAACTTCTTTCTGAAAATAATTACCGAAGTTTGGAAAAATGCTGCATATCAAAATTGCGAGGCAACGCTAGCAAAAGATAAAAATTATCTTCCGGAGATTAAATAAGGCAATTGTGTGTCGTTGAATGCTATCATGTTAGTAAAATCCGGCTGGACAAAATTTTGACACCATGGTGTTCCTGAATGTATACTTTAATTGAGGAAATATTAAGTAAATAACACTATTAATAGACATCCACGAGAAAGTACAGTACATATCCATCAAGATTCACCGTTCTAACCAATATCAGTTTAATCAACAACATATCATCGTCATGTGAAAATGTTCTGGGGAGAAATATTGACACGCAGTACATGTACAGTGTAACTTAGAAAGAATAGAATATTCGTTTATGCAGCTCATGCAGCACTAAACCTTATATGAGTTCTAGGCTGAAATATTATCACAGCGGTTTTTCTAGGAGCAACGGCGATTATACTACATCGCATTTGCGAGAAGTTTCTTCTGTGCTACATGAAGTAACCGACACTGGAGTGGTGTCTTGGAGACAAGTGTTGAAACCCATTCCTACCACTCAGCACACAGAACAAACAGGTTTTCAATTAAAGCAATCAGCTGTGTATATGAAATTCTCACACACTCATAAATTCACGGCATAATTCGTGGGTAGTCTTCATAATTGACATCATATAATGAAGTCTGATTTGAAGTCAATTTCAAATAGCTTCAAGTAGTGTAATATAAACTGATATATTAATGATAGGTATTTAAGGTGCTACCTCTAATACTGAAAATAGGATAACAATGAAAGGAGTATTTATGTGATTAAAAAAGGCAATTAGCAATCATTAAATGTTCTTCAGGAATGTGTTAAAATTAAGCATGGAATTGAAATTGAAGCAAATGGAACATTGTAGGAGAGCAAGGCAAAGTTCTCTCTGGTAGCTGATGTCTTTTCCTTTTTTCTTCTCCCAAAATCCCTTCATCGTGTTCGCAGTACTAGAAGAATTCAAAGTACACAGAAGCAAGAGAATTAATCATGCAGACACTAACAGTCACCACCTCCAAGGTTGAATTCTTGGGAAATTGTCTGGACCATTTGATGTTAAAACAGCAACCCGAGAAGGAGATGGGTTCACCCCTATATTGTACAATGTTTCTTTTCTTTGTGTGGAAAAAGTGATTAAGACTTGGAAAGAAGATTTTAAAAGAATAACCCTTGGCAGACTGTGCGGAAACAAAACTAATTCACAGTGTTTGGCCGTCGCTGATGACTTAGCAGTTTTGTCCAATAACAGACAGGATACGGTTGCATCCATTGAAAAACTCCATGAAATTTCATCCAGAACAGGACTCCATATTTCATATCAGAAATCCCACTACATGGAACGATATCTTCGGTGTGTAGATGCACAACCAATGAAAACCCAATTTAGCAAAACACCCCGAGTGTCTAAATTCAAATACCTGGGAGAAGTGATCCAGTCTTCAGGACTGAAATGTGAAACAAACAAAGAATCTCTAAACTATAAAGAGTATACAGACTCATTTGGAGCAGATATAATTAAAAAATACATATCCGAAATGAAGAATTAAGGTATTGCAACACTGTAAACAAGCCTGAAGCGTTAAATGCATCTGAAACACTGATCACTGGGCGCCGATCTTTGATTAAAGGTGTAAAAAAACAAGAAATAAAATCTTCAGGACAGTTTTTGGACTAGTCTGTACAGGGGAAATCTGGATGATAAGGAAATCTCGTGACCTGTATCAACACTCAGATAAAATCTCAGACACATTTAGTAAAAGACGTTTGAAACTTTACGGACATATTCTCAGAACGAGTAATCAAAGATTGACCCAACTAATTCTGAACCTAGCCCTATTAATGAAAGTAAAAAACATCTGGCTGCTCGAAGTTGGAAAGGATCTTCAGGATATGGGCATCACAGATGACATTGTATTAGACAGATCAAATTCCAGAAAATTAGTCGACAATCACCGCTTCACACACATCGAAGCACTACCACAAACACAACCTGGTCAGAAGAAAAGCCAAAGCGAGAAGATGAAATTATTATTATTATTATTATTATTATTATTATTATTATTATTATTATTATTATTATTATTATTATTATTATTCATTACTTTTCACATCGTTATGCTCTCCTGAGGAGCATGCTTGAACATATTTTGTTGATGATTTTGCTTTCTTCTCTTCCCAAAATCTCTTCATCCTCTCTTTGAAATATTCTTACGTTCTTCTGTCCAGGTTTTATTAGTTCTAGCTTTTGGCTCTGCGAAGCAATGATTATTAATCAGTGTTCTGAAAACAGATCGGTTCTTCACAGTTTCCTGGTTGATGTTAATTTCCTGAAGATGTGATTCTATTTCATTTGGCCAGTTGTTCTTGACTTTCAGTGTGGGGGGAGATTTAGAATTATTTTGGTCAGTCTGTCATTGTTCATTTCAACCTCCTTTTCCTAACAGTGTCTGAGATTTTTTTAGTATGTCAATATATTTCATAAGATTTCCTGTTCACCCATAATTCCTCAGTACAGGCTGGGCCGAAAATTGTCCGTAAAATGTTTCTTTCTTGCTTTTCTATATATTTTATGAGTGATCTATCGCCAATGATTGAGGTTTCTGATGCATATAATTCTTAAGGTTTTAATACTGCATTATAATGTAATGTCGTAGTTATTTTTTTCCGAGATAATGATTTGATAAGCGTTCCGTAATTGAGTAATTCTCTCCTTATTTGTTTCACGATTTAATCCAGAAGGTTGAATGATTTCCCCAAGGTATTTGAATTTATTTCCTTGGGAAATATATCCAAATTTAGGCATCATAGCTTGCCCATCTAGGAACCGAATGGATCCTTCCATGTACTGGGTTTTTTCATATGATATTTGAAGTTCTGTTTTGGCTGCAATTATTATTATTATTATTATTATTATTATTATTATTATTATTATTATTATTATTATTATTATTATTGTTACGGAGCTTTCCGTGGTAGGTAGAGGTGAAAGAAGGTGCGGGTGTGAACGGGTCTCAAGCTACGAAAGTAAAATTAATTTAAAATTTAACAAGGTTATATTTTCTTTTCAAAATAAGGAAATAACAAGCATGGCAGGTACAAGTAGCAATTCAAAAGGGTAGTTACAATATTTACAGGATTTGGGCTTCGCGCCCTGACTTCACAATGCTTGGGCAATCAGCTCAGTTTTACCCCAAACACAAGTTTTAACAGAGGGGCAGAAAACCCCATTCATGCCTAGGAGCCCTTGCTCCAAATTACACTGAAAAGCCTCCACGAGGCATACAACACTCAATTTTCAAAAAGAGCCACACGCTCTCAACTTTAAGCCTCTCAAAGGCCACACCAAACTCCACCTTCGAGTTGTCCTCACTGGACATAGACACAGGGGTAAAATACCCAACCTACTGAGGTCTATTAAATGAAAAGAAGGTTGATTACATGACCTCCAAAATAACAATTTGAGAGGAGGCGATCGGCACTCCTAATACACTTTGTTTTTAAAACCTAATTTGGCTCTTAGGCCACTGATGCAAGGGCTAATCCCATACTACGGAGGTGACTTTAGAAAAGAAACAAATTTACATAACGTTAAGGAAGAATAGGTTGAGAAAAATAAGTTCACCTCACAACAATATGATTGGGAGCTCGAGAGGGTTAAGCACTCTCTATCCCAATACGTAGTTTAAAAGGTAAAATAGATACCAGATTCTTTACATTTTTAAGGAAGGTTACATAACGGAAAAACTTCGGACCCACCCTGAGAGTTAAACTGCTGAGCTAGCAAAGAAAGAAGTTATTAATTGGCCATTACCTTGTTGTTGACCGCTGCCGAAGAAAGAGGCGCTTCCCGCCCCCTGCTATGTACTTTACACACTGAAAGATGGAACCGAAGTGGCCCAGAGACCCTAAAATCAGCAGTTTATATACTCTCGCGGAAGGTTCTAGGCGTTAGGGGAATGAGAACACCCGCCTACAATCACTTTATTGGAGAATAAAGAGAAACCCCTACACAAGATGAAGAAGAAACACATTATTGGTGGAAAATTAAGTTAAGAAATTCGGGATTGGTTGAATACAAAACAAGGAGAAAGAGAGGGGTATACAGCCAACTTAAACTATAACAGAAGGAAATTTAACAAGAAACAAACTTTTGAAATAAAAATTTCTCCAAAGAACAGTTCTTTTTCTTCGCACTAGGGTGCACTGTTGTAGTTCTTCAGTAGTGTCCTCTAGAAGAGAAAGTTCACACTTCTTACTTCAAGCAAAACAAAAACACATCAAAAATGACACAGTTCTAAAACTCCGAAATTTACAGGTAGTGACATCTTCTGAGAAAGTAGAAAATTAATACCGTCAATAAAGTTCAGGTTTCCTCCAGCAGAGGAGTTTCAACTGGCGCACCTTTTGAATTAGCGGCGTGGAGGTGTACCGCCCGGTACAATTATTATTATTATTATTATTATTATTATTATTATTATTATTATTATTATTATTATTATTATTATTATTATTATTATTATTCTCAGGAGGTTGGCGACCATCATGATGTACTAATTGTCTTACACTCTGTTTCGCGTATCACAATTGCCATATCATGGATGTCGAACTACGGTCGAAGATACCATACCGAGGATTATCTTCTCCATCTTCGTCAGGTTTACCTTCTACGTTGCCTGCGTGATCAACAGTATCAGGCTGCACTTCTTATATCTGACTTTAATAGGCTGCTTTTCTGGGTTTTGTGAGGGTGAAGACTTCCCCTAATGTCATGGCTCAAGGGGATACGTTCCCGTTGGTGACTTGGGTTACCCATAAGGTCTTGTACATTTTTCGATACATCCGTATTTGGAAAGGCTTCAGTCGCTTCACTGACTAAGTCTTAAGTGTCCATCTTTCGACACTGCAAATAAGCACCGGTAATAAATTACACTTCACGACATGGTCACGATGTTTGAATTGGAAGCCACTGTTGTTCACAAAATGTATTTCTGAAACCTTGCAGTGTGGATTCCGGTTTCGATTTCGACATCTGCACCCCATTATTGTGTTAACTACCGTTTTAGGTGCTTTATATCTGACAATCTCTCAATAGTATTTCATTGCTTGATCAAACTCCCCTAGAGTAGTGGAATGCAAAGACTACCTACTCATAACCTGCGCATTAAATGAGATAGAATGGTAACCCTATGTTCGACAGTCCATACACTATGAGTTTATGCCGGTACTCATTTCTCTTTATGCAAAGTGAGGACGTGGGCCTTGTGCTTCTCCGGAGTGAAGCCTCGTTACTAACTATATCGGTCTCGTAATGAGGAACCGATACAACGCACGTCTGGAGAAATCGAGCACACTTTCGCCGCTTGGCTAGAACGCAACTATGAGACACAGATGTCGACAAACTACTGGACTGTAAAACTGGTAAGAATCCTCCTTTACAATTTCATTATGATTCCATACTTGCTTAATATATCCGGTAAGAATCATTGAAGAATGATAACAACTTCTAAGCATTAATAGTCGTCACATTAACAAGCACCCATAATGTGGACTAACCACTGATCTCTATACATGGATCGCTGATGGCAGGTCTCCGCTGCAGGAGAAAGTACGCCAAGTTGAACGCGCGGTTCGCCATGTTGGCGTACCCAACCTCGAGCTCTCCTTATGGGGAAGCAATGATAATATAGTCAATTTTAAGTCGCAATTAATGGCGCATTGGAATAATTAAAAATATAGAGACATGTTCACTCAAAGCATAAGGACATTGGGATCACTGACACGTCATTCCGAGGTCAGTAAATCTCCGGGATAGCAATAAAAATGAGTGTATAATAACGGCCGGCAAATATTAACTTAGGTGCTGAATACATGCAATTAGCGATCGGTAACACAATACGAGTGAAAACCAGTTTCTGGAAACATTGCTGTAAATTGTATACATGTAGGGCCTATGCCACGAAATTATGCATTCTTAAAATGATGTACCTATAAACGTAGCTCAATATACAGGCCTAGATTCGACATATCGTAATCGGTGCTTGATAATGAATTTCTGTTTCCTGTTTCCAAGAAATAACGCGCATATTATCAAATTAAAATATCATTGAAGCAAATGTACACATTTATAAAACCAGCAAATATTCAAAACTAGTCAATATATCACATTACCTCCAGCTTAATGTACTATTACAGACCTATTTAATTAAATTCAGCTAGCAAAGCGATATTGATAGTCATCATCAGAAATATATAACACCAGTTAAAAGAGTCCCAAATACCACGAATAGTATAATGGAATAGCCCCAAACACCCACCACACTTTCCCTTCTCCCACCACTCCAGTGTCTGAAACCCATAATTATTACTGATGTAAATAAGGTCTAGAATTCCTCCAGACTTCATTTTCTAAGATTGTTATAAGGTCACGTCAATTATTTCATCGAAACCGTCAGTTTAATTATGAGAAATAAAAAAAATATAAGTAAATCTTTACTTGCAGTTAATGTTCAGCAAAATTGAAAACAGTTGGCTGTACATCACTTCTAAGGTGTACAGTTTGTCCATTTCTATCAAAACAGTCTTCCTCTAAGTGATCCGAGCAGAGAACAGCTGTTTTAGAAGGCTCCCAATTCTCCCGCCTGATACTCCTAATCGATGATCTTAGATGTTCGGGTCTCGAGAAAGGAAACCTACAAAAATTAATTGCCATTTTGCTCCCGGAATATGCGAAATAAGATACAATAAACCTAAAACTCAAAACACTACCCTAGGAAGATTCTTATGTACAGTATAAAACTCCCCGGGCCGGGCTGAGTGGCTCAGACGGTTAAGACGCTGGCCTTCTAACCCCAACTTGGCAAGTTCGATCCTGGCTCAGTCCGGTGGTATTTGAAGGTGCTCAAATACGACAGCTCCGTGTCGGTAGATTTACTGGCACGTAAAAGAACTCCTGCGGGACTAAATTCCGGCACCTCGGCGTCTCCGAAGACCTTAAAGAGTAGTTAGTGGGACGTAAATCAAATAACATTATTATTAAAACTCCCCGATGAAATGATTTCTCCTTCTGCTGATCGGTTCTGTTTGTACATCCATAAGCTGAATACTGCGGTATGTTAATACCCCGTAGAATGTTTCTTCATTCATATTTCAGATAAACACATACATATTTAAATTTAATCTTGTAATTCACAAGCATACTACAAGGCAACGAACCTAAATTCGTAAAAGACACTACTATTTACTTTGCAATAACACAGCACAGAACACTCGTGAAACTACAATCAAGAGGCCTGGCGTCACTGAACTAAGCATAAACAAAGCAAGCGCGCTCCTCGTGGTCTATTGCACCATGCGCTCGCTGCCATCTTACGACGCCAGTCATCTTCTATTCGGCTTACTGCTACCCAAGCTACCAGCCATCCAGGTATAGAGATCAGTGGGACTAACATTAGATTGGGATTCGGTTGTACAAATTAATATGAGAATCAAGAAATATATTCCTGAAGAAAAAATATCTCGTCACCGCTGCTGCTTTATGGTTTCAAAGGCTGGACGCTGCAGGATTCGTCAATGAACTAACTGCAGGATTTCGATGCGTAGATAAGCCGCATAATATTCAAGATCCCACGGGTAGACTACGACACCAACGAGGAAGTACTTCGTCGTGCAGAGAAACCGTCCGAAGCCTTAACTCCACTGGAAAGCAGCGTATCTCGGTGTCATCTTCAGAAATGAGTGTATATTCCTCGCATATAATATTTTATCCGACTTACTGTAATAATAATCAAAATACAATTTATCTCCTATCAGTATATATGCCCGGTGAAACCCAAAACAAACACTGTATATATATTGTTTCTGAGAAAAGTGTGCCGGTGAGGAATTTACATAATACTATGTACTCATTTTTTTTTCTTAAGCGAATGTACAACTGAGACCCAGAACACACTGCCTAATGTTAAGTTGCCTGATCACGGAAATTAACGCGCTAACTGATACAGAGGCTGAGGAGACATAAATTTTTCTTTGTTATTGATTTAACGCCGCATTAACACACAGGTTTTCGGCGACGCAATTATGGGAAAAATGTAGGATTGGGAATGAAGAAGCCGTGGCCTAATTAAGGTACAGCCCCAACATTTGTCCGTTGTAAAAATTGGACACAACGGAAAACTATCTTCAGGGCTGCCGACAGTAGGATTTGAACCCACTATCCTCCGAATGCAAGCTCACAGGTATGCGACCCAATGGCTAACTCGTTCGGTAATGTAAGAGAAATGAATTTATTGATAATTTACATGCCACTAAAGATGAAAAGCCCCTTTCTGTAGCGTCTTCATATAATAATATACAGGTTTATGAAAACACTAATTTTGTATAATATTAAAATATTAAATTAAATATTAGACTTTAAAATTAAAATACAGATACCAAATCCAGTAAAATTAAAATGTACATTATATAAGAAAGTAAAACATTAAGCCTATTTATTATTTTAGACTGCAAGAATCTATAAAGTCTAAAGCTAAAAGAGACAGTGAAACAATTATCTAAGCAATGTACATATTTCGGGTTGCTGAGACGAAAGAATGCCTGATCTCAGCCCCTTGCGTAGTCTTCCAGGAGGAAAGATATTGAGAGAGACAGAAAGAGAGAGAGAGAGAGAGAGAGAGAGAGAGATAGAAGCGGCAGAGAGTTTGATCAGTGGACAGTTATTATAGGACTGTTCAAATTGTTACCAACAGTGATCAACTTCAGTTTATAATTCTGACTTCAATCCACTGGTACCATTGGTATTTGAAAACCTCGGAACTCGAGCGAGGAACATCCTAAGTTGACTACAGAAGTAGAAATATCAGTATTTTATATATTTTAATAGTGGCGACAAGGCATTGTACAGTAGTTTAACAATAAATCCGGAACAATATGGCTCCATATTCCTAGCACAATGGTCATCATGTGAACCGTAATCACAGGTGTGAATACCCAGCAATGATATTAGTGAACTTTTAAGGTCTACCGAATATTGTGTTTTGCAAAATATCAGAGTACACAATAGAAATTTATTTCATTGCTTCATGACAAATGACTGAATTTTAGGTGATTCTCGGGTACTGTGCATATCAGGACTCTGATTCTAACTTTAGCAACTTGTTAAGAGACAATAAGGCAGATTCAACTGTGAGAGCAGCTATTTTCTTAACTCTGATGATCATTATTAAAGAACACAACTCAATTACCACCCTTTCACGCTAACGAAAACCTGTTGTGGCTGAACATACTGGCTCATTAGTTAGTTAGGGAGACAATGGGGATGCGAAGGAAGACGCAGCACGGTACATCATTCTCCAGGCCTATTGTCCTGTGTAAGGAAAGAAGATAGTCTTGTAAATATCACCTCCACACGGGCGTTCAGAAACTCTGATGTTACTATACATTGGCTTTAATAAAAATGAAGAGTTTAGATAAATATTCTTAAGTTTCCATTTCTGTTTGCTCAGCCTGGGACACTAGACTGGATTTAAGTCATGTAAAATCAGGCAATATTTGTGAAAACAACGTTTTGCGAAGATTTTTCTCTGTTTCCTTGATGTAACGCGGTTTCGTAAATTTAATCAAAAGAGGAATTTGGAAAATTAATTACAATTCAAGGAAAAAATATATAAACTTTTAGATATGCTTAGGATCTTGTTATTTTACCCAAGTCTGCAAAAGCTCTGGAGAAATTCCTCAATGGTAAGGATAGCGTCCTGGAGAAGAACTATAGAATTAAATTATGTACGCTGGAGACAAAACTGACTGAATGTAATCGAATATTGTGATGTACAGGATATACTAGATTACAAAGCAGACGAATAATGTTAACTTGGGGAGTAGCGATGACAGAAGTAAGAAGACATAAAATTAAGACTTGCACAGCCAAGTATGGCCTTTCTTAAGTGAAAAAGGTTAATTACATGACCTCTAAAATAACAATTTGAGAGGAGGCGATCTGCACTCCTAATGTATTTGTTTCAAAACCTACTTTGGCTCTAGGCCACTGATGCAAGGGCTAATCCCATACTACAGAGGTGACTTTAGAAAAGAACAATTTACATTACATTAAGGAAGAATCGGTTGTGAGAAATAAGTTCACCTCAAAGCAATATGAGTGGGAGCTCGAGAGGGTTAAGCACTCTCTATCCCGATATGCAGTTTAAAAGATAGAATAGATACTAAGTTTCTTTACATTTTAAGGAAGGTTACATTATGGAAAAACTTCGGACCCGCCCCGAGAGTTAAACTGCTGAGCTAGCAAAGAAAGAAGTTATTAATCGGCCATTACCTTGTTGTTGACCGCTGCCGAAGAAAGAGGCGCTTCCCGCCCCCTGCTATGTACTTTACACACTAAAAGATGGAACAGAAGTGGCGCAGAGACCCAAAAATCAGCAGTTTATATACTCTCGCGGAAAGTTCGAGGCGTTTTAGGGAAGAAAACACCCGCCCACAATCACTTTATTGGCTAGGGTACAGCAACATATCCCCTTTGGAGAAGATACACCTGATTGGTTAGAAATTAATTTTAAAAATTCGGGATTGGCTAAATACAAAACAAGGGGAAAGAAAGGGGTATACAGCCAACTTAAACAATAACAGAAAGAAATTTAACAAGAAACAAACTTTTGAAATAAAAATTTCTCCAAAAAACAGTTCTTTCACCTTGCACTAGGGTGCACCATTGTAGTTTTTCAGTAGTGTCCTCTAGAAGAGAAAGTTCACACTTCTTACTACCGGTAAAACAAAAATACATCAAAAGTGACACAGTTCAAAAACTCCAAAATTCCCAGGTAGTGACATCTTCTGAGAAAGTAAAAAATTAATACCGTTGATAAAGTTCAGACTTCCTCCAGCAGAGGAGTTTCAACTGGCGCACATTTTAAATTAGCGGCGTGGAGGTGTACCGCCCGGTACACATAGTATTAATTAATTTTTTTATTTACTATGCAGCGCATGTCCTCCGCTCTGCTTTGCAATTGTATCTGAACATATTTTTCAAACTTCTGGGTGATCTAGAATAACTCATTTTCGCGGTATATACTTCATTTCCACGTTAAGACAGTACACTATTAATATTGCAAAATCAGAGAGGCAGTGTTCGATCGACCCCAGAAGTGCAGCATGTGTAAATCACGCGATGACAACGATGTGATGTGTAGAATAGTACAGCTGTGTACCACATGCCGCAGTGACGCGCACGAGTAACACTATGAAAGGGAAGACAAAAGAGCCTTTGCTGCATAGCTGAAATGTCCTTTGCTCCCCGTTCCAACGCACGAACTGTACAATACAGCGATTGCAACGACTATGATCGCAACAGTATTGCGACATACTGATAATATAAATTACCGTTCAGTAGCATTATTTCTCCTTACTTACCTGGACTATAATCATCCACAGTTGCGTGAATATGGATGTTGAAGAGGGATGTACTCATAGACGAGAAATCGATGATCGTTATGGCACTATCATACCACCGAGCGAAAGAACAGACGTCTAAAGTTCATTATTATTACGCATTGTACAACCACATGGAATCCACTATCATAGCACCGAGCGAAAGAACAGACGTCTGAAGTGCATTACTACTACGCATTGTACAACCACATGGAATCCACTATCATAGCACCGAGCGAAAGGACAGATGTTTGAATTGCATTACTACTACGCATTGTACAACCACATGGAATCCACTATCATAGCACCGAGCGAAAGGACAGATGTTTGAATTGCATTACTATTACGCATTGTACAACCACATGGAATCCACTATCATAGCACCGAGCGAAAGGACAGATGTTTGAATTGCATTACTATTACGCATTGTACAACCACATGGAATCAACTACCATACCACCGAGTGAAAGAACAGACGTCTGAAGTGCATTACTATTACGCATTGTACGTCCACAATGAATCCACTACAATACCACCGAGCGAAAGGACAGATGTTTGAATTGCATTACTATTACGCATTGTACAAGCACATGGAATCAACTACCATACCACCGAGTGAAAGAACAGACGTCCGAAGTGCATTACTATTACGCATTGTACGTCCACAATGAATCCACTACAATACCACCGAGCGAAAGGGCAGACGTCTGAAGTGCATTACTATTACGCATTGTACAACCACATGGAATCAACTACCATACCAACGAGCGAAAGGGCAGACGTTTGAATTGCATTACTGTTACGCATTGTACAACCACATGGTATCCATTATCATTGCACCGAGCGAAAGGACATACGTTTGAATTGCATTATTGTTACGCATTGTACAACCACATGGTATCCATTATCATTGCACCGAGCGAAAGGACAGACGTTAGAATTGCATTACTATTACGCATTGTACAACCACATGGTATCCACTATCATACCACCGAGTGAAATAACAGACGTCTGAAGTGCATTACTATTACGCATTGTACATCCACATGGAATCAACTACCATACCAACGAGCGAAAGGGCAGACGTTTGAATTGCATTACTGTTACTCATTGTACAACCACATGGTATCCATTATCATTGCACCGAGCGAAAGGACAGACGTTTGAATTGCATTACTGTTACGCATTGTACAACCACATGGAATCCACTACCATACCACCGAGCGAAAGAACAGCCGTCTGACGTGCATTACTGTTACGCATTGTACATCCACATGGAATCCACTTCTTTAAAAACTCGTATGTTTTGCTCACTAAGTTGCGTCAACACGTAACGTTTTGATGTCGTTTTCAAAATCACATAATACTCCAATGAAATAGCTTTTAGTGCCAGGATATCCCAGGAGGGGCTCGGCGCGCCAGGTGCAGGTCTTTCTATTTGACGGCCGTAGGCGAACTACGCGTCGTGATGAGGGTGAAATTATGATGAAGACAATACATACACCCAGCTCCCGTGCCATTATAATTAACCAATTAAGGTTAAAATCCCCGACCCGGCCGGGAATAGAACCCGGGAGCCTCTGAACCGAAGACCAGTACGCTGACCGTTCAGCCAACGAGTTGGACATAACACTCCAATGCTTTGGCTAAATCAAACAGCATACTACAGCTCTAATAATGTTTGGAAGGTCATGCATTGAAAAACAAATGGTATGACATATTTTTCTCGACAAATCTCATTCTATCTGCAGGATGGCGATGGTTGCTTCCGTGCCCACCGTATAGAGAAACCTGACTAGGGGATTCCTCGATTTGGTATCGCCATAGGCTACTGGACCGTCCCTTCCATGAAATACTATTTTACACCGTTCCCATTCTCGCTAAGTTAACATTTTCGATCAGCTAGGTTACTTTTCCAGATGGTACCTACATTTACCAAGAGGACAGTGCACGAACAAATACGGTATCCAATCTCCGACAATACCTATATGACAATCACGTATGTTGTACTTATAGCTTGGTCCACACGGCCATCGCACCTCTCGCCAATTGAACCGATCTGACCTGTGTTGCATACCGTCTGGCAAACAACAGATCACCATTGAATACCATCGATGGTCTGAGGCCACATGCTGAAATCAGATGCACTAATATAATAGTCCATCATCTTCTGTATGCTATGATGCGAAGTTACAATGTTACTGCTAAAACTTTGTCACTTTGATATCGTCAAAGCCAAGGATGAGACTGAGACAGACAGACATACCAAGACATGCCGGGTCACTTAGCTGTGAGCTGTCATTCTGGGGAGAGAGGATGAATTCCAACTCCATCATTAGCAACGCCGAGGATGGTTTTTCATGCTTTTCTCATTTTCACACAAGCAAATGGTAGCTAACTATCCCTTAGGCGTCCCTTCGTCAGCGAAAACATTCTATGTGTTAGTGAAATGTAAAGTCGCATGGCAAGAAAAATAAAAGACCACGGACTGAAATATGCACTCTGCACACTACATCTCACCACAGATGGATTTGGGAGAAAGATAGACACATAGACCTACCGGGAGGTCCATAAGCCCCTTGCGATCCAATTTTATGCATCCCTTCACATTTACTACAGTCTGAAAGAGATAGGTCCCTTCCCTAAACCGGAGTAATATAACGAGATGTGTGTTTACGAGCAAGAAGACAGCAAGAATCGCGAGCGCCATTATGGGTACCACGAATGAACTCGTAAAACGAGTACAGATACGCAGAACACGTACTTTAAACAGAAGGTGGACGCACAGCCCGGGAGCACGGTACTGTGTAGGCTGGGAAGCGGGCGCCGTAGGTCAAGTGTCTCAGTAGCTCACATGGCAAGCGGCCGGGGAGATATGTGATAGTGGACAGTGCTCGAGGTAGTATGTTCGAATCCCACGTACGATATTTTTAAAGCCAGTTGCCTGGGATGTGATTAGGTTACATGCTTGATAGCTTCCAAGGACTGATTTGTTTATTTGACCTTATTAATGAACGTATGTACCGTTGCATTGGGTATGGTGCTGGGTTGAACGAGGATGAGGAGATGATGATCTATGGCCAGTTAGCTACGTCGTGCATGTTCCAAGCTTCGTAGACCACAGGTGGGGCAAAGTATACCCCATTGAAACCATTATAACATGTGATGGCAGGTAAGTATTGTACCAGGAAAAGTTCGGGGTGTAGGGCATGAGAAGGATCTCAGGTAGTGGAAGTTGATTTTGGAGCCGGTACAGAGCAGTATAGAATCACAGGGCGAATAATAGATGGTTATACCTTTTCCAAACAATTTATTAATAATGTTAAATGATTCATCACCCTGCAATATCAATATAGGACTCAGATATTTTGTTGAAATCAAAAATGTTAACGTAAATCTCCTTGAATTCAGTTCGTGAAAATAAATAAATCTCACAGATCCTATTGTCTTTTGTGAAAATACGAAGTGTCAGTTCTTCACCTAAAGTCTTTCTAAGTATTAATTCATGAAATGAACACACACTTATAATTGAAAATTGAAATAAGAATTTAAATTTCTGTTGAAATTTTCTCAGTTTGTTAGCCTTGAAATACAGAACACTTGAAAATCCTAGAGTTTTTTATGTAAAATAAATTTATCATTAAAAGATGAATTTTGAGAAATGATCAAAAACTACGAAATATCGTCACACGCAGCACTGAGTAAATCAATGTTCCAGATTGATAAGAAAACGTCAGTTTGTGAATACTCACTTAATAAAGAAAATTTGGCTTACAAATGTTGATGGGAATCTGGAACATTCCGCGGGGTGCGGACGAAGACTCGAACTCGATGTTCCACGAAGAAACCACGTTGACGTCCCTCGATGGGTACCATAGATGAGATGATGTTGAAGGTAGCTGTATCTCGTAGAATTTCATCAAGATTTCCGCTGCTCGTGGAGGTGATTTTAGCACACGGAACGTTCATTTGGTGCAAGTAGTATTTACAGATACTATCATTCACTGTTAAACACAGTTCAGTTCGTATGTTAATTTTATGGCGTTAAATGAATGATCACAGTCCTTGTTGCATAAAACATTATTTTAAATCGTCACTGAGAACGTCCATAAATACACAGTTCAAACACTTGAAAAGTTACGTGTAATATTTCTCATTACCGTCTCTGACCACAGTCTTTGAATCGTTATCCTAGAAGATAACACTGACTCTCTGGTGGTGATAAAATTATATTACTTTAGAAAAAGTCCTTAATTTTCACCAAGTTTATCACTGTAGTAAGTCATATCCTAATATGACATGTAAATAAAGAAACACAGTTCAAGGATGTACTGTATTAGAAAAATGAGTCTTAGAGTAGTTAGGGTTATTGTACACGACAGTTTCTGTTTATTGTGGTAATTTAATATTATGTGAAATTAATTAAGTCCACACGTCATGTTCTAGTTTGTGAATGTCCAATATTTAACTTCGTACTTCAATACTTTCACACGTGTTATACTTCGAAATGTCTGTGAATTATATCGTAGTCGCGGCACGATAAACTAGGTACGGTACGACGTCTTTTACAAGTACGACACGATAAACTAGGTACGGTACGACGTCTTTTACAAGTACGACACGATAAACTAGGTACGGTACGACGTCTTTTACAAGTACGACGGCGACTGATTATCCCATAATTTCGTCTCCGCGAAACGCGACGGAAAGTACTGCCTTCGAGACTGCACTGACATACTGTACGAGGGTCAGTCTCCCCTCTGTCTCACTCACACACACATACTGCACTGTTCTGCACTGCCTGCTAGACTGCACTGCTGAACTGAACTGCTTGTTAGCCTTGACCTAGTGGCATATATATCTGCGCCAGGAGGAGTGGTATTCTAAGTCATGTGACCGAGAGTGCTCGATCTTCTTAAACTTTGTATTGTTGTAATTCAGAAACTAGTGGACAGATTGCTTTGAAATGTACAGGATTTTACTTTTACGATGTCTGCTACAATTTAGCGTTGGTCCTGTTCAAATCGGTTGAGGCGTTAAAAAGTTCACGAAATAAAAATTCTTTCGAGAAATATCTTTAGGGGAGGCAAGTTTCAAGCGGTAGGTGACGTCACTTGGCCTCGCCTGGTCGCTCGTGGAGTCTGGTACGTACTGGAATGTTCCTTCGCTCCGCTGTTCGCATGGCGGACGGAAATTGTATGCTGAAATAAAGTTTTTTCAATTGATATGTGCCAGGACCTAGGCCTTCCTGGTACAGTATGTAGCTGCGCGAACTCCCCTCCTTCGAAGCAATTCACAACACAAAGTTTATTCAGTTCCTCGAGTTGTATTCCAGTGACGAGTATTTGGATATGTTACTTATCTGTGGAGAAGCTAGACAGAATGCCTACCAGGCACAACGCCTGCACCAAAAATGCTATCCGGATAGACGACAACCGACGGGCATGACATTTCGGAGTGTGGAAAGACGCCTGCGGGATACTGCATCCCTGGGAAGGACACGGCCTGTTCGAGATCATCCCGTGACGTCTGTTGACAATGAAGTGGTCGTGTTTGACGCTATCCGGCGTAACCCTCATACTAGCACACGGGCCATTGCACAGGAGACGAACATCAGCCGAGCGTCTGTTATGCAGATATTGCATACCATCTGCACTTACACCAGGAGCTCCATGGTCACGATTTCGATGCTCGGGTGGCGTTCTGTCGATGGATCCTACAGCAAGTGGACACTGATTCTGCTTTTCTAGCGACTCTTTTATTTACGGACGAAGCACGAATCCACAACAATGGCACCGTTAATCGCCATAATATGCATTACTGGAGTGTGGATATTCGTCACTGGGTGCGACAGACAGATTTTCAGGTAAAGTGGGTAGTAAATGTATGGTGTGGAATCATGGATGATCACCTCATCGGTCCCCATTTCTTTGAGGTCTATATGACCAGCCAACGCTATCTGATGTTTCTCCAAGATGAACTACGGCCGTTTTTGGAACATGTGCCTCTCCTTAACCGCTGCAGGATATGGTTTCAACATGACGGAGCTCCACCGCACGCGGCGGTGGACGTCCGAAACCATCTTCATGTGACGTATCCTGATAAATGTATAGGAAGAATAGGGCCTGTCCCCTGGCCCTCAGATCGCCCGATCTTACGCCCCTGGATGTTTTTCTGTAGGGCCAAGTAAAACAACTGTGTATGCACAGAAGCCGGCCAGTCCTTGTCACCATAGACAACTTATCGCCGAGGCATGCCGATCCGTATCCCCTATGATGATGCAACGGGCAAGATGGCGCTTACAACATCGCGCGCAGCTCTGTATCAACCACCGAGGTCGTCAGTTCGAGCAGTTGCTGAGTTAAACAACGTGGATAACTGATTTCCTGTCACATGTTCCCAAGCCTCTATCAACTCAGATCCATACCAACGGTTCTTTTCAGGGTAAAATAAACAAATCAGTCCTTGGAAGCTATCAAGTATGGAATATTACCACATCCCAGGCAACTAGTTGTTGAAAAAAGTCTGTGGGATTCGCACCTCAAACCTCGAGCACTGTCCACTATCACATATCTCCCCGCCCTCTTGCCATGTGAGCTACTGCGACACTTCACTTACGGCGCCCACTTCCCAGCCTGTACAGTACCGAGCTCCCGGTCTGTGCTTCCACCTCCTGTTTTAAAGTACGTGCTCTGCGTATCTGTACTCGTTTTACGGCTTCATTCAAAGTACTCATAATAAATTAATAGTGGCGCTCACGATTCCTGCCGTCTTCTAGCCCGTAAACACACATCTCGGTATATTACCCCGGTTTAGGGAGAGGGACCGATGTCTTTCAGAATTGTGGTATATGTGAAGGGATGCATAAAAGTGAATCGCAAGGGGCTGGTGGACGATCACGTATACTTTGCATACTAGCTGAACGAGCGAGTGGCCACGTAGATTGGGACACGTGGCTGTCAGATTGCATTCGGGAGAGAGTGGGTTCGAAACCCACTGTCGGCAGCCCTGGAGATGGTTTTCCGTGGTTTACCATTTTCAAACCATGCAAATGCTGGAATTGTACCTTAATTAAGGCTATGGTCGCTTCCTTCTCCATCCTACCCCTTCCTATCCCATTTTTGCCATAAGGCCTAGTGCGACGCAAAGCAAATTCTGTATGCCAGCTATATCTGCATTTTACTAAATTGTTATTTTACGGGAAACGCATCTTTCTCCGTGTTATATCGCATTGTGGTTTATAACGTTGCCGGCCCCGCGGTGTAGGGGTAGTGAGCGTGCCTCTTACCCGGAGCCCGCGAGTTCGATTCCCGACTAGGTCAAGGATTTTTACCTGAACCTGAGAGCTGGTTCGAGGTCCATTCAACCTACGTGATTACATTTGAGGAGCTTTATGACTGTGAGATGGCGGCCTCGGTCTAGGAGGCCAAGAAGAACGGCCGAGAGGATTTGTCGTGCTTACTACACGACACTTCACAATCCGCAGGCCTTCCGGCTAAGCAGTGGTCACTTTGTAGGCCCTGACCCTTCGGGACTGTTTGGTTTATCACGCCTCTAATACGAAATAGGGAAGATTGTTTCTTCCTCTTTTTTTCAAGTCGATCATTCCTGAGATACTTGTCTGCTGTTGTGACTTGCGAGTGCCAGGTGGTAACTTGGTGTGGACCTGTCTGGGTGCGACCAAAATGCTAATCACATTTGCTATGCAGATGAATGTGCCCCAGTGTTGGAAAGGAATTGTAAATAACTGTAATTTTATTTCCACTTGGTTACAACGTTGTTATTTGCATGCTAAAAGGCGGACTCCAGGTAAGCCACAAATTAGTTCAATTATAATACCTGGTGCATTATAACTGACGTCTGACCGGGCGAGTTGGGTGTGCGGCTTGGGTTGCGTAGCTGTGAACTTGCATTCGGGAGATAGTAGGTTGGAATCTCATTGGCAGCAGCCCTAAAATTGGTTCTCCATTGTTTCCCATTTTCCAACCCGGACAAATGTGCTTATTTTCCCAGTTCAAGCGTTGTCTTATCCAGTTTTCTCCATAAGACCTACGTGAGCTGCTGTAATGTACAACGAACAACAACAACAACAACAACAACAATAAATATGGACGTCTGATTAATATATCAGTAAAAGAGTATGATCACATTTTTGACAGTATTAACGTTAAAATTTAATGATCCACAGTTGATGTCAACACGGAATTTAGTAAATTGAATTAACAATGTAATAGTAAATTTACTTCACTACTTTTACGATTTTTTAAGACGCAGAAGTGGCGGAGGTTTATCCCATGTGACTTTCATTCGTTGAAATTGGAATGCGTTCAGGAAGTCGAAAAATATTAGAATGATATTTCGTCGTCTGGAGTAGGCACATGACCCTGAGGTTGGGGTTAGTTCGGCTTTCACAGAAATAGAGTATCAGATTAATTCTTCTGAGAAAAGATGGCCAAGTATGTGACTAATCGTAAATCGCTCTATCCGACTTAGGCCCGGTTTCACAGTATACGCTTAAGCCTTGGATCGGGCTTAAGCGGGAGCTTAAACTCTGGACGAGTTTCACAGTGGGGAGTGCATGTGGTAAGCCGAGCTTATCTGTGACTGGCTTAAGCTGTATGAAACTGAGGTTTAAGCTAAGGATTCAGTTCAGATGGTAGAGCGCTGGCCTTCTTATAGCCCAACTTGGCAGGTTCGGTCCTGTCTCAGTCCTGTGGTGAAGGTGCTCAAATTCATAGTAAGTGGGACGTAAAACCAATAACATTAACATTAAATAACTTATATTTCTGAATATATTTCGAAGCTCGTGAAATAATACAGTTTCCGTGTTCCGATATACAGTAAAGAGACAAAAATGTCGGTCGGTCACTTGCTTTCTTGGCTTACGCTGCGTGAACCGTCAACGATAGACCCCAAGTGTAAGTGTACGAATTGTAGAGCATAGAAACCTCTACAAAAAAGTGCCCGATGGTATATACCTATTTCCAACCGTTTGCACTCTAGAAACGATTTTATGCTATACTCAGCGGTAAAATATATAACTCTTTAACATTAAATAAATATTTCGATTTTATCCTCGAATTCTTCATCGAAATAAATTGTTTGACCTCCTCCAGTATTTTATAAGGATTACAATAACCTTGTCAGGACATTATTTGCATGAATGGTTCCGAAGTTATGGCCATTTTAGACTGTAGTGGTAATACGGGTCAGCAGGACCGGCGAGTGACGTTTTTTTTAAACTTTATTTTTGTTACTATTATTGGAATCACATTTTCCGTTCATTTTTCTAAATTATCTTGGCTGATAAACGATGTATAACCTACAAGTCAATCAATCATAGGCTACGGATGTAAACAAAGATGAGAATTGAATCATTGCGCATGCGCAAGCATTACCAACTTCGGAGATGTTCAGCTTAGTAAAGCTGCACATGGTCCCCCCTACTGTGAAACTCGTAGTGTTTAAGCCAAAGAGTAAGCCTTGCTTAGGCGGCGTGCGTGGCTTACTAAAGCTTCGGCTTAAACTCAAACTGTGAAACCGGGCCTTAGTGTCGAGAATAAGGATAATAGAATCTTGTAACTTCCACTCTTCCAAGGGCCTTCATAATCTGTACAGAGTTGCGTTTCCATCCATCCATCCATCCATCCATCCATCCATCCATCCATCCATCCATCCATCCATCCATCCATCCATCCATCCATCCATCCATCCATCCATCCATCCATCCATCCATCCATCCATCCATCCATCCATCCATCCATCCATCCATCCATCCATCCATCCATCCATCCATCCATCCATCCATCCATCCATCCATCCATCCATCCATCCATCCATCCATCCATCCATCCATCCATCCATCCATCCATCCATCCATCCATCCATCCATCCATCCATCCATCCATCCATCCATCCATCCATCCATCCATCCATCCATCCATCCATCCATCCATCCATCCATCCATCCATCCATCCATCCATCCATCCATCCATCCATCCATCCATCCATCCATCCATCCATCCATCCATCCATCCATCCATCCATCCATCCATCCATCCATCCATCCATCCATCCATCCATCCATCCATCCATCCATCCATCCATCCATCCATCCATCCATCCATCCATCCATCCATCCATCCATCCATCCATCCATCCATCCATCCATCCATCCATCCATCCATCCATCCATCCATCCATCCATCCATCCATCCATCCATCCATCCATCCATCCATCCATCCATCCATCCATCCATCCATCCATCCATCCATCCATCCATCCATCCATCCATCCATCCATCCATCCATCCATCCATCCATCCATCCATCCATCCATCCATCCATCCATCCATCCATCCATCCATCCATCCATCCATCCATCCATCCATCCATCCATCCATCCATCCATCCATCCATCCATCCATCCATCCATCCATCCATCCATCCATCCATCCATCCATCCATCCATCCATCCATCCATCCATCCATCCATCCATCCATCCATCCATCCATCCATCCATCCATCCATCCATCCATCCATCCATCCATCCATCCATCCATCCATCCATCCATCCATCCATCCATCCATCCATCCATCCATCCATCCATCCATCCATCCATCCATCCATCCATCCATCCATCCATCCATCCATCCATCCATCCATCCATCCATCCATCCATCCATCCATCCATCCATCCATCCATCCATCCATCCATCCATCCATCCATCCATCCATCCATCCATCCATCCATCCATCCATCCATCCATCCATCCATCCATCCATCCATCCATCCATCCATCCATCCATCCATCCATCCATCCATCCATCCATCCATCCATCCATCCATCCATCCATCCATCCATCCATCCATCCATCCATCCATCCATCCATCCATCCATCCATCCATCCATCCATCCATCCATCCATCCATCCATCCATCCATCCATCCATCCATCCATCCATCCATCCATCCATCCATCCATCCATCCATCCATCCATCCATCCATCCATCCATCCATCCATCCATCCATCCATCCATCCATCCATCCATCCATCCATCCATCCATCCATCCATCCATCCATCCATCCATCCATCCATCCATCCATCCATCCATCCATCCATCCATCCATCCATCCATCCATCCATCCATCCATCCATCCATCCATCCATCCATCCATCCATCCATCCATCCATCCATCCATCCATCCATCCATCCATCCATCCATCCATCCATCCATCCATCCATCCATCCATCCATCCATCCATCCATCCATCCATCCATCCATCCATCCATCCATCCATCCATCCATCCATCCATCCATCCATCCATCCATCCATCCATCCATCCATCCATCCATCCATCCATCCATCCATCCATCCATCCATCCATCCATCCATCCATCCATCCATCCATCCATCCATCCATCCATCCATCCATCCATCCATCCATCCATCCATCCATCCATCCATCCATCCATCCATCCATCCATCCATCCATCCATCCATCCATCCATCCATCCATCCATCCATCCATCCATCCATCCATCCATCCATCCATCCATCCATCCATCCATCCATCCATCCATCCATCCATCCATCCATCCATCCATCCATCCATCCATCCATCCATCCATCCATCCATCCATCCATCCATCCATCCATCCATCCATCCATCCATCCATCCATCCATCCATCCATCCATCCATCCATCCATCCATCCATCCATCCATCCATCCATCCATCCATCCATCCATCCATCCATCCATCCATCCATCCATCCATCCATCCATCCATCCATCCATCCATCCATCCATCCATCCATCCATCCATCCATCCATCCATCCATCCATCCATCCATCCATCCATCCATCCATCCATCCATCCATCCATCCATCCATCCATCCATCCATCCATCCATCCATCCATCCATCCATCCATCCATCCATCCATCCATCCATCCATCCATCCATCCATCCATCCATCCATCCATCCATCCATCCATCCATCCATCCATCCATCCATCCATCCATCCATCCATCCATCCATCCATCCATCCATCCATCCATCCATCCATCCATCCATCCATCCATCCATCCATCCATCCATCCATCCATCCATCCATCCATCCATCCATCCATCCATCCATCCATCCATCCATCCATCCATCCATCCATCCATCCATCCATCCATCCATCCATCCATCCATCCATCCATCCATCCATCCATCCATCCATCCATCCATCCATCCATCCATCCATCCATCCATCCATCCATCCATCCATCCATCCATCCATCCATCCATCCATCCATCCATCCATCCATCCATCCATCCATCCATCCATCCATCCATCCATCCATCCATCCATCCATCCATCCATCCATCCATCCATCCATCCATCCATCCATCCATCCATCCATCCATCCATCCATCCATCCATCCATCCATCCATCCATCCATCCATCCATCCATCCATCCATCCATCCATCCATCCATCCATCCATCCATCCATCCATCCATCCATCCATCCATCCATCCATCCATCCATCCATCCATCCATCCATCCATCCATCCATCCATCCATCCATCCATCCATCCATCCATCCATCCATCCATCCATCCATCCATCCATCCATCCATCCATCCATCCATCCATCCATCCATCCATCCATCCATCCATCCATCCATCCATCCATCCATCCATCCATCCATCCATCCATCCATCCATCCATCCATCCATCCATCCATCCATCCATCCATCCATCCATCCATCCATCCATCCATCCATCCATCCATCCATCCATCCATCCATCCATCCATCCATCCATCCATCCATCCATCCATCCATCCATCCATCCATCCATCCATCCATCCATCCATCCATCCATCCATCCATCCATCCATCCATCCATCCATCCATCCATCCATCCATCCATCCATCCATCCATCCATCCATCCATCCATCCATCCATCCATCCATCCATCCATCCATCCATCCATCCATCCATCCATCCATCCATCCATCCATCCATCCATCCATCCATCAATCAATCAATCAATCAATCAATTACGGTTCTGCATTTAGGCCGCTCGCCCTCGTGGCTGATTCCCTATCATTTTTACCTAGTATTGTTTTCAAATGATGTCAAGGAAACTGGAAATATATCTTCTTCGTTAAATTATTCCAATCCCGAATTCGTCTTCCTATGAACGAGTATTTCCCCGAATTTGTCCTCTCGAATTCCAAATTTATCTTAATGTCATGGTATTTCCTTCTTTTTAAAACTTTACTCAAGCTTATTTGTCTACTAATATTATTACAAGCATCATTTTGTAACAGTGCTAGTTTGTCGGAAATCACCCATTACAAATCGTACTGCTTTCCTTTAGACATTTTCCAGTTCTCTAATCAATTAATCCTGATGAACAGCCCAGATACTACTGCACAACCATACTCTAATAATGTGGTCTCACAAGTGTCGTACATGTCCTCTCCTTCACATCCTTACTACAACCCCTAAATATTCTCACAACCATATGAGGAGTTCTGTAACCTTTATTTACATCCCCGTTTATGTTTTTACCCCGAGGAATATATTTCTTTATATTAACACCGAAGTACTTCCAGTGATCTGCATGAGTTACTGTCATCCCATCAACACAGTGATTAACATTCATAGGACATTTCCTATTGTTGAAACAAACTTACAACCTGACTTTATACCCCGCTTACCATTAGAGCATTGTCTGCTGTCGATCTACCTTCTTAAACGTTCTTTTGGAGTGGTTCACAATCTTCTAATATTTATTTTAATTTCTTACTCCATGCAATACAACATCATCGGCTAAAAGCCTTACCTGTGGCTCCAGTTTTGTCCTCATATCATGTATATGAACAAGAAAATACAGAAGTCCAATAATATTGCCTTTCGGGACCCTCTTCTTAATCATTACTGAATCAGCGAATGCTTCATTTACTCTAAACCTCAGAGTTCTGTTTTCTAGAAATTTAGTCACTTGTTCAGTCATTCTTTTGCCTGTTTCAATAGCCCTCATATTCTTCAATAATTTACCATGATTTATCCTGTCAGAGGCCCTGGATAGTGCATTTGATCTCTTGAATCTAAAATATCTGCTATATCTTGCTGGAATCCTACAATTTGAGCATGACAGGAATAACCTTTCTTAAGCCCGAATTGTCTTCTGTCCAACCAATTAGTAATTTCAAAATCTTGCCTCATATTTTCATATATTTTCAGAGCTTATATGGAACGCATGTCAATGCACTTTATGTCCATCACCTTTGCCTTATACACTGGGTCTACTAGAGTAACTCTCGATTCATTTGGTATAGATCTTTCATAAATAGCAGTCAAATACGTACTTCAGATGTGGTGCTATCTTCCGACCCAAAGCCCCACAAATGTTATCAATTACAACTGTTTTGTTAGTCTTCAACTTTTGTATTTTGTTTTATAATGTCTTCGGTATCGGAGGTGATATTCATTAAATCGCTTCTTTATTCTGTCAAGTAACAGTCTAGATATTGGTTGGATCCTCAAGTAGTATCACCAAAGTTTATGCATTTATAAGGAAAACAGGAAAAAACCCGATGGTAGCGCTGTAATGAAACGTACTAAGCAAAACGAGAGGTGAGGTAATTTGATTTCCTCGCTGAGATAGAATGTGCTATTGCAGCATGACTGATCCAATGCGTTGCACCTTTTACAGCATCAAGACGCAGGAGCCGTGCTCTGAATGCCATTACTCAGCACCGCTCATACTTCAGCATCTTCTTACCGCCACAGGCATAAATGAGATCTAGACTTCAGTGGAAGCTGCATTTTGATAGCTACAAGCAGTTTGTACCCCATGTGGAACTAAATTAATAATGGCAGAGAACAATCTGATGAAACCTTCTCTCGGTCAAACGACGTGAACAAAAACCTGTTCAAACTATGAGCAGTAAATGTGAATAACTACGGACTCGCTTGCCGAAGAGCGGTGAAACACACTGACTTCATGGCTAAACTGTATATGTAAAATTGATTGTTTCGAAGAATGCATTTTTTTTTTTTTTTTGCTAGTTGTTTTACGTCGCACCGACACAGATATGTCTTATGGCGACGATGGGACAGGGAAGTGCTAGGAGTGGGAAGGAAGCGGCCGTGGCCTTAATTAAGGTACAGCCCCAGCATTTGCCTGGTGTGAAAATGGGAAACCACGAAAAACCATTTTCAGGGCTGCCGACAGTGGGATTCGAACCTACTATCTCCCGAATACTGGATACTGGCCGCACTTAAGCGACTGCAGCTATCGAGCTCGGTTTTCGAAGAATGAGCACCATAATTATTTTCTATCTTAACCAAAGAGTTTCTGATTTTGTGTCTGCCGGACTGAGTAGATCAGAAGTTAGAGCGCTGGTCTTCTGAATCCAACTTGGAAGTGTCGATCCTAGTTCATTCCGGTGGTATTTGAAAGTGTTCAAATACGGCGGCTACGTAACAGTTGATTTACTGGCACGTTAAATAATTCCTTATGGAAAAAAATCCGGCACTTTGGCGTCTCCAAAAACCGTAAAGTAATTAGTGGTGCGTAAAATCAATAACATTATTATTATTATTATTATTATTATTATTATTATTATTATTATTATTATTATTATTATTATTATTATTATTACGGGGTATCCGTGGTTCACAGAGGGAAAAGAAATATCTGAAAGCGTTATTCACCCAATGCAAGGTTGGATGGGAAACGACAGAGGGTCATCACTCTGTGTTCCCTTACATATTTTCCCGTAGGGAATATAACCAGAATCCTCAGACTTGCCGAATTTCTACATTGAAACCATTGGTTTATAAAATCAAATAAAATATCCGCAGTATCTATAACATGTCTAGGTAAATTCTGCCATTATCTCGTGCCGCTGGATCTTCCTCACGCAAGCCTCGCCCCTGCCTCCTGCTTCACGTCAAGTCACACTCCTCAGCACTGGAAAAATTCAGACAATACCGCCCTAAAGTGCCCTTCTTTTGTAGTACCCTATGGAGAAGCTTCCAGAACTCTTTACCGATAGGGTGGATTCCTGTACACACCCCCGGTTTTAATTGACTAGAGAACATATTTCCAAGTATCTGGAGGGTTGATTACAATCGAGGAGGAACCAGCTGAAGTGTTGACAACTTCGGTACATTTAATGAAAATAATCCTCAGAACCAGGCTTACCAACTTCAAAATAAACATTACTCTATCAAGTAATTACAAATCGATGGTCCAGCCATCTAACGGTAGACGACAAAATCTTTGGAAGTTTACAACTTCAAGTTCATTGGCATAGATGGCCTTAGAGAAGGCGCGCTTTTTAATTAGCCGGGGAAGGTGTACCCCTGGTACCATTATTATTTTTTGCTAGTTGCTTCACGTCGCACCGACACAGATAGGTCTTATTGCGACGATCGGACAGGAAAGGCCTACGAATTGGAAGGAAGCGGCCGTGGCCTTAATTAAGGTACAGCCCCAGCATTTGCCTGGTGTGAAAATGGGAAACGACGGAAACCATCTTCAGGGCTGCCGACAGTGGGGTTCGAACCCACTATCCCACGGATTAGAGCTCACAGCTGCACGCTCCTAACCGCACGGCCAGCTCGCCCGGTACTATTATTATTATTATTATTATTATTATTATTATTATTATTATTATTATTATTATTTCTGATTTTTAAAGCCATTAAAGGTTTATCACGCTTTATATTTTCTCATATTAAATTTCATTTATTATCAAAAATTAATTCACCTCCCGGTTCAGTTGTTTCTGGGAAAAGTGTACCTACGAGGAACTCATACAATACCATGAGCTCATTTCTTTTTGAGTGACTGGAAATTGTTCCAAGTCTTCCTGCTGAATTACATTGCCAGCCAGATGTAGAGGAGCATTCATTAGGCCTAAGAAGCTGTTCAGCTCAATCGCATTAGGCAGACTGGTTGACTACATCAAGGGACTAGAAATGTTAGTCGCCTACCGAGCAAAGGGGAATGGATTCCCCAGTTTAAGAATCATTGAGTTGACTGTTATGGAGTATAAAGTGTTCGTAACTTCACCTCGTTACTGTTACAACGGAAACATTAAAAGACAAAACCTGTTCAACGGTATACTGTTGACCACAACTGTGTATTGTTACCTTCGGTTAGCACCTCGTTAGTAGTTAGAGTGTGCGTGTTGGGAGAACTGCTGATCTCTCTATTTGGAAACGTTAGGTACACTACAAACATAATTGCACATAATCATTATAAAATCATTCGAATGTTTTTCTAATGAAATAATTATATTATTGCTTTTATATCACACTGAATTACGTTTTGATATTTACGGACCGCCGAGTTGCCGAAATTTTGTCGTGCAGGATTTCAATTCGTAACAGTAAATATACCTACACGAGACTGGTGTGCCTGAGCAACTTCAAATACTACTGGACTGAGCTGGGATCGAATCCGCCAGTTTGAGGTCAGAAAGCCAGCGTTCTACCGTCCGAGCCACTCAGCCCAACGTTTTGTCATGAGCTTTACCTTATCTATGTGAGTAATCGCAGATATATGAGGTGGCTCATTTCAAATAATTAAAGAAGATATATCTCAAATGCCGGGCGGGTTGGATACCCGTTACAGGCCGCGGGAATGTGAGTTTAAATTCGTGTCATGGCGGGTGCGTATGCCACACTCGGCAGCCCTGAAAATGATTTTCCATGGTTTCCCGTTGACACACCAGGCAAATGCTGGGGCTGCACATTAATTAAGGCCACGGCCGCATCCTTCCCACTCCTAGCGCCTTGCTATCCCGTAGTCGTATCCATAAGAGCTATATGTGTAGAGCGAATTGGGCGAAGAGATTAAGGAAGCTCCGATACATTTCCGCGTGATGGCCATGGTCTCCCAGAATCCAGCGATCGAAATAACCCATTAAATCTGCAAGTACCTGGGGTCGTTGCATTTTTATCTGTCGTTGTCATCATGCTAGTAAGTTGAACAGAAGGGGTAGATCGTTATCGACCCCAGTGTTGAAACCAAGATATTGAACCTGGAAAGTTGCCTGAAGATATTTTCTCGCTGTGCCTGCTTTTCTCCCGCGAGAGGTATTTTTATTTCCCTCAGACCATCCTTACAAGTCCGGCGAGCACCCCCAACTATCCGTTCCTGGGACGCGTCCAATAAGAGAACAGGTAAACACCCACTGGACGGCGGGTGGGGGGCAATATATAACAGATTATAAAGGCAAACAGACCACCTAATTGGAGATTGTCAGGCGTGATCCCGAAAGGAAAGTCCTGCATAGGACAAATCCTAATACTAAAAACCATCCTGCAAATTTGCATAACAAGAAAACAGTAATAATCTTTGCTGGCATCAAGAAGGCGTGAGACTCTACAGATAGACACATCGTTCAACACCTTAGAGGAATTCCATGACAACAGGAAGACAAGGGAATTGATCTAACAAACACAATGTCAAAAGCTAGATTTCTGGGAGAATCCTTTTAACAGTTCAAAATCAGGCCCAGTGTCCGACAATGAAATGGTTTATTCCCATCACTTTAGTTCTGGAGAAAGTGATTCATGAATAGAAAAAGAGAAACTAATGGGTTAAATATTAGCTGAATTATTAAAAACAAAATTCACTTTCATGACCCTGCAATCCTTTCAAACAACAAACAAGAAGCAATCATGTCCATACGAAAACTGTGTGAAGTAGCGTCCAAAACCAGACTCCAAATTTCATTTGAAAAGACGCAGTGTACGCAAGAAACTAAATCAAGATTCTACAGTTAACCATTAATCATCAAATTCGGGAAAATCTTCCAAATAGATAAATAACTGAAGTATCTATTTTGTAATTCAGCCAGAATATATAATCGGGAAGTAAACAAGGAAAGAAGTAATAACTTGCAAAGGGCTTACAAAATCACCTGTAACATATACAACAAAAAGTCTATATATAAAAAAGTACAAAATTATGACACTATCAACACAGTCATCCAAACAGAAGAACGTTATGCATCCGAAACCGTGATCACTGGCGGCAGGTCACAAATGAATCATCGAAGAAGAGAAGAAAATTCTCAGAAAAATCCTAGAACCAAAATACGAAAAAGTAATTTGGATGAAGAAGAAACCACAGAAAATATATCAAGTCACGGAAAAAATCACAGACACAATAATAATAATAATAATAATAATAATAATAATAATAATAATAATAATAATAATATTCATAGTAATAAAAATAATGTCCGGAGAGAGGTGACTAATAATGAAGAAGTATTAAAATTTACCTATGATAACAATGACATTTACAGTAAGATAATAAAGTTGAAAACTAGAAAAGCAGCTGGAATTGATGAGGTTTCGGGGGATATACAAAGACAATGGGTTGGGATATAGTACCGTATCTGAAGTACGTCTTTGATTATTGTTTGCATGAAAGAGCTATAGCAAATTAATGGAGAGTTGCTATAGTAGGTCCTGTGTATAAAGGGAAAGATGATAGACGTAAAGCTGAAAATTACAGGCCAGTCAGTTTAACATACATTGTATGTAAGCTTTGGGAAAGCATTCTTCCTGATGTTTGCGAAATTAATAACTGGTTCGATAGAAGGCAGTTTGGGTTTAAAGAAGGTTATTCCACTGAAGCTCAACTTGTAGGATTCCAGTAAGATATAGCAGATATCTTGGATCCAGGAAGTCAAATGGACTGTATCTCGATAGACCTATCCAAGGGATTTGATGGGGTAGATCATAAGAGACTACTGGCAACGGTGAGTGCGATTGGACTAGAGAAACACGTGACTAAATGGGTGGCTATATTTCTAGAAAATAGCTCTCTGAGAATTAGAGTAGGAGAATATCTGACCCTTTAATATTTAAGAAGGGAATTCCTCAAGGACCTTTATGTTTTCTTATATGTGCATATCAGTGATATGAGTATAGAAGTGGAATCAGAGATAAGGATTTTTGCAGATGATGTTTTTCTGTACAGAGTAATAAATAAGTTACAAGATTGTGAGCAATTGCAAAATGACCCCGGTAAAGTTGTGAGCGAGACAGAAGGCAACGGGATGTGATAAACGGGGTTAAAAGTCAGGTTGGGAGTTTCACAAGTAAGAGAAGACCTCTCACTTTTAATTACTGTGTTGATGGGGTAAAGGTTCCTTTTGGGGATCATTGAAAGTACCTAGGTTTTAATACACTGATTGACAGTGACAATGCAACACCAAAGAGGAGTGGTGCGAAAGAGATGAAAGTTGGGGACAAAACAGAGGCGGCACGGACGAATAATTGATGTTTATTTCAAACCGATATGCAGGTTACACAATGCGCACGGCATCGACTCAGTAGGATGTAAGACCACCGCGAGCGGCGATGCACGCAGAAACACGTCGAGGTACAGGGTCAATAAGAGTGCGGATGGTGTCCTGAGGGATGGTTCTCCATTCTCTGTCAACCATTTGCCACAGTTGGTCATCCGTACGAGGCTGGGGCAGAGTTTGCAAACGGCGTCCAATGAGATCCCACACGTGTTCGATTGGTGAGAGATCCGGAGAGTACGCTGGCCACGGAAGCATCTGTACACCTCGTAGAGCCTGTTGGGAGATGCGAGCAGTGTGTGGGCGGGCATTATCCTGCTGAAACAGAGCATTGGGCAGCCCCTGAAGGTACGGGAGTGCCACCGGCCGCAGCACATGCTGCACGTAGCGGTGGGCATTTAACGTGCCTTGAATACGCACTAGAGGTGACGTGGAATCATACGCAATAGCGCCCCAAACCATGATGCCGCGTTGTCTAGCGGTAGGGCGCTCCACAGTTACTGCCGGATTTGACCTTTCTCCACGCCGACGCCACACTCGTCTGCGGTGACTATCACTGACAGAACAGAAGCGTGACTCATCGGAGAACACGACGTTCAGCCATTCCCTCATCCAAGTCGCTCTAGCCCGGCACCATGCCAGGCGTGCACGTCTATGCTGTGGAGTCAATGGTAGTCTTCTGAGCGGACGCCGGGAGTGCAGGCCTCCTTCAACCAATCGACGGGAAATTGTTCTGGTCGATATTGGAACAGCCAGGGTGTCTTGCACATGCTGAAGAATGGCGGTTGACGTGGCGTGCGCTTGGCGGCGGATGCGCCGATCCTCGCGTGCTGACGTCACTCGGGCTGCGCCTGGACCCCTCGCACGTGCCACATGTCCCTGCACCAACCATCTTCGCCACAGGCGCTGCACCGTGGACACATCCCTATGGGTATCGGCTGCGATTTGACGAAGCGACCAACCTGCCCTTCTCAGCCCGATCACCATACCCCTCGTAAAGTCGTCTGTCTGCTGGAAATGCCTCCGTTGACGGCGGCCTGGCATTCTTAGCTATACACGTGTCCTGTGGCACACGACAACACGTTCTACAATGACTGTCGGCTGAGAAATCACGGTACGAAGTGGGCCATTCGCCAACGCCGTGTCCCATTTATCGTTCGCTACGTGCGTAGCACAGCGGCGCATTTCACATCATGAGCATACCTCAGTGACGTCAGTCTACCCTGCAATTGGCATAAAGTTCTGACCACTCCTTCTTGGTGTTGCATTTGCTCTGTCAGTCAGTGTATAAGGAAAGCTTTTCATTAGGGTAATCACATAAATATGATTGAAAATAAAGGGTACAGAACTCCACACATGGTAATGACGGTATTTAGGGGTTGTTGTAAGAATGTAAAGGAGAGGACATATAAGTCTCTGGTAAGACCCCAATTAGAGTATGGTTCCAGTGTATAGGATCCTCACCAGGAATACTTGATTCAAGAAGTGGAAAAAATACAAAGAAAATCAGCTCGATTTTTTCTGGGAAATTTCCAAAAAAAGAGTAGCGTTACAAAACTGTTGCAAATTTTGGGCTTGGAAGACTTGGGAGAAAGGAGACCAGTTGCTCGAGCTGTCTGTGGAGAGATGACGTGGAATGGCATCAGTAAGTTTGAGTGGTGTATTTAAAAGTAGGATAGATCACAAAAGCTGGAATTCAAGAGGACAAATTGGGACAATATTCGTTTATAAGAAGGGGAATTAGAGATCGGAATAACTTACCAAGGGAGACGTTCAATAAATTTCCAATTTCTTTGCAATCATTTAAGTAAAGCCTAGGAAAACGACATATAGGGAATCTGTCGCTGAGCGACTGCCCTAATTGCAGATCAGTAGTGATTTAATGAACCTTAATTAAGTCTACGGTCACTTCCTTTACACTCCTAGCCCTTTCCTCTCCAATCGTCTCTATAAGATCTGCCTGTGTGGGTGCGCGATAAAGCAGATTTGAAAAAACAAACGATGATGTAGGAGTAATGGACATTACCGTGTAAACCATTCAAGATAGAGAAACAAATATGAGCTTTGTAAGCAAATATACATATACAGTGAAACCTAAAAGAAAATATACAGGTTAGACAGAGAACGGAAAAAGACTCTCAGGGAAGGAATGATGATATACTTAGATGAATAAAGAAACATTATATTGTATAAGTTCAAACGCGCTCTTTAGTTGTGCATAACGAATAATAATAATAATAATAATAATAATAATAATAATAATAATAATAATAATAATAATAATAAAATGGCGTATGGCTTTTCGTGCCGGGAGTGTCCGAGGACATGTTAGGCTCGCCAGGTGCAGGTCTTTCGATTTGACTCCCGTAGGTGACCTGCGCGTCGTGATGACAATGAATTCATGATGAAGACAACGCATGCACCCAGCTCCCGTGCCAGCGAAATTAACCAATGCTGGTTAAAATTCCCGACCCTGCTGGAAATCGAATCCGGTACCCCTGTGACCAAAGGCCAGCACGCTAACCATTTAGCTATGGAGCCGGACACAATAATAATAGTTAAATTGCTAGTTAAATTGCGCGCCTTGCGTAAGGCCAACTATGTGAAGAAGCGTGAGCTTGTGAACTTCCAGAAACTTTGACCTTCTACGGTTAGATGTTTTTACCATCGATTTATTTGATGATGATGATGATGATGATTCTTGTTTAAAGGGGCCTAACACCTAAGGTCATCGGCCCCCCGATTTATTTGCTCCCTCTCGTATGCTAAACTGTAATTATTTCCTAAAGGAATGTTTATTGTTGCAGTTGGCAAGCCTTGAGTTCTGAAGTTTGTTTTGGTTATGAATTGAAGTTTTCAACACTTCAGCTGGTTCCTCTTCGATTGTCATCATCGTATCAAAAACTCGTAAATATTTTCTCTAGGTAATTACAATTGGGGATGTGCACAGGAACGCAGCCTATAAATAAAGTGTTTTGGAAGCTTCTCCTTAAAGTCATGGCGCTTTAGGGCCGTATTGTCTGAATTGCTCCAGCTATTTTGATTGCTGCGTTTCCTAAGGGAGGCAGGGGCGCGGCCTGCGTGGGGAAGGCCCAGCGATTCAAGGTATTGACAGGATTTTCATAGATATGTGATAGCTCCTGCGGATAGTAAGAGGGGAACGTTTTAAACCTCCTTTATTTAATGTAAATTTCTAAATCTGGTGAATTAAATGTAGAATTTTCGGCAAGTCTGAGGACTCTGTTCTGCTAGGAAATAAGTAATGTAAGGGAACCAAGATTGTTGTCCCTCCACAGTATCCCATTCAATCCTGCATGGGGTAACTAAAGTTTTCAAGACCTAATAAAATTCGTAATTCTTCTTGGAACTAATAGGCTATCTCTCACTTTGTCACCCGGGTGTAGTGTAGGATTAGCCTCTGTATCATTAACAAGTGTTTCGCCTCTTTGCCTTTTGTTTGTGGCCGGTCATGTGCAACTCTTTTTTTTTTTTTTTTACCATTAAGGCCACGTATGGTTCTGCGGAGGCGACGTGATGTCCGTTCGTTAAACAGCTGTGGTTTTCCCGTGCGGGGGTTTACGTGGATGGTAACATTCTCTCTGCGGTATTGAAGAACCACCCTCGATACTTTTGAACTCGGAAACCCGAATTCGCGAGGAATCTCCGCAATGCTATGACCCATGACTCGCGCGCCGATGAACATCCCACATTCAAATTTGTTTAACTCCCAAAGTGTTGCTCTCTTGACGACACTGGTGTCTGTGACAGACAGCGCAGCTACGCCGCAGCTAGCTGCAACGCTCAGGGGTCATATACGGCAAATTTCCTGATGGGACACCCTTTCTCGTGAATTTTGGCCACTTAGTGTAGATAACAATTGCTTACGGGGATTTCATCCCTATCAACTTAAGAATCTCAAATATCTCAGTTCAATCAACGTTATCAACATGTGCCTGGTGTGAAAACGGGAAACCACTGAAAACCACCTTCAGGTCTGCCGATAGTGGGGGTTTGAACTCACTATCTCCCGAATACTGGATACTGGCCGCACTTAAGTGACTGCAGCTATCGATATCTGTAAATCTGCCTTTTGAACATATCTGCGCAAGACCATTTTCCCATATAAAAACATGTTATTTGCAGCTGATATACGGATGTTATATTATTTTTTTCAGTCCGCAAGTAAAACTTTATTTCGTAGTATCTATACAGGGTGTTAGGTGTATACGTGCAGATATTTCTTGTAGCAATAGAGAACGATGTGACTAACCACTATATATCAAACTTTTAGTAATCCGCGGAAGTTATTTCCGAGAGCAAAGTGATATGATGTTTTTAGAATAGGTAGTATGCCTCGTTCTGCGAATGAATAGCTTTCCGTTGATAACAGGCAAGTCACGCGCCATCCGTACCAAACTGGTTTCTGTTTATGTTTCAGAGCAGATATACTACTGTAACAGCTGAACGCTACCTTTTCAATGCCACGAGATGTTACGTAATATACTTGCCAAACTGGTTTTATGTTTACGAGCAACTGAACTACGATAACAGCTGAAGGCTGCTACCGGTGTTCACCATGTTACGTTACATTCTCGCCAGACTGGTTTTGTTGTTAGTATTTAGTTTCCGTCAGACAACCCTAGTTATCGGTTTCGGACCCTGGAGCTGTATCGAATTGTCAGCGTTAATACTGGTTCATTTGCTGTTACGTCATTTAGGGGATTGGGATATCTGTGGTCGTCAGCCCCATGGTCTAGTGAGTATGGAAATGACCTGAAAACCTATGTCTTTACGCCAACGAAAGCAAGCATGGGATTGAATTGAATTAGGCAAGCACAGCCAACGTTTTACTTCAAACGAATAATGGACATGTTATACAAATAAATAAATTAAACGTACCTACATTTCGTGCCTCCTGCCGGGCTGTGTGGCTCAGAAGGTTGAGGTGCTGGTCCTTTGACTCCAACCTCGCAGGTTCGAACTTGGCCCAGTCCGGTAGTTTTTGAATGTGCTCAAATACGTCACACTCGTGCCGGTAGATTTAGTGGCACGTAAATAGAACCCCTGCGGGACTAAATTCCGGCACCTCATCCTCTCCGAAAACCGTAAACGTAACGCATATACCATTATTATTATTATTATTATTATTATTATTATTATTATTATTGACTACTCGCCAATAATGTCTGCCTAGAAAATACTTCTCATCGTTTATAACTATGGATCTCGACAGTTGTATAATGTCCTAATTATGATGATTTTCAAAATTGGCTTTAAGTCGCACCTACACAGATATGTCTTATGGCGACGATGGGACAGAAAAGGTGTAGAAGTGAGAAGGAAGCGTTCGTGACCTAAATGAGGTTCAACTCCAGCATTTTCCTGATGTGAAAATGGGAAACCACGGAGAACCATCTTCAGGGCTGTCGACATTGGAGTTCGAACCCAGTATCTCCCCACTGAAAGTTCACAATTTCGAGCCCCTAACCGCACGACCAACGTATTCCTAGCTCTAATGCCGGGTTGAGTACCTCGGACGATAGAGCGCTGGTATTCTGATCCCATCTTGGCAGGTTCGATGGAGGCTCAATTCGGGTGTATTTGAAGGTGCTGAAATACGCCAGTTTCGTGTCTGTAGATTTACTTGCATTAAAAAAAGTCCTGCGGTACAACATTCCAGCACCTCGGCGTCTCCAAAACCCGCCAAAGTAGTTATTGGGACGTAAAAAATTACATTATTATTTCGTGCTTGCAAACGAAAAGCATATGTGTAATGGTAAAATAAAGCAAAATAAAAGTGGCCAGTCTGAGTTGCTCAGACGTTTAAAGCACTGGTTTCTTGTTTCCAACTTAGCAGACTCGATCTTGGGTCCGTCCGGTGGCATTCGAAGGTGCTCGTCAGCCTCGTGTCGGCAGATTTACTGGCACGTAAAAATAACTCCTGCGGGACTAAATTACAGCGCCTCCAGAAACAGTATGAGTAGTTAGTGGGACGTAAAGCAAATAACATTACCGGTATTATTATTATTATTAATATTATTATTATTATTATTATTATTATTATTATTATTATTATTATTATTATTATTCACCTGTTCATACTTTCGTCTTATTCCTCTTTTTACTCTCATTTTAAGTCGTATACATGTTATTCATATTTGATGTTTTGTTATTAATATTATTGTTATTTTTATAAAATTATTATTTTTATTATTTAGTTTATTTCGTTTATTTATAACATCTTTTTAGCTTCATGTGACACAATACTTTTTCCGTCTTTAATTCACCTTTTGTGTCGTGTCCCGGTGTACTTCTGTCCTGTGCTTCAAGACAGTGCTGCAAGATCTGTGTTTTTTTCCCCACCCCGGGTGTGTTTCGTTTCTCATGTGACAGAGTTACATCTTACGTTCTGTTACATGTTTAAGTTTGGCCTTGTGATACATCGCCTTTAATCTGCTCTGCAGCCTTTAAAAGTGTAGCATGGTCAATGACCTCAGTGCTTGTTTTGTTCACATATCTGGACTAAGAACTCGTCTCACTCGGCACAGCAAGTTCAAGGCCAACCACTTCTATCTGTTTGTTTATTTGTTTAGCCAGGTATGTATGTCAACATTGTACTATGTCAACATCGTACCATGAAAATTTACTCAATAAACGGGGTGTTTGGGGGGGTCTCTGTCCTGGGTGGTGTCTTCTGCGGGCCTCCTCTGGGGTCCGTGTTTTTGCTGCGGTTATCTCTCTGCGCGTTCAGGTATTTACAACATGTTCAATTCCATTTATTGTACGTACAAGACATACGTCCAACTTGAGTTATTTCATCCTCACAACTCTACTTCCTTACTCCATGGCCCAAGAGCTGCACGTATAGCTGACGGCCCACCCACCCCTCTACGAGTGTGGGAATGAAATAACTAATTTGATTGATTTTTTTTTCATATTTCAGTAGTGATGAATATAAAACAAGCATTTTTTGAATTTTTATACGTGTTAATGATGATTATCGCTGTTTTAAGGTCATCGGCCCTTAAAAACGCAAAGTGTCTTCTGTTTTAACGCGCAGTGAATAAGAAAAAAATATAAATTTCTCGAACACACGTAAAGAACCAAAAAACCGAGCTCGATAACTGCAGTCACTTAAGTGCGGCCAGTATCCAGTATTCGGGAGATAGTAGGTTCGAACCCCACTGTCGGCAGCCCTGAAAATGGTTTTCCGTGGTTTCCCATTTTCACACCAGGCAAATGGTGGGGCTGTACCTTAATTAAGGCCACGGCCGCTTCCTTCCCACTCCTAGCCCTTTCCTGTCCCATCGTCGCCATAAGACGTATCTGTGTCGGTGCGACGTAAAGCAAGTAGCAAAAAAAAACCAAACCCACATGCAGTGTAGGATTGAGCAACTGCCGAAATGCATTCAAGGTCAATGTCTAGCGTTTTAACAAGCACGTCTTCCGCACTCGCGCACTGAAACTCTCGATTTATAATTTTTGTTACCGGTACATCAGTTTCCCTGCTCGGATTTATGAGAATATCGACCTATCGAGACTCAAAATACTATAACGATACTGTACTGTACTCCCAAGCCATTACGTTGCAGAAATGGCGTAACATCTGACATACCAAAGTAAAACTCGTAGCAATTGTTCAAAGTGATCACCCTGGGCTTCCCTGCAGGCTTCACTTCTCCGAATCCAGTTGCGACGCATTCGAGCCAAGACACCAGGGTTGTGTCCGACTCGTTGGCTGAACGGTCAGCGTACTGGCCTTCCGTTCACAGGGTCCCGGGTTCGATTCCCGGCCGGGTCGGGGATTTTAACCTTAACTGGTTAATTCTATTGGCACGGGGGCTGAGTGTATGTGTTGTCTTCATCATCATTTCATCCTCATCACGACGCGCAGGTCGCCTACGAGAGTCAAATGGAAAGACCTGCACCTGGCGAGCCGAACTCGTCCTGGAATATCCCGGCACTAAAAGCCATACGACATTTCATTTCATTTCATTTCATTTCATTTCATTTCATTTCATTTCACCAGGGTTGTTCAGAATATCCTCTGCTGCTTAAACAATACGTTCACGGAAGTCGTCCGAAGTGGTTACTTCAGTTCGATATACTTTGTGTTTCATGTTCCCCCAGATATTAAAGTCCATTTGAATAACGTCTGGAGATCTGGCTGGCCAATTGATAGTTCCACATCGTCCTGTCCACCGTTGAGGAAATGTCTGCACCATCGTGTAAAATCCACGTGGTTCTGCGTAGTCGAAGCGACACGTCCTCTGAAAGCTCAAGTAACGTACTGTATCTACAGGAGCAAGGTAACATTAATAAAAAGATGATTAGTCCACGTAACCGACTTCCTACTACACCCATCCAGGTATTAATTCATAACCGGTGCTGGAAATTGCCTTCTCCTACTGAATGGGGACGTTCCACAGCCCATGAGTGAGATATAGTGGGTTCGAACTCCTCTGTCGGCAGCCCTAAAGACGGTTTTCCGTGGTTTGCCATGTTCACACCAGGCAAATGCTGGTGCTGTTCCTTAATTAAGGCCACGGTTGCTTCTTCACGATCCTAGCCTTTTCCTGTCCCGTCGTCGCCGTAATATCTATCTGTGTCGTGGCGACGTACATCAACTCGTAAGAAAATGGTAATCAGCTGTCAAAGACACTGCACCCGTTGAATATGGTCAGGATGCACTCGTTCTTCATGCAGTGCCCTACGTACGGTCCAAGTTGGTACACCAACGGCACGTGTTATACTACGCGTACGGCGCCCGGGATCATCGTTTACTATTGTTAGGATGCCCGGCTCCATGGCAAAACGGTTAGCGTGCTGGCCTTTGGTTACAGGGGTCCCGGGTTCGATTCCCGGCAGGGTCGGTATTTGAACCATCATGGTTATTTTCCCTGGCATGGGGCTGGGTGTACGTGTTGTCTTCATCCTCATTTGATTATCATCAAGATGCGCAGGTCACCTACTTGAGTCAAACCAAAAGACATGCACCTAGCGAGCCGAACCCGTCCTGGGATCTCCCGGCACTAATATCCATACGCCATTTCATTTCCATTGTCAGGATGTCTTCTTCCGCGTCTAGAATTACACGTGGCCGTTTAGGCCATCGCTTCTGAAAGCGTGATGTAACACAACCTGCATCGCGAATACGCTGCAGTACAGCAAGTATCGTTGCTGGATTCGGCACCCGTCTGTTGGAAAGCCTTTTCCGATTTTCCGATAGATTCATTGAGGGTGACCCGTGTTCTGTTCTGCCACACGATACACTAGCAGCATATCATGGTATTCGTGGTATTCATACACTGGCATTATTCAAATACTACTACTACGAAGTAACTCGCGTACTGGTACGGACGATAATTCGCCTCTCTGACAGCTGTTATTCAGGTCAAGGTCAGACAGACAGCTCATACCTCTAGTCCGGTGGTTTCATGTAGGGGCGGGAACCCGTCCCACCACACCCCCGTCGCTAGAAACAGCAGACGACCGACCGGCCCGTGACAGGTCTAGTGAATTTGTCAAACTGCTTACGTGAAATATTCTCCCACAGCGTGATTTCAATACCATGGATTCTTGGGAGACCAACTCGCCGTATGCAGAAACACCCCGTGTTGACGTGTACGTAAATAAAGTTTCTTACGTCAACGAAAGAATGCGTGGGATAGGATTTCCAAGTGAGTAGTATCAGAACTGAATTGTCAAAGCACAACGAACGTTTTGCTTCATATCAATAAGGGACATGTTATAAAAATAAATAAATTAAACGTACTTCCTTTTCGTGCTTCCAAACGAAAAGAACTTGTTTAATGGTAAATTAAAGCATTCTGCTTTTGCAGTGCCTATTAAACGTATCAAAATAAACGTTGCCAGGTTGAGTGGCTCAGACGGTTCAAGCTCTGGTTTCATGAACTTAGCAGGCTCGATCCTGGCTCAGTCCGCTGGTATTTGAAGGTGCTCAAATACGTCCGCTTCTGATCGGTAGAATTACAGGCACGTTAAAGAATACCCGTGGGCAAAATTCCGAAACCGCGCGTCTCCATTGGCACGTAAACATTTATTATTATTATTATTATTATTATTATTATTATTATTATTATTATTATTATTATTACTGAGCGAGTTGGCCGTGTGATTAGGAGCGCGCGGCTGTCAGCTTGCATTCGTCGTAAAGCCACCTACCAATATTATAATAAAAACTGTGTTAGTCCATTATTACTAACTATTACGAAAATAAAAGTTAAACGCCCCACTAAACTTCGTAGCTGGTAATCTGTCAGAAAACACTAAAGAAAATAGTGAACTTTTAACAAGTCCGAATTATTATTAATCTTATAATTGCGGACATGTCTCCGGAATTACCGAAACATGTACTTACAAATTGTTTTACGTCGCACCGACACAAGTAGGTCTTACGGCGACGATGGGAGAGAAAAGGGATACAAGTGGGAAGGAAGCGTTCGAGGCCTTAATAAAGGTACAGTCCCAGTATTTCCCTGATGTGAAAATGGGAAATTACGGAAAACCATCTTCCCGGCTGCCGACAGCGGAGTTCGAATCCACTATCACCAAAATGCAAGCTCACAGCTGCGCGCCCCTAACCACACGACCAACTTATTCCAACCTCTAATGCCGGACTGAGTAGCTCGGACGATAGAGCGCTGGTCTTCTGATCCCACCTTGGCAGGTTCGATGGCGGCTCAGTTCGGTGGTATTTGAAGGTGCTCAAATAAGCCAGTCTCGTGTCTGTAGATTTACTTGCATTAAAAAACACTGCGGTAAAAAATTCTGGCATTTCAGCGTCTCCGAAAACCGTGAAAATTAGTTAATGGAACGTAAAGACATTATTATTATTATTAGTAGTAGTAGTAGTAGTAATATTATTATGATTACGGAAGTTCTAATTAAGCGGGTCCATTACAGTCATCACTTTACCTATCGGCACTTACTGTCCAGTAATAAGCCTTCTGTCCGCCTCTGTGGTGTAGTGGTTAGTGTGATTAGCTGCCACCCCCGAAGGCCCGGGTTCGATTTCGAGCTCTGACACGAAATTTGAAAAGGGGTACGAAAGTTGGAACGGGGCCCATTATGCCTCGGGAGGTCAAATGAGTAGAGGTGGTTCGATTCGCACCTCAGCCATCCTGAAAGTGGTTTCCCGTAGTTTTCCACTTCTCCAGGCAAATGCTGCGATGGTACCTAGCTTATGGCCACGGCCGCTTCCTTCCCTCTTCCTTTTCTATCCCTTCCCATCCCCCCGCAAGGCCCCTGTTCATCCTAGCAAGTGGGGCCGCTTGGGCGATGTACTGGTCATTCTCCCCAGTTGTATCTCCGACCCAATGTCTCACGCTCGAGGACACTGCCCTTGAGGCGGTAGAGGTGGGATCCCTTGCTGAGTCCCAGCGAAAACCAACCCTGGAGGGTAAAAATATTAGGAAAAGGAAGAATAAGCCTTATATTACAAATGCCCGGCGGCAATTCCACAGTACCGGTAGCTCTTTTTCCTTCGAGCAATGTTCACGATGGATGAAACTACGGTTTTTGAAATTTGTCTCATTAATAACAATTTCACTGAATACTTATAGCCTTTTCTTTCAGTGTCCACCGTCCTTTCATTGACCTGAATTGTTTATGAATAAGCATGGACAACTCGCATTGTCTATTGTCAGAAGTTCATCGTAGACTGTCGCAATAACAGCACAGAAATGTTGCGCCCATTTTTCATTACTTATTAACTATTTCCTTTAATTTTGTCAGCTTGGATCACTGAGTAATGCCAATGACGTCTTATAAATCACACACAACTACACAACACTTGATTCGCATGCATGTGCTGGTACGGATCTTCGACGTCACTGCAAGAATTCCGTGTACTTTTCAAACAGACTACCCTACACCGGTTTTCGAGTATGGCAAGTGGCCAGGCACGTGAGTCAACCTCTCCTACTTGCCAAGCCTTTAGGGGAAGTGCACAACAACATGTGTTGGCCTGCGATAAGAAACAGGTTCAACAAGCCCTATACTCTGCTACTGTACTTCCACTACGCGTGGACAGAATGACGTAACCGGCGCATCCTGCTACGGCCGTTCAAAACACATTAGGTCCTGAAATATTTGGCTCTGTTATGGGCAAACTAATAGGACAAGGTAAAAAGTACATAGCATATATTGTGAGATGTATTTTTCTTTGCCGACTAGCTTCATATCTGCACGTATAACCCTAACACCCTGTATATATAAAATAAGAGTTTTGTCTGTACATTGCTCAGAATTTGAAAAGAATGGAATTTCTATATCGGTCATGTCCACACTAACCAGAAAATGCACTTTTTACTTTTCCGTAATGTCTGTCTGTCTGTCTGTCTGTCTGTCTGTCTGTCTGTCTGTCTGTCTGTTTGTCTGTCTGTCTGTCTGTACACGCATCACTAGAAAACGACCAAAGAGAATTGAATGAAAATCGGTATGCAAAGTCGGAGAATAAATCGCTACAATCTAGGCCATAAATACTTTTATTCACGGTGATAGAAATGGTAGTTTAGGGGAAGGCCTAAAATTTAATTTTCAAATATTTTTGTTTTTAGTTGTCGATCTTCATAAAAATTGGTATGCAAAGTCGAAGAATACGTCGCTACAGTATAGCTTATGAATAATTTTATTCACGCTGAGTGAAATGGTAGTTTAGGGGAAGGCCTAAATGTAATTCTCAAATATTTATATTATTAGTTGTCGTATCGATAAATACTACATAACCAAAGCTATAGAGAATTAAATTTCCGACCATTTATGTCTTATACATTTTTACCGTACCGGCTATGATAACAAAGATATTCATGAATTTGTACTTTGTTGCTAAGTCCATATCAACGCCGAGCCATGAGAAAATGGGTTAACAGAATTTAATGAATATCTATATATAGAGTCGGGGAATAAGAGACTACAGTCTAAGCTATAAACAATTTTATTCATCCTGGATGAAATTGTAGTTTAGGAGAAGGTGCCTAAAGTGTAATTTTTAAATACCAATGTTATTGGTCCTATCGAAAAGTATTATACAATAAAGTTATAGAGAATAAAATTTCCGATCATTTATCTTTTATTCTGTTTTACTGTACCGACTATGATAAGAGTGGTATTTCAGAGTCGGAAGAAAACGAAATGTGAAGGCGTATAATATCGAAAGTGCATAACATTGATCAACAATAACATTACATTGACCATTGTTTATTGTGATGTTCTTTGTCTCTTATGCTGCCTCTTAACTCCGAGTATAACAGCCTGACTGAATATTGACGGGAAATATCCGGGGAGTTAGAAAACTTTCTTCTTTAGCATGCCATTCCTCTGGTCCATACATTTTCTGATACAGCTGGTACGTAACACACTGGATCATCATAGTATTTCAACTATTCCATCCCTACTCTGACGCGCTGTTTCTTTGAGCAGTGTGCATACTTATGGCAGAGCCTCACGTAGTGGTAGTAGTAGTAGTAGTAGTAGTAGTAGTAGTAGTAGTAGTAGTATGGCCTTGTCTAGAATAACAATTTAGGCATTTTCCGAACTATAGCACCACAATATTCACAAAACTCAAAATTCAACTCTGAAAAGAGCCGTTTCTTAAGAAAAGCTTCTTTCTCTTCACTTTTATTAAATTCTACATTCAATTTATTCCAAACAAGCAGTGAAGAGGGGGTTTCTCTTCTGGCTTGGAGGAAAAGTTTGCGTTCAAGTCGATAGATTTTTCCGCCGCCAGTGTAGTGAATTGATATTTTCCGATTCATCAGCTACTCCTAGGAAACATAATAGTAATTGGGCATAGTTTTTGCCCTGGGAGTCTCCACTATTCTACCCTCTCCCCGCCGAAGAAAGCCGAAGAGTCTTCACAGATCACGGCTGTCTGTGGTTTGGTCATTCCAGGTCTGGAACTTTGGACTGTTAGATAGACAGCGTAGTCCTGTTCGTTAAAAGTGAGAAAATGTGTGGTGTTTCATTTGAACAAGTATTTCGTAATATGAAAGCATTGCTTTTAATCGCGCTATTCCTATAGACGTCATTGTATGTTCATTTCAGTTGGGAAAACCACTAAGACAGTCTTTCTGAGGATGTAAAAAGGCATTATAATGAAAACATCCCAACCTAATTGCGACTGATGGTATGAAATTGGGTCTACCATCACAGTGAAAATTCCCTCAGTCTTCATATGAGAAAAGATGTTTGGTGACCTCCCGTCGTGTTTCTAGGGTAACGTTAAGAGATATACAATTTAAGACAATCTTGCTCACAACATGTACACTACCTAACCTAGAATTTTGTATACAATGTAGAATTTCGTAGCGAAGCACGGGTACATCAGCTAGTAATAAATAAATACTGTACAAAACGGTTGTATATAATCACGCTATGTATTATAGGCTTGATCTCCATCCAAGGAAACAAGTGGACAAACCTGTATTATGAGCATCATATATTCAACACTGTATTCCTGCAGAAGTTCCAATAGTAAAATCACATTTTAATCACCTGGTTTCAAAAAACTGTCATGTAGGGAGGTTAACATAGGATGCTTTGAGCTATCAAGTCCTACGCTTGACGTATCAAAATTATTTACTTAAGTGTGTATTTGAGTGATATGTTGACGTGTGTCCGTTGATGCTGCCAATTATATTATCTAACTGGACAGGGTATGTGGGCGAGAGTGAGTTGAGGATTTTATCAATGAACTCGTCGGACACACCTTGGACTACGTAGGAGACTGACCGCGTGTCAGGGACAACTGGTCGACCACAACGTGCATCACCTGGTAGGATAAGAATACACACAACTTATGGACTGAAGTCGGGATGGGGCTCCACGAGGTCGTGACAGATATGGGCATCGTTCTTTGCTGGTAACCTACGATCGCCTGCATTATGTAAGAAATTGCATTTTATGTTCAGGATAGCGGGGTTAAATCCCTACTCATGTAGACTACTGTATATCACGGTTGGAGCCTGATCACATTCAACAACCACTTTTCTGGACGAAAGATTGCACGCTGGTTTCCTTCGTGATCAAGTGTACTTGCAGGAACGTTAAAGAATAAAAAGTTACTTATTATTATTATTATTATTGTTATTATTATTATTATTATTATTCTACCGGGAGGTACACCCCAACGCCGCGCATTTAAATCTAGCGCCTAAAAGAACTCCTCTATTGGTGAAACAGTGAAATTGTAACTAGACCAACTTATAAATTTACTCAGAAGATGTCACCACTAAAATATGATATAATTTTGTTATTGTGAAGTTTCCTGAACTAGCTGTATTTCTACTCGTTTTATTTGCCATTCATCAAGAAGTTTGGACATTCTTCCATAGATGTCACCGCTAAAACTATGATCATGCACCCTGGTGTGAAGGGAAAGAACTTTTGAATTAAAGAAGTTTTGTATTCATAAGTTTTTTTTTTTTACTAATTGATGTTCATTAATTTTTGGATTGGCAATATTTATCTTTTCTTTCCGCCAGTTTGAATCCAGCCAATCCCTAATTTCTGCAATTAATTTTCTACCAACCACAGTCTTCTTCTTCTTCTTCTTCTCCTTCTTCTTCTTCTTCTTCTTCGATTTTGAGTGTAACTTTTAAATTACCCAATAAAAATGAGAGGGTGTGGCTACTTTAATCTTGAATGGTCTCGAACTTTCCCCGAGGGTTTGTAAATTGCGGATTTTCACGTCTCTTGGCCAATTGATAGTCATCTTACTGTATGTATGTGTCAAGCAGGAACCGGGAGGCCACTTCGTCAGCTGCTAGAACTTCTACCAGGTAATGGCCACATAACATCTTTCTTTCTCTATTGCTAGTTCCGCAGTTTAACCCGAGGTAAAGGTCCGAATCATCAATTATGTAACCTTCTTTTCTAAAAATGTAACTTCTGCCGTTTAATGTAATAACTTCATAAAATCTTTAACTGTAAATCGGGGATAGAGAGTGAAGTACCCTCTGGAGCTCCCCTTCATCTTGGTTTGAGGTGACTACGTTTGTAACTGTTCTTCTTCCTTTCCTTCTTAATTTACCCTTATACGAGTCACCTCAGTAGTTTGGCAATAGACCCTGTTTCACCGGTCTAGTGCCCCTTAGTTTTTTTAGTTTTCACTATCTTGGAGCACTGTACGCCTCCATTGAGTTTGTGTTTTGGGCCATTTTCCTTAACCCGTTCTTTTCCGCAAAGGCCCTGTATGTTGGGTACAAGATACCCCTGTTTCACATTGTAAGTTGGGCCATGGAAGGCCAGAGAGTGTACGTTTTTTTAAGTTGCCTCGAGGAGGCTGAAAGGAAACGGAGAGGCTGTTAGCTCTTCCTCAAATTTTGTAATTGTAAAATGTGCCTCTGGGGGGCTAGATATTGCATATTTAAGAGCAAGTGCTCTTTTAATTAAGGGGATTTCTGTCCTTTACTAAAGTTGTCCTTCTTTAAATTGTAAATTTGAGCTGGGAGCTCGAGCATTGTAAAGCGAGGGGCTCGAAGCCCAGGACCTGTCGAATTCACTAATATTGTATTTTACTTGACTTGTTCAAAAATTGCTAATTGTACCTGTTATATTGTTATTTGTTGATTTTTGAAATTCTAAAGGAATATAACCTTTGTTTAAGTTTTAAATTAACATTGATATTGTAGTTAGACCCATTGACCCCAGCACCTTCTTTCATCTCTGCGATCCACGATAAACCACGGATCGATTATTATTATTATTATTATTATTATTATTATTATTATTATTATTATTATTATTATTATTATTATTATTATTATCAGATACTGTTTGAAGGCATTTAAATTTCATGTCCTTTAAGATGCCTGTATATCAGTTTCGACGTTACGTTGTAGTCTTCCAGATATCGGAGGCAGCAGAATTCTATTGGGTGAGTTTAACCCCATCTGGAACGGGCTGTTTTACTATTGTGCATTTAAATAGATTTTCACTATCATATTTGTTCTACACAAGTTTAAAAATAATTGTTTCTTGGATACGTTGTATGGAAAATACAACAATTTGATGTGCACAATTATAATTTTACTATGTTGAGTTTTGATGACGTAAAATTCCGTTTGATACTATAATTACACAGCAGATAAAACAAAGTTTCATTACACTAGTAGTGACTCTATACTACGCGGTTTTATATGTTATAAAATTAACAAAATTTTCAACTTACCTCATTGAGCTGTGTGACTGTCGCCTGTGTTTTCTTCAACGTGTTGTAGTTCCGTACTATACAGTGCCAACATTTGATCTACCTGATATACAGACAGAATCTCTAAATGATTTATACAACTAAATGCATTAGGTACTGGTGACCTGGGGTAATTAATTTTTTTTTCTGATAAACATGCTAACATTGCCGAACTGCCTACCACTTCTTTGTGCCATTTGTTTTACGTTCCACCTGCACAGACAGATCTTATGGTGACGATGGGATACCAAACGGCTAGGACTGGGAAGGAAGCGATCTCAGCCTTCAATCACGTACAGGACGGGCATTTGCCCGGTGTAAATATGGAAAAGCATGGAAAACCATGTTCAGGGTTGCCAACGGTGGGGTTCGAATCCACTATCTCCCGAAGGCTTGCTCACAGCTGCGTGACTCAAACCACGTGGCTAACTTGCTCGGTGAATGGATTTTCATTCAACTAACTGACTGCCTCTATTAGGATTGATTACACAATCCCGGGATCGAAAGCGAACACATTACCACTAATCCAGAGATGGAGCATGTTATTATTATTATTATTATTATTATTATTATTATTATTATTATTATTATTATTATTATTATTATTATTCGCGAGGGTCTCAACAGTCGAGTTGTAGACTCCTAAAGTGGTAACGTATTGGTGGACTGCCCACTAATTTGAATATCCTGACTGTACTGTTGTGTACCAGCGAAAGAGAAAATCTACATTACGGTTCCTTAGACTGAATTAATTTTGGCAGGTGACACTGAGTGCACCACCAGAGGCCATTAACATGTCAAGGACAATACACAAAGAGTCAAGATTATTTCCCACCATGCATAAATTGACTCTCTCTCCGGGAATGGAATTTAGGGTAGTGAGTCAGGCACACCACCATTGATCCATCGGGGCAGTTGCAAGCCTGTTCTTAATTATTTTACTGTTGATGATTTTTAAGTGATATTAATAAAATATCTTGACATATTTTGTTTCAAATTTCTGTGTATATACATTTAATTTTCTGCATGTATATTTTCTACTCATATTGCTTTCGGGATGAGGAGTACCCCTTCACCATGACAAAGGCCTCCTTGGAAAGCGGATGAGCAAGTGGAGGTTCAAGGCAACCGCTTGTTCTTTGGATGAGAAATCGTCCATAAAGGCGGAAAGAACCTAAGGTCTATGGCATGAGGATGTAGAAGGCAACTGGAAACCACAACATTTAAGATCTCAAGGGAATCCCAAGTTTTATCATTGATGTTTAGTGGACATGAAGAGGGTGGCAGTGAACCGTCAGACATGGTTGCAGTGGCAAGGCCTTGCCTTTTGATGATCACGATGATGATGATGATGACATATATTTTGGTACGGCACTGTCTTTTTCACATGTCGTCGTACCAGAAAAAATTCATTTAAAGAACTGATAAAGACCGGAAACTATCAAATTGCGTTTAATGTTGTTTTAGTAATGTTGGTACGCATGGGCTTGTGTTGATTTGTTTCAGAAGTTAAATATTTCCAGGAAGCAGAGAACAGAGGTGTAGGGGAACCATCAGCTCCCTATGAGAGTTGGCGTACAACACCACTATCGGCGAGAAACCGTAGTACTGGTCATTCCAATGGTACATTAATAAAACTAAAATCTGAAAACAACATTTGTATTTCTAGAATTCGGTACTTCGCTTAGCTTTGGATTCCACACAGTAAGTACGATTGAAAGTGAGAATATGAACATAGAACACTACAGTATAACTAGCGCGTTCAATTACCACCCAAGTAAGACTGAATCTGACAACAATATGTATGAAGGCAGCGTTATCGTTGGTTCGGATGTAACGAAATTAAATTCTAAGATCTCAGTGAAGCTGCGATCAGAAAAGACAAACTCTGGCGGACAGCGCACGTGTGAAGGATGCTAAAAGAATTTAGTTCTAATGGCATTGCTTTCTACACTACGAGCAGAAGGCAAGAATGTACGACTGTTAGCAAGAAATCAACGCGTTATAACGGTGACCCGCAAGGGAGGTCGCTAAACTCATTGTTCGCCTCTCTCAGACTGAGAGACGGTATTCTGACAAAACAGAGTACCTCAGTGCATTGCGGTACGGCCAGTTTTGCCTGCTAGCTCTGTGCTCTGGAGACAGGTGGGTTCGAATTCCCCATCGGCCATGCTCCAAATGCTTTTCTGTGGTATCGCATTTCCTCTCCAGGCAAATGCCTGGATGGTTCCTTTCTCATGATCACGCCCGCTTCCTTACCATTCCTAGCCTGTACAACTACATGTACACCCACTAAAAGCATCTTCACACAGCGCTACACGTAACCTAACTCACTCCATGGAGTGTACCAAAGAAAAACTACAGAACTCGCTAACCGAACATGTCCGCGGACACTGCGACCATTAAAAACCATACGCTAAGAAACATTAAAAATGGTATTCTCAAGGTTAATAATGTTATTTTCTAGCCCGGACTGATAGGGAAATTCTAGATGTCTGTGCTTTAATATTTGCAAGTTTCGTGAAAAAAGCAATTAGCAGTATTTTATTCAGTCTAAAAACCGGACAAAAATTTCAAAACTCTTGGATATCGCCTCCACTTCCTGTGTACCACCAACCTTCTCAAAATCGCCACGAAAATGCGAATGTACCGATGGATACTATATTCTTATTATATTAGTAAGGTTAGAGCTGGGAAGCTCATGCAATAGTGGGTTAGAATGCGAAATATCTAGTATCCTCGTGACCGCTCCACGTTTCTGTACAGAGATATGCATAAAGTAATGATCGTACTGGTCTTAATTCTATGTAAACCTCATGGAAAGAACATGCTGCCAGGAGTATACTTGATACTCCTTTGCATTCTAACGTATGATTTATACGAAATTCCTGAACCTATTTTTAAAATAGTATAGATGAAGCTAACTTAATAACTAGATAAAATGGTATTTAGAGCATACGAACCTGGACTAAAGGCTGTACAGCCTCATTTGATTTCGTTGCCACCACAAGAGAAACAGACACAACGTACAATTTATGGAAGGCTGTACTGATTATTACTGTCACCAAATCATACATTCACCAAACTCGTTGTTCGATTATATTTACCAATGTCTAATGTTGAAAATGTTGTTTCCGTCGGGCCACTCTCCCAATCGCTCAAAGTATTTTAGGTACAGGATGCTTATAACATTCATACAGGCTAATGTACTTTCTACTCGTCCTGGTCGTCTCGGACGGTGTGAGAACCCCATTAGTTTCAAATAAGCGACCATGACTCTGTTTTCTTGTATGTTGCCGCAGGTAAATGTTACCAAGTTTTCGCTCCATTTTTTATGTTCCCTGACAGCAGAACTACGAGATGAATGCGTTTTTTATTACCGAACAAAATAACACGAATAAATATACCATGATATTTCTACGTGGGAAAGTACGTGAAATCAACCACACTTAATAATTTTGAAGCTTGTTTTAGTGTCACAAATCTGAAGAGAGTTTTGTCAAAACGGCCTCCGTCGGTTTAAGCTTGGGACACACAACACGAGAAATCTTTTTGCCATGTGGACATATTATTGAATAAGGTGGAAACCTTTCGAGGTACAGAGGGAGCATTATGTCAGCCATCGTCCCACAGAACGTGGGCTTCAACTGGCAAACTAACCGTGTATCAACCTGTCCCATAACAGTCCGTAATGACAGGATAGAGAGAGACATCTCAATATATCCTAACGAATCACCCGAACAAGAAAACCTAATACTGCACAAGCATATAATTTAAATAAACAACATGACGAGGCGGACTTGGCATCTTTATCGAACTTTTTTATGATTGTGATGACGATAACAGACTGAAATTTAAAAGCCAATCTCCATTAATCTTGGTTGCAATTGTGCAACTCTCTCAAGGGCCATTAACCATATATTTACAGAATATGACTAATTTAATGAACTCAGTGTCAAGTCTGCAAACTTATGCGTTACTCAAGGTTCTATCTACATGAGATGGTAAAGGCTACTCGAATTTAAAAGGACGCGTTTTACCGTCAGATGACGAAAAATATAGAATCGAGGCTACCATTTCTGAAGCCGGAGGGCTCATTCAGCCTGCCGCAGAAATGAGTACCAGGTTAATTTCTGGAAGTGATGTAGGAGAAATTAAATGGCGCATGGAATTTAGTGCCGAGAGTGTCCGAGGACATGTTCGGCTCATCAGGTGCAGGTCTTTCGATTTGACGCCTGTAGGCGACCTGCTAGTCGTGACGAGGATGAATTGATGATGGAAACGACACATACACCCAGTCACGGTGCCAGAAGAATTAACCAATGATGGTTAAAATGTCCTTCCCTGAGGGAATCGAACCCTGGACCCCTATGACCAAAGGCCAGCCGGACAATGTGGCAGAGTAGAGAGTTAACCGCTCTATCCCATTTGTAGAATAGCAGAACATTTCCAGTCCGCTATAAGCCTTTATTGCATGGTTCGTACGGAGATCACTTTGCTTCGCTATTTTCTTTGTGCGCTTTTTTTATATATATAGTCACACAAAGCTTCAATTCGGACATAATATCATTAGTACTTTGTGTGCACTTTCTTTGTGTGCGATAAAACTGATCGAAGTTTCCTTGTCAACCCAGACAGCAAATGCATACAGTTTGTTAGTGGATGTGACAGTGAAGTAGTTCGCCACTAAATTATCTTCAATACGATCATGATACAAATTCTGACCAGTGGTAATGACATGCTCGAAATGAGAAAAAGATGCTGCAATGATTAGTTTTCCATGCACAGTTGCAGATCAAATTAACTTTAACAGCCATGTAAAACTCAAATTTTATATATAATAAGACTAAGTTTATTGTCGTGTGAAATAAGCAAACTGCAGACTCGCTTCTTTCACACGATAAAAATAAATCACCTATTAATATGGGTGGTCATAGTAATTTACAGTGGCTAGCATGGTGCAGTCCTTCCAAGTCAGACCCTCGCGTGAAGGCGGGTGGCATCTGCCGTGTATTGGATATTGCTCGTTATTGTGGTAGAGGATAGTATTGTTTGTACCGAGCTCGATAGCCGCAGTCCCTTAAGTTTCAGCATTATTTCAGTGGGTGCTCACGTACTTCAGACCTTAAGGCCACGGCCACTTCCTTCCCATTCCTAGCCCTTCCCTGCCCCATCGATGCCATAAGACCTATCTGTGTCGGTGCGACGTAAAGCAACTTGCACAAAAGAAAAAAGTATTATTTGTAGTATATCAAATCGTCAGCGTAATTTTTAATCGTTCAATTTCGCCGATATCTTTCGTGAAGGTATTGCTCCTTAACTGTACGCAACCCGCTAAGTACAGGAACTATTGCGGACTAGGGTAAGATTTCGCCTGCGATTACTGAAGTGGTCATTTAGTGACTTGATTTTATGATTACTGAAAGTGAACTGAACTTGTAGTCCTGTCAATGCCTGAAGATTCACTGGCAGGTAATTCCGGAGAGAATAAAATAAAAGTGAAAGAAATCGGTTCATTAAAACGGACGGACAACATGGACGAAGCAGATTTTAGTAAAGTCTTGGAATATATGTATTGGATAGTTTAGTGGTCCGACTCCTCGGCTGAATGGTCAAAGTTAAGACCTTCGGGTCAGAGGATCCGGGGTTCAATTTCCGGCTGGGTCGGGGATGTTAATCTGTCAAATTTTAAATGTATCTAATTTGGCTGCTGACGTAAAATAATGCCATACAGTCAATGAATTTGACGAAATAGTGGCATTGGACGAAGTATCTGTCACTTGCAGCACGAATACACAACAGCTCCTCACACGGATAACCAAAATGTAACTGGCCCCATTCAAACATGCTGACCGTCGTCTGATTCATTCTTCTGGCTGTTTGTGTTTGTCCCAACACTTTCCTTTTCATGTTCAGACAGCACAGCACAATACTAACCGCTAAAGAAACATGGAATAGTGATTACATCCTTCCACATATGGTTGGCGTCAGGAAGGCCATTCGGCGGTCAAACGGGGTCCAATCTACATGTGCGATACAGTTCGCATGCGGGACCGCGCAGGTGTGGGAAAGGCGGCACTGTATGGTTCAGTGGTTGTAAGATTTCTTTTCTCTTATAATTTGCTTTACGTCGCACCGACACTGATAGGTTTTACGGTGACGATGGGAAAGGAAAGAGCTAGGAGTGGGAAGGAAGCGGCTGCGCAGTTAATTAAGCTATGACATTTGCTGCCTGGTGCAAATATGGGACACCATGCAAAACTATCATCAGGACTGTTGACAGTGGGGGTTCGATCCCACTATCTACGGAATGCAAGCTCATGGCTGAGTGACCCTAACCGCGCGGCCAACTGGCTCGGTTATAACAATTTTCATTTTTAGTTTATTTTAATTGCGCATGTTGGATTGGACAGCGTAATGGCTTTGATCTTGTCGGATAAATCTGTTCTTTCTCATTCTATAAAATTGTACGTCATTATATTATTATAGTCTTCTGTACAACGAGAACCACACGGATTACGTAATTACACTCATGCTCATAAAAACGAGAACACCTTGAAAGAATATAGATAGTGTTGTAAACAAGGTTGGGTTTACAAAAACACAACTTCTTTATTTGCTTCACATGTAAAATTACAATATTTACACTAACAAAACTGAAAGTTATCTCGAAGCAAAATGAACTATGAATTTGGAGAAAGAGTCTGTCTTTGTACACTATATACACGTTGGAGTATTCACATTCACTACTATCTCGGAAAGATAGTCCTTGTGACATGAAAAGTTCTTGATAGTCGAAAACGATCAGAAGCACTGACGTAAATATCTCAGAGAGTCCTTCCTTGTTGAAGTGTCTGAGTTCATTAACGTAAGTTCAATGACTGAATAGTTCCTACTTAGCGAAACTAAGTTGATAATGGGAGCTTGCATTAGCTAGGGAATGATAGTGGCATATAATGGTAAGACTAGACATGGACAGTGGAACAAGCAAGAGGAGCGCTGACCCGAGGTGAGACCTCTTACTGCCAGAAATTCAGTCCACCTGGCCGAAGCACATTTTCAAGAGGAGTAGCCTCCGTGCTCGACGTAGGGTGTATTCTGGAGCTGGACACCGGGGTCAGTAGGCCTGGACAGGCTAGGAGCTCCTTTTTATAGCACACACAACGTTCCAGGCACGCGCACTGAGGGCTGCGCGTCGAGGCTCGAAGAATAACACACTGGCACGCGTGTAGCTGGCTGGCGGATCGAGAAGGGCGCGACGGACATACAACAGATAGGAAGTTCATGTTCATAGAACATATGTATTAGTATGTTATCAAGAAATGATTAGCATGTGAACCATATCGGCCCTCAGATTCAAGGTCCACGTCGATATCTCGGCACACCACCACCGATTGGTAAAATGTGCCTGCGGCTCTCGTTGTCGCTATAAACCGAAGGTAATGGATCAGTGTGACTTGAGCAGACATGCAGGATGCCTCGCAGACGTATGCGAGAACGGTACCGACAAATGAGCGAGTTTGAAAAAGGACGCATTATTGACATGAGAAAACGTGTTTCATCCATCCGGGAAATGGTTACTCGTGAGGGATGATGTGTGTCGGCAGTGCAACGGGTGTGATGGTCGCGTGTTGTTTCGCCGCAGACTGGGGAGAGGCATCACATTGATTGTATTCACACAAGACATACAGCGCCAACTCAAGGCCTTACGGCGTGGGTGCTATTGAGTACAACCATAAATCACAGTTGGTGCGTGTCCAAGGCACTGTGACTAGTTTGACCTACGTGAATGACACCCTGCGATCCGTAGCCATGCCCTTTCTGCACGATACCCCAGACGCCATATTTTTTTGCTACTTGTTTTACGTCGCACCGACACAGATAGGTCTTATGGCGACGATGGGATAGGAAAGGATTAGGAAGTGGAGGGAAGAGGTCGTGGTCTTAATTAAGGTACAGCCTCGGCATTTGCCTGGTGCAAAAAAGGGAAACCACGGAAAACCATCTTCAGGGCTGCCAACAGTGGGGCTCGAATCCCTATCTCCCGATTACTGGATACTGGCCGCACTTAAGCGACTGCAGCTATGGAGCTCGGTACGCCATATTTCAGCAGGACAATGTGCAACCACATGTCGCTGCACGAACACATGCCTTCTTGTCACAGGATGTTAGGCTGTTGCCCTGGCCCGCCCGATATCGGACTTGTCGCCAATCGAAAATGTATGGGATATAGTGAAACGACGGGTGCGGCGCTGTGATCCATTGTCAAGCACCAAAGATGAAATGTGGAACCAGGTGAGTGCAGCATGGATCGCTATACCCCAGGACTCCATTCGCGCCTTATACGCGTAGATGCCATCACGCATGGAAGAAGTTGTCAGTGCCTACTAGGCACCTAGGTGACTGAAATGCTAACAGTTTCTAAAGACATACTAATAAACATGCCCTGTGAATATGAACTTCCTATCTCTAGTCTTCCAAGGTGTTCTTTTCCTTTTTTCATGTTAAACAGTGTATGTTGCTTAGTTTCTTCCCGCGGTATTCGCGGTATTCACACGATCCGCTCGAGAGCATCATTTCGGGGTTTTATTGTATGTTATCTCATCCAAGTGTTAAGTACATTTACGTTCTATAAGTTATTGTATGTTATCTCATCCAAGTGCTAAGTACATTTATGTTCTATAAGATATTTGCTTCAACAACAAATTTCAAACAATACAAAGGTCTGTTTTTAAGTCTCCCGCCCAGTGACAGGTATAAAATAAAGGCGTATAGCTTTCAGTGCCGGGAGTGTCCGAGGACTAGTTCGGCTCGCCAGATGCAGGCCTTTTGATTTGACTCCCGTAGGCGACCTGAGCGTCTTGATGAGGATGAAATGATGATGAATACGACACATACACCGAGCCCCCGTGCCAGCCAAGTTAACCATTTATGGTTAAAATTCCCAGCCCTGCCGGGAATCGAACCCGAGACCCCTGTGACCAATGGCCAGCACGCTAAACATTGAGTCATGGAGCCGGACAGTGACAGGTTGTATCCCCAAACAGAACCCCCGGTTGTTGTGAGATTATGGAGGAACCATAAAAGCCGAAGGCAGTGCCATAATGAGGTGTGCCAAACATGATGAGGAGTGAGGTAAGTTGCCATCGCTTTCCTCACGTGTCAAGTGATATTTCAGTACGACTGCTCCTATAACTAACGCCTTTAATAATAATGTTATTGGCTTTACGTCCCACTAACTACTTTTGCGGCTTTCGGAGACGCCGAAGTGCCGGAATTTTGTCCCGCTGGAGTTCTTGTATGTGCCAGTAAATCTATCGACACGAGGCCGACGTATTTGAGCACCTACAACTACCACCGGACTCAGCTAGGTTCAAACCTGCCAAGTTGGGTCAGAAGGCCAGCGCCTCAACATCTGAGCCACTCACTCCGGCCCTCCAACACCTTCAATAACATCCAGACACATTAGTCGTGCTCTGAATGACATTACTCAGCGCCTCCTCAGCGCCTTTCATACTGTCTAGGCCATTGACGAGGCTGGAATCGAAGCTACATCATGTTCTGACATTTGCCAATAGATAGGTGCAGACATACTGCATCTATCAATTAGCAACAGGTTGCAATACAAATGTACAAACGCCTTCTTAACCCTCACCAAGCGTCGTGACACGTGTGGAACGTAATCGGTGTAGTGAGGTGTTGCGCACCCCACATGTTAAAGGCCGAATAAGGTGTACAGTTTATGAAAAAATGTCATTACATCAACAATGTTGTGTTTATTTATTATTAATTCTAAACATTTATCCTTACAACTCTGTAGGGTAGTTGATAGTAGGTTTTTGGAATATCATGTAGCTAATGTCTAATTAGTTCAAGTATGTTAAAAATATTCAACTGAATTGCTTAGAGACAATCAAAACACTTCTGATTATATAATCGGAATATCAATGAACGTCTCAACAATGAAATTATAAAATGATTTAGCCGAAAACATAGTTTTGTGGAAACCAGCAGATATTACATAATTATTAGGTACTTACAAAACATATTTCACATATGTAGTCATTCATTCCAACACTTGAAAAATTAAGATATATCCTACTCGTAACGCAATAAGTGAAATGTGTGTATCTGTTCTTTCCCATTCACCTCACTTGAAAGCTAAAATATCGTTTAAATTGAAGGTCATCTATAAATCTGAACTTGAGCTGTGTTCACGTTGTATCTAATCACTATCGTAACTGGCAGAATCCTCTACGCCACTGATGCATTCATCCAATATCGTTAACAAATCTTCTTCAAAAGAAACACTGCCAGTACACAGATGTGATGTCCCAGGTTTAGCCATTCGAATAGTTATAACTTCAAAACGATTTTCGTACAACAATAAAGAAAGTCGCACCAGAAGTAATAATTTACGTCACCAGCGTTGTGAGGTCCAGTGGATCCCTCGACTTATGTAATTAGCACAACAGACCATATTCCAATATTATCGGAACAGCTGCCTGAAGTAAAGTAAAGTAAACTCGTGTCCTCATCCCGAGGTGGTGCAGCTCTTTTCAGGCACACCCCCACTGGTGGTGAGCTGCATGTACCGTTTCAACCACATACCAGCCCTCCTGCCATTCTTAAATTTCTGGCAGCATCGGGAATCGAACCCGGGCCCCCGAGGACGGCAGCTAATAACAATAACCGTTACGCTACGGAGGCAGACGTTGCCTGAAGTGAACTGAGTAAGTTGAAGATACTGGGACTGTCAAAGCCACTGCGTTAAAGGAACGGCACCGAGCAAACGAACAAAACTGAGGGAGGTCCCAGGGACCTCACCACGCTTGCTGAGGGTCAAAACAGATTTATCAGCTGTCAGTCAGTCAGTCAGAGAAGTTGATTAGTGCAGATGGCTGCGTGATCCATCTATGAAGATCAATGTTGTAAGATCACAGTGTATTATATTAATTATTTAAACACGAAGCACGTTCACGAACCTCTGAGGGAATTCTACTCCGATAAGTCGTACTCTGAAGTAAACTTTGTATATTACATGTGGAAACAAATAAGCTAATTTTGATGCGTTCAATTTTGCTTTCACGTCACGCTTTTGTTATCTTTGAACCTCACGTTCTCCATCAAGGAAAAAAGTATTCATTTATCATTGTTTTTGAACATTGTGAATCCCTTCAACATCTCCCGGAATTTCTATTCACTCCTCAATGTATCTCCGTCCATCTTTTATTTTTTGTGGGATAACATACGATGCGCCAGTTCCATCTTGTGTCCACAAAGTGCACATTTGTCCTTGTCAGTCTCCTCCTGCAAACCTCTCAATCTGTATACTGTATATAGCACCTTCTCTTTTGAACTCCTGCTTCATTTCGAAACAGGGCAGGCATTGCTCCGTCGAAGGACGTGTGGCCTTAAATTGATCATCATTTTATCTACAGTTCGAACCAACACTTCATTTAATAATTACTTGGTATTCCATACCCGTCATTAACATAATTATAGCATATGCATTTGTTACGCGTAAAGCAACGAGACTGGACAATTGACAGTTTATCCGGGTAATACTGACATTACCTGTCAACTTTCGATAAAGCACGGAATTTATTTCAGTTTCACTCCGGGCTTATCACTTGTAAGTCGTAAAGGACAGCTAGGAACTTGGTTAACTCTGATGTATGAACTTCTTAGGATTTTGTGCGTCCGCAGTGTTCAAGAAGCAGCTTTTTTCAGCTGATCTTGCCTGAATAAGAAAGGAAGACGTGCAGCGCACTTTTTAAACAAGTAAGCCATGATCTTCATCTTAATTTCTATTTATCTTGTTTCCGGTTATGTATTAGTTTACTTAATATTGCTTATCAACCCATGGTTTTGTTTCATATTTTAATTTAATTCCCTTATTCTTTCTGTGGAAGAAGGTTTGTGTTTAATGTAATCGGTAAATGACTTGAAGGATTTAGTTTAAAAAAAATTACAGCTCTTGTTGTCATACTTTTGTTCATCCAAAGTCGGTTTTAAAATTTATTTTATAAAATGTTCATTCATTTTTCAACAGTAATTTAACTCGTTGTTGGTTGTATGTCAGCTTACTTTATTTTCCTTATACCACAGTACGGTTTTTTAAATTTACTTTCATTGCTGTGTAACCTCAGTGTACATCGGAAGTTTTACGTTTAACATAAAAAAGGATTTGCGTATAGCACTGGAATTACTTTGTCAAAAATGGTTAGATAGATCTCAGATTACTCGGTAATAATAATAATAATAATAATAATAATAATAATAATAATAATATAATATCGTCTGGCCATTTCTAGCCGAGTGCAGCTTTTGTAATGCAGACCCTCCGATGAGGGTGGGCGGCATCTGTCATGTGTACGTAGCTGCGTGTTATTGTGGTCGGGCAGATTCTCGGTGAAACGTTTCTCAGTATAATTTACTTTTCGGGTTGTCTTATCTTTACCTCGGCAAAACACGGTCTCTCCAATCTATAAGTTTTAGTGAACGATGTACAATATCCAGGCTTATAAAAATTCATAATGACCTTTAATATATCATATATGTATGCCTACCATTTATAAGTTGTAATATTTAACTTACTATACAGTGATGTTCAGTAGTCTGATAAGTAAAGGGTATGGACAGGAAGTCTTCAGTAGGTGCACTGCCGTTTGTTGATGACCTGCTAGTGTTATATAACAATAGTGTTCTTTGTGTGGGGTCCTAATAACTATTTTTACGGTCTTCGGAGGTGCAGAAGTGCCGGAGTTTTGCCCGCGGGAGTATTTTTACGTGATGTCATTGATGTTATCTCCTTTATATTCTATCAACTACTTTATTACTTTAGTGAGTGGGAAAATTCTAATTATTATTCATTTCACTCCTTGTCATCTTTGGCCAATGAAGAAATCAAGGCAATACGTCACAGGAAGTTGTCACGTTGATTGTGTGACAGTATCCACAGACCAGGTGAAAGGGCAGCATTTATATTGGCTTCCTAACAGGACAGCCTTGTTCGAATCCTAGCCAATGCATGGCGGACCTTTGAAATGTAAATTTAGATTGACATAGTTCCGATTTTAAAACAAAAATTGAAGTCCTGTAGTTATTATCACAATATCTACAGTGTCATGGAAATAGACTTATTTTCTCTCTTTCCTTCTTTCTTGCCCCACTGTCGGCAGACCTGAAGATCGCCTTCCGTGGTTTCCCCATTTTCACATCACACAAATACTGGGACTGTTCCTTATTACGGCCTCGGTCGCTTCCGTCCTACTCCTAGCCCTTTCCTGTCCCATCGTCACCATAAGACCTATCTACGTTGGTACGACGTAAAGCAAATTGATTGGTCTTTCTTTCGTTCGTTCTTTCTTTTCTGTCTTTCTTGACGGACCGATGCCCTCAACAGGCTTTTATGTGCCTTGTTTTCTTGGGTGGGTGGGTGAGAGGGTGGGAAAATATTTGGGCGTTTCATGATACTTTTTTAAGGCAAAGAAAATAAGGAGATTGGGAGATTTTAATTTCTGCAACAATAACATTAATAATAATAATAATAATTGTACCGGGCGGTACACCTCCACGCCGCTAATTCAAACGTTGGGCCAGTTGAAACTCCTCTGCTGGAGGAAGTCTGAACTTTATCTACTGTATTAATTTTCAAGTTTCTCAGAAGATGTCACTACTTGGAAATTTTGAAGTTTCTGAACTGGGTCGTTTTCGACGTATTTTTGTTTTTCCTGTAGTAAGAAGTGTGAATATTCTCTTCTAGAGGACACTACTGAAGAACTACAATGGTGCATCCTAGTGCGAAGTGAAAGAACTATGTTTTTGGAGAAATTTTGAATTCATAAGTTTGTTCTTTGTTAAATTTTTTTCAGTCATTGTTTAAGTTGGCAATATTAACCCTTTCTTTCCCCTTGTTTTGAATTTAGCCAATCCCGAATTTCTCGAATTAATTTCCCACCAATTATGTCTTTCGTCTTCATATTGTGTAGGGGTTTTCTTGGTTATCCAATAAAATGATTGTGGGCGGGTGTTTTCATTCCTGAAACGCCTCGAACTTTCCACGAGAGTATATAAACTGCTGATTTTCGGGTCTCTGCGCCACTTCAGTACCAACTTTCAAAGTGTAAAGTACGTAGCAGGGGGCGGGAAGCGCCTCTTTCTTCGGGCAGCAGTTCAACAACAAGGTAATGGCCGTTTAATTACTTCTTTTCTTGCTAGCTCAGCAGTTTAACTCTCGGGGCAGGTCCGAAGCCTTTCACCATGTAACTTTCCTATAAAATGTAAAGACACTTAGTTTCAATTCTATCTTTTTAAACTAAAAATTTGGGATAGAGAGTGCTTAACCCTCTCGAGCTCCCACTCACGTTGCTTTGAGGTGAACTTATTTTCTCAACCGTTTCTTCCTGTCTAGCGTAATGTAATTTGTTTCATTCTAAAGTCACCTCTTTAGTATCGGATTAGCCCTTGCATTAGCGGCCTAGTGCCAGATTAGGTTTTAAACAAAATGTATTAGGAGTGCAGATCGCCTCCTCTCAAATTGGTATTTTAGAGGCCATGTAATTAACCTTTTCTAACTTAATAGGCCTCCGTAGGTTGGGTATTTTACCCCTGTGTTTATGTCCTTAGAGGACAGCTTAAAGGTCGAGTTTGGTGTGGCCTTTGATAGGCTTAAATTTTGAGAGCGAGTGGCTCTTTCTTGAAAATTGAGTGCTGTATGCCTCGAGGAGGCTTTTCTGTGTAATTTGGAGCAAGTGCTCCTGGGCATGAATGGGGTTTTTCTGCCCCTCTGTTGAAACTTGTTTTGGGGTAAAGTTGGGCTAATTGCCCAAGAATTGCGAGTTCGGGGCTCGAAGCCCAAATCCTGTAAATACTGTAATTGTACTTTTGTTGCCTTGCTACTCTGTACCTGCCATGCTTGTTATTTCTTGATTTTGAAAAGAAAATATAACCTTTTTAAATTTTAAATTAACTTTAATTTCGTAGCCTGAGACCTGTTCACCCCCGCACCTTCTTTCACCTCTGCTGTTCCACAGATACCTCGGAACAAGTGGTAGCAGAGCGTGGTTGAATGGGTCTCAATTTAGCCCCTTTTGACGGCTAAACATTGCCTTGTTTTTGAACTCTAACAATTTTCTCAGTTGCTGGAATTTTTTGATGTTTCCTTTTTCAAAATTATTCTGTCATCATGCCCGGCCCTCGCGATGTTCTCCATCTTAACTATTTGCGCAAGGAGGAGTTGATCTATGAATTAACTATTAGAAATGTGCAATCTGGAGGCACGGTTGCGGTAGATACAAATAAGCTTAGAGAGTCCCTTGATTTGCCCATTTCCATCCCCACTTTGGGAGAGAAAGAAATTGACGACTCTCTTTCCACGATCACTGACAATACAACTGAGCTAGCATCTGTACTTAGTTTTTTGAAGAAAATGATCCTTCTCCTAATCAAATTAAGCGTGTGCAAGCCAGGCTATTTCTTTTTTCAAATAGAGTTAATGATCTGTTTTCTATGAAGTTGAATGACGTTCAGAGGAAGGAAGCGAGTGTGGTTCTTGAAAATCTTTCTGAATTGTCCAGTAAGGTTACCCAATTGTTAACTGGGGAAGTTCCTCCCAAAAGTGATCAACCCGCCACGGTGAATGTAGGTAGCGAGGAAGAGCCTCCTAAGGGAGACGTTAATAGGAAAACCGTTGCAGCTCAAACAACCTCTACCCCATTGGACAACGAGTCTGAACGCCGTACCTCGTTGAATAATGTACGTTCTGAATTAACTTCTTTGCCACTTAAACCTTTACCTACTATGTCACCTGGGTTCAGCAGCTTGCCTCATCCATTAGCAATGTTGCTCAGAGGCATCTCTAAGTTTTATGTTAATACCACCAGTGAAGTAATTTCATTTTTAAGATTTTTAGTTGAATTTCAGGATCATGCCCGTGTTTTCTCTTTTTCTCCATGTCAGATTTTGCAAATCATCTATCCCTATGCAATTGGTATTCTCTCAGACAAAATAGTAAGAGCCATTGCCGAGCAATCATCTATTGAAGACTTCCACGCCCACTTGCTAGCTAACTTCATCCCGGCTAGGGCAAGGTCCTCCCTTATTCAGAAGTACTATTATCGTGTACAGCGGTTGGATGAAAACTTGGCAGATTTCATCCAAGATATTAAATTCTATACTAGGGTGTTCGCTCTGCACTTCCCTGAAGATCAGATTGTACAGGCTATTGTGGAAGGCATTTCGCCATCTTATAGGTCATATTTGTGTTTCGCGGCGTGCCCGCAAACCTTCTCTGAACTTGAAGCATTGGCCGTCTCAGCGGAAGGAGTTAGATACGCCGATTCCTTGCGTGTCGCGAAAGAACCCCCTCCTTCTTTTAGTAATACTCGGCCTCCACCTCGCCGACCAGTCACACCCCGTAAATGTTATGCTTGCTGGTCGCCTGACCATCTTCGCAATAAGTGTCCATCAATCAAGTCTAGTTGGACAAGGAATGGAGCTGGTTCATCACAAGGCTGTTTTAAATGTGGGGCTTTCTCACATATCGCCAAGAATTGCCCAAATTCAAATAGCACCCCCTCCTGCTCAACTTCTAGTGCAACTTCCACCAATGCCAATAATATAAAGTGACTAGTGGCTTCGGCTGAGACGACTAATCCATCTTCCCGAGGCTCAGCCCCTGGTAAACAGGTTGAAAATTCAGGGAAAATTCCGTCCTAAAATTCATCTTTTGAATGCCCCAAAGAATGTCTTAGGATTGCGGCGGATACCCCCGCACCTGTTCCTTTTCTTAAGATTGAAGTAAATAATGAGCCTATTACAGCTCTATTAGATTCCGGCAGCGTTCGTTCTATTATTTCGGCTGAATGGTATTCAAAATTGAAATCTGTTTGTAAGCTTCCTGACTATTGTTCGTCTTCGTTCCAATATGTTTCGGCTAATTCATCTCCATTAGAAATTCTAGGTTCTTTACATGTCAAAATTCGTATTTTTAAATTTACATGGAAAATCAAATTGTTTGTGGCCAAGCACTTGTCTTGCCCCATTATATTGGGAGCTGACTTCATTTCTCACACTGGTCTTGTGCTTGATCTTCAGAGTAGGTCGTGCACTTTCAAATATACGTCAGATTGTAAAATCCCATTATTGAAATGTAATTCTGCATCATGTTCATCCATTTCGCCTACCCAGGATGAGATGTTGTTAGACCTTAGACATCTACCTGAGAAGCAGGCAGATAGTATTCGTAAGTTGTGTCAGTCGTTTCCAGAGGTGTTCTCTGATACTCTTGGTGTTACTGACCTTATCGAATACAAAATTGAGGTCACGGATTCAATTCCTGTCCGTTTTCCACCATATAGGCTGTCTCCACCTAAAATGAAGGCTCTGAAAGAAATCATCGATCAGATGTTGAAGGATGGTATTATTAGGCCCTCTAAGTCGGCGTATTCTTCTCCTATTTTTCTAGTCCCGAAACCCCAAGTGGGCTTCAGGCCTGTCATTGATTATAGGGCTCTCAATCGGAAGGTGGTGTTACAATCTGTGCCCCTTCCCGACCTTCATTCTTGCTTTTCATTGTTTCGTAAGGCCAAGTTCTTTACTATCTTGGACCTGAATCAGGCCTACAATCAAATTCCCCTTGCCGAAGAGTCTAAACACCTTACAGCGTTCGCCACGGATTGGAATTTGTATGAATACAACCGCGTGCTTTTCGGGCTCCCCACGGGAGCAGCTGTACTCACTAGACTGCTAGATAGGGTCTTCTCCGACATCAAATTTGAGTACTTGTATCACTATCTGGATGATGTCGTCGTATTTTCGGAGACTTTTGAAGAACATCTAGATCATCTGCGAGAAGTTCTCAATCGCCTTCGTAAGGCTGGTTTAACTGTGAAGTTGTCCAAGGTTGCTTTTGCTAAGCCCTCCATGTCATTCCTAGGGCATATTGTGTGACCTGATGGTGTTACAGTCGATCATTCTAGAACACAGGCCATCCGTGATTTTAAACCTCCCAAGGACATTAAAGGTATCGCCAGGTTCATTGGTATGGTGAATTTCTTCAGGAAGTTTATTCCAAATTTCGCTAATAGAGCGGCGCCCTTGAACCTTCTTCGTAGGAATGCATCAAATTCGAGTGGGGACCTTCTCAACAAGCCGCTTTTGAAGATCTTAAATTAGCTCTCTGTAATGCCCCTGTCCTTGCTATGCCTGATTTCTCGAAGAAATTCATCGTCCAAACCGACGCGTCGTCGTCGGCGGTAGCTGCAGTCCTTCTTCAAGAGATTGAACTAGGGAGGCGACCCATCGCCAATGCATCTAGGACCTTGTCGGCTCAAGAAGCCAAGTATTCCATCTATGAGCTCGAAGGTTTGGCAGTCTTATTTGCCTTAGAAAAGTTCCGTCTCTATCTGGAACATGTCAAATTCGACCTGGAGACAGATAATCAAGCCTTAAGCTGGGTCTTAGGTAGGCCGCGTCGTACTGGTCGTATAGCCCGTTGGGCCATTCGTATTTCTGCCTTCCAATTCGATGTCAGGCATATCAGAGGTACCGAAAATGATGTTGTTGATGGACTCAGCCGTATGTTTTCCAACGACGTTGAGAACCATGAACCGGTCGACAGTTCATCACCTCCCGAATCCATACTATCTGATGTTAATGCCATCTTAACAGATGCTCCCATGATCTTTAGGGATATCGAGAAATATCAACGTGAAGATCCGACGCTGGCTCCGATAATGGAAACCCTTTCTTCTGGGGAACATGTCGTCCCTTATGTACTGAGGAATGGTGCTTTTATGTTGCCCTTCGAGGCATGACAAGATGATGAAGGTTGTCGTTCCAGCTGTTCTTGTACCTATGATCTTCAAGTACTATCATGAGACCCCATTAGGGGGGCATATTGGAATCTTTAAAACTCGTGAAAAGATTCGTGAAAGGTTCATCTGGAAAGGTATGGACGGTGAAATCCGTGAACTAGTAAAGGCTTGTAAATCCTGCTTGCTTAGTAAACCCAACATGTCCACCAAGGTAGGCCTGTTGTCTTCTCATCAAGCGTCGCGCCCTATGGAACGCCTGTATATTGATTATGTAGGACCCTTCCCCCAGTCGAAGGGGAATGCCAACAAGTTCATCTTTGTATGTGTAGATGGTTTTACAAGATTTTCCTGGTTATTCCCGACTAAGCTGGCTACCGCTCAACTCCACCATTACTTGTCTAAATTCTATCTTTGCTTCTTTTGGTCCGTGTCAATATATTTTGTCTGATAATGCTAAGGCTTTCACATCTAATTTATTTCGTAAATTCTGCTTTGACCTGTCCATCTCTCATGTGACAACTTCTGCTTATTACCCTCAACCATCTCTGGCTGAACGGGTTAATCGTAATCTCAGGTCCGCGCTTATCGCCTATCATCACGAAGATCATTCCAGGTGGGACACGTCCCTGCATTGGTTAGCTTTTGCTTTGAACTCGGCGGTTCATGAATCTCATAAATTTACTCCAGCGTCGTTGATGTTCAAGTTCGTTCCCAACACGCCGCTCTCTTACCTCTGGTCTCTGAGTGACATTCTGTCCGAGACAATAGATCCAGATAATATTAAAGATCTTTGGAAGAAGGCTAAAGCCAATCTTAAAGTATCTCATGAAAAGGTTAGGGAAAGATATGATTGTGGACGGAGACCCACCAATTTGAAGGTAGGCGACCAGGTGATGGTCAAGAATTTTGTTCCCGCGGGCAAGCTTGCCCCCAGATTCCATGGGCCGTGTACTATTCTAGATTTCCTTACGCCGGTTACGTTGTTATTAGGTAATCCAGCCACCGAGATGATATTTAGGGTTCACCTGTCGCAGGTGAAACCGGTATAATTTCTGTGCTAACTTGCTTCATATAATTTTGAAAGAAATATGAAGGTTATATTTTTTTCTGAGGGGTTTCACTCGTAAGGCCTTCTGCCCTTGGAATCTGTTTCCTTTGTGTATAATTATTTTTTGTAAACCTCCCCCGATCACTTGAACTGCCATCCTGTCCTTACCACGGCCATTACCACGCTCCCGTCTCCTGCTAACATAACACCCAGTGGCTTATACATGACGGGAATATCTCCACGCCGCTGGCCCCTCAACCTCTCCACAATGCCTGTGCCCTCAAAAAAATGATGATGGTCCAACAAAATTCTGCCGCCGAGCTTTAATGTTTCAGTGCCCCCGCAGCAGCGCGGCGCCGTACCGCTCCTGAGGCAGGGTACGGGCCCGCCCTTCCCCAGTGAGGCCAACCTGTGTACGGCGAGCGGGAGTCCTCCTCCCGGCCAAGGCTGATGTGCGGCGCACAACCTGTAACTGGCCCGCGACCTGCATGTTCGCCGCGGGCGCGGCGTGCTTCAACTCCACTACTCCTCTCATAGTGCGGGCGAGCGGTATCTCAGGGTACTTGAGTGGTCCGAGCGGCCTCCTCTGAACTCAAGCAGCGGCGGCTGGTCTGGCCGTCAAACTGATCAACGTTTAAAGTACATATCCAGCTATATGGACATTCCAGTTCAACATTACTACCTCTTTTTTTTTTTTTTTTTTTTTTTTTTTGGATTTTACTGCAATATCTGGTGGACTTAGAAAATTTTTCCTCAACTTTAAAAACTAAAAGTTTCCTTCTGAATTCAACTTCTACAAACATAAAGACATTACATCAGCAATAACTATAAAGAATTTTGAAACTGGATCAAACCCAAATTTAGAAAATTTTTATAAATGCTTCTGCAATTAATCTCCATATCAACATCATAACTTGGACCTTGTTATCAAACAAATTTCATGCATCACCCCTGGTAGGACTTTTGGGGGGGGAGGTCTGTACCGAGCGGTACACCTCCACGCCGCTAATTCAAACTTTGCGCCAGTTGAAACTCCTCTGCTGGAGGAAGTCTGAACTATATCTACTGTATTAATTTTCAAGTTTCTCAGAAGATGTCACTACTTGGAAATTTTGAAGTTTCTGAACTGGGTCGTTTTCGACGTATTTTTGTTTTTCCTGTAGTAAGAAGTGTGAATATTCTCTTCTAGAGGACACTACTGAAGAACTACAATGGTGCACCCTAGTGCGAAGTGAAAGAACTATATTTTTGGAGAAATTTTGAATTCATAAGTTGGTTCTTTGTTAAATTTCTTTCAGTCATTGTTTAAGTTGGCAATATTAACCCTTTCTTTCCCCTTGTTTTGAATTTAGCCAATCCCGAATTTCTCGAATTAATTTTCCACCAATTATGTGTTTCGTCTTCATATTGTGTAGGGGTTTTCTTGGTTATCCAATAAAATGATTGTGGGCGGGTGTTTTCATTCCTGAAACGCCTCGAACTTTCCACGAGAGTATATAAACTGCTGATTTTCGGGTCTCTGCGCCACTTCAGTACCAACTTTCAAAGTGTAAAGTACGTAGCAGGGGGCGGGAAGCGCCTCTTTCTTCGGGCAGCAGTTCAACAACAAGGTAATGGCCGTTTAATTACTTCTTTTCTTGCTAGCTCAGCAGTTTAACTCTCGGGGCAGGTCCGAAGCCTTTCACCATATAACTTTCCTCTAAAATGTAAAGACACTTAGTTTCAATTCTATCTTTCTAAATTAAAAATTTGGGATAGAGAGTGCTTAACCCTCTCGAGCTCCCACTCACGTTGCTTTGAGGTGAACTTATTTTCTCAACCGTTTCTTCCTGTCTAGCGTAATGTAATTTGTTTCATTCTAAAGTCACCTCTTTAGTATCGGATTAGCCCTTGCATTAGCGGCCTAGTGACAGATTAGGTTTTAAACAAAATGTATTAGGAGTGCAGATCGCCTCCTCTCAAATTGGTATTTTAGAGGCCATGTAATTAACCTTTTCTAACTTAATAGGCCTCAGTAGGTTGGGTATTTTACCCCTGTGTTTATGTCCTTAGAGGACAGCTTGAAGGTCGAGTTTGGTGTGGCCTTTGATAGGCTTAAATTTTGAGAGCGAGTGGCTCTTTCTTGAAAATTGAGTGCTGTATGCCTCGAGGAGGCTTTTCTGTGTAATTTGGAGCAAGTGCTCCTGGGCATGAATGGGGTTTTTCTGCCCCTC